>NC_073237.2:16893333-17632500 GCF_029281585.2 Gorilla gorilla gorilla
GTGAACTGGCTATTATGCAATCCATGTACTGGATATTGTATTTAAAAAATTAGTAATAAAATGAAAATAACATGCAAAAATACTTTGAAAACTCTGTAGTTCTGTAAATAGGTTTTATTCTAAAAGCTAAAAATAATGTAAGAGTTCATTAAGGAAAATCTGAAAATACAATCAACAAATCTACCCACATTTAGTCATTCTTAAACTTTGATGCATGCACTTCTAAGTTCTTTAAGCATACACTTTTTTTGTTTACAGATATGAGACCATACTTATTCTTTTGCAAATAACCTTATTAATGACATCATGGCTATATTTTTTGTTAATATATATTCATGTGCACTTACAACATTATTTGTAACAGTTGTGTGATATTTCATGGTGTAGATGTGCTATAATTCATTTAATAGTCAGATATTGCTGAACAATTCAGTTTTTTACAAGTTTTTAACTTACAAAAATGAATATATTTGAGGCTAAATCTCCGTATATTGTTGGTTATTTGCTTGTTATAAATTCTCAGAAGTGGAAATTCTGTGTCAAAGGGAATGATTGTGACGCTATTGATATTGATATGTGCTTTAACATCAAGATGCAAAGTGTACATTTCTCCCCTCCCACACTTAACACTAGCCATCATTGATTTCTCTGATATTAGTAAATATATTTGTTCTAATGCACGTTCTTTGACACACCTTCATTTATCCTTTTCTGTCTTTGGACTGAAAAGTTAAATCTATTGATCCTTTTCCTATTTTATGTAATATAAGCAATTTCTCCCAGGTTGTCTTGCTTTTCACTACATAAAAGCATTTAATCCTCATGTAATCAAATGTATCTGTACTTTTCTTTGTGATTTTGCCTTTAATGTTATTCTCAGAAAGTCCTTCTCACCCCAATATTTTAAATATATCCACCAAAATTTCTGTTTTGAATTTATTTTCTTCATTTAAATAAAATATCTGCCCTGAATTTACTTTGTCTTAAGGTATAAAGTGTAGAAATTTACTTGTCTCCTAAGTGACTCATAGTTTTTTCAGCATGAACATGTTATCCCTCTGTATTGTCCTTACCCTGTTTTAGTGATCTAGAGTGAGCAGGAAGACCAGAGTCACTACAGTGTTTTTCGTGCTTTGCATCATGGCCACCTCCCTACCCCCAGAGTCTGCACAAGAGAAAAATGTGTCCAGTGGGGGAGATAGCACCTGCCTTCAATACAAATCCCATTTCATTAAACACGGTCTTGTTAGTGTCATGTAGCTTCCACCTTCTATTGATAAAAAATGAGTCAGGTTCATAGTTAATATTTGTGCTTTTAATTCAACTTTGATATTATTGGAACTTTCAGTGTATTAAGGTTTAGTATCTCATATCTTTTCTTCTCTCTTTTTTTTTTTTTTTGAGCCGGAGTCTTGCTCTGTCACCAGGCTGGAGTGCAGTGGCTCCACTCAGCTCACTGCAACCTCCGCTTCCCAGGTTCAAGCGATTCTCCTGCCTCAGCCTCCCGAGTAGCTGGGACTACAGGCATGCACCACCACGCCCAGCTAATTTTTTGTATTTTTAGTAGAGATGGAGTTTCACCATGGTGGCCAGGATGGTCTCGATCTCTTGACCTCATGATCCACCCACCTTGGCCACCCAAAGTGCTGGGATTACAGGCGTGAGCCACCGCGCCTGGCCTCTATCTCTTTATTTTTGAATTGTCATTTAAATTTAGTTTTTGTCTCTCGTGTATAGCATGTAATGCCTTTAATTTCAAAGTTATCTGAGAGTATTTCTCAATATGCAATATGAGAGTAATATGTTTGTATTTATGATTTCTGGTACGTTTGGTTTTATTTATCATCTTTTTCTTTATTAAAAATACTTTGATATTTTCTTTGTAAATTTGTCTATGTTTTGCTATTAATTGATTTATTTTTATCCCTTGCATTTTTTGCTGATATGCAAGTCAGAAGCCCTTTTCTAGTCTATCAATGTTTATATTTAAATGTTTAGAAAACATAATTATACCATTTTTTCCATCAATATCGAGAATAAAACTGGACTTGTACCTGTGAAAGATAAGAAATGCAACCTGCCTTTACTTCTATCTTCTTCCACACCTTGAATCCTAGTGTAAGAATGCCTAAAAATTCAAATCAATACTATTATTAATGATTTTATATCATTTATCTTTACTTTTAGAATCATTTATTTACATTTTCACCTGCTACTTTTTTTTTATTATTATACTGTAAGTTCTAGGGTACATGTGCACGATGTGCAGGTTTGTTACATATTCATGCATGTGCCATGTTGGTGTGCTGTACCCATTAATTCATCATTTACATTAGGTGTATCTCCTAATGCTATCCCTCCCCCATCCCCCCACCCCATGACAGGCCCTGGTGTGTGATGTTCCCCTTCCTGTGTCCAAGGGTTCTCATTGTTCAATTCCCACCTATGAGTGAGAACATGCAGTGTTTGGTTTTCTGACCTTGCGATAGTTTGCTGAGAATGATGGTTTCCAGCTTCATCCATGTCCCTACAAAGGACATGAACTCATCCTTTTTTATGGCTGCTTAGTATTCCATGGTGTATATGTGCCACATTTTCTTAATCCAGTCTATCATTGTTGGACATTTGGGTTGGTTCCAAGTCTTTGCTATTGTGAATAGTGTCGCAATAAACATACGTGTGCATGTGTCTTTATAGCAGCATGATTTATAATCCTTTGGGTATATACCCAGTAATGGCATGGCTGGGTCAAATGGTATTTCTAGTTTTAGATTCTTGAGGAATCGCCACACTGTCTTCCACAATGGTTGAACTAGTTTACAGTCCCACCAACAGTGTAAAAGTGTTCAGTTTCTCCACATCCTCTCCAGCACCTGTTGTTTCTTGACTTTTTAATAATCACCATTCTAACTGGTGTGAGATGGTATGTCATTGTGGTTTTGATTTGCATTTCTCTGATGGCCAGTGATGATGAGCATTTTTTCATGTGTCTGTTGGCTGCATAAATGTCTTCTTTTGAGAAGTGTCTGTTCATATCCTTTGCCCACTTTTTGATGGGGTTGTTTGATTTTTTTCTTGTAAATTTGTGTGAGTTCTTTGTAGATTCTGGATATTAGCCCTTTGTCAGATGAGTAGATTCCAAAAATTTTCTCCCATTCCGTAGGTTGCCTGTTCACTCTGATGGTAGTTTCTTTTGCTGTGCAGAAGCTCTTTAGTTTAATTAGATCCTGTTTGTCAATTTTGGCTTTTGTTGCCATTGCTTTTGGTCACCTGCTACATTTTTGTTCTTCATTTTGATTCATTGCTCAGCTGACTCAAGCACTTTGAGTAATTGTTTTTAGGAAAGGTACATGGAGGCTATGCTTCGTGTTGCTTCATGTTGGAGTGTCTGTCTGTTGCTCCCGAGTGTGAACAGTACTTTTCCTGGATATGGATTTACTGAGTCATAGTTATTTCCCTGCAAACTCTGCACATAACTGCTTGAAGCTTCATTTACATAGTACTCTTTTTTTAAGCAAAAAAGTCTCAATTGTGTATTTACTTGGTATAGTTTCAGGGTACACTGAAACAGATTAAGGGGCTAAAGCCACCCAAGCCACTTCTTCATGCCTTCGTAATCTGTTAGACTTGGTTCTGTATGGTGACATTGTCAAGTGAGTTCAGATTTATGACATTTCCTTGATACCCAGAGATCTAGTAGACTGTGTGGGATCAGAGGTTCTTGTAGTAAGGGAATGGCAACTTGAGGAGAGAATTCACCTCTTTTGGCCAATTGATCCTCCATCTACATCAGCCTTAACTCTCCAAGCCTGGGTGGAGGTGGTGGGTCCAGGTGGAGAGGGGAAGATTAGAAGGATTGGGGATTTCCTTTATCTCAGGTTAACCTAACATCATTCATCAAAGGCCAATTTTTTTTTTTTAACTTTTATTTTAGGTTTGGAGGTACACGTGAGGTTTGCTACATAGGTAAACTTGTGTCAGGGAGGTTTTTTTTTATTTTTTACATATTATTTCATCATCCAGGTATTAAGCTCAGTACCCAAATAGTTATCTTTTCTGCTCCTCTCTCTCCTCCTGCCCTCCCCACTTAAGTAGACCCCAGTGTCTATTTCCTTCTTTGTGTTCATAAGTCCTTATGATTTAGCTACCACTGATAGGTGAGAACATTCAGTATTTGGTTTTCTGTTTCTGCACTAGTTTGCTAAGGATAAGAGCCTCCAGCTCCATCGATGTTCCCACAAAATACATGATCTCATTCTTTTTTATGGCTGCATAGTATTCCATGGTATATATGTACCACATTTTCTTTATCCAATCTGTCATTGATGGGTACCTAGGTTGATTCCATGTCTTTGCTATTGTAAATAGTGCTGCAGTGAACATTCATATGCATGTGTCTTTATAGTAGAATGATTTATATTCCTCTGGGTATCTACTCAGTATTGGGATTGCTCAGTCAAATAGTTCTGCTTTTAGCTCTTCAAGGTATTGCCATAGTGCTTTTTACAGTGATTGAACTAATTTACACTCCCACCAACAATGTATATGTGTTCCTTTTTCTCTGCAACCTTGCCCGCATCTGTTATTTTTTGACTTTTTAGTAATAGCCATTCTGACTGGTGTGAAATGGTATCTCATTGTGGTTTTGATTTGCATTTCTCTAATCTGTGATATTGAGCTTTTCTTCATATGTTTGTTGGCCACATGCATGTCTTCTTTTGAGAAATGTCTGTTCATGTCAAAGGCCAATTGTCAGTGCTCCAGTTCTGCTCAGTATCTGCCCTCTTTGTTCTCCCGTCTTAGGCACAGGCTGTGAGCATTGTCTTAGGATTCATGGCTCTTGGGGTGGAATTTGAGTCCTGTGTTGGAGGCTTCAGTATGACAGAAACTTCCTGAAGTCTTCTCCTACTGAAGCTTCCTGTGTTGGAGGCTTCTCCTCCTGAAGAGCCTCCAACACAGGAGGCTTCAGTAGGACAAAAAAAATTGTTCCTCATGAGCTACCTTGTCTCCAGCCATAAGGTAAAATGAGGCATTATTGGAGGCTCCATCAAACAGGTTCTCCTTCCTTTGATTAATGGAAGGAGCCCAGTCTTTCGGGTGTTTCTCCTTTGAAGTATATCTTACTAAAATGTCTTACCTCTGAAGTTCGTTTGCAACCTCATATGCGACTCTTGCTAATGTGTATCTGTTCACTAGGTGTCTAGTTTGAGGAGATGACAAGAGCACCATTTACTCCCTATGCTCATTCCTGAAACACCTTATTTTATTGCAGTGGAAACTGAGATCTGGCCAAAGTTTGATGATTTGCCCAGGCTGGCATTAAAATACAGTTCTCTTCTACCACCCTTTTCTGTCTTCATGCTATACTCCTTGAGATGATGACCACAAGTTTAAGTTTAGTATTGCCATAAAGTTGGGGTTGGAGCTTTGCATGCAATGGAAATGTTACTAAACATCCAAAGTTTACTGTCTTATTTGCATATATTCTGGATAGCATAGTAAACAAGTAAAATACTCATGGAGCAGGAAGAATAAAATTTTAGCTATTAGTAAAAAGCATTTTGTTATACAACTTCTGAATAATTTTCTTTTGAAATTATATTTATAAGGCCCTTTGTTTTTTGGTTAAATTTACAATATATGTTAGAAGAAATCTGATTAATTTTATTTTTACTTCTTTTTGCAGCAGCAAGATTAAGAAAATTGTGCATTCAATTGTATCATCCTTTGCATTTGGGTATGTGAGACATAGAAAACACCATGTATTAAATATATCTGAGACTTGGCTGGGCACGGTGGCTCCCGCCTGTAATCCCAGCACTCTGGGAGGCCGAGATGGGCGGATCACATGAAGTCAGGAGTTCAAGACCAGCCTGGCTAACATGGTGAAACCCCATCTCTACTAAAAATACAAAAGTTAGCTAAGCATAATGGTGGGTGCCTATAATCCCAGCTACTCAGGAGGCTGAGGCAGAAGAATCGCTTGAACCGAGGAGGCATAGGTTGCAATGAGCTGAAATTGCACCATTGCACCGCAGCCTTGGTGACACAGCAAGACTCCATGTAAAAAAAAAAAAAGGAAAAGAAAAGAAAATATATGAGTCTCATATATATCTATACATACATATATATATATGAGACTTAATACTTCAATGAGAAACACTGAAATAACAAAAAAGCATTTCCACTGTCCATCAGTTGCTAAGTAGCCATGTGCCCCATCTAATGTAATCTAATTTATCGTGGAATTTTGGTTTAAGCTGAACATTAAGAATTGAAAATAAATGGCTTTTGCCTAAGATTAATAGTAATATATTAATATTGTTTTTCTTCCATCTGCAAAAGTAACATTAATGAAAATCAAATGTTAAAATTCTATAATTATTAATAAAGTGTTTTATTAGTACCGTATACATCAGGAATTACTCTTCAATTTTGGAAACAATTTACTTAGACTCTTCTCTACATAAGAGTAAGATTTCATACTATGATATAGATTTATGCAATATAATTGTTTCCTTTTGAATTAATAATATTTGAATTTGAGCTGCAAGTTTTTAAAAAAGTACTTCAAAGACGAATTCACCTTCATAGACTAGGCAAATAGTCTAATCAATTTATGGAGAATGTATTTAGAATATGTAACAGCAAGTGGCAGGAGGTACTTTAGAGTTCAAGACTCATGTGCCCATCACTCTGCTAGAAGCACCCATAAATATGAAATCATGTGCTTGTTGAAAATGTCACTGATGAAAAATCTTGGTCTTTTAAGAGCTTATGTTACTCATGCTTTCATTTGGTTTTTATTAATAAATTCTTTAGAATTATCCAGATTAATGAGGGTTTATTTTTTATGAGAAATTGGTATAAACTTCTTATGAAATTCGCAAATTTTAAGAAGAGTTTGTAAACAGACAGGTGATTTCAATTCACTTTTACTTTTCTCTCTTGAGGTGTTGGCCTGGTGTGTTTACTGTAAAAGGCCACAATAATATCTTGTGAAGTGGTTTGGTGAGAATTTTGTTTATTAAGAACTGCTTCTATTGGGTGAAAACAGTGATTTTTCTGAGATTCTAAGGCATTACAGTTTTTCCTGCCACTGGGCAGCTTAATACTAAATAATAACATTTTGGTACCTGATCAGTGGCTTAAATATAGTATAGCTACAGGGACAAATGCCCCTTTATCTTTGCATTTATTTATTTATTTATTTGTTTATTTTAGACTATTTGGAGTTTTCCTGGTCTTACTGGATGTCACTCTCGTCCTTGCTGACCTAATTTTCACTGACAGCAAACTTTATATTCCTTTGGAGTATCGTTCTATTTCTCTAGCTATTGCCTTATTTTTTCTCATGGATGTTCTTCTTCGAGTATTTGTAGAAGGGTAAGTTTGATTATTTTTATAATGCATTAAGCTACTTTGTAGTTTTATAAGAAGCACTTTCGGAGGCTGAGGTGGGAGGATCCCAAGGTCAGGAGTTCGAGACAATCCTGGCCAACATGGTGAAACCCCGTCTCTACTAAAAGTACAAAAATTAGCTGGATGTGGTGGTGGTTGCCTGTAATCCCAGCTGCTTGGGAGGCTGAGGCAGGAGAATCGTTTGAACCTGGGAGGCAGAAGTTGCACTGAGCTGAGATCATGCCATTGCACTCTAGCCTGGGTGACAGGGTGACTCCATCTCAAAAAAAAAAAAACATTTTAAAATAATTAACAGGAGCATTCACTACAAACTGACTTAAGAGCCTTTGGGCCTTATGAGAACATTGGTGGTAGTCTGGCAGTACCCCCCCCATGTCCTGTGTTTGAGGTGGCCATGGATTGATGTTCCTCTGCCTTTGGACGGGGTGGAAAGAGTGGGAGGGACTGCATCTTGTGGTTTGAGTGACAGCTCAGCCATAGCACAATAAAACACTAGGTAGACTTTTACAGTTTTTGATCTAGGCCCTGATTCCCAGACAGCACCTGTGGATCCACCTGGAGGCTAGGAGAACTTGCCATCCTGAAGGCAAGGACACAGGCCTGGCTGTTTTTACCATGTGATGACTATAGAGCCCCAGGGCCTTCAGTAAACTCCTGCAATACCTAAGGAGTAGTTACAGCAGGTCTTGGGCAAGACCCCGTGCTGCGCTGGCCTCAGGTCTGACCCAATGCAGTCACAGTAGTGGTGGCCACAGATGTGCTTATGTCACTCAACCCCAAGCTTTAGGTGCCTCAGAACAGAGAGAGAGACTCTGTTTGTTTGGGAGAAAGTAAGGGAAGAAAACAAGAGTCTCTTTTTGGTAATGCAGAGAATTATCCTGGATCTTGTCCAAGACCATTAAGGCAGTACCACTATGAGTCTGCAAGAACCAGAGTTTAGGAGGCTTGGGGTGCCCCCTAAAGCAGATAGAGATTAGATCACAGTATCCAGGTTCTTTCAAATATCTGGAAAGCCTTCCCAAGAAAGATGGGTACAAACAAGCCCTGACAGTGAAAACTACAATAAATACAGTGAAAACTACAATCAATACCTAACTCTTCAATGCCCAGACACCAAAGAATATCTGCTAGCATCAACACTATCCAGGAAAACATGACCTCACCAAATGAACTAAATAAGACACCAGGGGCCAATCCTGTAGAAACAGAGATATGTGACCTTTCAGACAAAGAAATCAAAATAGCTGTGTTGAGGAAGGAAACTCAAAGAAATTCAAGATAACACAGAGAAGGAATTCATAATTCTATTAGATAAGTTTAACAAAGAGATTGAAATCATTTAAAAGAATCAAGCAGAAATTCTGGAGCCAAAAAATGTAATTGGCATGCCGAAGAATGCATTAGTCTTTTAATAGCAGAATTGATAAACCAGAAGAAAGAATTAATGAGCTTGAAGACAGGCTATTTCAAAATACATAGAGGAGACAAAGGAAAGAATAAAAAACAATGACGCCTGCCTACAGGATCTAGAAAATAGCCTCAAAAGGACAAATATAAGTGGTATTGGCCTTAAAGAGGAGGTGGGGAGTGTAGAAAGTTTATTCAAAGGGATGGTAACAGAACGTCCCAAACCTACAGAAAGATATCAATATCCAAGTACAAGAAAGCTATAAAACACGAAGCAGATGTAACTCAAAGAAGACTACCTCAAGGCATTTAATAATCACAGTCCCAAAGATCAAGGATAAAAAGAGGATCTTAAAAGCAGCAAGAGAAAAGAAACCAATAATATACAATGGCGCTACAATATATCTGGCAGCAGACTCTTTAGTAGAAACGTTTCAGGCCAGGAGAGAGTGGCATGACATATTGAAAGTGCTGAAGGAAAAAAACATTTACCCTAGAACAGTGTATCCAGTGAAAATATCCTTCAAAGTGAAGGGGAAATAAAGACTTTTCCACACAAAAGCTGAGGGATTTTGTCAACACCAGACCTGTCCTAGAATAAATGCTAAAGGGAGTATTTCAATCAGAAAGATAAGGACATTAATGAGCAATAAGTAACAACCTGAAGG
Source organism: Gorilla gorilla gorilla (assembly GCF_029281585.2). Classification (NCBI taxonomy): domain Eukaryota; kingdom Metazoa; phylum Chordata; class Mammalia; order Primates; family Hominidae; genus Gorilla; species Gorilla gorilla. Next base: position 16,902,831 of record NC_073237.2, read on the forward strand.
TATAAAACTCACTGGTAATAGTAGGTATACGGAAAAATGCAGAATGTTATAACACTGTAACTATGATGTATAAACTACTCTTACTCTAAGTAGAGAGACTAAACTATGAGCCAATCAAAAATATTAACTACAACTTTTCAAGACATAGATGGTATAATAAGATATAAATAGAAATAACAAAAAGTTAAAAAATAGGGAGACTAAGTTGTAGAGTTTTTATTAGTTTTCTTTTTACTTGTTTATGAAAACTTATAAGATTAAAATAATGAATTATAAGATAGTATTTACAAGCCTCATGGTAACCTCAAACCAAAAAATATAACAATGGATACACGAAAAATAAAAAACAAGAAACTAAATCATATCACCAGAGAAAATTACCTTCACTAATGAAAGACAGGAAGGAAAGAAGGAAGAGAAGACCCTAAAACAACCAGAAAACAAATAACAAAATGGCAGGAGTAAGTCCTTACTTATCAATAATAACATTGAATGTCAGTGGACTAAACTTTTCAATCAAAAGATAGAGTGGATGAATGGATGAAAGAACAAGACCCATCCAGGTGTGGTGGCTCACGCCTGTAATCCCAGCAGTTTGGGAGGCCAAGGCAGGCAGATCATGAGGTCAAGAGCTACAGACCATCCTGGCAAACATGGTGAAACCCTGTCTCTACTAAAAATACAAAAATTAGCAGGGTGTGGTGGGGCGCACCTGTAGTCCCAGCTACTCAGGAGGCTGAGGCAGGAGAATCACTTGAACCCGGGAGGCAGAGGTTGCAGTGAGCCGAGATGGTGCCACTGCACTCCAGTCTGGTGACAGAGCAAGACTCCAGCTCAAAAATAAATAAAATAAAAAAACCCATTGCTCTGTTGCCTACAGGAAACACTCTTCTCCCATAAAGACACATGTAGGCTGGAAGTGGTGGCTCACTCCCATAATCCCAGCACTTTGGGAGGCAGAGGTGGGTGGTTTACTGGAGGTCAGGAGTTCGAGACCAGCCTGGCTAATATGGTGAAACCCCGTCTCTACTAAAAATACAAAAATTAGCTGGGTGTGGTGCCAGGCACCTGTAATTTCAGCTACTCATGAGGCCGAGGCCAGAGAATCACTTGAACCTGGGAGGCAGAGGTTGCAGTGAGCTGAGATCACACCACTGCACTCTAGCCTGGGTGACAGAGTGAGATTCAGTCTCAAAAAGAATAAAAATAAAAACAAAAAAACCCAAAAACCAAAACCAAAACCAAAAACATGCTAATATATCTGATAAATATTGATGCGAAAATCCTCAACAAGATACTAGAAAACTGAATTCAACAATATATGGGAAAGATCATTCATCATGACAAGTGGGATGTGTCTCTGGGATGCAAGGATGGTTCAACATTTGTAAATCAATCAATGCGATACATTATATCCACACAGTAAAGGATAAAAACCATAAGATCATTTCAGTTGATGCTGAAAAAACATTTGATAAAATTCAACATCCCTTCATGGTAAACACCCTAAAAAAACTGGGTATAGAAGTAACATACCTCAACTTAATAAAAACCGTATATGACAGACCCACAGTCATTACCGTACTGAATGGGGAAAAAATGAAAAGCTTTTCTCTGCGATCTAGAACACAATGAGGATGCCCACTTTTACCACCGTTGTTCAACATAGTACCGGAAGTCCTAGCTAGAGCCATTATAGAAGAGAAAGAAAGGGAATAAAAAAAGAAATCCAAATTGGGATGGAAGAAGTAAAATTATCCTTGTGTTTGCAGATGATACATTTTATTTGGAAAATACTAAAGACTCCACCAAAAAAACTATTAGAATTGATAAATTCAGTAAAGTTGCAGGATACAAAATCAATATACAAAAATCAGTAGCATTTCTATATGTCAACAGTGAACCATTTGGAAAGGACATTTAAAAAGTGGTCCTATATACAATAGCCACAAATAAAATTAAATACCTAGAAATTAACCTAACCAAAGAAGTGTAAGATCTTTATAATGAAAATGATAAAACACTGATGAAAGAAATTGAAGAGGACACCAAAAAATGGAAAGAGATTCCATGTTCATGGATTGGAAGAATCAATATTGTTAAAATGTCCATACTATCCAAAGCAATTTACAGATTCAATGCACTCCCTGTCAAAATATGAATGACATTCTTCACAGAAATAGAAGAAACAATCTTAAAATTTATATGGAGCCACAAAAGACCCAGAATAGCCAAAGCTATTCTAAGCAAAAAGAACAAAGCTGGAGGAATCACATTACCTGACTTCAAATTATACTACAGAACTATATAACGAAAACACCATGGCACTGGCATAAAAACAGACACACAGACCACTGGAATAGAATAGAGAACCCAGAAACAAATCCACACACACTTACAGTGAACTCATTTTTCATAAATGTGCCAAGAACATACATTGAACAAAAGACATCTCTTCAACAAATGGTTCTGGGAAAACTGGATATACACATACAGAAGAATGCACCTAGACCCCTACCTCTCACCATATACAAAAATCAAATCAACATGAATTAAAGACTTAAATCTAAGACCTCAATGAAACTACTATACTACAAGAGAACATTGGGAAGAATCTCCAGGACATTGGTCTGAGCAAAAATTACTTGGGCTATACCTGACAAGCACAGGCAACCAAAGCAAAAATGGGCAAATGGGATCACATCAAGTTAAAAAACTGCTTCATAGCAGAGGAAACAATTAGCAAAGTGAAGAGACAGCCCACAGAATGGGAGAAAATACTTGCAAACTACCCACCTGAAAAGGGATTAATAACCAGAATATGTAAGGAGCTCAAACAACTCTCTAGGAAAAAATCTAATAATCTAATTTTTTAAATGAGGATAAGATTTGAATAGGCATTTCTCAAAACATACAGATGGTAAACAGGCATATCAAGAGATGCTTGACATGATTGATCATTAGAGAAATTCTCAGTGTAGAAAACTACCATGAGATATCATCTCACCCCAGCTAAAATGGTTTATATCCAAAAGTCAGGCAATAACAAATCCTGACAAAGATGTGAAGATAAGAGAACCCTCATACACTGTTCATGGAAATGTAAATTAGTGGAACCAATTGGAGAACAGTTTGGAGGTTACTCAAAAAACTAAAAATAGAACTACCATATGATCCAGCAATCCCACTGCTGGGTAGATACCCACAAAAAAGGAAATCAGTATATAGAAGAGATATCTGCATTCCCTGTTTGTTGCAGCACTGTTCATAATGGCTAAGATTTGGAAGCAACCTAAGTGCCCATCAACAGATGAAGGGGTAAAGAAAATATAGTACATATACACAAGAGAGTATTATTTAGCCATAAAAAACAATAAGATCCTGGCCAAGTGCACTGGCTCACGCCTCTAATCCCAGCACTTTGGGAGGCTGAGGTGGGCAGATCACCTGAAGTCGGGAGTTCGAGACCAGCCTGACCAACATGGAGAAACCCCATCTCTACTAAAAATACAAAAATTAGCTGGGTGTGGTGCCGGGCGCCTGTAATCCCAGCTACTCGTGAGGCTGAGGCAGGAGAATCGCTTGAACCCAGGAGGTGGAGGTTGCAGTGAGCCGAAATCACGCCATTGCACTCCAGCCTGGGCAACAAGAGTGAAACTCCATCTCAAAAAAAAAAAAAAAAAAAAAAAAGAGATCCTGTCATTTGGATCAACATGGATGATGGAACTGGAGATCACTATGTTTGTTAAGTGAAATAAGCCAGGCACAGAAGGATAAACATCACATGTTCTCACTTATTATGGGGCTCTAAAAAAAAAAAAAAAAAAATTGAACTCATAGACCTAGAGAGTAGACGGATGGTCATCAGAGGCTGGGAATGGTAGTAGGGGCTTGGGGGTGGGGAGGTGGGGATGGTTAATGGGTACAAAAAAATAGAATGAGTAACACCTACTATTTGATAGCACAACAGATTGACCATAGTCAACAATAACTTGATTGTATATTTTTAAATGACTGAAAGAGTGTAATTGGATTGTTTGTAACATGAATGATAAGTGCTTGAGGGGATAGATACCCCATTGTCCACAATGAGGGTGATTATTATGCATTTAGTTATATCTCTTATTATGTTTGAATTGCCATGTTGGTGTTTTAGTCACATATAAGTGTCAAATGATGAATATAATTTTATTGTTTGAAAACTTCCCATGAATGTTATATTTTTCCCTTAGTCTACTCTAGAAAATACATTTTAAATAATTCTTGATAGTAGAATTCTTAATGGGGATGAGTCAATAGTTTGTGGTCTTTAAATATTCCTATCTCTTCTTGCAGGGGGGAATGAACTTATTTTTTTGTTTTATATTACAGAAGACAGCAGTGTTTTTCTGACTTATTTAACATTTTAGATACTGCCATTATTGTGATTCTTCTGCTGGTTGATGTCGTTTACTTTTTTTTGACATTAAGTTGCTTAGGAATATTCCCAGGTATGAAACATAAGACTTACCTCTCTTAAAGTTTTTCATTAATTTTAGCATTTTCTGTGCCTTTTATTCTATATAATCTTTTCAACTTCAAATATTCTCATTCTATACCAAATACATTGCTTTAAAATGAAATGTTTAGGTAAATTCCCACATACTTTGAAACTAAAAGATTGTGATATTTAGGGACCAGTGAAGAGTATACAGGCTAAGTACCATTAATGGAATAAAGAAGATGCAGTACCCCAAAGAAGGACTTTTACTCTTGTACTAACTTTAACTTCTCTACATTTTGAAGTTCTCGTCAAATTCCCATTTGTATCATTTTTTGGCCTTTTGGCTAAGATCAAGTATAATATTATTATCAGTTTAATATCTGCTATATCAAAAAAATTTATATTGAAAACAATTCCCCTCTGTGCTTCAACTACAAATCCCTTACACATAATGTTCTGTCTGGATTTTTCCTACAGCCAAGAGGGAATTTATTTGAGCATACGCAAAATTAGAGTGACTTCAATCATGAGTTTCTAAAAAATAGCAAACAGAACAGAAACTAGGAGATGATACGTGGCAACACAATAGTAGAGTTTTGCAGTATAGTTGTGGTAGAAACAAAGAAAGCTTAGGCAAAGTTAGAAGTGTTAGGGATTGGGAAACTAAAGAGTATATGAAGCCCTGGTGACTCTTTTTTTACTGTGACAATGAGGAAAATGAAAGAGCAAATGTATACTGGGATGTAGATGGTGGCTTCCTAAGCTTGTTCATGGGTCAAATAGCTGGTTTCTTTTTGTACCCTAGCTTCTCTGGACTACAGCTCAGGCCCTAACTAAAAGCATGTTAAGTGATAGGCTTTTGGAGTTATTTGAAAATAACCTCAGCCAATGTGGTCCTCTGACTAGAAACGTCAGCATCACTTGACAGCTTGCTAGAAATATAAGAAGAAAAATACCTTAGGCCGCACCCTGGACCCACTGAATCAGTATCTCTGGGACCCAGCAATCTGCAGCTTAACAAGCTTTTCCAGGTGGCTCTTATTGATGTGTGCCCAAATCAGAGAAGCACCAGTCCAGACCATCAGTTCTCTGCTTTGGTGGTTCTGATGGTAGGGGAGATTCCAGCTAGCACACTTCAGAAGTATCTCAATCTGTTGCCTCCCTGATGTGTAGTAGCAGCTGTAGTGAACATCTGTTACTCATGGGAATAACAAAGATGAACAAGAATAATCGATTTGTTTTGATGTGGAAAAATTGAAAATGCTAGACTTAAATCCCAAAATTAAATTTACAGATGCTAAGAGTCTATTGTATCACTATTTCTCTAGACCAGAATTTCTCAGCCTCAGCATTACTGACATTTTGGGCCAGATCATTGTCATAAGAGGGTGGTGAGCAGTTATATTAATTGTAGGGTGTTTAGCAAAATTCCTGGCCTCTATTCACTAGATGTAAGTAACACACAGACACACACACGCACGCACGCCAGTGGTGAAAACCTAAATGCCTCCAGACATTGCCAAATATCCCCCAGGTAGGTAACTGGGGAGAGGAGGGAAAATTGCCTCTGGTTAACAACTGCTGCTCTAGACATAGTTTATATTGATAAAATTCTGTTTCTGAAGCAAAAATGGATCTTTTAAATGTATTCTTAGATGGACACATTTACTTCGACTTCTACGACTTATTATTCTGTTAAGAATTTTTCATCTGTTTCATCAAAAAAGACAACTTGAAAAGCTGTTAAGAAGGCGGGTAAGTGGGCAAAACATGCTTATGAGTCGCAAAAATATTTTGTGTTTTGGGACCCATTGACAAGGGTTGATATCTATACTATATAATGTTTTTTATTTTTATGTTGATGAGTGTTTCACAAACTAATGATGATTTTAAACTGTCAGGTTTCAGAAAACAAAAGGCGATACACAAGGGATGGATTTGACCTAGACCTCACTTACGTTACAGGTTTGTGACACTTAACCGTTGATTTACTTGTATTACTTCACTTTTTCTTGTAATTGTATTTTTTTTTTGCCTCATCTAAGACACATTCATTCAAAATATTCTTTATTCATGAGGATATATGCTACTGTGATAGTGTGACATATTTGTGGTTTAGCCCTGGCAATGGAAGATCTGCATGTCTTCTCAATTCAGGACTACTCAGTTGCAGCATAGGAACTTGAATGGATTTTCAGCTGACTCCATTTGAGTTTCAATTTATTAACCTCTAGTAGTTATTTCTGAGTCCCAAGGATCCCACAGAGACCTCTTCTTATCCTAGAATCCCAGAGAATGAGGTCAGTGCTTTGTAGATCTCAGGTTTTCTGCGTCAGAGGGCTGCAAAGCACCTTGGGAGTTCCCACCATCACTGGTGCCCAGAAATCTTGGATTTTCTGTGGTATTTAAGATAAGAAATAAATTCGAAGAACAGGGGGAACTTCAGACTGAGGCCATCATAAATACATGGCATACAGTTAGAACTAGTAGAGACTTAAGAACTCCATGGCAGTTTAATGGTCATTGTGTTGTATAATTTGTTACTTGATTATCCTGAGTATTAGCTCTTTTCTGTCAACCTCAATCTTAAAAGGTTTTTTTCTGTGAAAATGGAGTCTGATCATGTATAAGTTAATTTTTTTGTATGTTATATGAAATCTATAATAATGTTTGTAATAGTGATGATTTTGACTTTTAGAACGTATTATTGCTATGTCATTTCCATTTTCTGGAAGGCAGTCTTTCTATAGAAATCCAATCGAGGTAAGGGTCTTTATCTGACAAATACTCATTTCTTGGTGAATGTAGACTGTGTAGTCATAAGTTTAATACTGACCCAGATATGGCAGTATTCTTTTAAAAATGTACTCTTTCAAGGAAAAAAATCATAATGGATTGATACCAGTTACAATTGTGCCAGTGGTTACAAACCACCCCAAAACTTACTGGCTTATAACAGCAACTATTTATTTGGCTCATGATACTGTGGTTTGTGAATTTGGTATGGGCTTAACTGTCCAATTTAGGTGCAGAAAGGATTTCCTGTCTCAACTAAGCTCATTCATGTATCTGTGGGCAGCTACTGGGTCATCTGAGGACTGGCTAGTCTAAAATGACTTGGCTACCCTCGACTGACAGAGCCACTGCATGCTAAATGCACCCCCAAGGCCCAAGGCCCATCCCATCTGGCACCCACTGCTGCCAACAGCCCCACCCCCTTCACCAGCAGAGCCCCCATTTGCCGCATGCACTTCTAAGGCACTGAGGACTGGCCTGCCTGGTGCCTGCCCTGCTGTTGGCAGTACCCCACAACTAGCAAAGCCACTGAAGCTAGCATGCATATGCCTAAGGCCTGAGAACTAATCTGAATGATGGCTCTCACACCAAGAAAAGCCATACCACTGTCTCCACAAACACTCACCATCAGGCCACTGAGGCACTCACAGACACCACTGAATGCTGATTACAGCCAAAAAAGTCACCTGAAGACTATATTACTGCACCCACCCAGATCCAAAGTCAAAGCACCCTACTCAATGAACACTATAGGAGACAACTATTGGAAAAAGTATTTCTCTGTGAAAACTCCCTAACATTGGAAGAGGCAACTGTTCCCTCAGATGTGCAAAAATCAGTTTAGGGCCACAAGAAACGTGAAAAGCAAGGAAACATTACACCTCCAAAGAAACACCATAATTCCCCATTAACAGACCCTAAATTTAAAGAGTATATCAAATGGCTAAGAAGGAATTCAAAATAATGATCTTAAGGAAACTATGAGATACAGAGAATACAGATAGACAAATCAATGAAATTAGAAAAACAATTTATGATCTTATGAGAAATTCAACAAGGATATATATATCATTAAAAACCAGACAGAGATTGTGGAGCTGAAGAATTTAAGGAATAAAATAAAAATACAATCAAGAGTCCAGGTGAAGTGGTTCACACCTGTTATCCCAGCACTTTGGGAGGCCAAGGCAGTGGATCACTTGAGGCCAGCAGTTCAAGACAAGCCTGATTAACATGGCGAAATCCTGTCTCTAAAAAATACAAAAATTAGTTGGGTTTGGTGGTGCATGCCTGCCATCCAAGCTACTTGGGAGGCTGAGACACAAGAATTGCTTGAATCCAGGAGGTGGAGGTTGCAGTGAGCCAAGATTGTGCCACTGCACTCCAGCCTGGGTGGCAGAGTGATACCCTGTCTCAAAAAAAAAAAAAAAACAATAAAGAGCTTTAAAAACAGACGTGGGAGAGATATGGCCAAAATCTAGGAAGCTCAAAGGTTCTCAAATAGATTCAACCCAAAAAGGTCTTCTCTGAGATGCATAGTAGTCAAAAGTCAAAAAGAGGGAATATTCATCAGGTGCGGTGTCTCACACCTGTAATCCCAGCACTTTGGGAGGCTGAGGCCGGTGGATCACTTGAGGCCAGGAGTTCAAGGTGAGCATGGCCAACATGAAGAAACCGCATTTCTACTAATAATACAAAAAATTACCTGGGTGTGGTGGTGTGAACCTGTAGTTCCAGTTACTTGGGAGGCTGAATCATGAGAATTGCTTAAACCCAAGAGGTGGAGGTTACAGTGGGCCAAGATCACACCACTGCACTACTGCCTGGATGACAGAGCAAGACTGTATCCAAAAAAAAAAAAAAAGGAAATGTTAAAACAGCAAGAAAAAAGCATCAAGTCACATATAAGGGAAACTCCATTTGATTAGCAGTGGATTTCCCAGTGGAAACTTTACAGGTCTGTAGACAATAAGATGGGATGATATATTCAAAGTACTGAAGGAAAAAAAGAAAAAACAACTGTCAACCAAGAATACTATACCTAGTAGAGCTATCCCCTAGAAATGAGGGAGAAATAAAGTATTTCCTATACAAGCAAAAACTGAAGGAATTCATTCCCACTAGACTGACCTTACAAGGACTGCTTAAGGTGGTTCTACATCTGGAAGCAAGAGGATGATTACCATTGTCAAAACACACAAACGTGTAAAACTCACCTGTAGTGCAGATATACACATGAAAAAGAGAAAGGAATCAAACTTTGTCACTACAGAAAGTGACCAAACCACAAAGATTAAAAAAAAAAAAGGTGAAGAAAAGAACAAAGGGTATACAAAACAACCAGAAAAAAATGAACAAAATGACAGGATAAAACCTAATCTATTAATAGTAACCTTGAATGTAATGTAAACAGATCAAATTCCCAATTAAAAGATACAGAGTTGGCTGCCAAGATTTAAAAAAAAAAAAAAAAAGACCAAACTGTATGCTGCCTACAAGAAACTAACTTCACTTGTAAAGGATCATACAGACTGGAAGTGAAGGGATAGAAGAAGATATTCCAGGCAAACAGAAAACAAAAGCGAGCAGAGGTAGCCATACTTATCAGATAAAAACAGACTTTAAGTCAAACTGTATGAAGAGACAAAGAAGGTCATTGTATAATAATAAAGACATCAACTTAGCAATAAGATAGAATAATTGTAAATATGTATGTACCCTACACTAGAGCACTCAGATAAACAAGGCAAATATTTTTAGGTCTAAAGGGAAAGATAGACTCCAATGCAGTAACAGTTGGGGCCTTTAGCACCCCACTCTTAACCACTGGACAGATCATCTAGACAGAAAATCAACAAAGAAATATCAGATTTAAGCTTACAGATAGGAATAAGTTCTGGTGTTCTGTAGTGCTGTAGGGTGACTACAGTTAACAATAATTTATTGTATATTTTTAAATAGAGAGGATGTTAAGTGTTCCCAACACAAAGAATGATAAATATTTGAGGTGATAGATATGCTGATTACCCTGATTTGATCATTACACATTGTATACAAGTATTGAGATATCCCTCTCTACCTTATAAATATGAACAAGTATTATGTGTCAATTAAAAATAGTTTTAAAGAATGAAGGAAACAGATTTTTTAAATGAAAGGAAAGAATATTACCTGACTTGGCTGAATGGCCCCATGTGGTCTCTCGTTCTCCAGTAGGCTACTTCAGGCCTGTTCACATGATGGCAGAGGCAAGAGTCTGAGGAGCGGCAACAAAACAATGCAAATCCTCTTCAGGCCCAGGCTCAAAATTATATATTAATTCTACCCCATTTTATTGGACAATGCAAATTACACTACCAGTCTGGATTCAAGGAGTAGAAAATAAACTCCAACTCTTGATGGAAGGAATTATAAAGAATTGTGGCCGTTTTTGATAGTCTACCATAGGGAAGAAAGATGGGGATGCCATAACCCAAAATGTGTTTTCTTAGGTTGAGATCCTAAATTATAGTCGGGGCATATTGCTTTAGGCTCTGTGGATGACTAAATTAATTTCAAACATATAATGCTGTTTACTGTGAAATGCCAGCTTGAAAGGATCATTGTTTAATTTTATGTAATTTACAATAGTTATTATACCTCAATAAAAGTCTAACTATCTAGGGCTGCTATCAGTTGCCGAGAGGTGGAAGGAGTACCTCTCTGCAGTGCGTTAGCTCAGTTCTGAACAGGACAGGGCTGCAAGTTCAGCTACTTCCCAGAAAATGTCCTGGATACCTGGCCTGAGTCATCATCCCATGACTAGAGAACGTGGACGGATTGTTTTATCAAGAAACTAGTGATAAACCAAGGGCTATAGGAATTAAGAACTAGGGCTAAAAAAGAAATGTTTAGAGTGATGCAAGATGGCCAATTAGAAGCAGCTGCAGTCTGCAGTGCTCACGAAGAATGAAAAGGGGTGAGGGAATTCAGCACCTTCAACTGAGATAACCAGGTTCTCACATTGGGACTGACTGGATGAACAGGTTGACCAATGGAGAATGAAGACAAGCAGGCAGGGGGTGCGACGGCCCAGCCGGGGGCGGCATGGAGCCAAAGGAACCCCACTCCCAGCCAAGGGAAGCAGTGAGTGAGTGTGCAGTCCTGCCCGGGAAACCGTGTTTCTCTCATGGATCTTTGCAAGCCGTGGATCAAGAGATCCCCTTGTGAGCCCATGCCACCAGGGCTGTGGGTCTGATACACAGACCTGGATGGAGTCTGGGCACATCAGCTGCTCAGGCACACACAGAAACCCAGGAGTTTTACACACTCTAGCCCCGGGGATCTTCAACACAGTGGGAAATCTGTCCATACGTATCTCTGGGAAGGGGGCTGAATCCAGGGAGCCAGGCAGCATCATTCTGCAGGCCCCATTTCCTTGACACCTCACAAGTTAAGACCCACTGGCTTGGAATCCTAGCCTGCCAACAGCAGCAGGTTGGAATCCACCTCAGATGGGTCTGAGTTCCCGGGGAGGTGGGGAGAGGCAGCCAGCATCACTGTGGTTCATAGACTCAGCCACTCCAGCCTGCCAGCTATGGAGAATACAGACAGTCGGGACAAGGAAGAGTTCCCCACGACACAGCACAGCTGGCTTGCCAGATCATGACCAGACTGCCTCTTTAAGCAGGACCCCAATCCATTCCTCTTCACTGGGCAGGAATCCCTGTAGGGGCTTTAACCACTCCAGCAACGGTTCTATGGACAGAGCTTTGATCTCTCCCTGAAATGGAGCTCCTGGTGGGAGGGGCAGCTGCCACCTCTGCAGTTTGGTCAACTCAGCCACTCCAACCTGCTGGCTTTGGAGAATACAGGTGGTCCGGAGGAGGAAGGATCCCTCACAGTGCAGCACACCTGCTCTACCCCAAAGCAGCCAGACTGTTTTTTTGGATGGGTCCCTGATCCCATGCCTCCTGACTGGGTGAGAATGCCCAACAGGGGTCTCCAGCCACCTCTTGCAGGTATGTGCGGGCTGGCTACAGGTCAGTATCCCCCTGGGATGGAGCTTCCAAAGGAAGGAGCTGGCTGCCATCTTTGCTGTTTCTCAGGCTTCACTGGTAATATCTCCTTCAGAGTCTATGAGGAACCTAAATTTACAAGAAAAACACAACCCCATTAAAAAGTGGGCAGAGGATCTGAACAGACACTTCCCAAAAGAGACATGCATGCAGTCAACAAAAATATGAAAAAAAACTCAACATCACTGATCATTAAAGAAATGCAAACAAAACCACAATGAGATACCATCTCATGCCAGTCAGAATGGCTACTATTAAAAAGCCAAAAAATAACAGATGCTGGGAAGGTTGCAGAGAAAAAGAAATGCTGTTGGTGGGTGTGTAAATTAGTTCAAGCCATGTGGAAGACAGTGTGGCAATTCCTCAAAGACCTAGAGGCAGAAATACCATCAGACCCAGCAATCCCATTATGGGGTATATACCCAAAGGAATATAAATCATTGTCTTATAAAAATACATGCATGCACACGTATGTTCATTGCAGCAGTATTCACAAGAGCAAAGACATGGAATCAACCTAAATGCCAGTCGATGATAGATTAGATAAAGAAAATATGGTACATAGAGCGGGACATCTGGCTTCTGAGCGGGAACCTTTGTAGTGCCAGTGATGAAAGAGAGAATTAAATATGGGTGATGCTGAGAAAGGCAAGAAAATTTTTGTTCAGAAGTGTGCCCAGTGCCACACCGTGGAAAAGGGAAGCAAGCACAAGACTGAGCCTAATCTCCATGGTCTCTTCAGGTGGAAGACAGGTCAGGCCATTGGATTATCTTAACATAGAGATTGATAAGAACAAAGCCATCACCTGGGGGGAGGATACACCTGAAGTATATAAAACTATTTATCCTTGCCTCCCCCACTATGCAGATTCAGAGTGTTCATCTTTTTGACTTATTATTTCCTCTTAACAGAGATAGCCAGTTTAATAAATGGATGACTTTGATACCTTCATTTTATTTTTCTCAATATTAAGCCAGTAAACATTGCTCTGAGGGTACCATACTAATCAGTTTTAAAATTTTGTGTTATTTTTGTTGTTGCACAGAGATATATACGTATGTGTGTGTATGTTTCAGAAAGATGTATTTACTGAAAGTTGGATTCATATAGTGGTATTGATTGTATTTTAAATTATAACTACTATTTGTTTTTCATTTTAAAGGTTATACATATATACATATATATATACACACACACTTATAGGTACACATATATCTTCATTTAAAAAAATAAAGAGAACAAATGAGCCAAAAAAGTCTCCATATTGTTACCAGTTATTTAAAATTTGATATGTTTATCTTTTTCTATCACACATACACACAATCATACTATATACTTTTTGCATTTATTTGTTTACATGGTGCTTAGATAGACTGTAATATGCAGATCACTCTCTAAAGATGTATCTATTCACAATTAAATTTAAATAAGAACGAATATGAATTAGATTTAAACAAGAACCATATTAACTGTGAATTAATGATTTAGAACAAATTAAAGTTAGTTAACCAGCTAATTTACTTATCTGATAGCTTTAAACAGTGTGTATTTACAATAGAGACTCATCTGAGTAGGCAAACATACTTGTGGACTATTTGAAAAATCACAGTGGATTAGAACTTGAAATTTGCATACCCTCTTATTCCCTGAATCTTCCCTAGAAGATGCTAATGAGAGACAAATTAATAAAAGTAATAACCATTTTAGGTTCCCCCTAGGAAATAGCTTATGTTGGTGCCATGTAAATATGTAAGATATGTGTTTGTCTTTTTTAGGAAGTTGTGTGGTTTCTAGATAAGAAACACCGAAAGCACTATCGAGTCTACAATCTATGCAGTATGTACATTACTCTATATTTTGCTACTGTAGATAGAAAACAGATTACTGCACGTAAGAAGATGATTTTGTTTTTTAGATTGCATTTAATCATAAGTATTTGGTAGTGGCAAGGAATGAATTTAAAAATCCCCATCTTGGACTGGCCCCATTTAGTAGAAGGAGTTAGCCCAGCAGCACAAAGTACCATATGAAGGATGTGGCTTTGGCAGGACCAATGAGGCTGCAGTGGAAGCAAACCATTTTAGGGAAGATCTGTTCTAGCGATATTAGGTTTAGGAAAATCTTTCTGTTTTTCTTGCCAGATTGCATTATGAGGACATAGACAATTTAACAAATGAGTCTTCTGACCCATCAGCAGTGGCATGTGATGAGAGCAAGGGTCTAGATGGGAAAAAAGCAAAAAACTGTAGAAAATAGGTTGTAACCCAGTTTAATACCCTGTCTCTCTTGATTTTTTCCTCTACCTGTATACTCAATAGACATTTTCAGGGGGCAAACATTCTGGTCAGCTACATTTGCCTCGTGTGGTTTCTAACTACCCTGAAATAATATAATGAATAGTCTGCTAGAAAGTTAAAAATTATACCTATTAAACAAAAATAAGTTGAGTTTAGGTTATATGAGATGGATAAACCACTACCATCCTTACATTTTTGAAACGCTTGCGTTTATTTTAGAGTGACAGGAGCAACTTGGAAAGCTCTTTTTGAAGATAGATAAGGAATTCTAATAAGATATGTTAACTTATTCATAACTTCCTCATTTATCATGTTATTCCCTATAGAGATATGACATACATGTTATTTATTTTAGGTGAAAGAGTTTATGATCCTAAGCACTTCCATAATAGGGTCGTTAGAATCATGATTGATGATCATAATGTCCCCACTCTACAGTAAGTTTTATGCTAAATTGACTATCAGAAGAGGGCTAAATATATTGGGCTTGATTTTTTGAAAATATTTTAACTAAAAATCTTAAACTTGAAATCAGTCAGATGGTGGTTTTCACCAAGGAAGTAAATGAGTGGATGGCTCAAGATCTTGAAAACATCGTAGCGATTCACTGTAAAGGAGGCACAGGTAATAACATTTTCCTTTTTATTTCTCCATTTCTAAAGATATGTAAATATACATAAAGTACAAGAACAAGATACGTATTGCTATTAATGTGTATTAATAATTGTTAGCATTTTTAAATATTAGCTCCAAGACTGAAAGAAGGGAAGGAGAAAGGAAAGAGGAGAGGAGGAAGGGTAGGAGATAGGGAGAGGATAAGGAAGGGAAGAAAGTAGGAAAAAAGAACTAAGGAAGGTTGAGCATATTTTCCCTTGTTTTACTAGTATTTGGATTTCTTTATTTTTGGTTTGCCAGTTTATATCTCTCAAAATACAAACAGTCTTTAATTTTAGAATATCAGAGTACTTTTATTTAAGGCTGATCTTTTTTATTTTTAAATTAACAAATAAAAACCAATATATTTATGGTATACAACATGATGTTTTGATATACGTAAACATTGTGAAATGGCTAAATCAAGCTAATTAACATATGCATTACTCCACATATTTTTGTGTGAGAACATTTAAAATCTACTGTCTCAGCAATTTTCAAGTATACATGATTATTAACTGTGGTCACTATGTTGTACAATAAATTTCCTGAACTTATTCTTCCTGTCTAACTGAAATCTTGCATCCTTTAATCAACAACTCAGGCTGGGCACAGTGGCTCACACCTGTAATCCCAGCACTTTGGGAGGTTGAGGCAGGTGGATCACATGGTGAAGCCCCATCTCTACTAAAAATTACAAAACATTAGCCAGGTGTGGTGGCATGCACCTGTAATCCCAGCTACTCGGGAGGCTGAGGCAGAAGAATCGCTTGAACCTGGGTGGCAGAGGTTGCAGTGAGCTGAGATCGCACCATTGCACTCCAGCCCGAGCAACAAGAACAAAACTCCATCTAAAAAAATAACAATAATCATAAAGTAAAAACCAACATCTTCACAATCCCCCAAGTTTTGTCTCCCCAGCCCCTGGTAACCACCATTCTACTCTCTGCTTCTATGAATTTGACTTTTTTAGATTCCACAAATAAGTGAGACATGCAGTATTTGTCTTTCTACGCCTGGCTTATTTCACTTAGCATAATGTTCTCCAGGTTCGTCCATATTATCTCGAGTGACAGCATCTCCTCTAAGGCTGAATAGTATGCCTTTAATTATATATACCATATATTATTTATCCATTTATCCACTGATGACATTTAGATCGACTCCATAGCTTGGGTATTATGAATAATGCTGCAGTGAACATGGGAGTGCAGATTTCATTTCCTTTGGATATATACCCAGAAGTGGAATCTCCAAATAATATGGTAGTTCTATTTTTGGTTTTGTGAGGAATCTCAGTGCTGTTTTCCACAATAACTACTAATTTACATTCACACCAACAGCGTACAAGGGGGTTCCCTTTTCTCTTCATCCTCACCAACTCTTCTTTTGTCTTTTTGTTAATGACCATCCTAACAGGTGTGAGGATATCTCTTTGTGGTTTTAATTTGCTTTTCCCTGATGATTAATGATGTTTAGCATTTTCTCATTATACCTCTTGGCCATTTGTGTGTCTTCTGTTGAGAAATATCTTTTCAGGTTCTTTGCCCATTTTCTAGAGAAGTAACTTATTCTCTTGCTATTGTGTTGTCTGAATTCCTTTTTTAAAAAATCTGTTAACCTATTATCGAATGTATGCTTTGTAGATATTTCTCCCATTCTGTAGGTTGTCTCTTTACTCTATAAATATTTCCTTTGCTGTGCAAAAGCGTTTTAGTTTGATACAGTATCATTTGTCTACTTTTTCTTTCGTTGCCTATGCTTTTCAGTCATATCCAAAAACATCTTGGCCCAGACCAATGTCAAGAAGATTTTCACCTATCTTTTCTTCTAGTAGTTTTCCAATTTCATGTTTCACAGTTAAGCATTTACTTTGAGATCATTTTTGTATATTGGGTGAGATAGGTTGCAATTTCATTTTTCTGCAAGTGGATATTCAGTTTCCCCAGTATCGTTCATTGAAGAGACTGTCCTTTCCCCATCTTGGATTCTTGGCACCTTTGTTGAATATCAGCTGAGTATAAATGCATGGATTTTTTCTGGGCTTTGTATTCTGTTCCATTGGTCTATATGTCTGTTTTTGTTCCAGTAATATTTAAGGTTGTTCTTAAACTTCGTGAGAACATTTTAGATTAAGGGAGTCAACAGAGATGCTCTATCAAAAATTATACTGGAATTTTTATAGTGTAATGATACGAAGAAGTTGACATTGGTGGGGTGAAAATGGGGAAAAAAAGCTATTTGTAAATCCAACCAATTTAAGTTTAGTTAGATTTTCTCTCATTCAGGTTTAGGCTTTAAATAATCATCTAAGCATATTTCACAAATTTTGACAAACATAAATAACTACATTTTTAGTGGGCTCTAAATCAATTTTTATATCAAATTCCAGGAAAACATAGCACCATCAACTGACTTATATAATTCAGTAAAATCAAGTTTTAGTCTTATTGACTAGTTTCAAGCCCATTAGTTAAAATACAGGTTCTGTGTTTCGCTGTATATTAGTTAATATACAGGTTCTGTGTTTAGCTCTACAGGTTGGAATATTGTATATAAACTGGCAATTTACAGTACCATAGTTAAGAATATAGAGGTTGAATCATTTGAAATTGCCAGTTTTTAACCATCTTTTGCTTTAAAAATGGCCATTTCACATTGTCCAACCTAAAATGTTATTATTAAAGAAGTTAGCATCAGTTTTCTATTAACTAATGCTAATTCCTTGCTTGAAGGAAAACAATCATTTCAAATTTGACTTTTTTTCTTTTTTGCTGAGAGGGGGTTTACATTATTCTGTGTTCACATAATATTTTGTTGATTTTGTTAAAGGTTGTTTAGAGGGCTAATATTCAGCTGGTATGTACGAGAGCAGCCTCTTTTTTATGTGTTCATTCATATTAGTCTTGCTGTCTTCTGGTTGGTTGCTGCCTGCAAGTTACCAGTAGTATCATGATAGTAAAAATATTTTATATTGATTTATAGGAGTTCTTTAAAGAATCTGAATGCCAATTTTTCTTAGTATTGTAATTATATTCTCCCCACATGTTGCCTTTTAAATTTGATTGTGATTTATTTTGTTGTACAAAAGTTTGTAAATTTTTGTTTTGTTTTGAGACATGATCTCACTGTGTCACTCAGGCTGGAGTGCAGTGGCACGATCTCGGCTCATTGCAGCCTGAACCTCCCGGGGTTCAAGCGATCCTCCCATCTCAGCCGCTCTGAGTAAGTGGGACTACAGGTGAGCGTCACCATGCCTGGCTAACTTTTGTATTTTTTATAGAGACAGGGTCTCACTGTGTTGTCCAAACTGGTCTCGAACTCCTAGACTCAAGTGATCCACCCACCTCAGCTTCCCAAAGTGCCGGGATTGCAGGCATGAGCCATCATGCCTGGAGAGAAGTTTGTAATTTTGAATATAGTAAAATTTGTTTTTCTATGTGTGTGTATATATTTCACGCTTTTCTGTCATGTTTATGAAATTCACCCCCCTATACTGATGTCGTAAAGATATTCCACATTTCTTCAAAAATATTCAAGTTCCATTTTCAATATTTGGGTCTTTAATCTAATTGGAAGTTGGGGGAAGTGTTTTTTTCATATAGATAGCCAATTGTCCTAACACCATCAATTGCGTGCTGTTTTGTTCTCCATTAATTTGTAATCCCTCTCAGTAATATACCAAGTTTCTATAAATATTCAAAACTGCTCCTAAGTTCTCTCTACCACACTTTTGCAATTATTGTAGCTTTATAATGTGGTTTGATAAAGGCATAATTGTCTTGCTCTTCTTGGAACTTTATTGTTACATTCAATTTTAAAATCATTTTGTGAAGCGCCATAATAAAACACTTTTAGGATTTTTATTGGAACTACATTGAATTTACAGATTAACTTGAGAGAAGTGACAACTTTGCGATATTGAGTTGTACATGTGAGTCATCTTGTTCATTCTTTAATAATATTTTATACTTTTTTTATCATGTCTTTGCACATCTTTTCAAATATTCATTCTTGCACAAATTGTGACTGAAAATGGAATCTCTTTTTTTCTATTACATTTGGGTTGTTTCCAATTTTTATTGTGATAAATTATGTTTTTTGTTTTTTTGTTTTGAGATTAAGTCTCACTCTGTCACCCAGGCTGGAGTGCAGTGACATGATCTCAGTTCATTGCAACCTCCGCCTCCTGGGTTCAAGCAATTCTCATGCCTGAGCCTCCAGAGTAGCTGGGATTACAGGCGTCCACCACTACACCCAGCTAATTTTGTATTTTTAGTAGAGATGGGGTTTTGCCATGTTGTCCAGGCTGGTCTCAAATTCCTGACCTCAAGTGATGTGCCTGCCTCTGCCTCCCAAATTGCTGGGATTACAGGCATGAGCCACTGTGCCTAGCCCAATAATACTGCTTTTAAAAATACACGTTTCTTGTTGCACATGTGGCCACATTTTTGTTGAATGTATACCTCAGACTAAAATTGTTCTGTCTTAGGGTAATGAATCTTGAACTTTATTTGATAATGTCACCTGTTTTCTAAAACAGTTGTACCAATTTTTACTCCACTGGTATTGTAGACTTCAAGCATTCCATATCTTCCCCAATACTTGCAATTCTGAGTATTTTTATCTTTAGCCTTTGGGTGTTTGTGTGATGGCATCTTGTGGTGGTGATCATTTGCATTTCTGTAATTAATAAGATTGAGGAAGTTTTTTTAAGATTATTAAGTATCTGGATATCCTTTTTTGTAAAGTAACTTTTTAATTTTCTTAACCACTTTTCTCTTGGATTATTCATCTTTTTTCTCCTGATTGTAGTTCTTTGTGTATTCTGATTTCAATTCTGTTATTGGTCATAAATGTATTTCAAGAAAGCTTTTCTGCTCTGTGATTTGCCTTTTCTGTCTCTCAGGAGTAGCTTTTGGTTAACAGAAGTTCTTTGTTGTATTACCATCATATGTATCATGCTTTCCCTTTATAAAGTTTGTGTTTTTGTGTCCTGATTAAGAAAATTTTCCTTGAGTTTAAAGGACATTTTACTACTGTATTTTCTTTGGGAAGGTTCATTCCTTTTAAAATTGATCTATGTGTGTGGTGTGAGGAAGGCCTCAGGTTTCATCTTTTTTCATGTATGGCTATCCAGTTATTCCAGCACACTGGTTCAGAAGATTTTCATTTCTTTACTACCCTGAGGAACATGAATCTCTTTCTGACCTTTCTCTTCTGTTCATTGATTTTTCATCTGTGTGCCAATAGCACAACTATCTTACTGTAGCTTTCTAATATGTCCTCATCATCTTCTTCTTATTCTTCACAATTGTTTGGGTATTTTAGGTCATCTATATTTCCATATAAATTTGGGAATCAACTAGTCAAATTACACACACTGGGTAGAAATTTGTTCGGACTTGCATTGAATTTATAGACTGGGGAGAATTGAATCTTTACAATATTGACTCATCCAACCCATGAACAGAGGTTTTCTCTCATTTAATTAGGTCCTCTTCAATTTCTCTTTACAATGCTTTCTCATTTTCTGTATAGAAAGCTTGTATATTTTTGGTGAGATTTATTCTTAGGTTTTTTTGTGGTTATTTAAATGATATCCCTTTAAAATGTTTATTTTCTAAATGTTTTTTGTTGTTTTAAATGCACTTCATTTTATTTATTAATCTGGCAGTTAGCAACTTTCCTAAACTCACTTTTTTTTTTTTTTTGAGGCAGTCTCATTCTGTCACCCAGGCTGGAATGCAGTGGCATGATCATGGCTCACTACAGCCTCAACCTCCCTGGGCTCAGGTGATCCTCCTATATCAGCCTCTTGAGTAGCTAGCACTGCAGGCAGGTGCCACCATGCCCAGCTAATTTTTTCATTTTTTTGTAGAGATGGGGTTTCGCTATGTTGCCCAGGTTGGTCTCAAACTTCTGTGCTCAAGTGATCTGCCAGCCTCAGCCTCCACCTCCCAAAGTGCTAGGACTGCAGGCCTGAGCCACCGTGCCCAGCCTAAACTCACTTATTAGTTCTACTAATTTATCTATAGATTCTTTTGGATTTTATGGTACATGATTACATCATATGAAAATAATAAATTATACTTTTTCCATTTCAGTCATTCATCTCCCCTATCACTGGCTAGAACATTCAGTACAGTGTAGAATTAGAAGTGGCAATAGCAGCCATCAACATACAGTTCCATTATCAAAGGAAAAGCTTTCAACATCTCTCCAAATGCTTTGCGAGTGTGTGTGTGTGTGTGTGTGTGTGTATTAGTGACCATTTATCGATTAAGAAATTCCTTGGCTGGGCGCCTTGGCTTACAGCTGTAATCCCAGCACTTTGGGAGGCCCAGTGGGGGCAGATCACTTGAGGCCAGGAGTTTAAGACCAGCCTAGGCAACATGGTGAAACCCTGTCTCTACTAAAAAATACAAAAATTTGCCAGGTGTGGTGGCACATGCCTGTAATGCCAGCTACTCCGGCTGAGGCACGAGAATCACTTGAAACCAGGAGGCAGAGGTTCCAGTGAGCCAAGATCGCACCACTGCTCTCCAGCCTGGATGACAGAGTAAGACTCTGTCTCAAAAAATGAAACAAAAAAAAAAAAAAAAAAAGAAAGAAGGAAAAAAGAAATTCGTTTAGCTTGCTAAGAGTTTTTTTTTTTTTAAATCATGAATGGATGTTGAATTCTTAAAGATTTTTCTGAATCTTTGAGATGATAATTTTTCTACTTTATCCTATAAATAAATGTGGTTAATTACATTGATTAAGTGGTAAACCAACATGTTTCTGGAATAAATGTAATTTAGTTGCGCTGTATTATTTTGTTAAATACTTATTAAATTATTTTATTATTAAATTGCTGGATTCTGTCCGTTAATATTTTGTTTAGGATTTTCAAATTCATGTCGTCTGGGTGATTGGTTATAATTTTCCTTTCTCATAGTTTTTTCAAATCTTGGCTTCGTAAAGTGAGTTAAATTTCATTTTCTCTGTTTTTATTCTCTGGGTAAATTTATGCATGCTGATTTTTTTTCTTCTTAAGTGTAAAGTGAAATTCACCAGTGAACGCACATTGGCCTAGAGTTTTCTCTGGAGAGAAGTCTTTAAATTATGGCTCAATTCCCTATATAGAATGTTTTTATAATTTTATTTCTTTTGCCCATTTTGGTAGATTATAGTTTTCCCAGCATTTGTCCATTTAATCTAACTTTGCAAATTGTCTTGACATCAAATTGTTCACAATATCATTTTACCATTTTAGTGTCTGCAGAGATGTTCCCTTTTTTATTCCTGACTTTGTTTTCTTGGTGCCTTCTCCCCTTTTTTCTTCTGAGTAGTCTCACCAGGGATTTATCAATTTTACTAGTCTTTTAAAAGAACCAAGTTTTGGGCCTATTTGTGGTCTCTATTTTTTACTTATT
Source organism: Gorilla gorilla gorilla (assembly GCF_029281585.2). NCBI lineage: Eukaryota > Metazoa > Chordata > Mammalia > Primates > Hominidae > Gorilla > Gorilla gorilla. Next base: position 16,925,537 of record NC_073237.2, read on the forward strand.
TTTTATTTCATCAATTACTATTATATTTAGTACTTTCTTCTGTACTCCTTGGGTTAATTTGTTCTTTTCCTGACTTCTTGACATGGATAATTCTTAGAGTGTCAACCACTATCTTTTCTATTTACCATTTCAGGCTACAAGTTTTCCTCTAAGAATTGCTTTAGTTTCGTCCCATAAATTTTTATTTTTAGTGTTTTTATTTTACTTAGTTCAAACTATGTTCCAACTTTGTGCTTGTTTTTTTTTTTTTTTGACCCATGAGTTATGTAGAAGTATACTTCCTTATTTCCAAACATATGAGAATTTTGTATTTATCTTTAAATTTTTATTTCTGATTATATTGTGTGGTGGACACAGAACATACTATGTATTTTTTTTTTTTTTTAGTTCTTTGAAATTTGTTTAGACTTCCTTAATGGCCCAGAATTTGGTCGATATTGTCAAATGTTTTCTGTACATTTGAAAAGAACATGTATTATGCATTGTTGAGAACAGTGTTCTATGTACATCTATTTTATTTAACCCTTCTGTTTTCCTACTGACATTCTGTTTTCATTCGATTGAATTTTAATAATATAATTCTTTCCTTCTCACCGTCTGTCATTACCTTGGAAGTCATATACTCTTTTTCTATGTTTTTAGTAATTACTGTAAAGATTTCAACCTGCATCCTTGATTTAGCTATTAATTTTTGTTTATGTTGAGCCTGCATCTAGAAATCTTCCTGAATTCTCTCATTAGATTAAGGAGTTATTCTAAAGATTTACTTACTACACTGACTTTCTACACTGGTTAGGCTCTGTAGTATACTGTTAAATGGAAGCAGTGAAGAGAGGGCATTTTTGTTTAATTCCAGGCTTTAAAGAAAATGCTGTCAATATTATGTCATTAATATGATGTTCCTGGTAGGTATTTTGGTAGATTCTCTTTGCTGAGTTAAGGAAGTTTCCTAGTTGTTAATTTCTAAAGTCACAGGTGCAGGCTGAATTTTAGTGAATGCTTTTTCCTGCATTAATTGAGATAATTGTAAGGTGTGTCTTCTTTAATCAATGAATATGATAAATTGCATTAATATAGATTTCTGATGTAGGATGATTATTATATTTGTTATTATTTGTTTTTTAATGGGCAAAAGACTTTGTTTTTCTTTTTGAGCTTAGATTTTTGGTATAAATTAACTTTTAGATTTGGAAGGGCATATACAGGTTTATTGGTAATATTGTGTGATGCCGAGGTTTGGGGTATGACTGATCGCGTCACCCAGGTACTGAGCACAGGACCCAATAGTTAGTTTTTCAACCTGTGCCCTTTTCTGCTGTGCCCCTTCTAGAACACCCCAGGGTCCATTATTGCCACCTTGATGTCCATGAGCACCCATTGTTTAGCTTTCACTTATGAGTGAGAACATATGGTATTTGGTTTTTTGTTCCTGCATTAATTAGCTCAGGATAATGACTTCCAGCTGCATCCATGATGCTGCAAAGGAAATGATTTCTTTTTTTTTTTTTTTTTTTTTTGAGAGGGAGTTTCGCTCCTGTTGCCCATGCTGGAGTGCAATGGTGCAGTCTCGGCTCACTGCAACCTCCACCTCCCGGGTTCAAGCGATTCTCCTGGCTCAGCCTCCCAAGTAGCTGGGATTACAAGCGCCTGCCACCACACCCAGCTAATTTTTGTATTTTTAGTAGAGATAGGGTTTCACCAAGTTGGCCAGGCTGCTGTCGAACTCCTGACCTCAGGTGATCCACCCAACTCAGCCTCCCAAAGTGCTGGGATTATAGGCATGAGCCACCGCACCCAGCCTATTTTTTGTTTGCTTGTTTTTGAGATGGAGTCTTGCTCTGTCACCCAGGCTGGAATGCAGTGGTGCAATCTCGGTCACTGCAACCTCCGCCTCCTGGGTTCAAGCGATTCTTCTGCCTCAGCCTTCTGAGTCACTTGGATTACAGGTGTGCACCACCATGCCCAGCTAATTTTTGTATTTTTAGTGAAGACGGAGTTTCACTGTGTTGGCCAGGCAGGGCTTGAACTCCTGACCTCAAGTGATCTGCCTGCCTTGGCCTCCCAAAGTGCTGGGATTACAGATGTGAGCCACAGGGACATGGGAGATTGTGGGATACTGGTGATGACAGAGGTGAGTGTGGTGAAGCCCTAGGGGATGGTGAATGGTAGCTCCGGATCCCTGGTGAGGAGCTTCCTCTTAAGTCTGAGTTTCTGAGAGGGGAGAGGGAGAAGCTGGGTGAGGCTAGCATGGATCTTGGGGAGTCCGGGCTGGGGGACCATTCATAAGAAGAGCCAGACAAGACCCTAGTGTTCTTAGATGCAGACATGATTAGGAAACCTGCAGCTCCCAGAGACCCCTACTAATTTTCTAACCCGCAGAATGAAGGAGTGTGTGTGTGTGTGTGTGCGCGTGTGTGCGTGTGTGTTTGTGTGTGTGGGGTGTGAGGTATGTGGTCCTTAAGAAAATGGAAATAAACCAACCAATGAGACAGACAGACAGACAGACAGAGATTCACTTGCCCAAGTGTTCTGTCCTGTCCTCTGAATCCGCTTCGAAGTCGCAAGACGCTGTGAGCTCCAAGTCCACGCAGAGTCCGCCAAACGCTCCGGCCGCTGATCCGCTCCGCGAAGATCTGAGTACAGGCCAGCCAGGGCGGGTTTAAATAGCCTCGGGCGCAGCCTAGCAGCGGAAAGGGCGGAGCTTCACTCCTCCTTTCCATCAGTCACCCCCAACTTTCCCAGGCTACACCTCGTAGGAAACTGTTCTCCTGCTTTGATTTCATGCGCCACCTTTGGGACAATCTGAGAACTTACAAGTTTTCTTGGCCAAAGGTATGATGAATTAAATGCACGGAAACACTGAAAACCAACTAGTGGTTCTGTGGTTCCCACGTTGTGGTTTTGACACCAGCAGCATCCTTGTCACCCTCAAACCCCGGAGATCCACAGATCTGTGTGGTAACAAGCCCTCCCCCTGACCCTGATGCATGGCAGTTGAAGAATTACCCGTGTAAGCGAAAAGACTTTGAAGAAGAGGTGGAGATAGGCGTTGTAGAAACATCCTTTTGCTCTGGAACCCCGTAGAGGCTTGGGAGCCAGTTGGGTGGAGCATTCGTTGGATGAGGGTGCTCGGGTTAGGAATATCAAGGTGTGGCTCCAGATAATTCCATCATCTAGTTAAGTTTCCAGTTATGCTAATCTGTTTTAAAATTCCGTTTGTGTAAATTCTTTTACTCAGACTGAGAATGGCAAAGCCTCAACCCCAATTTCCAGGCAGGGTTGAGAGCCTCAGGTTGAGTTGATGACCAATAGCCTATGGTTTAACTCATCATGCCTATAGAATGAGGTCTCCATAAAAACCCAAAAGGACTGGGTTTAGAGAGCTTCTGGATAACACTTCCTGGAAGGCAGTGCGCCCCTCCCCACATGCCGGGCCCAAAAGTTTTTTCTGAAGTTTTTGCAATATCCGCTAAAATACAGAAAATGGGAAATGTCAGTGTTTCCCTGCGTGCTGTGAGCTCTTCCAGCAAATGAATGCAAGTAAAACTGGGAGTGGTGGAAACCTGATTTATAGCCAGTTGCTGAGAAGCACAGGTAAAACAACGTAGGGCTTCCCATTGTTATTAGTGTGGGAGGCCAGTCTTGCGGGACTCGGCCCTTTGGAATCTAATGCTATGTCCCAGTAGATAGCGTCACCGTTGAACTCGAAGCCACACGTATGTTGAGAACAATTTTTCTGGTCATCCGCTGCATGTCTTCTTTACAATACGTAATCAAATTCTTTATCCTGACCTTATGGCACCTGAGTCGAGAACCATGATTTGAACCAAAAATTGGTCTGTCACTTTCTGAATTTGAAACTTTGTTTTGCCGTTAGCGTTTTGCTATTGCTTTCTCGTTTTCTTTGCTTTCGTTTTGTTTCTAAGTTCTGGGATATATGGGCAGGGTGTGCAGATTTGTTACTAAGGTAAACGTGTGCCATGGTGTTTTGCTGCACCTGTCAAACCATCACCTAGGTATTAAGCCCAGCATGCAGTAGCTATTTTTCTTAACGCTCTGCCTCCCGAAAGGCCCCAGTGTGTGTTGTTCCCCTTCCTGTGTCCATGTGATCCCATTTTTCAGCTCCCATTATAAGTGAGAATGTGGCGTTTGGTTTTCTGTTCCTGGATTAGTTTGCTGAGGATAATGACTTCACAACACCAGTGTCTTTGTTTTTTATTATAAAGAGTAGTATTTTATTGAATAAGATTTACTTCCAGAAAAATAAGCTTTAATCTACCGTGAATGCCAGACTCTACAGCAGAAAGCAATTTTCTCAGTTTTCCACACACAAAGGTTCCTACTAAGTGAAAAAAGCCACAGAATTTCATACACAAATGTACTACTCTGTCTCAAAACATCTCACATAATCATGCACTGTACTAATACCATTAGATCAGCCCTTCAGTCAGGTTAAAGTATCCCTCTAATAACTGATTTTTATAATGTTATCCACATCCACGCCCAATCAGTCTGCCATTGTTAATGGTGTACAGCATTATTGAAGACAATGGAATTGATGGAGCCCATATCCACCGACAAACCGTGACTTATATTGGTTTGATTTATGATTTTTCAACGTTATGATGGGTTTACTGGAATATTAGATGCGTTTCTGAGATACACTGGGTTTATGAGTATGCGACCCTATACTCCAGAAACAGGTGTATAAAGAAAAACAGGTGTACCTAATTAAAATATACTTAGAGACCTGGGATAAACCAAGAGATGCTTACAACTGATGGAGAACCATGAAAGAGAGATAGCGGTAAATAATCACAATAACACAATTTTCCAGCACCTGTTGAGGATTCCCCAAAAGGACGCAGGATGTAGGATGCACCTAAGGCATATGAAAGAGAGAGGGCAGAAGGAATAAGAGAGAAATAGGAGGATGGAAGGAAGGAAGGAAGGAAGGAAAGACGGAAGGAAGGAGAAAACACCCGGTGTTACTGAAACCACAAAATGCAGTTTCCCCCTGTGGGTAAGGCTGCAATGTGGATGAATCTTGAAAATATTGTGCTAAAAGTGTTATGTGAGTCATAAAACTCACGTATTGTGCAATTCCGTTTATAGGAAATGTCCACAATATGGAAATCTATGCATATGGGGTTGATCGCTCTATGCAGTTGTTACCTAGGGCTGAGGGTCAGGGAGAGGGTTTGAGACAGAATGAGGAGTGACTAATGTCCACAGGGTTTTTCTCTGGTCGGGGGTGATAAAACCTTCTAAAATGGATTGCGAATGAAAATTGAATGTGCACAAGCACAAATATACTAAAATCCACTGAATTCATGACTTTTAATGGGGCAATTTTATGTGGCACACTCTTCTGGAGACCATGGCAGACATAGTGAGAGAGAAAAAGGTGAGTAAATCTCTGAAACGGAGGCAGAAACAGAGAGAATGAGAAGCCCTGTGAATGAAAGGGAGAGAGAAAAGGGAAAATGTTCCTATTTACAAATGACAGCTGTGAAACTGGGGTTCACATCAGCAGTGTCACTGCCAGGAAGGAGGGTCATGCGAGCCATGTCACCGGTAGCGTGGCCCGCAGGGACGCCGACATGCTGGAGCGTCGTGCCAGCATGGGCTCTGGCAGCCACGTGGGCCAGCAGGAGGGTCCCGCTGCACAGCTGTGGGGTGAGGATAGACTTGGCGGTGATATCGGCCATTACAGGGGCCTCTTCTGCTGGCAAGAGTGTGACAGTAGCAAGTGGATGGAAAGGCCTGTGTGTGAGGACGGAATGCAGGAGGGGCTCTTCTGCAGCTGGGTGTGGGGTCCTCCCCAGAAATGTGGAGACATGGCCAGGTAGCTGCATCATGTTGGCTAGTAGATTGGCCAGGGCTTCGAACTGAAGGACAATAACGGGGAGTAGCTGTCAGGCCCTGGGAGTGTCTGAGTGTAAGTGGAGATGGGTTTGGGGTCCCTGAGGGAAGCGTGGGAGCCATCCCTGTATAGATACAGGTCATTGTGAGGTAGCCTGGTGAGGCCTGTGAGTGTCCAGGGTTCCCCTGGGTGCCTGGGGCTGACTGTGGCAGAAATCTGGGGAAGGCTGGAGGGAAGCTGGGAGACACAGGAGAGTCCCTGAAGGCAGGGGGTGAAGAGGTGAAAGAAATGGGGGAGGGTTGCAGTAAGGTCCGTGAGTTTGTAGGTGATACCTGGGTGTGGGAAGCTGACCCCAGGTGTAATGTGCAGATGGTTGGAGAGTAGCTGAGAGAGACAGAAGAGTCCCTGAGGGCTGGGGGTGAGAGAGACTGGGGAGTAAGTCAGTGAAATTCGTGAGTTCGGTGGTGTGTCGTGGGTGCCTGGAACTGAGTCCAGCTGGAATCTAGAGAAGTTTTGACAGTAGCTGAAAGAGACACAAGAGTCCATGTGGGCTGAGGGCAAAGACCTGAGAGAGACCAGGGAGGACCTCCGTGAAGTCTGTGAGTCTGTAGGTGATTCCGGAGTGTGGGAGGCTGACTCCCTCTGAAATGTGGGCGTGGTGGTAGAGTAGCTGGGACAGACATGAGAGTCCCAGGGGGCTGGGGGTGAAGACATGAGAGAGACTGGGGAGTAACACAGTGAAACTGCTGAGTTTGTATGTAATTCCTGGGTGCCTGGAACGGACTCCTGCTGAAATGTGGGCATGGTTGGAGAGTAGCTGGGACACACAGGAGAGTCCCTGAGGGCTGGTGAAGACATGAGAGAGACTGGAGAATAATTGAGTGATATTGGTGAGTTTGGTGGCGATTCTGGGGTGCAAGGAACTGCTTCGAGCTGAAATCTGGGCGTAGTTGGAGAGTAGCTGCGACAGACAATAGAGTCCCTGAGGGCTGGTGAAGACATGAGAGAGACTGGAGAGTAATTGAGTGAAATTGGTGAGTTTGGTGGTGACTCCGGGGTGCCTGGAACTGACTCCAGCTGAAATGTGGGCGTGGTTGGAGAGTAGCTGGGACAGACGGGAGAGTCCCTGATGGCTGGTGAAGACATGAGAGAGACTGGAGAGTAATTGAGTGAAATTGGTGAGTTTGGTGTTGATTCCGGGGTGCAAGGAACTGCTTCCAGCTGAAATCTGGGTGTTGTTGGAGAGTAGCTGGGACAGACAGGAGAGTCCCAGAGGGCTGGTGAAGACCTGAGAGAGACTGGAGAGTAATTGGGTGAAATTGGTGAGTTTGGTGTTGATTCCGGGGTGCAAGGAACTGCTTCCAGCTGAAATCTGGGCGTTGTTGGAGAGTAGCTGGGACAGACAGGAGAGTCCCTGAGGGCTGGTGAAGACATGAGAGAGACTGGGGAGTAATGCAGTGAAATTGGTGAGTTTGGTGGTGATTTCTGGGTGCCTGCAACGGACTCCCGCTGAAATGTGGGCGTGGTTGGAGAGTAGCTGGGACAGACAGGAGAATCCCTGAGGGTTGGAGATAAAGACGTGCTAGAGACTGGGGAGTAACACAGTGAAATTGGTGGGCTTGGTGGTGATCCCTGGGTTCCTGGATCTGACCCGCGCTGAAATGTGGGCGCGGTTGGAGAGTAGCTGGTAGAGACTGGAGGGTCCGTAAGGGCTGGGGGTGACGACGTGAGAGAGACTGGCGAGGATCTCACTGAGGTCTGTGAGTTTGTAGGTGTTTCTTGGGTGTGGGATACCGATGCCCGCTGAAATCTTGGCGTAGTTGGAGAGTAGCTGGGACAGACAGGAGAGTCATTGGTGGCTGGGGGTGAGCTGCTGGATGATGGCAGTAAGAACATATGGTATATTGATGAATGGGGTGACTGTGAGGAATCTCCCGAGGAGGACACGGGAGAACACGATGACATGAGTGACTGTCCTGCTTGGTTAGGAAAGGGAAATGTAAAGTTGTGGAATTCTGTCGATGACGGATGTGAGAGTGGTGAAGCCCTGCGGGATGATGTAGAGTACTTCCACATCCCTTGTGAGGAGCTGCCCCTTGGGTCTGAGTTCCTGGGAGGGGAGAGGTAGATGCTGGGTGAGGCAGGCATGAATCTTGAGGAGTCAGGGCTGGGGGACCGCTCATATGCTCCCGAAACCTGTGAGTGTCTGGGGGACTCCTGGGTGCATGGGGCTGAGTCCCGCAGGAACCTGGGGATGGCTTGAGAGTAACTTGGAGCCACAGGAGAGTCCCTGAGGCCTGGGGGTGAAGAGATGAAAGACATAGGGGAGGAGCACCATGAGGCTCGTGAGTTTGTAGGTGAGTCCTGGGTGTGGGTGGCTGACTCCAGCTGAAATCTGGGGTTGTTTGGAGAGTAGCTGGGAGACCCAGGAGACTTCCCAAGAGCTGGGGGTGAGCTGCTGGGTGATGGCAGTAGGAACATGTGGTATATTACTGATGAACATGGTGACTCTGAAGAATCCTCAGAGGAGGACAAGGGAGAGCCCAATGGCTTCATTGATTGCCCATCACGGAGAGGACAGGGAAATGGGAGATTGTGGGATACTGGGGATGACAGAGGTGAGTGTGGTGGAGCCCTAGGGAATGGTGAATGGTAGCTCCGGATCCCTGGTGAGGAGCTTCCTCTTAAGTCTGAGTTTCAGAGAGGGGAGAGGGAGAAGCTGGGTGAGGCTAGCATGGATCTTACGGAGTCCGGGCTGGGGGACCGTTCATAAGAAGAGCCAGAAAAGACCCTAATGTTCTTAGGTGCAGACATGATTAGGAAACGTGCAGCTCCCAGAGACCCCTACTAAGTTCCTAACCAGCAGAATGAAGGAGTGTGTGTGTGTGTACACTAAATATATCTTATATAGTGTACATAAAATATCAAAATACAAAATAATATATATTTTATACTGCATAGAAGATATCAAAGTACATCACATATATATTATATGCTGTCCATAAAATATCAAAGTATACTTAATATATATTATATACTGTACATAAAATATCAAAGTACAACAAATATATATTATATAGTGTACATAAAGTATCAAAGTACACCAAATATATATTATGTACTGTACATAAAATATCAAAGTACAGCAAACATATATTATAAACTGTACATAAAATATCAAACTACACCATATATATTATATACTGTACATAAAATATCAAAGTATAGCAAATATATACTGTACATAAAATTTCAAAGTACAGCAAATATATATTATACACTGTAAGTAAAATATCAAAGTACACCAAATATGTATTATATACTGTACATAAAATATCAAAATACACCAAATTTATTTTAACTACTCTACATTTAATATCAAGGTACACCAAATATATACTATACAATGTACATAAAATATCAAAGTACACCAAATACATATTATATACTGTATATGAAACATCCAGTACACCAAATATATATCATATACTGTACATAAAATATCAAAGTACAACTATACATTATATACTCTACATAATATATCAAAGTATACATAATAGATATTATATACTGTACATAAAATATCAAACTACACCAAATATTTATTATATACTGTACATAAAATATCAAAGTACACCAACTCTTATCTACTGTACATAAAATATCAAATACAACTAATATATATTTTATACTGTACATAAAATATCACAGTACACAAAATATATATTATATACAGCACATAAAATATCAAAGTACACCAAAGATATATACTGCATATAAAATATCAAAGTACACCAAATATATATTTCATCCTGTACATAATATATCAAAGTACAATAAATATATATTATGTACTGTACCTGAAATATCAAATTAAACCAAATATATATTATATATTGTACATAAAATATCAAAATACACCAAACATATATACTGTACATAAAATATCGAGTTACACAAACTATATTTTATGTACTGTACAAAATATATCAAAGGACACAAAATATATGTTATGTACTGTACATAAAATATCGAAGTGCCGAAACTATATATTCAATAATCTACATAAAATATCAAACTTTACCAAATATATATTCTATACATTACATAAAATAACAAAGTTACCAAAATATATATTGTATACTGTACATAAAATATCAAAGTACCCAAAATATGTATTATATACTGTACATCAAATATCAAAGTACAGCAAATATATATTATATACTGTACATAAAATATCAAAGTACAGCATATATATACTGTACATAATGTATCAAAGTACACCAAATATGTATCACATACTGTAGATAAAATATCAAACTACACCAAATATGTGTCATATAGTGTAGATAAAATATCAAAGTACACCAAATATGTATTATATACTGTACATAAAATATCAAAGCAAACCAAATATGTATCATATACTGAACATAAAGTATCAAAGTACACCAAATATGTGTCACAAACTGTACATAAAATGTCAAAGTACACCAAATATGTATCATGTACGGAATATAAAATATCAAATTACACCAAATAAATATACTGTACATAAAATATCAAAGTACACCAAATATGTAAAATCTACTGTACATAACATCTAAGTACACCAAATACGTATTAAATACAGTACATAATGTATCAATGTACACCAAACATGTATCATATACTGTACATAAAATATGAAATAACAGCAATCATATATTATATACTGTACATTAAATATCAAAGCATACCAAACATATATTAAAACTGTACATATAATATCAAAGTACACCATATATATATTATATACTGTTCATAAAATATCAAAGTACACCAAATATATATTATATACTGTACAAATATCAAAGTACAGCAAATATGTATCATATACTGTACATAAAATATAGTACAACAAATATGTATCATATACTGTACATAAAATATCAAAATACACCAAATATGTATCACATACTGTAGATAAAATATCAAAATACACCACATATGTGTCATATACTGTACATAAAATATCAAATTACAGCAGACATGTATCATGTACTGTACAAAACTTATCAAAGTACACCAAATGTGTATCATATACTGCACATAAAATATCAAAGTACACCAAATATATATTTTATACTGTACATAAAATATCAAACTACATCAAATATATATTCTATACTGTACATAAAATATCAAACTACACCACATATATATTATATACTGTACATATATCAAATTACACGAAGTATATATTGTATACTGTACATAAAATATCAAAGTACCCAAAATATACATACTATACTCTACATAAAATATCAAAGTACACACAATATATATACTATACTGCACATAAAATATCAAAGAACCCAAACTATATATTATGTACTGTACATAAAAAATCAAAGTTCCCAAACTATATATTATGTACTGTACATAAATGTCAAAGTACCCAAAATATATATTATGTACTGTACATAAAATTTCAAAGTACACAATGTATATATTGTGTACTGTATATAAAATATCAAAGTACCCAAACTATGTTATGAACTGTACATAAAATATTAAAGTACCCACACTATATATTCAATACTGTAAAATATCAAACTATGCATAGTATATATTCTATACTGTACATAAATTATCAAAGTACACCAAATATATATTTTATACTGTACATAAAATATCAAAGTACAACAAATATGTATTCTATACTGTACATAAAATGTCAAAGCACACCAAATATATATTCTATACTGTAAATAAAATATCAAAGTACACCACATATATATTCTATGCTCTACATAAAATATCAATGTACTCAAAATGTATATTCTATACTGTACATAAAATATCAAATTACACCAAATATATATTCTATACTATACATAAAATTTAAAAGCACACAATGTATATATTCTATCCTGTACATAAAATATCACAGTACCCCAAATATGTATTTTATACTGTACAATAAATATCAAAGTACCCAAAATATATATTCTATACTGAACTTAAAACATCAAAGTACACCAAATATATGTTCTATAATGTATATAAAATATCAAAGTACACGAAATATATATTCTTTTCTGTACATGAAATATCAATAAAGAGAAAATATATATTCTATACTGTACATAAAATATCTATTATATATGATATATGATATATATTACCTATGTTATATATTATATATAATTATATAATATTCTATTATATATGATTATACTGTATTTTATATATAATATATCTTAATATGTATTATATAATATGATATATAATATATCATAATATATTCTATATTTTATTATATTATTACTGTACATAATGTAATATACTATATAATATTTAATTTAATATGTCATGTATATAATATAATATATAATATATTCTTATATAATATATGACATGTTATATAATACATAATATATAATATACAATATACTGTGTAATTTATAATATCTAATATATCTATTATCAATAATATATTATATATTGTATGTAATATATAATACGTTATATATTATATGTAATACATAATACATTATATATTTTTTGTAATATATAATACATTATATATTATATATTAAATATTACATAATATATCATGTTATACATATATTCTGTTATATAATGTTATAGAATATGTATTATATAACATATATTATATATAATTACATTATATATTGTATAATACATATTCTATAACATTATATAATATAGAATTATATTATATATAATATATAAATATATATGTAATTATATATATAATTATATACAATATATAATTACATATTATGTCATATATAATTATTTTATATTTTACATGAATTGTATTGTGTATAATAAAAATATATCATATGTTATATGTAATATATTGTATATAATATATTACATATACATATACGTAATATATTGTATATAATATAAAGATGCAGGATGTAAAATGAATTATATATATGTTATACATATTATATAAGTTATATATATTAAATTATACATAATTATATATAATTATATATATATTCACACACATATATATATATAGCTTTGTCCCTATTTCCCATCTCATAACTTTTTTTAAAAAGTACAGCGTAGTAATGTGTGGGCTTGGGATTGAGTTTTTGAAACAAAACAAAACAAAAGAAAACACTGAGCCTTTAGCAAACTTCCTATACGTGTAAAAGCACTGCTGACTTCCTGGCGGCAATTGGACCTCACAATGTGGATTGTGCCTTCACCTTGGAATGTTTATGCCCTATCGCCGTGGTGATGGGATTAGGGATCTCCTGTCCTTGGTCCTAAGTGCCACTGTCTGTGCTGAGTTTTTCAAAGCTCAGAGCAAATTAAACCTTTGTGGTTTCATTTTCCCTGATTTTGATTTTTCTCATGTGGAACCTGTGTTGCTGCATTCAAGGTATGTTCATACTGGCCTGTCAAATGCAAACTCTTCAAATTATTAGTCAGAGCTTTCCAAATATGTTATTTAAAACATTATCTTCTGTATTTTCCATATGCAGTTATCAATATGTTTCATGGTTATGTTTTATTCCTCAATTTATATGTTTGATTGTTGTACCAAGCAGAGTAACTTTGAAGTTTTTCTTCATTTAAAAAATATGTATCTTGACTCAGGCCTCTAATCCCAGCACTTTGGGAGGCCAAGGCAAGAGGATGACAACGTAAGGAGATCAAGAAAATCCTGGCCAATACAGTGAAATCCTGTCTCTACTAAAACTAAAAATTCAGCCACGTATGGTGGCAGCTGGAGTAGTCCCAGTATGGTGTACTCCCAGCTACCTGGGAGGCTGAGGCAGGACAATCGCTTGAACCCGTGAGGCAGAGATTGCAGTGAGCCAAGATGGTGCCAATGCACCCCAGTTTGTGCAACAGAACAAGATTCTGTCTAAAAACAATTACATATATAATATATATTATATATATGCATTACGTATTGTATATTATATCTGTAATATATAATATATAATATCTCATAATACACATAAAAAATATGTCAAATTATATATTATATATATTATATATTACATATAATACATAATATATATTGTATGACCTTATATACTACATATTTATTATTTATATAATATATAATATATATTTTATATTTTATATAATATATAATATGTGAATTGCATAACGATCTATAAAATATATTATATTTTATGTCATGTATACTATATATAATATAATATATATTATATATTTTATATATCTAAGACATATATTATATATATTATACATATATTGTATATAATAGATTATATATTATATATTAAATATATCATATATAAAATATATAAAATATACATTACATATATTATATGTATAACAAAATATATAATATATAATACTAAAATTATAGATTATATGATAAGTAAATAATATAGGTAATATATACCGACTATAATATATGTGACATATATTATATAACATATGTATAATATAATGTATGATGTCTATTATATGATATATGGTATATAGTATATAAGATATATATTATGTAATACATGTTATATATTATCTAATATATTCGATATATTATAATATATGCTATATATTATATAATGTATGATATACTTTACCTTGAACATATGATATATATTATTGATAATATATGATATATAACAAAATATATGATAGATATTACATAAAATTTATCATATATGTAACATATTATACATATTATATATAACATGATATTTATATATCTTACAAAAAATATCAACGTACACAAAACATATTATATATTGTACATAACATATCAAATTACACAAAATATATGTTATGTAGTGTACATAAAATATCAAAGTACACAAAATAGGTAATGTACATAAAATATCAAAAAATATATATATTATATGTTGTACATGATATATGAAAGTACACCAACTATATGTTATATATTTTACATAAAATATCAAAGTACACAAACTATATCTTATATATTGTACATAAAATTTCAAAACACACAAACTATATCTTATATACAGTACATAAAATACCGAAGTACACACAATATTTCTTATATATTGTACACAAAATATGAAAGTACACAAACCATATCTTATATATTGTAAATAAAATATCAAAGTACACAAACTATATCTTATAGATTGTACATAAAATATCAAAGTATGCAAACTATATCTTACATGTTGTGCATAAAATATCAAAGTAAACAAACTATATCTTATATAGTGTACATAAAATATGGCAGTACAAAAACTATATCTTATACGTTGTACATAAAATTTCAAAGCACACAAGCTATATCTGATATATTGTACATAAAATATCAAAGTACAAAAACTATAATTACTATATTGTACATAAAACATCAAAGTACACAAAGTATATCTTATATACTGTACATAAAACAGCAAAGTACACAAAATATATCTTATATATTGTGCATAAAATAAAAAAGTACTCAAAATACATCTTATATATTGTATATAAGATGTATATATTGTATATATTATATATTGTATAAAAAATACACCAAATAAATATTATATACTGTACATAAAATATCAAAGCACACCAAACATATATACTGTACATAAAATATCATAGTCCACCAAATATACATTATATCCTGTACATACAATATCACACTACAAAAATTTATAATATATACTGTACATAAAATATCACAGTTCACCAAGTATATAAAATATACTGTACATAAAATATCAAAATACCACAAATATACTATACTGTACATAAAATATACTGTACATAAAATATACTGTACATAAAATATACTGTACATAAAATATAAATAAAATATAAAAGGACACCAAAAGTATATTATATACTGTGCATAAAATGTCAAAATTCACCAAATATATATCATATACTCTACATGAAATATGAAAATATGCAAAGTATACATTATATACTGTACATAAAATATAGTCCACCAAATATGTATTATAAACTGTACATAAAATATGAAAATATTGAAAGTTTATATTATATACTGTACATAAAATATCAAAGTACACCAAATATATATTATAAACTACATAAAATATAAAATTACACTAAATAAATATTATATACCGTACATAAAATATAGAAGTGCACCAATATAATATACTGTACATAAAGTATGAAAATATATAAAATATATATTATATACTCTACATAAAATATCAAAACACACCAAATATATATTATATGCTGTGCTTAAAATATCAAAGTACATTTATACATTATATACTGTACATAATATATAGAATTACAACAAACATATCTTATATACTATACATAAAATATGAAAACAAACAAAATATGTATTGTTTACTGTACTTAAAACATCAAAGTACACCAAAGATATATTATGTACTGTACATAAAATATGAAAATACACAAAATATATATTATATATTGTACATAAACTATGAAAGTACACCAAGTATATATGATATACAGAACATAAAATATGAAAATACACAAAACTTATATACTGTACATAAAACACCAAAATACACCAAATATATATTGTAAACGGTACATAAAATATCAAATTACACTAAATAAATATGTACTGTACATAAAATCTCACAGTACAGTACTGTGTACTGTACTGTACAAAGTACAGTAAATATATATTATATACTGTTTATCAAATATCAAAGTACACCAAATATATATTATATACTGTACATAAAATATCAAAATACCCCAAATATATATTATGTACTCTACATAAAATATCAAAGGTCCCCAAATTTATCGTATACACTGTACATAAAATGTCAAAGTTCACCCAATATATATTATACACTGCATATAAAATATCAAATTACACTAAATATATATTATATACTGTATGAAAAATAGAAAAGTACAGCAAATATATATTATATACTATACATAAAATGTGAAAATACACAAAATATATATTATATACTGTACATAAAATATCAAAGTACACGAAATATAATATACTGTACATAAAATATAAAACAAACCAAATATATCATATATACTGAACATAAAACATCAAATTACACTAAATACATATTAAATACTGGACATAAAATATAAAAGTAAACCAAATATGTATTATATGCTGTACAAAAAACATGAAAATACACACAATATATATTATATACTGTAAGTAAAATATCAAAATACACCAAATAAATATTATCTACTGTACGTAAAATATCAAAGTACACCAAATATACATTATATACTGTACATACAATATCACAGTACACCAAAATTATATACTATACATAAAATAACACAGTTCACCAAGTATATATTATATACTGTACATAAAATATCAAATTACCTCAAATATATGTTCAATTCTGTACATAAAATATCAAAGGACACCAAATGTATATTATATACTGTGCATAAAATATCAAAATTCACCAAATATATATTATATACAGTAAATAAAATGTCAAATTACAATAAATATATAATATACGGTACATGAAATATAAAAGTAAACCAATTATATATTATATACTGCGAAAAAATGTGAAAATACTAAAATATATATTATATACTGCACATAAAATATCAAAGTACACCAAATATATATTATATACTGTACATAAATTATAAAACACACCAAATATAAACTATACACTGTACATAAAATATCCAATTACACTAAATACATATATACTGTACATAAAATTTAAAAGTACACCAAACATATATACTGTACATAAAATGTGAAAATACACAAAATATAAATTATATACTGTACATAAAATATCAAAGCACACCAAATATATTTTATATAATGTACATAAAATATCAAAGTACAACAAATATACATTATATACTGTGCATTAAATATCACAGTACACCAAATATATATTATATACTGTACATAAAATATTACAATACAGCAAATATACATTATATACTGTACATAAATATCAAAATACCCCAAATATATATTATGTACTGTACATAAAATCTCAAAGGACACCAAATGTGTATTATATATTATACATAAAATGTCAAAGTTCACCAAATATATATTATATACTGCACATAAACTATCAAATGACACTATATATTATATACTGTACATAAAATATATAAGTACACCAAATATACATTATATACTATTCACAAAATGTGAAAATACAAAAAATATATATTAAATACTGTACATAAAAAATCAAAGTACACCAAATATATATTATATACTGTACATAAACTGTAAAAGCACCCTACAGATATATACTGTATATAAAATATCAAATTACATTAAATGCATATTATATACTGTACATAAAATATGAAAGTACACCATATATATATTATACACTGTACATAAAATAACAAACTACACCAAATATGTATCATATACTGGACAAATAATATGAAAGTACACCAAATATACATTATACACTGTACGTAAAATATCACAGTACACCAAATATATATTGTATACCATACATAAAATAAAGTACAAGAAATATATATTATATACAGTAGAAAAAATATCAAGGTACACCAAATATACATTATATACTGTACATAAAATATCACAGAACACAAAATATATATTATATGCTGTACATAAAATATCAGATTACACCAAATGTATATTATATACTGTACATAAAATATCAAAGTTCACCAAATATTCATTATATACTGTACAGAATGTATCAAAGCACACCAAATGTATATTATACACTGTACATGAAATGTCTAAGTTCAACATGAATGAATTATATACTGTACCTAAAATATCAAATTACACTAAATATTATATACTGTACATTAAATATAAAAGCATCCCAAATATATACTGTACATAAAATGTGAAAATACACAAAATATATATTAAATACTGCACATAACATATAAAATTATACCAAATATATATTATAAACTGTACATAAAATATCAAAGTACACCAAACATATATTATATACTGTACATTGAATATCAAAGTACACCAAACATATATATTATACTGTACATGAAAAATCAAAGTACACCAAATAAGTAGTATGTACGGTACCTAAAATATCAAAGTACACCAAATATATCATATACTATACATTAAATATGAAAATATACAAAATATATATGATATACTGTATATAAAATATCAAAGTAACCCAAATATATAATATACTGTATATAAAATATGAAAATACACAAAATATATATCATATACTGTACATAAAATATCAAAGTACCCCAAATATATATTATAAACTGTATTTAAAATATCAAATTACACTAAATAAATATTATATTCTGTACATAAAATATAAGTGTACACCAAATATATATTATATACTGTACATGAAATATGAAAACATACAAAATATATATTATATACTCTACATAAAATATCAAAATACACCAAATATATATTATATACTCAACATAAAATATGAATATACACAAAATATGTTTTATACTGTTCATAAAATATGAAAGTACACCAAATATATATTATATACTGTAGATAAAATATCAAATTACACTAAATAAATATTATATATTGCACATAAAATATCAAAGTACACCAAATATATATTATATACTGTACATAAAATATGAAAATCTGCAAAATATATATTGTATACTGTACATAAAATAGCAAAGTACACCAAATATATCATATACTGTACATAAAATATCAAGGCACACCAAATATATATTATAGACAGTACATAAAATATTAAAGTACTCCAAATATATAGTAAAAGCTGTAAAAAATATCAAATTACTATAAATAAATATTATAAACCGTACATAAAATATAAAAGTACTCCAAATATATATTATATACTGTACATAAAATATCGAAATACACCAAATATACATTATACACTGTACATAATATATAAAAGTACACCAAATTTACATACTGTACATAAAATATGAAAATATACAAAATACTATATACGGTACATAAAGTATCAAAGTACGCCAAATATATATTATAAACTTTACATAAAATATCAAATTACACTAAATTAATATTTTATACTGTACATAAAATATAAAAGTACATCATATATATTATATACAGTACACAAAATAGGAAAATATACAAAATACATATCGCATACTGTACATAAAATATGAAAGTACACCAAATATATATTATATACTGTACATAGAATATCAAATTACAATATATATTATCTACTGTACATATAATTTAAAAGTACACCAAATATATATTATATATTGTACATAAAACGTAAAAATGCACAAAATACGTATTATATACAGTACATAAAATATCAAAGTGCACAAAACATATATTATATACTGGACATAAAATATCAAATCACAACAAACATATATTATATACTGTACATAAAATATGAAAGTACACTAAATATATATTATGTACTGTAAAAAATTATCAAATTTCACCAAATATATATTATATGCGGTACATAAAATATCAAAAAACACCAAATATATATTATATAGAGTACATATAACATCAAATTTCACCAAATATATATTATATACTGTACATAAAATATCAAATTTCTACAAACATATACTATATACTGTACAAAAAATAAGAAAGTACAACAAATATATATTACATACTGTATGTACAATATCAAATTACACCAAATATATACCATATACTGTATATAAATACGAAAGTACAGCAAATATATATTATATACTGTATATAAAATATCAAATTTTACCAAATATATATTATATACTGTACATAAAATATCAAATTTCACCAAATATATATTATGTACTGTACATAAAATATGAAACTACCCCAAAAATATATTATATACTGTACTTAAAATATCAAATTTCACCAAATATAAGTTATATACTGTACATAAAATATCAAATTCCACCAAATATATATTATGTACTGTACATAAAATATCAAATTTCACCAAATATACACTTATACAGTACATAAAATATCAAATAATCCAAACATATATACTGCAATTGTAATATAAAAGTTCACTAAATATATATTAAATACTGTACATAAAATATCAAATTTTGCCAAATATATATTATATGCTGTACGTAAAATATGAAATTTCACCAGTTATATATTATATACTCTCCATAAAATATCAAATTTCACCATATACATATTATGTATTGTACATAAAATATCAAATTTCACCAAATATATATTATATACTGTGTATAAAATATCAAATTTCACCAAATATATATTAGATACTGTACATAAAACATCAAAGTACACCAAATATATTTTATATACTGTACATAAAATAGGAAATTTCACCAAATATATATTATATACTCTACATAAAATATCAAAATTCTCCAAATATATACTGTATAGTGTACATAAAATATGAAATTTCATCAAATATATAGTATATTCTGTACATAAAATATGAAAGTACACCAAATATATATTATATACTGTATATAAAATATCTAATTTCACCAAATATATACTATCTACTGTACATAAAATGTCAAAATACAACAAATATATATTATATACTGTACATAAAATGTCAAATTTCATAACATTTTAAATTACACCAAATATATATTATATACTGTACATAAAATATCAAATTTCACCAAATATATATTATATCCTGTAAATAAAATATCAAATTTCACCCAATATATATTATATACTGTATATAAAATATCAAATTTCACCAATTATATATTATGGACTGTACATAAAATATCAATTTTCACCAAACATATATTATATACTGTGAATAAAATATCTAAGTACACGAAACATATATACTGCACATAAAATATCAAATATCACCAAATATATACAATATACTGTACATAAAATATCAATTTTCACCAAACATATATACTGTGCATAAAATATCAAAGCACACCAAATATATATTATATACTGTACATAAAATATGAAAATTCACCTTACATACTATATGCTGTACATGAAACATGAAAGTACACCAAATATGAATTATATACTCTACATAAAATATCAAATTTCACCAAATTTATATTGTATACCGTACCCAAAATATCAAATTTCTTCAAATGTATATTACAGACTGTACATAAAATATTAAATTTCACCTAATATATATCATATACTGTACATAAAATAACAAATTTCACCAAATATATATTATGTACTGTACATAAAATATCAAATTTCTTCAAAAATATATTATGTACTGTACATAAAATATCAAATTTCACCAGATATATATTATATACTACACAAGAAATATCAAACTACACCAAATATATATGATATACTGTACATAAAATATCAAAGTAAACCAAATATATATTATATACTGTACAAAAAACAATATAATATATAATAAATTTTACCAAAGATGTATTACACACTGTATATAAAATATCAAATTTCACTAAATACATAATACATACTCTACATAAGTTATGAAAGTACACCAAATATATATTATATACAGTACATATAATGTGAAAGTACATCAAATATATATTATATACTGTACATAAAATATCAAATTTAACCAAATATATATTATATACTGAACATAAAATATCAAATTTCATGATACAAGTTATATACTGTATTTGAAATATCAAATTTCACCAAATATATATTATATACTTTACATATAATATGAAATTTCACCAAATATATATTATATACTGTACATATAATATCAAACGACACCAAATATATATTATGTACTGTACATAAAATATCAAATGTCACCAAATGCATATTATATACTGTACATAAAATATCAAACTTCAACAAATATATAATTTATACTGCATATAAAATATCAAATTTCACCAAATATATATTATATAAGGTACATAAAATAACAAACTACACCAAGTATATACTGTATACTGTACATAAAATATCAAACTACACCAAATATATATTATATACTGCACATAAAATATCAAATTACACCAAATATATATTATATACTGTACATAAAATATCAAAGTACACCAAATATATATTATATACTGTACAAAACATATCAAATTTCCCCAAATATATATTATATACTGTACATAAAATATCAAATTTCACCAAATATATATTATATACTGTGCATAAAATATCAAATTTCCCCAAATATATATTACATACTGTACATAACATGTCAAATTTCACCCAATGTGTATTACATACTGTACATAAAATATCAAATTTTACCAAATATGTATTACACAGTGTACATAAAATATGAAATTTCACTAAATATATATTACATACAGTACATAAAATATGAAAGCACACCAAATATATATTATATACTGTACATATAATGAGAAAGTACACCAAATATATATTATATACGGTACATAAAATATCAAATTTCACCTAATATATTATACACTCTACATAAAATAACACACTACACCAAGTATATACTGTATACTGTACATAAAATATCAAATTACACCAAATATATGTTATATACAGTACATAAAATATCAAATTTCACCAAATATATATAATATATTGTACATAAAATATCATATTTCAACAAATATATATTATATACTGTACATAAAATTTCAAATTTCACCAAATATTTATTATATACTGTTCATAAATTAGGAAATTTCACCAAGAATATATTACAGACTGTACATAAAATATCAAATTTCACCAAATATATATTACACAACGCTCCTAAAATATCAAATTTCACCAAATATATATTACATACTGCACATAAAATATCAAATTTCACCAAATATATATTACATACTATACATAAAATATGAAATTTCGCCAAATATTTATTATATATTGTACATAAAATATCAAATTTCACCAAATATATATCATATACTGTACATAAAATATCAAAGTACACCAAATATATATTATATACTGTACATAAAATATCAAATTTCACTAAATATATATCATATACTGTACATAAAATATCAAATTACACCAAATATATATCAAATACTGTATATAAAATATCAAATTTCTCCAAATATATACTGTACTTAAAATATCAAAGTTCACCAGATATATATTATATACTGAACATAAAATGTCAAATTTCATGAAATATATATTATATACTGTACTTAAAATATCAAATTTCACCAAATATATATTATGTACTGTACATAAAATATCAAATTTAAACAAATATATATTATACACTGTACATAGAATATCAAACGACACCAAATATATATTATGTACTGTACGTAAAATATCAAATTTCACTAAATATTTATTATATACAATACATAAAATATCAAAGCCCACCGAATATATATTATACACTGAATATCAAATATCAAATTTCACCAAATATATATTGTGTACTGTACATAAAATATCAAATTTCACCAAATATATATTATATACTGCACATAAAATATCAAACTACACCAAATATATACTACGTACTGTACATAAAATATCAAACTGCACCAAATATATATTATATACTGTACACAAAATATCAAATTTCACCGAATTTATATTGTATACCGTACACAAAATATCAAATTTCATCAAATATATATTACAGACTGTACATGAAATATCAAATTTCACCAAATATATATTATATACTGTACATAAAATATCAAATTTCACCAAAAATATACTATGTACTGTACATAAAATAAGAAATTTCAACAAATATATATTATGTACTCTGCATAAAATATCAAATTTCTTCAAATATATATTATGTACTGTACAGAAAATATCAAATTTCACCAAATATATATTATATACTGTACAAGAAATATCAAACTACACCAAATATATATGGAATGCTGTATATAAAATATCAATGTACACCAAATATATATGATATACTGTAAAAAAAAAATCAAAGTACACCAAATATATATTATATACTGTACATAAAATATCAAATTTCACTAAATATGTATTATATACTGTACTTAAAATATCATATTTTACCAAATATGTATTACATACTGTATATAAAATATGAAATTTCACTAAATATATATTATACACTGTACGTAAAATATGAAAGTACACCAAATATATATTAAATACTGTACATAAAATGTGAAAGTTCATTAAATATTTATTATATAGTGTACATAAAATATGAAATTTCACCCAATATATATTATATACTGTACATAAAATAAACTACACCAAGTATATACTGTATACTGTACATAAAATATCAAACTACACCAAATGTATATTATATACTGTACATAAAATATCAATTTTCACCAAACATATGTTATAAACTGTACATAAAATATCAAATTTCTCCAAATATGTATTATATACTGTATATAAAATATCAAATTTCACCAATTATTTATTATATACAGCACGTAAAATATCAAAGTACACCAAGTATATATTATACACTGTACATCAAATATCAACTTTCACCAAATATATATTATGTACTGTACATAAAATATCAAATTTCACCAAATATATATTATATACTGTACATAAAATATCAAACTACACCAAATATATACTATATACTGTACATAAAATATTAAACTACCTGAAATATATATTATATACTGTACATAAAATATCAAATTTCACGAAATTTATATTGTATACCGTACACAAAATATCAAATTGCATCAAATACGTATTACAGACTGTACATAAAATATCAAATTTCACCACATATTATATACTGTACATCAAATAACAAATTTCACCAAATATATATTATGTACTGTACTTAAAATATCAAATTTCTTCAAATATATATTATGTACTGCACATAAAATATCAAATTTCACAAAATATGTATTATATGCTGTACAAAAAATATCAAACTACACCAAATATATATGATATGGTGTACATAAAATATCAAAGTACACCAAATATATATGATATACTGTACAAAAAATATCAAAGTACACCAAATATATATGATATACTGTAAGAAAAATATCTAAGTACACCAAATATATATTACATACTGTACATAAAATATCAGACTACACCAAATATATACTGTATACTGTACATAAAATATCAAACTACCCAAAATATATATTATATACTGTACATAAATTATGAAATTTCACCAAATTTATATTGTATACCGTACACAAAATATCAAATTTCATCATATATATATTGCAGACTGTACATAAAATATCAAATTTCACCAAATATATATTATATAGTGTACATGAAATATCAAATTTCACCAAAAATATACTATATACTGTACATAAAATATCAAATTTCACCAAATATATCTTATGTACTGTACATAAAATATCAAATTTCTTCAAATATATATTATATACTGTACAAAAAATATCAAATTTCACCAAATATATATTATATACTACACAAGAAATATGAAACAACACCAAATATATATGATATACTGTACATAAAATATTAAAGTATACCAAATATATACTGTGCAAAAAATATCAAAGTACACCCAATATATATTATACACTGTACATAAAATATCAAATTTCACCAAATACATATTGTATACTGAACATAAAATATCAAATTTCATAATATATGTATTATATACTGTACATAAAATATCAAATATCACCAAATATATACTATATACTGTACATAAAATATCAAATTTCACCTAATATATATTATATACTGTACATAGAATATCAAATGACACCAAATATATATTATGTACTGTATATAAAATATCAAATTTCTTCAAATATATATTATATACTGTACATAAAATATCAAATTTCACCAAATATATATTATATACTGTACAAGAAATATCGAAGTACACCAAATATATATGATATAATGTACGAAAAATATCAAAGTACACCAAATGTATATTATGTACTGTACATAAAATATCAAATTTCACCAAATATATATTATATACTGTACATAAAATATCAAATTACACCAAATACATATTGTATACTATACATAAAATATCAAATTTCACCAAATATGTATTACATACTGTACATAAAATATTAAATTTTACCAAAGATGTATTACATACTATACATAAAATATCAAATTTCACTAAATATATATTACATACTGTACAGAAAATATGAAAGTACACCAAATATATATTATATACTGTACATAAAATACCAAATTTCACCAAATATATATTACATACTGTACATAAAATGTCAAATTTCAAAAAATATATATTATATACTGTACATAGAATATCAAATGACACCAAATATATAGTATGTACTGTAGGTAAAATATCAAATTTCACCAAATATTTATTGTATACAGTACATAAAATATCAAAGTCCACCGAATATGTATTATACCCTGTATATCAAATATCAAATTTCACCAAATTTATATTATGTACTGTACATAAAATATCAAATTTCACCAAACATATCATATATACTGTACATAAAATATCAAATTTAACCAGATATATATTATATACTGAACATAAAATGTCAAATTTCATGAAATATATATTATATACTATACGTGAAATATCAAATTCCACCAAATATTTATTATATACTGTACATAAAATGTCAAATTTCACTAAATATACATTATATACTGTACATAAAATATGAAAGGACACCAAATATATATTATGTACAGTACATATAATGTGAAAGTACACCAAATACATATTTTATAGTGTAAATAAAATACCAACTTCCCCAAATATATACTATATACTGACCAAAAAACATAAAATTTCAACAAATACATATTATATACTGTACATAAAATATCAAATTTCACCAAATATGTATTACATACTGTACATAAAATATTAAATTTCACTAAATATATATTACATACTGTACATAAAATATCAAAGTACAACAAATATATATTATATACTGTACATATAATGTGAAAGTACAAAAATACATATTATATTTTGTACATAAAATATCAAATTTCACCAAATATATATTATATACTGTACATAATATAACAAACTACACCAAGTAAATACTGTATACTGTACATAAAGTATCAAACTTCACCAAATATACATTATATACTGTACATAAAATATCAAATTTCACCAAATATCTCTTATATATAGTACATAAAATATCAAATTTCACCAAATATATATCATATACTGTACATAAAATATCGAATTTCACCAAATATTTATTTTATACTGTATATAAATTAGCAAATTTCACCAGGTGTATATTACAGACTGTACATAAAATATCAAATTTCACCAAATATATATTATATAACGTGCCAAAAAAATATTAAATTTCACCAAATACATTTTCTATACTGTAAATAAAATATCAAATTTCACCAAATATATATTACATACTTTACATAAAATATCAAACTTCGCCAAATACTTATTCTATACTGTACATAAAGTATCAAATTTCACTAAATATATATTACATACTGTACATAAAATATGAAAGTACACCAAATATATATTATATACTGTACATAAAATATCAAATTTCACCAAATATATACTATACTGTACATAAAATATCAAATTTCACCCGATATATATTATATACTGAACATAAAATGTGAAATTTCACAAAATATATTTTATATACCGTAGAAAAAATATCAAATTTCACCAAATATATATTATATACTCTATATAAAATATCAAATTTCACCTAATATATATTATATACCGTACATAAAATATCAAATTTCACCAAAAATATACTATATACTCTACAAAAAATAACAAATTTCACCCAATATATATTATTTACTGAACATAAAATATCATATTTCTTCAAATATATATTATACACTGTATATAAAATATCAAATTTCACCAAATATATATTACATACTGTTGAAGAAATATCAAACTACGGCAAATATATATGATATACTCTACATAAAATATGAAAGTACACCAAATATATATTATATACTGTAAAAAAATATCAAATTTCACCAAATATATATTATATAATGTACATCAAATATCAAATTTCACCAAATATATATTATATACTGAACATTAACAAACTACACAAAGTATATACTCTATACTGTACGTAAAATATCAAATTACACCAAATATATACTATCTACTGTACATAAAATATCAAACTACCCGAAATAAATATTATATACTGTACATAAAATATCAAATTTCACCAAATATGTATTCCATACTGTACATAAAATATTAAATTTCACTAAATTTGTCTTACACACTGTACATAAAATATAAAAGTACACCAAATATTTATTATATAGTGTAGATATAATGTGAAAGTACACCAAATATATATTATATACTGTACATCAAATATCAAATTTCACCAAATATATTATATACTGAACATTAACAAACTACACCAAGTATATACCCTATACTGTACATAAAATATCAAATTACACCAAATATATACTATCTAATGTACATAAAATATCAAACTACCCGAAATATATACTGTACATAAAATATCAAATTTCACCAAATTTATATTGTATACCGTACCCAAAATATCAAATTTCATCTAATGTATATTAAAGACTGTACATAAAATATCAAATTTCACCAAATATATATCATATACTGTACATAAAATAACAAATTTCACCAAATATATATTATGTACTGTACATAAAATATCAAATTTCTTCAAATATATATTATATACTAAACATAAAATAACAAATTTCACCAGATATATATTATATACTACACAAGAAATATCAAACTACACCAAATATATATGGTATACTGTACATAAAATATCAAAGTATACCAAATATATATTATATACTGTACAAAAAATATCAAAGTACACCAAATATATATTATACACTGTACATAAAATATCAAATTTCACCAAATATATATTATATGCTGTACATAAAATATCAAATTTCACCAAATGTATATTATATACTGTACATAAAATATCAAATTTCACCATATATGTATTACATGCTGTACATAAAATATGAAATTTCATTAAATATATATTACGTACTGTACATAAAATCTGAAAGTACACCAAATATATATTATATACTGTTGATATAATGTGAAAGTACACGAAATATATATTATATTCTGTACATAAAATATAAAATTTCAACAAATATATATTATATACTGAACATTAACAAACTACACCAAGTATATACTCTATACTGTACATAAAATATCAAATTACACCAAATGTATATTATATACTGTACATAAAATATCAAATTTCACCAAATATATATTGTATATAATATATAAAATATCAAATTTCAACAAATATATATTATATACTGTGCATAAAATATCAAATTTCACCAAATATTTATTATATACTGTACATAAATTTGCAAATTTCACCAAGTATATATTACAGACTGTACATAAAATATCAAATTTCACCAAATATATATTATATAACTCTCCTAAAATTTCAAATTTCAACAAATATATGTTACATACTGTACATAAAATATCAAATTTCACCAAATATATATTACATACTTTACATAAAATATGAAATTTCGCCAAATACTTATTATATACTGTTCATAAAATATCAAATTTCACTAAATATATATCCTCTACTGTACATAAAATATCAAAGTACACCAAATATATATTATATACTGTACATAAAATATCAAATTTCACCAAATATATTATATACTGTACATAAAATATCAAATTTCACCAGATATGTATTATATACTGAACATGAAATGTCAAATTTCACGAAATATATGTTATATACTGTACATAAAATGTCAAATTTCATGAAATATATATTATATACTGTACTTAAAATATCAAATTTCACCAAATATATATTATGTACTGTACATAAAATATGAAATTTTTACAAATATATATTATACACTGTACATAGAATATCAAATGACACCAAATATTTGTTATGTACTGTACATAAAATATCAAATTTAAGCAAAAATATATTTTATAATGTACATAAAATATCAAATTTCACCAAGTACATATTATGTACTGTACATAAAATATCAAATTTCACCATATATATTACATACTGTACATAAAATAAATTGTACAAATACTTATTACATACTGTACATAAAATATCAAATTTCACCAAATATATATTATATATAATATATAAAATATCAAATTTCAACAAATATATATTATATACTGTGCACAAAATATCAAATTTCACCAAATATTTATTATATACTGTACATAAATTAGCAAATTTCACCAATTATATATTACAGACTGTACATAAAATATCAAATTTCACCAAATATATATTATATAACTCTCCTAAAATTTCAAATTTCAACAAATATATATTACATACTGTACATACAATATCAAATTTAAGCAAAAATATATTATATAATGTACATAAAATATCAAATTTCACCAAGTACATATTATGTACTGTACATAAAATATCAAATTTTACCATATATATTACATACTGTACATAAAATAAATTGTACAAATACTTATTACATACTGTACATAAAATATCAAATTTCACTAAATATATATTATATACTGTACATAAAATATGAAAGTACTCCAAATATATATTATATACAGTACATATAAGGTGAAAGTACACCAAATATATATGATATGGTGTAAATAAAATACCAAATTTCACCAAATATATACTATATACTAAACATAAAACATCAAATTTCACCAAATATATATTATATATGGTATATAACATATCAAATTTCACCAAATGTATATTATATACTGTATATAAAATATTAAATTTCACCAAATATATATTATATACCGTACATAAAATAACAAACTACACCAAATATATACTGTATACTGTACATAAAATATCAAACTACACCAAATATATATTATATACTGCACATAAAATATCAAATTTCTCCAAATATATATTATATACTGTTCATAAAATATCAAAGTACACCAAATATATATTATATACTGTACAAAAAATATCAAATTTCACCAAATATATATTATATACTGTACATAAAATATCAAATTTCACCAAATTTATATTATATACTGCACATAAAATATCAAATTTCCCCAAATATATATTACATACTGTACATAACATATCAAATTTCACCCAATGTGTATTACATACTGTACATAAAATATCAAATTTTACCAAATATGTATTACATACTGTACATAAAATATGAAATTTCACTAAATATATATCATCTACTGTACATAAAATATCAAAGTACACCAAATATATATTATTTACTGTACATAAAATATCAAATTTCACCACATATATTATTTACTGTACATAAAATATCAATTTTCACCACAGATATATTATATACTGAACATAAAACGTCAAATTTCATGAAATATATATTATATACTGTACACAAAATATCAGACTACACCAAATATGTACTATATACTGTACATAATATATCAAACTACCCGAAATATATATTATATACTGTGCATAAAATATCAAATTTCACCAAATATATATTATATACTGTACATAAAATATCAAATTTCACCAAGTACATACTGTACACTGTACATAAAATATCAAATTTCACCATATATATATTACATACTGTACATAAAATAAAAAATAGTACAAATAATTATTATATATTGTACATAAAATATCAAATTTCACTAAATATATATTCTATACTGTACATAAAATATGAAAGTACACCAAATATATATTATATAAAGTACATATAATGTGAAAGTACACCAAATATATATTATATAGTGTAAATAAAATACCAAATTTCACCAAATATACACTATATACTGAACATAAAACATCAAATTTCCACAAATACATATTATATGCTGTACATAAAATATCAAATTTCACCAAATATATATTATATACTGTATATAAAATATTAAACGTCACCAAATATATATTATATACTGTACATGAAATATGAAACTACACCCAATATATATTATATACTGTACATAAAATATCAAAGTACATGAACTAAATATTATATACTGGACACAAAATATCAAAGTACACCGAATATATTTTATATATCGTACATAAAATATCAAAGTACACCAAATATATATTATATACTGTACATAAAATATCAAAGTTCACTAAATATATAATATACTGTACATAAAATATCAAATTTCACCAAATATATATTGTATACAGAACATAAAATATCAAATTTCATGATATATGTATTAAACACTGTACATAAAATATCAAATTTCACCATATACATATTATATATTGTACATAAAATATCAAATTTCACCAAATATATAATATGTACTGTACATAGAATATCAAACGACACCCAATATATATTATGTACTATACATGAAATATCAAATTTCACCCAATATTTATTATTATATACTACATAAAATATCAAAGTACACCAAATATATATTATACACTGTACGTCAAATATCAAATTTCACCAAATATATATTATGCACTGTACATAAAATACCAAATTTCACCAAATATATATTATATATTGTACATAAAATATCAAACTACACTAAATATATACTATCTACTGTACATAAAATATTAAACTACCCGAAATATATATTATATACTGTACATACAATATCAAATTTCACTAAATTTATATTGTATTCCGTACGCAAAATATCAAATTTCATCAAATGTATATTACAGACTGTACATAAAATATCAAATTTCACCAAATATATATCATATACTGTACATAAAATAACAAATTTCACCAAATATATATTATGTACAGTACATAAAATATCAAATTTCTTCAAATATATATTATATACTGTACATAAAATATCAAATTTCACCAAATATATATTATATACTACACAAGATATATCAAACTACACCAAATATATATGATATACTGTTCGTAAAATATCAAAGTATACCAAATATATATTATATACTGTAGAAAAAATATCAAAGTACACCAAATATATATTATACACTGTGCATAAAATATCAAATTTCACCAAATATATATTATATACTGTACATAAAATATCAAATTTCACCAAATGTATATTATATACTGTACATAAAATATCACATTTCACCAAATTTATATTGTATACTGTACCCAAAATTTCAAATTTCATCAAATGTATATTATAGACTGTACATAAAGTATCAAATTTCACCAAATATATATTTTGTACTGTACATAAAATACGAAATTTCACCAAATATATATTATATACTGTACATAAAATATCAAACTACACCAAATATATACTATCTACTGTACATAAAATATCAAACTACCCGAAATGTATATTATATACTGTACATAAAATATCAAATTTCACCAAATTTATATTGTATACTGTACACAAAATATCAAATTTCATCAAATGTATATTACAGAGTGTACATAAAATATCAAATTTCACCAAATATATATCATGTACTGTACATAAAATAACAAATTACACCAAATATGTATTATGAACTGTACATAAAATACCAAATTTCTTCAAATATATATTATATACCGTACATAAAATATCAAATTTCACCAGATATATATTATATACTACAGAAGAAATATCAAACTACACCAAATATATATGATATACTGAACATAAAATATCAAAGTAAACCAAATATGTATTATATACTGTTCAAAAAATATCAAAGTACACCAAATATATATTATACACTGTGCATTATATATAAAATCTCACCAAATATATATTATATACTGTTCATAAAATATCAAATTTCACCAAATATATATTATATACTGTACATAAAATATCATATTTCACCAAGTATATCTTATATACTGTACATAAAATATCAAATTTCACCAAATATATATTACATACTGTACATAAAATATTAAGTTTCACTAAATGTATATTACATACTGTACATAAAATATAAAAGTTCACCAAGTATATATTATATAGTGTAGATAAAATGTGAAAGTACACCAAATATATATTATATACTGTACATAAAATATCAAATTTCACCAAATATATATTCTATACTGAACATTAAAAAACTACAACAAGAATATACTCTATACTGTACATAAAATATCAAACTACACCAAATATATACTACCTACTGTACATAAAATATCAAACTACCCGAAATGTATATTATATACTGTACATAATATATCAAATTTCACCACATATATATTATATACTACACAAGATATATCAAACTAAACCAAATATATATGTTATACTGTTCGTAAAATATCAAAGTATACCAAATATATATTATATACTGTACAAAAAATATCAAAGTACACCAAATATATATTATACACTGTGCATAAAATATAAAATTTCACCAAATATACATTATATACTGTTCATAAAATATCAAATTTCACCAAATGTATATTATATACTGTACATAAAATATCAAATTTCACCAAATATGTATTACATGCTGTACATAAAATATTAAATTTCACTAAATATATATTATATACTGTACATAAAATATGAAAGTACACCAAATATATATTATGTACTGTAGATATAATGTGAAATTACACCAAATATATATTATATACTGCACATAAAATATCAAATTTTACCAAATATATATTATATACTGAACATAAAATGACAAACTACACCAAGCATATACTCGATACTGTACATAAAATATCAAACTACACCAAATATATATTATATACTGTACATAATATATCAAACTTCACAAAATATATATTATATATAGTACATAAAATATGAAATTTCAACAAATATATATTATATACTGTACATAAAATATGAAATTTCACAAAATATTAAATATATACTGTACATAAATTAGCAAATTTCACCAAGTATATATTACAGACTGTACATAAAATATCAAATTTCACCAAATATATATTATATAACGCGCCTAAAATATCAAATTTCACCCAATATATATTATATACTGTACATAAAATATCAAATTTCACCAAATATCTATTACATACTATACATAAAATATCAAATTTTACCAAAGATGTATTACTTACTATACATAAAATATCAAATTTCACTAAATATATATTACATAATGTACACAAAATATGAAAGTACACCACATATATATTATATACTGTACATATAATGTGAAAGTACATCAAATATATGTAATATACTGTACATAAAATATCAAATTTCACCAAATATATAATATTCTGAACATAAAATATCAAATTTCATGATGTATATATTATATACTGTACATAAAATATCACATTTCACCAAATATATATTATATACTGTACATGAAATATCAAATTTCACCAAATATATATTATGTACTGTACATAGAATATCAAATGACAGCAAATATATATTAAGTACTGTACATAAAATATCAAATTTCACCAAATGTTTATTATATACTGTACATAAAATATCAAAGTACACCAAATATATATGATATAATGTACAAAAAATATCAAAGTACACCAAGTGTATATTATATACTGAACATAAAATATCAAATTTCACCAAATATATATTATATACTATTCATAAAATATGAAATTTCACCAAATATATATTATATACTGTACATAAAATATCAAATTTCTACAAATATGTAGTACATACTGTACATAAAATATCAAATTTTACCAAAGATGTATTACATACTATACATAAAATATCAAATTTCACTAAATATATATTACATACTGTCCATAAAATATGAAAGTACACCAAATATATATTATATACTGTACATAAAATATCAAATTTTACCCAATATGCATTATATACTGTACATAGAATACCAAATGACACCAAATATATATTATGTACTGTACATAAAATATCAAATTTCACCAAATATTTATTATATACTGTACATTAAATATCAAAGTACACCAAATATATATTATACACTGTACATCAAATGTCCAATTTCACCAAATATATATTAAGTACTCTACATAAAATATCAAATTTCACCAAGTATATATTATATACTGTACATAAAACATCAAATTTTAGAATGTTTATATTTTATACCGTACCCAAAGTATCAAATTTCATCAAATGTATATTACAGACTGTACATAAAATATGAAATTTCACCAAATATATATAATATACTGTACATAAAATATCAAATTTCACCAAAAATATACTATATATTGTACATAAAATAACAAATTTAACCAAATATATATGATGTACTGTACATAAAACATCATATTTCTTCAAATATATATTATATACTGTACATAAAATATCAAATTTCACCAAATATATATTATATACTCTTGAAGAAATATAAAACTATAGCAAATATATATGATATACTGTACATAAAATATCAAAGTACACCAAATATATGTAATATACTCTTCAAAAAATATCAAACTTCACCAAATATATATTATATACTGTAAATAAAATATCAAATTTCCCCAAATATATATTATATACTGTACATACAACATCAAATTTCACCAAAAATGTATTACATACTGTACATAAAATATCAAATTTTACCAAATATGTATTACATACTGTACATAAAATATCAAATTTCACTAAATATATATTACATGCTGTACATAAAATATGAAAGTACACCAAATATATATTATATACTGTACATAAAATATCAAATTTCACCAAGTATATATTATATACTGTACGTAAAATAACAAACTACACCAAGTATATACTGTTTACTGTACATAGAATATCAAATGACACCAAATATATATTATGTACTGTACATAAAATATCAAAATTCACCAAATATATATTATATACTGTACATAAAGTGTCAAATTTCAACAAATGTATATTATATACTGTACATAGAATATCAAATGACACCAAATATATATTATATACTATACGTAAAATATCAAATTTCACCAAATATTTATTATGTACAGTACATAAAATATCAAAGTCCACTGAATATATATTATACACTCTATATCAAATATCAAATTTCACCAAATATATATTATGTACTGTATATAAAATATCAAATTTCACCAAATTTATATTATATACTGCACATAAAATATCAAACTACACCAAATATATACTATATACTGTACATAAAATATCAAACTTCTCCAAATATACATTATATTCTGTACATAAAATATCAAATTTCACCAAATTTATATGGTATTCCGTACACAAAATATAAAATTTCATCAAATATATATTACAGACTGTACATAAAATATCAAATTTCACCAAATGTATATTATATACTGCACATAAAATATTAAATTTCACCAAAAATGTACTGTATACTGTATATAAAATAACAAATATCACCAAATATATATTGTGTACTCTACATAAAATATCAAATTTCTTCAAATATATATTATGTACTGTCCATAAAATATCAAATTTCACCAAATAAATATTATATACTGTAAAAGAAATATCAAACAACACCAAATATATATGGTAGGCTATTCATAAAATATCAATGTAAATCAAATATATATGATATACTGCACAAAAAATATCAAAGTACACCAAATATATATTATATACTGTACATAAAATATCAAATATCAAAAAATATATATTATATACTGTACATAAAATATCAAATTTCACCAAATATATATTATATACTGTACATAAAATATCAAATTTCAACAAATATGTATTACATACTGTACATAAGATATCAAATTTTACCAAAGGTGTATTAGAAACTATACATAATATATCAAATTTCATAAATATATATTACATACTGTACATAAAATGTGAAAGTACACCAAATGTATATTATATACTGTACATATAATATGAAAGTACATCAATTATATATAATATACTGTACATAAAATATCAAATTTCACCAAATATATATTATATACTGAACATAAAATATCAAATTTCATGATATATGTATTATACACTGTATATAAAATATCAAATTTCACCAAATATATATTATGTACTGTACATAAAATATCAAATTTCACCAAATATATATTATATACTGTATATAGAATATCAAATGACACCAAATATATATTATGTACTGTACATAAAATATCAAATTTCACCAAATATATATTATACACTGTGCATAAAATACCAAATTTCACCAAATATATATTATATACTGTACATAGAATATCAAATGACACCATATATATATTATGTACTGTACATAAAATATCAAATTTCTTCAAATATATATTATATACTGTAGATAAAATATCAAATTTCACCAAATATATATTATATACTGTACATAAAATACCAAATTTCAGCAAATATTTATTATATACTGTACATAAATTAGCAAATTTCAACAAGTATATATTACAGACCGCACATAAAATATCAAATTTCACAAAATATATATTACGTACTTTACATTAAATATGAAATTTCCCCAAATATTTATTATATACTGTACATAAAATATCAAATTTCACTAAATATATATCATATACTGTACATAAAATATAAAAGTACACCAAATATATATTATATACTATACATAAAATATCAAATTTCACTAGATATATTATATACTGTACTTAAAATATCAAACTTCACCAGATATAAATCATATACTGAACATAAAATGTCTAATTTCACGAAATATATATTATATACTGTACCTAAAATATCAAATTTCACCAAATATATATTATATACTGTACATAAAATGTCAACTTTCAACAAATGTATATTATATTCTGTACATAGAATATCAAATGACACCAAATGTATATTATGTACTGTACGTAAAATATCAAATTTCACCAAATATTTATTATGTACAGTACATAAAATATCAAAGTCCACTGAATATATATTATACACTCTATATCAAATATCAAATTTCACCAAATATATATTATGTACTGTATATAAAATATCAAATTTCACCAAATTTATATTATATACTGCACATAAAATATCAAACTACACCAAATATATACTATATACTGTACATAAAATATCAAACTTCACCAAATATACATTATATACTGTACATAAAATATCAAATTTCACCAAATTTATATGGTATACCGTACACAAAATATAAAATTTCATCAAATATATATTACAGACTGTACATAAAATATCAAATTTCACCAAATGTATATTATATACTGCACATAAAATATTAAATTTCACCAAAAATATACTGTA
This sequence comes from Gorilla gorilla gorilla, assembly GCF_029281585.2. NCBI lineage: Eukaryota > Metazoa > Chordata > Mammalia > Primates > Hominidae > Gorilla > Gorilla gorilla. The sequence continues at coordinate 16,965,551 of NC_073237.2, forward strand.
TACTGTATATAAAATAACAAATTTCACCAAATATATATTATGTACTCTACATAAAATATCAAATTTCTTTAAATATATATTATGTACTGTCCATAAAATTTCAAATTTCACCAAATATATATTATATACTGTAAAAGAAATATCAAACAACACCAAATATATATGGTAGGCTGTTCATAAAATATCAATGTAAATCAAATATATATGATATACTGCACAAAAAATATCAAAGAACACCAAACATATATTATATACTGTACATAAAATATCAAATATCAAAAAATATATATTATATACTGTACATAAAATATCAAATTTCACCAAATATATATTATATACTGTACATAAAATATCAAATTTCATCAAATGTATATTACAGACTGAACATATAATATGAAATTTCACCAAATATATGTCACATACTGTACATAAAATTTCAAATTTCACCAAAAATATACTATATACTGTACGTAAAATAACAAATTTCAAAAAATATATCTTACGTAGTGTACATAAATTATCATATTTCTTCAAATATATATTATATACCATAAATAAAATATCAAATTTCACCAAATATATATTATATACTGTTGAAGAAATATCAAACTACAGCAAATATATATGATATACTGTACTTAACATATCAAAGTACACCAAACATGTATTATATACTCTACAAAAAATATCAATCGTCACCAAGTATATATTATATACTGTACATAAACTATGAAATTTCAACAAATATATATTATATACTGTACATAAAATATCAAATTTCCCCAAATATATATTATATACTGTAAATAAAATATCAAATTTCACCAAATATGTATTACATACTGTTCATAAAATATCAAAATTTACCAAATATGTATTACATACTGTACATAAGATATCAAATTTCACAAAATATATATTACATACTGTACATAAAATATCAAATTTCACCAAATATATATTCTATACTGTACATAAAATAAACTACACCAAGTATATACTGTATATTGCACATAAAATATCAAACTACACCAAATACATATTATATACTGTACATAAAATATCAAATTTCACCAAATATATATTATGTACTGTACATAAAATATCAAATTTCACCAAATATATATTATATACTGTACATAAAATATCAAATTTCAGCAAATATTTATTATATACTGTACATAAATTAGGAAATTTCACCAAGTATATATTACAGCCTTTACATAAAATATCAAATTTCACCAAATATATATTATATAATGTACATAAAATATCAAATTTCACCAAACATATATTACATACTTTACATAAAATATGAAATTTTGCCAAATATTTATTATATACTCTACATAAAATATGAAATTTCACTAAATATATATCATATACAGTACATAAAATATCAAAGTACACCAAATATATATTATATACTGTACATAAAATATCAAATTTCACCAATTATTTATTATATACTGTACATAGATTAGCAAATTTAACCAAGTATATATTACAGGCTGTACATAAAATATCAAATTTCACCAAATAAATATTATATACCGTACATAAAATATCAAATTTCACCAAATATACATTATATACTCTACCTAAAATATCAAATTTCACCAAATATATATTACATAATTTACATAAAATATCAAATTTCGCCAAATATTTATTACATACTGTTCATAAAATACCATATTTCCCTAAATATATATTATATACTGTACATAAAATATCAAAGAACAACAAATATATATTATATACTGCACGTATAATATGAAAGTACACCATATATATACTATATACTCTGCATAAAATATCAAATTTCACCAAATATATATTATATACTATACATAAAATATCAAATTTCACAAAATATATAATATATACTGTACAAGAAATATCAAAGTACACGAATATATATGATATACTGTAGAAAAAATATCATAGTACACCAAATATATATTACATTCTGTACATAAAATATCAGACTTCACTAAATATATTCTATATACTGTACATAAAATATCAAACTACCCGAAATATATATTATATACTGTACATAAAATATCAAATTTCACCAAATATATATTATGTACTGTACATAAAATACCAAATTTCACCAAATATATTATATACTGTACAAACAATATCAAATTTCACCAAATATATATTATATACAGAACATAAAATATCAAATTTCATGATATATTTTACATAGTGTACATAAAACATCAAATTTCACCAAATATATATTATATACTGTACATAGAATATCAAACGACACCAAATATATATTATGTACTGTACATAAAATATCAAATTTCACCAAATATTCATTATATACAGCACGTAAAATATCAAAGTACACCAAGTATATATTATACACTGTACATCAAATATCAACTTTCACCAAATATATATTATGTACTGTACATAAAATATCAAATTTCACCAAATATATATTATATACTGTACATAAAATATCAAACTACACCAAATATATACTATATACTGTATAAAATATTAAACTACCTGAAATATATATTATATACTGTACATAAACTATCAAATTTCACCAAATTTATATTGTATACCGTACACAAAATATCAAATTTCATCAAATATGTATTACAGACTGTACATAAAATATCAAATTTCACCAAACACATATTATATACTGTACATAAAATAACAAATTTCACCAAATATATATTATGTACTGTACTTAAAATATCAAATTTCTTCAAATATATATTATGTACTGTACATAAAATATCAAATTTCACAAAATATATATTATATGCTGTACAAGAAATATCAAACTACACCAAATATGTATGATATGGTGTACATAATATATCAAAGTACACCAAATATATATGATATACTGTACAAAAAATATCAAACTACACCAAATATATATGATATACTGTACGAAAAATATCTAAGTACACCAAATATATATTACATACTGTACATAAAATATCAGACTACACCTCATATATACTATATACTGTACATAAAATACCAAACTACCCGAAATATATATTATATTCTGTACATAAATTATCAAATTTCACCAAAAATATACTATATACTGTACATAAAATATCAAATTTCACCAAATATATATTATGTACTGTACATAAAATATCAAATTTCTTCAAATATATATTATATACTGTACATAAAATATCAAATTTCACCAAATATATATTATATACTACACAAGAAATATCAAACTACACCAAATATATATGATATACTGTACATAAAATATCAAAGTATACAAAATATATATTATACACTGTGCAAAAAATATGAAAGTACACACAATATATATTATACACTGTACATAAAATATCAAATTTCACCAAATACATATTATATACTGAACATAATATATCAAATTTCATAATATATGTATTATATACTGTACATAAAATATCAAATTCCACCTAATATATATTATATAATGTACATAGAATATCAAATGACACCAAATATATATTATGTACTGTACATAAAATATCAAATTTCTTCAAATATATATTATATACTGTACATAAAATATCAAAGTACACCAAATATATATTATGTACTGTACAAAACATATCAAATTTCCCCAAATATATATTATACACTGTACATAAAATATCAAATTTCACCAAATATATATTATATACTCTGCATAAAATATCAAATTTCACCAAATATATATTATATAATGTACATAAAATATCAAATTTCACCAAACATATATTACATACTTTACATAAAATATGAAATTTTGCCAAATATTTATTATATACTGTACATAAAATATCAAATTTCACTAAGTATCATATACAGTACATAAAATAACAAAGTACACCAAATATGTATTATATACTGTACATAAAATATCAAATTTCACCAAATATATTATATTCTGTACTTAAAATATCAAATTTCACCAGATATATATTATATACTGAACATGAAATGTCAAATTTCATGAAATATATATTATATACTGTACTTAAAATATCAAATTTCACCAAATATATATTATGTACTGTACATAAAATATCAAATTTTAACAAATATATATTATACACTCTACATAGAATATCAAACGACACCAAATATATATTATGTACTGTACGTTAAATATCAAATTTCACCAAATATTTATTATATACAATACATAAAATTTCAAAGCCCACCGAATATATATTATACACTGTATATCAAATATCAAATTTCACCAAATATATATTGTGTACTGTACATAAGATATCAAATTTCACCAAATATATATTATGTACTACACATAAAATATCAAACTACACCAAATATATACTATATACTGTACATAAAAGATCAAACTGCGCCAAATATATATTATGTACTGTACACAAAATATCAAATTTCACCGAATTTATATTGTATACCGTATACAAAATATCAAATTTCATCAAATATATGTTACAGACTGTACATAAAATATCAAATTTCACCAAATATATATTATATACTGTACATAAAATATCAAATTTCACCAAAAATATACTATATACTGTACATAAAATAAGAAATTTCAACAAATATATATTATTTACTCTGCATAAAATCTCAAATTTCTTCAAATATATATTATGTACTGTACAGAAAATATCAAATTTCACCAAATATATATTATATACTGTACAAGAAATATCAAACTACACCAAATATATATGGAATGCTGTACATAAAATATCAATGTAAACAAAATATATATGATATACTGTACAAAAAATATCAAAGTACACCAAATATATATTATATACTGTACATAAAATAGAAAATTTCACTAAGAATGTATTACATACTGTACATAAAATATCATATTTTACCAAATATGTATTACATACTGTACATAAAATATGAAATTTCACTAAATATATATTATACACTGTATGTAAAATATGAAAGTACACCAAATATATATTATATACTGTACATAAAATGTAAAAGTGCATTAAATATATATTATATATTGTACATAAAATATGAAATTTCACCCAATATATATTATATACTGTACATAAAATAACAAACTACACCAAGTATATACTGTATACTCTACATAAAATATCAAACTACACCAAATATATATTATCTACTGTACATAAAATATCAAATTTCACCAAACATATGTTATAAACTGTACATAAAATATCAAATTTCTCCAAATATATATTATATACTGTACATAAAATATCAAATTTCACCAATTATTTATTATATACTGTACATAAATTAGCAAATTTAACCAAGTATATATTACAGACTGTACATAATATATCAAATTTCACCAAATATATATTATATACCGTACATAAAATATCAAATTTCACCAAATATACATTATATACTCTACCCAAAATATCAAATTTCACCAAATATATATTACATACTTTACATAAAATATCAAATTTCGCCAAATATTTATTACATACTGTTCATAAAATACCATATTTCCCTAAATATATACTATATACTGTACATAAAATATCAAAGAACAACAAATATATATTATATACTGCACGTATATGAAAGTACACCATATATATACTATATACTCTACATAAAATATCAAATTTCACCAAATATATATTATATACTGTACATAAAATATCAAATTTCACAAAATATATATTATATACTGTACAAGAAATATCAAAGTACACCAAATATATATGATATACTGTAGAAAAAATATCATAGTACACCATATATATATTACATACTGTACATAAAATATCAGAATACACTAAATATATACTATATACTGTACATAAAATATCAAACTACCCGAAATATATATTATATACTGTACATAAAATATCAAATTTCACCAAATATATATTATGTACTGTACATAAAATACCAAATTTCACCAAATATATTATATACTGTTCAAACAATATCAAATTTCACCAAATATATATTATATACAGAACATAAAATATCAAATTTCATGATATATTTTACATAGTGTACATAAAACATCAAATTTCACCAAATATATATTATATATTGTACATAAAATATCAAATTTCACCAATTATATATTATATACTGTACATAGAATATCAAACGACACCAAATATATATTATGTACTGTACATAAAATATCAAATTTCACCAAATATTTATTATATACAGCGCGTAAAATATCAAAGTACACCAAGTATATATTATACACTGTACATCAATTATCAACTTTCACGAAATATATATAATGTACTGTACATAAAATATCAAATTTCACCTAATATATATTATATACTGTACATAGAATATCAAATGACACCAAATATATATTATGTACTGTACATAAAATATCAAATTTCTTCAAATATATATTATATACTGTACATAAAATATCAAATTTCACCAAATATATATTATATACTGTACAAGAAATATCGAACTACACCAAATAAATATGATATGCTGTACATAAAATATCAAAGTACACCAAATATATATGATATAATGTACGAAAAATATCAAAGTACACCAAATGTATATTATGTACTGTACATAAAACATCAAATTTTACCAAATATATATTATATACTGTATATAAAATATCAAATTTCACCAAATATATATTATATACTATACGTAAAATATCAAATTTCACCAAATATGTTTTACATACTGTACATAAAATATCAAACTTCCGGAAATATATATTATATACTGTACATAAAACATCAAATTTCAGAAAGATTATATTTTGTACCGTACCCAAAATATCAAATTTCATCAAATGTATATTAGAGACTGTACATAAAATATGAAATTTCACGAAATATATATTATATACTGTACATAAAATATCAAATTTCACCAAAAATATACTATATACTGTACATAAAATAACAAATTTCACTAAATATATATTATGTACTGTACATAAAACATCATATTTCTTCAAATATATATTATATACTGTACATAAAATATAAAATTTCACCTAATATAAATTATATACTGTTGAAGAAATATAAAACTATAGCAAATATATATGATATACTGTACATAAAATATCAAAGTACACGAAATATATATTATATACTCTTCAAAAAATATCAAACTTCACCAAATATATGTTATATACTGTACATAAAATATGAAATTTCACCAAATATATATTATATACTGTACATAAAATATCAAATTTCACCAAATATATATAATATACTGTGCATAAAATATCAAATTTCAACAAATATATATAATATACTGAACATTAAATATCAAATTTCACGAAATATATATTATATACTGTACATACAATATCAAATTTCAACAAATATGTATTACATACTGTACATAAAATATCAAATTTTACCAAAGATGTATTATATACTGTGCATAAAATATTAAATTTCACTAAATATATCTTACGTACTGTACATAAATTATGAAAGTACACCAAATATATATTATACACTGTACATATAATGTGAAAGTACATCAAATATATATTATATACTGTACATAAAATATCAAATTTCACCAAATATATATTATACACCGAACATATAATATGAAATTTCACCAAATATATATTATATACTGTACATAGAATATCAAATTTCACCAAATATATATTATGTACTGTACATAAAATATCAAATTTCACCAAATATATATTATATACTGTTCATAAAATATCAAACAACACCAAATATATACTATATACTGTACATATAATATCAAAGTACCCGAAATATATATTAAATACTGTACATGAAATATCAAATTTCACCAAATTTATATTGTATACCGTACCCAAAATATCAAATTTCATCAAATATGTAGTACAGACTGTACGTAAAATATCAAATTTCACCAAATGCATATTATATACAGTACATAAAATATCAAATTTCACCAAAAATATACTGTATACTGTACATAAAATAACAAATTTCACCAAATATATATTATGTACTGTACTTAAAATATCAAATTTCTTCAAATATACATTATATACTGCACATAAAATATCAAATTTCACCAAATATATATTATATACTGCACATAAAACAACAAACTACACCAAGTATATACCGTATACTGTATATAAAATACCAAACTACACCAAATATTTATTATATACTGTACATAAAGTATCAAATTTCACCAAATATATATAATATATTGTGCAAAAAATATCAAATTTCACCAAATATATATTATATACTGTACATAAAATTTCAAATTTCACCAAATATTTCTAATATACTGTACATAAATTAGCAAATTCCACCAAGTATATATTACAGACTGTACATAAAATATCAAATTTCACCAAATATATATTATATAACGCTCCTAAAATATCAAGTTTCACCAAATACATATTACATACTGTACATAAAATATCAAATTTAACCAAATATATATTACATACATAAAATATGAAATTTCGCCAAATATTTTTTATATATTGTACATAAAATATCAAATTTCAGTAAATATATATCATCTACTGTAAATAAAATATCAAAGTACACCAAATATATATTATATACTGTACATAAAATATCAAATTTCACCAAATATATTATATACTGTACATAAAATATCAAATTTCACCAGATATATATTATATACTGAACATAAAATGTCAAATTTCATGAAATAAATATTATATACTGTACATAAAATATCAAATTCCACCAAGTATATATTATATACTGTACACAAAATATCAAATTTCAACAAATATATATTATATACTGTACATAGAATATCAAATGACACCAAATATATATTACGTACTATAGGTAAAATACCAAATGTCACCAAAAATATATTATATACTGTACATAAAATATCAAATTTCACCAAGTACATATTATATACTGTACATAAAATATCAAATTTCACCATATATATATTACATACTGTACATAAAATAACAAATTGTACAAATATTTATTATATACTGTACATAAAATATCAAATTTCACTAAATATGAATTATATACTGTACATAAAATATGAAAGTACACCAAATATATACAGTGCATATAATTTGAAGGTACAAAAAATATATAGTATAAAGTGTAAATAAAATACCAAATTTCACCAAATATATACTAGATACTGAACATAAAACATCACATTTCAACAAATACATATTATATACTGAACATAAAATATCAAATTTCACTAAATATATATCATCTACTGTACATAAAATATCAAAGTACACCAAATATATATTATATACTGTACATAAAATAACAAATTTCAACAAATATATTATATACTGTACATAAAATATCAAATTTCCCAGGTATATATTATATACTGAACATAAAATGTCAAATTTCACGAAATATATCTTATATACTGTACGTAAAATATCAGGTTTCACCAAATATATATTATATACTCTACATAAAATATCAGACTACACCAAATATATACTACATACTGTACATAAAATATCAAACTACCCGAAAAATATATATAATATACTGTGCATAAAATATCAAATTTCACCAAATATATATTGTGTACTGTACATAATATATCAAATTTCAACAAATATATATTATATATTGTACATAAAATATCAAACTATACCAAATATATAGTATATCCTGTAGATAAAATGTCAAACTGCCCGAAATATATATTATATACTGTACATAAAACATGAAATTTCACCAAATTTATATTGTATACTGTAAACAAAATATCATATTTCATCAAATGTATACTACAGACTGTACATAAAATATGAAATTTCACTAAATATATATTATATACAGTACATAAAATATCAAATTTCCCCAAATATATATTATATACTGTAAATAAAATATGAAATTTCACCAAATACATACTATATACTGTACATAAAATAACAAATTTCACCAAATATATATTATGTACTGTACATAAAATATCATATTTCTTCAAATATATATTATATACTGTACATATAATATCAAATTTAACCAAATATATATTATGTAGTGTAAAAGAAATATCAAACTACACCAAATATATATGATATGCTGTACATATAATATCAAAGTACTCCAAATATATATTATATACTGTACAAAAAGTATCAAATTTCACCAAATATATATTATATACTGTACATAAAACATCAAACTTCACCAAATATATATTATATTCTGTACATAAAATATCAAATTTCCCCAAATATGTATTATATACTGTACATAAAATATCAAATTTCACCAAATATATATTACATACTGTACATAAAATATCAAACTTTACCAAATATATATTACATACAGTACATAAAATATCAAATTTCACTAAATATATATTACATACTGTACATAAAATATGAAAGTACACCAAATATATATTATATACTGTACATATAATGAGAAAGTACACCAAATATATATCATATACTGTACATTAAATATCAAATTTCACCAAATATGTATTATATACTGTACATAAAATATCAAACTACACCAAGTATATACTGTATACTGTACATAAAATATCAAACTACACCAAATATATATTATATACTGTACATAAAATATCAAATTTCACCAAATATATAATATATATTGTACATAAAATATCAAATTTCACCAGATATATATTATATACTGAAAATAAAATGTCAAATTTCACGAAATATATATTATATACTACACATAGAATATCAAATTTCACCAAATATATATTATATACTGTACATAAAATATCAGACTACACCAAATATATATTATATGCTGCACATAAAATATCAAACTAACCGAAATATATATTATATACTGTACATAAAATATCAAATTTCACCAAATATATATTATATACTGTACATAAAATATCAAATTTCCCCAAATATATATTATATATTGTATGTAAAATATCAAACTACACCACATATATACTATATACTGTACATAAAATATCAAATTTCACTAAATATATGTTACATACTGTACATAAAATATGAAAGTACACCAAATATATATGATATACTGTACACATAATGTGAAAGTACACCAAATATATATTATATACTGTACATATAATGAGAAAGTACACCAAATATATATTATATACTGTACATAAAACATCATATTTCTTCAAATATATATTACATACTGTACATAAAATATCAAATTTCACCAAATATATATTATCTACTGTTGAAGAAATGTAAAACTATAGCAAATATATACGATATACTGTACATAAAATATCAAAGTACACCAAATATATATTATATACTCTTCAAAAAATATCAAACTTCACCAAATATGTGTTATATACTGCACATAAAATATTAATGTACACCAAATCTATATTATACACAGCACATCAAATATCAAATTTCACCAAATATATATTATGTACTGTACATAAAATGTCAAATTTTACCAAATATATGTTATATACTGTACATAAAATGTCAAACTACACCAAATATATACTATATACTGTACATAAAATATCAAACTTCACGAAATATATATTATATACTCTACAAAAAATATCAATCTTCACCAAATACATATTATATACTGTAAATAAAATATGAAATTTCACCAAATACATACTATATACTGTACATAAAATATGAAATTTCCCCAATATATTTATATACTGTACATAAAATATCAAATTTAACCTAATATGTATTACATACTGTACATAAAATATCAAATTTCACCAAATATATATTATATATATTCATAAAATATGAAATTTCGCCAAATATTTATTAAATACTGTACATAAAATATCAAATTTCACTAAATATATATCATCTACTGTACAAAAAATATCAAAGTACACCAAATATATATTATATACTGTACATGAAATATCAAATTTCACCAAATATATTCTATACTGTACATAAAATATCAAATTTCACCAGATATATATTCTATACTGAACATAAAATGTCAAATTTCATGAAATATATTTTATATACTGTACATAAAATATCAAATTTCACGAAATATATATTATATACTGTACATAAAATATCAGACTTCACCAAATATATACTATATACTGTACATAAAATATCAAACTATGCAAAATATATATTATATACTATACATAAAATATCAAATTTCACCAAATATATATTATGAACTGTACATAAAATACCAAATTTCACCAAATATATATTATATACTGTGCATAAAATATCAAACTACACCAAATATATACTATATAATGTACATAAAATATCAAACTACCCGAGATATATATTATATACTATACATAAAATATCAAATTTCACCAAATATATATTAAATACTGCACATAAAATATCAAATTTCACCAAATATGTATTACATACTGTTCACAAAATATCAAATTTTACCAAATATGTATTACATACTGTACATAAAATATCAAATTTCACTAAATATATATTACATACTGTACATAAAATTTGAAAGTACAACAAATATATGTTATATACTGTACATATAATGAGAAAGTACACCAAATATATATTATATACTGTACATGAAATATCAAATTTCACCAAATATATATTATATACTGTACATAAAATAACAAACTACACCAAGTATATACTGTATAGTGTACATAAAATATCAAACTACGAGAAATATATATTATATACTGTACATAAAACATCAAATTTCACCAAATATATATTATATATTATACATAAAATATCAAATTTCACCGAATATATATCATACACTGTACATAAAATTTCAAATTTCAGCAAATATTTATTATATACTGTAGATAAATTAGGAAATTTCACCAAGTATATATTACAGACTGTACATAAAATATCAAATTTTACCAAATATATATTACATACTGTACATAAAATATCAAATTTCACCAAACATATATTACATATTTACATAAAATATGAAATTTCGCCATATATTTATTATATACTGTACATAAAATATCAAATTTCACTAAATTTATATCATCTACTGTACATAAACTATCAAAGTACACCAAATATATATTATATACTGTACATAAAATATCAAATTTCACCAAATATATTATATACTGTACATAAAATATCAAATTTCACCAGATATATATTATATACAGAACATAAAATGTCAAATTTCATGAAAGATATATTATATACTGTAAATGAAATATCAAATTTCACCAAATATATATTATATACTGTACATAAAATATCAGACTACACCAAATATATACTATATACTGTACATAAAATATCAAACTATGCAAAATATATACTATATACTGTACGTAAAATATCAAACTACCCGAAGTATATATTATATACTGTACATAAAATATCAAATTTCACCAAATTTATATTGTATACTGTAACCAAAATATCAAATTTCATCAAATGTATACTTCAGACTGTACATAAAATATGAAATTTCACTAAATATATATTATATACTGTACATAAAATATCAAATTTCACCAAAAATATACTATATACTGTACATTAAATAACAAATTTCACCAAATATATATTATGTACTGTACATAAAATATCATATTACTTCAAATATATATTACATACTGTACATAAAATATCAAATTTCACCAAATATATATTATATACTGTTGAAGAAATATCAAACTACAGCAAACATATATGATATACTCTACATAAAATATCAAAGTACACCAAATATATATTATATACTGTACAAAAAATATCAAACTTCACCAAATATATATTATATACTGTACATAAAATATTAAATTTCACCAAATATATATTATATACCGTACATAAAATATCAAATTTCACCAAATATATATTATATACTGTACATAAAATATCAAATTTCACCAAATATGTATTACATACTGTACACAAAATATCAAATTTTACCAAATATGTATTACATACTGTACATAAAATATCAAATTTCACTAAATATATATTACATACTGTACATAAAATATGAAAGTACACCAAATATATATTATATACTGTACATATAATTAGAAAGTACACCAAATATATATTATATACTGTACATACAATGAGAAAGTTCACCAAATATATATTATATACTGTACATAAAACAAGAAACTACACCAAGTATATACTGTATACTTTACATAAAATATCAAACTAAACCAAATATATATTATATACTGTACATAAAACATCAAATTTCACTAAATATATATTATATATTGTACATAAAATATCAAATTTCACCGAATATATATTATATACTGTACATAAAATTTCAAATTTCACCAAATATTTATTATACACTGTACATAAATTAGGAAATTTCACCAAGTATATATTACAGACTGTACATAAAATATCAAATTTCACCAAATATATACTATATGCTGTACATAAAATATCAAACTACCCGAAATATATATTATATACTGTACATAAAATATCAAATTTCACCAAATATATATTATATATAAACATAAAATATGAAATTTCGCCAAATATTTATTAAATACTGTACATAAAATATCAAATTTCACTAAATATATATCATCTACTGTACATAAAATATCAAATTTCAACAAATATATATTATATACTGTACATAGAATATCAAATGACACCAAATATATATTATGTACTCTAGATAAAATATCAAATTTCACCAAAAATATATTATATACTGAACATAAAATATCAAATTTCCTGATATATATATTATACACTGTACATAAAATATCAAATTCCACCAAATATATATTATATACTGTACATAAAATATCAAATTTCACCTAATATATATTATGTACCGTACATAAAATTTCAAATTTCACCAAATATATATTATATACTCTACACAAAATATCAAAATACACCAAATATATACTATATACTGTACACAAAATATCAAACTACCCAAAATATACATTTTATACTGTACATAAAATATCAAATTTCACCAAATTTATATTGTATACCGTACCCAAAATATCATATTTCATCAAATATATATTATATACTACACAAGACATATCAAACTACACCACTTATATATGACATACCGTTCGTAAAATATCAAAGTATACCAAATATGTATTATATACTGTACAAAAAATATCAAAGTACACCAAATATATATTATACACTGTGCATAAAATATCAAATTTCACAAAATATATATTACATAATGTACATAAAATATCAAATTTCACCAAATATATATTATATACTGTACATAAAATATCAAACTTCCCCAAATATATATTATATAGTGTACATAAAATATCAAATTTCACCAAATATGTATTACATACTGTACACAAAATATCAAAATTTACCGAATATGTATTACATACTGTACATAAAGTATCAAATTTCACTAAATATATATTACATATTGTACATAAAATATGAAAGTACACCAAATATATATTATATACTGTACAAATGATGAGAAAGTACACCAAATATATATTATATACTGTACATAAAATATCAAATTTCACCAAATATATATTATATACTGTACATAAAACAACAAACTACACCAAGTATATACTGTATACTGTACATAAAATATTAAACTACCCCAAATATATATTATATACTGTACATAAAATATCAAATTTCACTAAATATATATCATCTACTGTACATAAAATATCAAAGTACACCAAATATATATTATATACTGTACATAAAATATCAAATTTCACCAAATGTATTATATACTGTACATAAAATATCAAATTTCACCAGATATATATTATATACTGAACATAAAATGTCAAATTTCATGAAATATATATTATATACTGTACATGAAATATCAAATTCCACCAAATATATATTATATACTGTACATAAAATATCAAATTTCAACAAATATATATTATATACTGTACATAGAATATCAAATGACACCAAATATATATTATGTACTCTAGATAAAATATCAAATTTCACCAAAAATATATTATATACTGAACATAAAATATCAAATTTCATGATATATATATTATACACTGTACATAAAATATCAAATTTCACCAAATATATATTATATACTGTACATAAAATATCAAATTTCAACAAATATATATAATGTACTCTACATAGAATATCAAACGACACCAAATATATATTATGTACTATACATAAAATATCAAATTTCACCCAATATTTATTATTATACACTACATAAAATATCAAAGTACACCAAATATATATTATACACTGTACGTCAAATATCAAATTTCACCAAATATATGTTATGCATTGTACATAAAATACCAAATTTCACCAAAAATATATTATATACAGTTCACAAAATATCAAACTACACCAAATATATACAATCAACTGTACATAAAATATCAAACTACCCGAAATATATATTATATACAGTACATAAAATATCAAATTTCACTAAATTTATATTGTATACCATACACAAAATATCAAATTTCATCAAATGTATATTACAGTCTGTAGAAAAAATATCAAATATCACCAAATATATATCATATACTTTACATAAAATAACAAATTTCACCAAATATATATTATGTACTGTACATAAAATAACAAATTTCTTCAAATATATATTATATAGTGTACATAAAATATCAAATTTCACCAAATATATATTATGTACTACACAAGATATATCAAACTACCCCAAATATATATGATATACTGTTCGTAAAATATCAAAGTATACCAAATATGTATTATATACTGTACAAAAAATATCAAAGTACACCAAATATATATTATACACTGTGCATAAAATATCAAATTTCACCAAATATATATTATATACTGTACATAAAATATCAAATTTCACCAAATATGTATTACATACTGTACACAAAATATCTAATTTTACCGAATATGTATTACATACTGTACATAAAATATCAAATTTCACTAAATATATATTACATACTGTACATAAAATATGAAAGTACACCAAATATATATTATATACTGTACATATAATGAGAAAGTACACCAAATATATATTATATACTGTACATAAAATATCAAATTTCACCAAATATATATTATATACTGTACATAAAATAACAAACTACACCAAATATATACTGTATACTGTACATAAAGTATCAAACTACTCCAAATATATATTATATACTGTACATAAAATATCAAATTTCCCCAAATATATATTATATACTGTACATAAAATATCAAATTTCACCAAATATGTATTACATACTGTACACAAAATATATAATTTTACAGAATATGTATTACATACTGTACATAAAATATCAAATTTCACTAAATATATATTACATACTGTAAATAAAATATGAAAGTACACCAAATATATATTATATACTGTACATATAATGAGAAAGTACACCAAATTTATAATATATACTGCACATAAAATATCAAATTTCACCAAATATATATTATATACTGTACATAAAATAAACTACACCAAGTATGTACTGTATACTGAACATAAAATATCAAATTTCACCAAATATATATTACATACTTTACATATAATATGAAATTTCGCCAAATATTTATTATATATTGTACATAAAATATCAAATTTCACTAAATATATATCATATACTGTACATAAAATATCAAAGTACACCAAATATATATTATATACTGTACATAAAATATCAAATTTCACCAAGTACATACTATGTACTGTACATAAAATATCAAATTTCACCATATATATTACATACTGTACATAAAATAACAAATTGTACAAATATTTATTACATACTGTACATAAAATATCAAATTTCACTAAATATATATTATATACTGTATATAAAATATGAAAGTACTCCAAATATATATTATATACAGTACAGTATAAGGTGAAAGTACACCAAATATATATTATATGGTGTAAATAAAATTCCAAATTTCACCAAATACATACTATATACTAAACATAAAACATCAAATTTCACCAAAATATATATTATATACTGTTCATAAAATATCAAAGTACACCAAATATATATTATATACTGTACAAAAAATATCAAATTTCACCAAATATATATTATATACTGTACATAAAATATCAAATTTCACCAAATTTATATTATACACTGCACATAAAATATCAAATTTCCCCAAATATATATTACATACTGTAAATAACATATCAAATTTAACCCAATGTGTATTACATACTGTACATAAAATATCAAATTTTACCAAATATGTATTACATACTGTACATAAAATATGAAGTTTCACTAAATATATATTACATACTGTACATAAAATATGAAAGCACACCAAATATATATTATATACTGTACATATAATGAGAAAGTACACAAAATATATATTATATACTGTACATAAAATATCAAATTTCACCTAATATATATTATACACTGTACAAAAATAACAAACTGCACCAAGTATATACTGTATACTGTACATAAAATATCAAATTACACCAAATATATATTATATACTGTACATAAAATATCAAATTTCACCAAATATATATTATATATTGTACATAAAATATCAAATTTCACCAAATATATATTATATACTGTACATAATATTTCAAATTTCACCAAATATTTATTATATATTGTCCATAAATTAGGAAATTTCACCAAGAATATATTACAGACTGTACATAAAATATCAAATTTCACCAAATATATATTATACAACGTTCCTATAATGTCAAATTTCACCAAATATATATTACATACTCTACATAAAATATCAAATTTCACCAAATATATATTACATACTTTACATAAAATATGAAATTTCGCCAAATATTTATTATATATTGTACATAAAATATCAAATTTCACTAAATATATATCATCTACTGTACATAAAATATCAAAGTTCACCAAATATATATTATTTACTGTACATAAAATATCAAATTTCACTACATATATTATATACTGTACATAAAATATCAAATTTCACCACAGAGATATTATATACTGAACATAAAACGTCAAATTTCATGAAATATATATTATATACTGTACACAAAATATCAGACTACACCAAATATATACTATATACTGTACATAATATATCAAACTACCCGAAATTTATATTATATACTGTGCATAAAATATCAAATTTCACCAAATATATATTATATACTGTACATAAAATATCAAATTTCATCAAGTACATATTATACACTGTAAATAAAATATCAAATTTCACCATATATATTACATACTGTACATAAAATAAAAAATAGTACAAATAATTATTATATATTGTACATAAAATATCAAATTTCACTAAATATATATTCTATACTGTACATAAAATATGAAAGCACACCAAATACATATTTTATAAAGTACATATAATGTGAAAGTACACCAAATATATATTATATAGTGTAAATAAAATACCAAATTTCACCAAATATACACTATATACTGAACATAAAACATCAAATTTCCACAAACACATATTATATGCTGTACATAAAATATCAAATTTCACCAAATATATATTATATACTGTATATAAAATATTAAATGTCACCAAATATATATTATATACTGTACATGAAATATGAAACTACACCCAATATATATTATATACTGTACATAAAATATCAAAGTACATGAACTAAATATTACATACTGGACACAAAATATCAAAGTACACCGAATATATTTTATATACCGTACATAAAATATCAAAGTACACCAAATATATATTATATACTGTACATAAAATATCCAAGTTCACTAAATATATAATATACTGTACATAAAATATCAAATTTCACCAAATATATATTGTATACAGAACATAAAATATCAAATTTCATGATATACGTATTATACACTGTACATAAAATATCAAATTTCACCATATATATATTATATATTGTGCATAAAATATCAAATTTCACCAAATATATAATATGTACTGTACATAGAATATCAAACGACACCCAATATATATTATGTACTATACATAAAATATCAAATTTCACCCAATATTAATTATACTACATAAAATATCAAAGTACACCAAATATATATTATACACTGTACGTGAAATATCAAATTTCACCAAATATATATTATGCACTGTACATAAAATACCAAATTTCACCAAATATATATTATATGCTGTACACAAAATATCAAACTACACCAAATATATACTATCTACTGTACATAAAATATTAAACTTCCAGAAATATATATTATATGCTGTACATAAAATATCAAATTTCACCAAATTTATATTGTATACCGTACCCAAAATATCAAATTTCATCAAATGTATATTACAGACTGTACATAAAATATCAAATTTCACCAAATATATATCATATACTGTACATAAAATAACAAATTTCACCATATATATCATATACTGTACATAAAATAACAAATTTCACCAAATATATATTATGTACTGTACATAAAATAACAAATTTCACGAAATATATATTATGTACTGTACTTACAATATCAAATTTCTTCAAATATATATTATATACTATACATATCAAATTTCACAAAATATATTTTATATACCGTACATAAAATATCAAACTTCACCAAATATATATTATATACTGTACATAAAATATCAAATTTCACCAAATATATATTATATATTGTACATAAAATATCAAATTTCAGCAAATATATATTATATACTGTACATAAAATTTCAAATTTCACCAAATATTTATTATATACTGTACATACATCAGCAAATTTCACCAAGTATATATTACAGACTGTACATAAAATATCAAATTTCATCAAATATATATTATATAACGCTCCTGAAATATCAAATTTCACCAAATATATATTACATACTGTACATAAAATATCAAATTTCACCAAATATATATTATATATATTCATAAAATATGAAATTTCGCCAAATATTTATTAAATACTGTACATAAAATATCAAATTTCACTAAATATATATCATCTACTGTACAAAAAATATCAAAGTACACCAAATATATATTATATACTGTACATAAAATATCAAATTTCACCAAATATATTCTATACTGTACATAAAATATTAAATTTCACCAGATATATATTCTATACTGAACATAAAATGTCAAATTTCATGAAATATATATTATATACTGTACATGAAATATCAAATTTCACGAAATATATATTATATACTGTACATAAAATATCAGACTTCACCAAATATATACCATATACTGTACATAAAATATCAAACTATGCAAAATATATATTATATACTATACATAAAATATCAAATTTCACCAAATATATATTATGAACTATACATAAAATACCAAATTTCACCAAATATAAATTATATACTGTGCATAAAATATCAAACAATACCAAATATATACTATATACTGTACATAAAATATCAAACTACCCGAGATATATATTATATACTATACATAAAATATCAAATTTCACCAAATATATATTAAATACTGCACATAAAATATCAAATTTCACCAAATATGTATTACATACTGTTAACAAAATATCAAATTTTACCAAATATGTATTACATACTGTACATAAAATATCAAATTTCACTAAATATATATTACATACTGTACATAAAATTTGAAAGTACAACAAATATATATTATATACTGTACATATAAAGAGAAAGTACACCAAATATATACTATATACTGTACATAAAATATCAAATTTCACAAAATATATATTATATACTGTACATAAAATAACAAACTACACCAAGAATATACTGTATAGTGTACATAAAATATCAAACTACGCCAAATATATATTATATACTGTACATAAAACATCAAATTTCACCAAATATATATTATATATTGTACATAAAATATCAAATTTCACCGAATATATATCATACACTGTACATAAAATTTCAAATTTCACCAAATATTTATTATATACTGTACATAAATTAGGAAATTTCGCCAAGTATATATTACAGACTGTACATAAAATATCAAATTTTACCAAATATATATTACATACTGTACATAAAATATCAAATTTCACCAAACATATATTACATATTTACATAAAACATGAAATTTCGCCATATATTTATTATATACTGTACATAAAATATCAAATTTCACTAAATTTATATCATCTACTGTACATAAAATATCAAAGTACACCAAATATATATTATCTACTGTACATAAAATATTAAATTTCACCAAATATATATTATATACCATACATAAAATATCAAATTTCACCAAATATATATTACATACTGTACACAAAATATCAAATTTTACCAAATATGTATTACATACTGTACGTAAAATATCAAATTTCACTAAATATATATTACATACTGTACATAAAATATGAAAGTACACCAAATATATATTATATACTGCACATATAATGAGAAAGTACACCAAATATATATTATATACTGTACTTATAATGAGAAAGTAAACCAAATATATATTATATACTGTACATAAAACAAGAAACTACACCAAGTATATACTGTATACTTTATATAAAATATCAAACTACACCAAATATATATTATATACTGTACATAAAACATCAAATTTCACCAAATATATATTATATATTGTACATAAAATATCAAATTTCACCGAATATATATTATATACTGTACATAAAATTTCAAATTTCACCAAATATTTATAATACACTGTACATAAATTAGGAAATTTCACCAAGTATATATTACAGACTGTACATAAAATAGCAAATTTCACCAAATATATACTATATGCTGTACATAAAATATCAAACTACCCGAAATATATATTATATACTGTACATAAAATATCAAATTTCACCAAATATATATTATATATATACATAAAATATGAAATTTCGCCAAATATTTATTAAATACTGTACATAAAATATCAAATTTCACTAAATATATATCATCTACCGTACATAAAATATCAAATTTCAACAAATATATATTATATACTGTACATAGAATATCAAATGACACCAAATATATATTATGTACTCTAGATAAAATATCAAATTTCACCAAAAATATATTATATACTGAACATAAAATATCAAATTTCATGATATATATATTATACACTGTACATCAAATATCAAATTTCACCAAATATATATTATATACTGTACATAAAATATCAAATTTCACCAAATATATATTATATACTCTACACAAAATATCAAAATACACCAAATATATACTATATACCGTACACAAAATATCAAACTACCCGAAATATACATTATATACTGTACATAAAATATCAAATTTCACCAAATTTACATTGTATACCGTACCCAAAATATCATATGTCATCAAATATGTTTTACACACTGTACATAAAATATCAAATTTCACCAAATACATATTATATACTGTACATACAACAACAAATTTCACGAAATATATATTATGTACTGTACTTAAAATATCAAATTTCTTCAAATATATATTATATACTGTACATAAAATATCAAATTTCACAAAATGTATTTTATATACTGTACAAGAAATATCAAACTACACCAAACATATATGATATGCTGTACATAAAATATCAAAGTACACCAAATATATATGATACACTGTAGAAAAAATATCAAAGTACAACAAATATATATGATATACTGTACAAAAAATATCAAAGTACACCAAATATATATTATATACTGTACATAAAATATTAAACTTCACCAAATATATATTATATACTGTACATAAAATATCAAATTTCACCAAATATATATTATATATTGTACATAAAATATCAAATTTCACCAAATATATATTATATACTGTACATAAAATTTCAAATTTCACCAAATATTTATTATATACTGTACATAAATTAGCAAATTTCACCAAGTATATATTACAGACTGTACATAAAATATCAAAGTTCACCAAATATATATTATATACTGAACATAAAATATCAAATTTCACCAAATATATTCTATACTGTACATAAAATATCAAATTTCACCAGATATATATTATATACTTAACATAAAATGTCAAATTTCATGAAATATATATTATATACTGTACATGAAATATCAAATTTCACCAAATATATATTATATACTGTACATAAAATATCAGAGTAAACCAAATATATACTATATACTGTACATCAAATATCAAACTATGAAAAATATATATTATATACTATACATAAAATATCAAATTTCACCAAATACATATTATGAACTGTACATAAAATATCAAATTTCACCAAATATATATTATATACTGTACATAAAATATGAAATTTCTTCAAATATATATTATATACTATACATAAAATATCTAATTTCACCAAATATATATTATGTACTGTACATAAAATATCAAATTTCACCAAATATATATTAAACATTGTAAATAATATATCGAATTTCACCAAATATATATTATATATATACAAAAAATATGAAATTTCGCCAAATATTTATTAAATACTGTAAATAAAATATCAAATTTCACTAAATATATATCATCTACTGAACATAAAATATCAAAGTACACCAAATATATATTATATACTGAACATAAAATATCAAATTTCACCAAATATATTCTATACTGTACATAAAATATCAAATTTCACCAGATATATGTTATATACTGAATATAAAATGTCAAATTTCATGAAATATATATTATATACTGTACATAAAATATCAAATTTCACCAAATATATGTTAAATACTGTACATAAAATATCAGACTAAACCAAATATATACTATATACTGTACATAAAATATCAAACTATGAAAAATATATATTATAAACTATACATAAAATATCAAATTTCACCAAATACATATTATGAACTGTACATAAAATATCAAATTTCACCAAATATATATTATATACTGTACATAAAATATCAAACTACACCAAATATATACTATATACTGTACATAAAATATCAAGCTACCCGAAAAATATATTATGTACTGTACATAAAATATCAAATTTCACCAAATTTATATTGTATACTGTAACCAAAATATCAAATTTCATCAAATGTGTACTACAGACTGTACATAAAATATGAAATTTCACTAAATATATATTATATACAGTAGGTAAAATATCAAATTTCACCAAAAATATACTATATACTGTACATAAAATAACAAATTTCACCAAATATATATTATGTACTGTACATAAAATATCATATTTCTTCAAATATGTATTATATACTGTACATAAAATATCAAATTTCACCAAATATATATTATATACTGTTGAAGAAGTATAAAACTAGAGCAAATATATATGATATACTCTACATAAAATATCAAAGTACACCAAATATATATGATATACTGTACAAAAAATATCAAATTTCACCAAATATATATTATATACTGTACATAAAATATCAAATTTCACCAAACATATATTATATACTGTACATAAAATATCAAATTTCACCATATGTATATTATATACTATACATAAAATATCAAATTTCACCAAATATATATTATGTACTGCACATAAAATATAAAATTTCACCAAATATGTATTACATACTGTTCACAAAATATCAAATTTTACCAAATATGTATTACATACTGTACATAAAATATCAAATTTCACTAAATATATATTACATACTGTACATAAAATATGAAAGTACAACAAATATATATTATATACTGTACATATAATGAGAAAGTACACCAAATATATATTATATACAGTACATAAAATATCAAATTTCACCAAATATATATTATATACTGTACATAAAACATCAAATTTCACCAAATATATATTATATATTGTACATAAAATATCAAATTTCGCCAAATATATATTATACACTGTACATAAAATTTCAAATTTCACCAAATATTTATTATATACTGTACATAAATTAGGAAATTTCACCAAGTATATATTACAGACTGTACTTAAAATATCAAATTTCACCAAATATATATTATACAATTCTCCTAAAATATCAAATTTCACCAAATATATATTACATACTGTACATAAAATATCAAATTTCACCAAACATATATTACATATTTACATAAAATATGAAATTTCGCCATATATTTATTATATACTGTATATAAAATATCAAATTTCACTAAATATATATCATCTACTGTACATAAAATATCAAAGTACTCCAAATATATATTATATACTGTACATAAAATATCAAATTTCACCAAATATATTATATACTGTGCATAAAATATCAAATTTCACCAGATATATATTATATACAGAACATAAAATGTCAAATTTCATGAAAGATATATACTGTACATGAAATATCAAATTTCACCAAATATATATTATATACTGTACATAAAATATCAGACTACACCAAATATATACTATATACTGTACATAAAATATCAAACTATGCAAAATATATACTATATACTGTACATAAAATATCAAACTACCCGAAGTATATATTATATACTGTACATACATTATCAAATTTCACCAAAAATATACTATATACTGTACATAAAATATCAAATTTCACCAAATATGTATTACATACTGTACACAAAATATCAAATTTTACCAAATATGTATTACATACTGTACATAAAATATCAAATTTCGCTAAATATATATTACATACTGTACATAAAATATGAAAGTACACCAAATATATATTATATACTGTACATATAATGAGAAAGTACACCAAATATATATTATATACTGTACATAAAATATCAAATTTCACCAAATATATATTATATACTGTACATAAAATAGCAAACTACACCAAGTAAATACTGTATACTGTACATAAAATATCAAACTACACCAAATATATATTATATACTGTACATAAAATATCAAATTTCACCAAATATATATTATATATTGTACATAAAATATCAAATTTCACCGAATATATATTATATACTGTACATAAAATTTCAAATTTCGCCAAATATTTATTATATACTGTACATAAATTAGGAAATTTCACCAAGGATATATTACAGACTGTACATAAAATATCAAATTTCACCAAATATATATTAAACAACGCTCTTAAAATATCAAATTTCACCAAATATATATTACATACTTTACATATAATATGAAATTTCGCCAAATATTTATAAAATATTGTACATAAAATATCAAATTTCACTAAATATATATCATCTAGTATACATAAAATATCAAATTTCACCCAATATTTATTATTATACACTACATAAAATATCAAAGTACACCAAATATATATTATACACTGTACATGAAATATCAAATTTCACCAAATATATATTATGCACTGTACATAAAATACCAAATTTCACCAAATATATATTATATACTGTTCACAAAATATCAAACTACACCAAATATATACTATCAACTGTACATAAAATATCAAACTACCCGAAATATATATTATATACTGTACATAAAATATCAAATTTCACCAAATTTATATTGTATACCATACACAAAATATCAAATTTCATCAAATGTATATTACAGACTGTACAAAAAATATCAAATTTCACCAAATATATATCATATACTGTACATAAAATAACAAATTTCACCAAATATATATTATGTACTGTACATAAAATATCAAACTTCTTCAAATATATATTATATACTGTACATAAAATATCAAATTTCACCAAATATATATTATATACTACACAAGACATATCAAACTACACCACTTATATATGACATACTGTTCGTAAAATATCAAAGTATACCAAATATGTATTATATACTGTGCAAAAAATATCAAAGTACACCAAATATATATTATACACTGTGCATAAAATATCAAATTTCACAAAATATATATTATATACTGTACATAAAATATCAAATTTCACCAAATATATATTATATACTGTACATAAAATATCAAATTTCCCCAAATATATATTATATAGTGTACATAAAATATCAAATTTCACCAAATATGTATTACATACTGTACACAAAATATCAAAATTTACCGAATATGTATTACATACTGTACATAAAATATCAAATTTCACTAAATATATATTACATATTGTACATAAAATATGAAAGTACACCAAATATATATTATATACTGTACATATAATGAGAAAGTACACCAAATATATATTATATACTGTACATAAAATATCAAATTTCACCAAATATATATTATATACTGTACATAAAACAACAAACTACACCAAGTATATACTGTATACTGTACATAAAATATTAAACTACACCAAATATATGTTATATACTGTACATAAAATATCAAATTTCACTAAATATATATCATCTACTGTACATAAAATATCAAAGTACACCAAATATATATTATATACTGTACATAAAATATCAAATTTCACCAAATATATTATATACTGTACATAAAATATCAAATTTCACCAGATATATATTATATACTGAACATAAAATGTCAAATTTCATGAAATATATATTATATACTGTACATGAAATATCAAATTCCACCAAATATATATTATATACTGTACATAAAATATCAAATTTCAACAAATATATATTATATACTGTACATAGAATATCAAATGACACCAAATATATATTATGTACTCTAGATAAAATATCAAATTTCACCAAAAATATATTATATACTGAACATAAAATATCAAATTTCATGATATATATATTATACACTGTACATAAAATATCAAATTTCACCACATATATATTATACACTACACAAGATATATCAAACTACACCAAATATATATGATGTACTGTTCGTAAAATATCAAAGTATACCAAATATATATTATATACTGTACAAAAAATATCAAAGTACACCAAATATATATTATACACTGTGCATAAAATATAAAATTTCACCAAATATATATTATATACTGTTCATAAAATATCAAATTTCACCAAATGTATATTATATACTGTATATAAAATATCAAATTTCACCAAATATGTATTACATGGTGTATATAAAATATTAAATTTCACTAAATATATATTATATACTGTACATAAAATATGAAATTACACCAAATATATAATATGTACTGTAGATATAATGTGAAAGTACACCAAATATATATTATATACTGTACATAAAATATCAAATTTCACCAAATATATATTATATACTGAACATAAAATGACAAACTACACCAAGCATATACTCTATACTGTACATAAAATATCAAACTACACCAAATATATATTATATACTGTACATAAAATATCAAATTTCACCAAATATATATTATATATAGTACATAAAATATGAAATTTCAACAAATATATATTATATAATGTACATAAAATATCAAATTTCACAAAATATTTAATATATACTGTACATAAATTAGCAAATTTCACCAAGTATACATTACAGACTGTACATAAAATATCAAATTTCACCAAATATATATTATATAACGCGTCTAAAATATCAAATTTCACCAAATATATATTATATACTGTACATAAAATATCAAATTTCACCAAATATCTATTACATACTGTACATAAAATATCAAATTTTACCAAAGATGTATTACTTACTATACATAAAATATCAAATTTCACTAAATATATATTACATACTGTACATAAAATATGAAAGTACACCACATATATTATACTCTACATTTAATGTGAAAGTACATCAAATATATATAATATACTGTACATAAAATATCAAATTTCACCAAATATATATTATATATTGTACATAAAATATCAAATTTCACCAAATATATATTATATACTGTACATAAAATTTCAAATTTCACCAAATATTTATTATATACAGTCCATAAATTAGGAAATTTCACCAAGAATATATTACAGACTGTACATAAAATATGAAATTTCACAAAATATATATTATACAACGCTCCTAAAATGTCAAATATCACCAAAGAGATATTACATACTGTACATAAAATATCAAATTTCACCAAATATATATTACATACTTTACATAAAATATGAAATTTCGCCAAATATTTATTATATATTGTTTATAAAATATCAAATTTCACTATATATATATCATCTACTGTACATAAAATATGAAAGTACACCAAATATATATTATTTACTGTACATAAAATATCAAATTTCACCACATATATTATATACTGTACATAAAATATCAAATTTCACCACAGATATATTATATACTGAATATAAAACGTCAAATTTCATGAAATATATATTATATACTGTACACAAAATATCAGACTACATCAAATATATACTATATACTGTTCATAATATATCAAACTACCCGAAATATATATTATATACTGTGCATAAAATATCAAATTTCACCAAATATATATTATATACTGTACATAAAATATCAAATTTCACCAAGTACATATTATACACTGTACATAAAATATCAAGTTTCACCATATATATATTACATACTGTACATAAAATAAAAAATAGTACAAATAATTATTATATATTGTATATAAAATATCAAATTTCACTAAATATATATTCTATACTGTACATAAAATATGAAAGCACACCAAATATATATTATATAAAGTACATATAATGTGAAAGTACACCAAATATATATTATATAGTGTAAATAAAATACCAAATTTCACCAAATATACACTATATACTGAACATAAAACATCAAATTTCCACAAATACATATTATATGCTGTACATAAAATATCAAATTTCACCAAATATATATTATATACTGTATATAAAATATTAAATGTCACCAAATATATATTATATACTGTACATGAAATATGAAACTACACCCAATATATATTATATACTGTACATAAAATATCAAAGTACATGAACTAAATATTATATACTGGACACAAAATATCAAAGTACACAGAATATATTTTATATACCGTACATAAAATATCAAAGTACACCAAATATATATTATATACTGTACATAAAATATCAAATTTCACCACAGATATATTATATACTAAATATAAAACGTCAAATTTCATGAAATATATATTATATACTGTACACAAAATATCAGACTACACCAAATATATACTATATACTGTTCATAATATATCAAACTACCCGAAATATATATTATATACTGTGCATAAAATATCAAATTTCACCAAATATGTATTATATACTGTACATAAAATATCAAATTTCACCAAGTACATATTATACACTGTACATAAAATATCAAGTTTCACCATATATATATTACATACTGTACATAAAATAAAAAATAGTACAAATAATTATTATATATTGTATATAAAATATCAAATTTCACTAAATATATATTCTTTACTGTACATAAAATATGAAAGCACACCAAATATATATTATATAAAGTACATATAATGTGAAAGTACACCAAATATATATTATATAGTGTAAATAAAATACCAAATTTCACCAAATATACACTATATACTGAACATAAAACATCAAATTTCCACAAATACATATTATATGCTGTACATAAAATATCAAATTTCACCAAATATATATTATATACTGTATATAAAATATTAAATGTCACCAAATATATATTATATACTGTACATGAAATATGAAACTACACCCAATATATATTATATACTGTACATAAAATATCAAAGTACATGAACTAAATATTATATACTGGACACAAAATATCAAAGTACACCGAATATATTTTATATACCGTACATAAAATATCAAAGTACACCAAATATATATTATATACTGTACATAAAATATCAAAGTTCACTAAATATATAATATACTGTACATAAAATATCAAATTTCACCAAATATATATTGTATACAGAACATAAAATATCAAATTTCATGATTTATGTATTATACACTGTACATAAAATATCAAATTTCACCATATATATATTATATATTGTACATAAAATATCAAATTTCACCAAATATATAATATGTACTGTACATAGAATATCAAACGACACCCAATATATATTATGTACTATACATAAAATATCAAATTTCACCCAATATTTATTATTATATACTACATAAAATATCAAAGTACACCAAATATATATTATACACTGTACGTCAAATATCAAATTTTACCAAATATATATTATGCACTGTACATAAAATACCAAATTTCACCAAATATATATTATATACTGTACATAAAATATCAAACTACACCAAATAAATACTATCTACTGTACATAAAATATTAAACTACCCGAAATATATATTATATACTGTACATAAAATATCAAATTTCACCAAATTTATATTGTATTCCGTACCCAAAATATCAAATTTCATCAAATGTATAATACAGACTGTACATAAAATATCAAATTTCACCAAATATATATCATATACTGTACATAAAATAACAAATTTCACCAAATATATATTATGTACTGTACATAAAATATCAAATTTCTTCAAATATATATTATATACTGTACATAAAATATCAAATTTCACCAAATATATATTATATACTACACAAGATATATCAAACTACACCAAATATATATGATATACTGTTCGTAATATATCAAAGTATACCAAATATATATTATATACTGTACAAAAAATAAAGTACACCAAATATATATTATACACTGTGCATAAAATATCAAATTTCACCAAATATATATTATATACTGTACATAAAATATCAAATTTCACCAAATGTATATTATATACAGTACATAAAATATCACATTTCACCAAACTTATATTGTATACTGTACCCAAAATATCAAATTTCATCAAATGTATATTATAGACTGTACATAAAATGTCAAATTTCACCAAATATACATTTTGTACTGTACATGAAATACCAAATTTCACCAAATATATATTATATTCTGTACATAAAATATCAAACTACACCAAATATATACTATCTACTGTACATAAAATATCAAACTACCCAAAATGTATATTATATACTGTACATAAAATATCAAATTTCACCAAATATGTATTATATACTGTACATAAAATATCAAATTTCACCAAGTACATATTATACACTGTACATAAAATATCAAGTTTCACCATATATATATTACATACTGTACATAAAATAAAAAATAGTACAAATAATTATTATATATTGTATATAAAATATCAAATTTCACTAAATATATATTCTTTACTGTACATAAAATATGAAAGCACACCAAATATATATTATATAAAGTACATATAATGTGAAAGTACACCAAATATATATTATATAGTGTAAATAAAATACCAAATTTCACCAAATATACACTATATACTGAACATAAAACATCAAATTTCCACAAATACATATTATATGCTGTACATAAAATATCAAATTTCACCAAATATATATTATATACTGTATATAAAATATTAAATGTCACCAAATATATATTATATACTGTACATGAAATATGAAACTACACCCAATATATATTATATACTGTACATAAAATATCAAAGTACATGAACTAAATATTATATACTGGACACAAAATATCAAAGTACACCGAATATATTTTATATACCGTACATAAAATATCAAAGTACACCAAATATATATTATATACTGTACATAAAATATCAAAGTTCACTAAATATATAATATACTGTACATAAAATATCAAATTTCACCAAATATATATTGTATACAGAACATAAAATATCAAATTTCATGATTTATGTATTATACACTGTACATAAAATATCAAATTTCACCATATATATATTATATATTGTACATAAAATATCAAATTTCACCAAATATATAATATGTACTGTACATAGAATATCAAACGACACCCAATATATATTATGTACTATACATAAAATATCAAATTTCACCCAATATTTATTATTATATACTACATAAAATATCAAAGTACACCAAATATATATTATACACTGTACGTCAAATATCAAATTTTACCAAATATATATTATGCACTGTACATAAAATACCAAATTTCACCAAATATATATTATATACTGTACATAAAATATCAAACTACACCAAATAAATACTATCTACTGTACATAAAATATTAAACTACCCGAAATATATATTATATACTGTACATAAAATATCAAATTTCACCAAATTTATATTGTATTCCGTACCCAAAATATCAAATTTCATCAAATGTATAATACAGACTGTACATAAAATATCAAATTTCACCAAATATATATCATATACTGTACATAAAATAACAAATTTCACCAAATATATATTATGTACTGTACATAAAATATCAAATTTCTTCAAATATATATTATATACTGTACATAAAATATCAAATTTCACCAAATATATATTATATACTACACAAGATATATCAAACTACACCAAATATATATGATATACTGTTCGTAATATATCAAAGTATACCAAATATATATTATATACTGTACAAAAAATAAAGTACACCAAATATATATTATACACTGTGCATAAAATATCAAATTTCACCAAATATATATTATATACTGTACATAAAATATCAAATTTCACCAAATGTATATTATATACAGTACATAAAATATCACATTTCACCAAACTTATATTGTATACTGTACCCAAAATATCAAATTTCATCAAATGTATATTATAGACTGTACATAAAATGTCAAATTTCACCAAATATACATTTTGTACTGTACATGAAATACCAAATTTCACCAAATATATATTATATTCTGTACATAAAATATCAAACTACACCAAATATATACTATCTACTGTACATAAAATATCAAACTACCCAAAATGTATATTATATACTGTACATAAAATATCAAATTTCACCAAATTTATATTGTATACTGTACACAAAATATCAAATTTCATCAAATGTATATTACAGAGTGTACATAAAATATCAAATTTCACCAAGTATATATTATATATTGTACATAAAATATCAAATTTCACCAAATATATATTATATACTGTACGTAAAATATCAAATTTCACCAAATGTATATTATATACTGTACATAAAATATCATATTTCACCAAATATATATTACATACTGTACATAAAATATTAAATTTCACTAAATGTATATTACATACTGTACATAAAATATAAAAGTTCACCAAATATATATTATATAGTGTAGATATAATGTGAAAGTACACCAAATGTATATTATATACTGTACATAAAATATCAAATTTCACCAAATATATATTCTATACTGAATATTAAAAAACTACACCAAGTATATACTCTATACTGTACATAAAATATCAAACTACACCAAATATATACTATCTACTGTACATAAAATATCAAACTACCCGTAATGTATATTATATGCTGTACATAAAATATCAAATTTCACCACATATATATTATATACTACACAAGATATATCAAACTACACCAAATATATATGATATACTGTTCGTAAAATATCAAAGTATACCAAATATATATTATATACTGTACAAAAAATATCAAAGTACACCAAATATATATTATACACTGTGCATAAAATATAAAATTTCACTAAATATATATTATATACTGTTCATAAAATATCAAATTTCACCAAATATATATTATATACTGTACTTAAAATGTCAAATTTCAACAAATGTATATTATATACTGTACATAGAATATCAAATGACACCAAATATATATTATGTACTGTACGTAAAATATCAAATTTCACCAAAGATTTATTATGTACAGTACATAAAATATCAAAGTCCACTGAATATATATTATACATTCTATATCAAATATCAAATTTCACCAAATATATATTATGTACTGTATATAAAATATCAAATTTCTCCAAATTTATATTATATACTGCACATAAAATATCAAACTACACCAAATATATACTATATACTGTACATAAAATATCAAATTTCACCATATATATATTATGTACTGTACATAAAATATCAAATTTCACCAAATATATAATATATACTCTACACAAAATATCAAAATACACCAAATATATACTATATACTGTACACAAAATATCAAACTACCCGAAATATACATTATATACTGTACATAAAATATCAAATTTCACCAAATTTATATTGTATACCGTACCCAAAATATCATATTTCATCAAATATGTTTTACACACTGTACATAAAATATCAAATTTCACCAAATACATATTATATACTGTACATAAAACAAGAAATTTCACGAAATATATATTATGTACTGTACTTAAAATATCAAATTTCTTCAAATATAGATTATATACTATACATAAAATATTAAATTTCACAAAAGATATTTTATATACTGTACAAGAAATATCAAACTACACCAAACATATATGATATGCTGTACATAAAATATCAAAGTACACCAAATATATATGATATACTGTTCAAAAAATATCAAAGTACACCAAATAAATATGATATACTGTACAAAAAATATCAAAGTACACCAAATATATATTATATACTGTACATAAAATATCAAACTTCACCAAATATATATTATATACTGTACATAAAATATCAAATTTTACCAAATATATATTATATATTTTACATAAAATATCAAATTTCACCAAATATATATTATATTCTGTACATAAAATTTCAAATTTCACCAAATATTTATTATATACTGTACATAAATTAGCAAATTTCACCAAGTATATATTACAGACTGCACATAAAATATCAAATTTCACCAAATATATATTATATAACGCCCCTAAAATATCAAATTTCACCAAATATATATTACATATTGTACATAAAATATCAAATTTCACCAAATATATATTATATATATACATAAAATATGAAATTTCGCCAAATATTTATTAAATACTGTAAATAAAATATCAAATTTCACTAAATATATATCATCTACTGTACATAAAATATCAAAGTACACCAAATATATATTATATACTGAACATAAAATATCAAATTTCACCAAATATATTCTATACTGTACATAAAATATCAAATTTCACCAGATATATATTATATACTGAACATAAAATGTCAAATTTCATGAAATATATATTATATACTGTACTTAAAATATCAAATTTCATCAAATATATATTATATACTGTATATAAAATATCAGACTAAACCAAATATATACTATATACTGTACATAAAATATCAAACTATGAAAAATATAAATTATATACTATACATAAAATATCAAATTTCACCAAATACATATTATGAACTGTACATAAAATATCAAATTTCACCAAATATATATTATATACTGTTCATAAAATATGAAATTTCTTCAAATATATATTATATACTATACATAAAATATCAAATTTCACCAAATATATATTATATACTGTACATAAAATATCAAATTTCACCAAATATATATTATATATTGTACATAAAATATCAAATTACACCAAATATATATTATATACTGTACATATAATTTCAAATTTAACCAAACATTTATTATATACTGTACATAAATTAGCAAATTTCACCAAGTATATATTACAGACTGTACATAAAATATCAAATTTCACCAAATATATATTATATAACGCTCCTAAAACATCAAATTTCACCAAATATATATTACATATTGTACATAAAATATCAAATTTCACCAAATATATATTATATATATACATAAAATATGAAATTTCGCCAAATATTTATTAAATACTGTAAATAAAATATCAAATTTCACTAAATATATATCATCTACTGTACATAAAATATCAAAGTACACCAAATATATATTATATACTGAACATAAAATATCAAATTTCACCAAATATATTCTATACTGTACATAAAATATCAAATTTCACCAGATATATATTATATACTGAATATAAAATGTCAAATTTCATGAAATATATATTATATACGGTACATAAAATATCAAATTTCACCAAATATATATTATATACTGTACATAAAATATCAGACTAAACCAAATATATACTATATACTGTACATAAAATATCAAACTATGAAAAATATATATTATAAACTATACATTAAATATCAAATTTCACCAAATATATATTATGAACTGTACATAAAATATCAAATTTCACCAAATATATATTATATACTGTACATAAAATATCAAACTACACCAAATATATACTATATACTGTACATAATATATCAAACTACCCGAAACATATATTATGTACTGTACACAAAATATCAAATTTCACCAAATTTATATTGTATACTGTAACCAAAATATCAAATTTCATCAAATGTATACTACAGACTGTACATAAAATATGAAATTTCACTAAATATATATTATATACTGTACATAAAATATCAAATTTCACCAAAAATATACTATATACTGTACATAAAATATCAAATTTCACCAAATATATATTATGTACTGTACATAAAATATCATATTTCTTCAAATATATATTATATACTGTACATAAAATATCAAATTTCACCAAATATATATTATATACTGTTGAAGAAGTATCAAACTAGAGCAAATATATATGATATACTCTACATAAAATATCAAAGTACACCAAATATATATTATATACTGTACAAAAAATATCAAATTTCACCAAATATATAGTATATACTGTACATAAAACAAACAAACTACTCCAAGTATATACTGTATACTGTACATAAAATATCAAACTACGCCAAATATATATTATATACTGTACATAAAATATCAGACTACACCAAATATATACTATATACTGTACATAAAATATCAAACTATGCAAAATATATACTATATACTGTACATAAAATATCAAACTACCCGAAGTATATATTAAATACTGTACATAAAATATCAAATTTCACCAAAAATATACTATATACTGTACATAGAATAACAAATTTCACCAAATATATATTATGTACTGTACATAAAATATCAAATTTCACCAAATATATATTATATACTGTTGAAGAAATATCAAACTACAGCAAACATATATGATATGCTGTACAAAAAATATCAAAGTACACCAAATATATATTATATACTGTACATAAAATATCAAATTTCCCCAAACATATATTATATACTGTACATAAAATATCAAATTTCACCAAATATGTATTACATACTGTACACAAAATATCAAATTTTACCAAATATGTATTACCTACTGTACATAAAATATCAAATTTCACTAAATATATATTACATACTGTACATATAATGAGAAAGTACACCAAATATATATTATATACTGTACATAAAATATCAAATTTCACCAAATATATATTGTATACTGTTCACAAAATATCAAACTACACCAAATATATACTATCAACTGTACATAAAATATCAAACTACCCGAAATATATATTATATACTGTACATAAAATATCAAATTTCACCAAATTTATATTGTATAACATACACAAAATATCAAATTTCATCAAATGTATATTACAGACTGTACAAAAAATATCAAATTTCACCAAATATATATCATATACTGTACATAAAATAACAAATTTCACCAAATATATATTATATACTACACAAGATATATCAAACTACACCAAATATATATGATATACTGTTCGTAAAATATCAAAGTATACGAAATATATATTATATACTGTACAAAAAATATCAAAGTACACCAAATATATATTATACACTGTGCATAAAATATCAAATTTCACCAAATATATATTATATACTGTACATAAAATACCAAATTTCAGCAAATATTTATTATATACTGTACATAAATTAGCAAATTTCAACAAGTATATATTACAGACCGCACATAAAATATCAAATTTCACAAAATATATATTACGTACTATACATAAAATATGAAATTTCGCCAAATATTTATTATATACTGTACATAAAATATCAAATTTCACTAAATAGATATCATATACTGTACATAAAATATCAAATTTCACCCAATATTTATTATTATACACTACATAAAATATCAAAGTACACCAAATATATATTATACACTGTACATGAAATATCAAATTTCACCAAATATATATTATGCACTGTACATAAAACACCAAATTTCACCAAATATATATTATATACTGTACATAGAATATCAAATGACACCATATATATATTATTTACTGTACATAAAATATCAAATTTCTTCAAATATATATTATATACTGTACATAAAATATCAAATTTCACCAAATATATATTATATACTGTACATAAAATACCAAATTTCAGCAAATATTTATTATACACTGTACATAAATTAGCAAATTTCAACAAGTATATATTACAGACCGCACATAAAATATCAAATTTCACAAAATATATATTACGTACTTTACATAAAATATGAAATTTCGCCAAATATTTATAATATACTGTACATAAAATATCAAATTTCACTAAATATATATCATATACTGTACATAAAATATCAAATTTCACCCAATATTTATTATTATACACTACATAAAATATCAAAGTACACCAAATATATATTATAAACTGTACATAAAATATTAAATTTCACCAAATATATATTATGCACTGTACATAAAATACCAAATTTCACCAAATATATATTATATACTGTTCACAAAATATCAAACTACACCAAATATATACTATCAACTGTACATAAAATATCAAACTACCCGAAATATATATTATATACTGTACATAAAATATCAAATTTCACCAAATTTATATTGTATACCATACAAAAAATATCAAATTTCATCAAATGTATATTACAGACTGTACAAAAAATATCAAATTTCACCAAATATATATCATATACTGTACATAAAATAACAAATTTCACAAAATATATATTATGTACTGTACATAAAATATCAAATTTCTTCAAATATATATTATCTACTGTACATAAAATATCAAATTTCACCAAATATATATTATATACTACACAACATATATCAAACTACACCAAATATATAAGATATACTGTTCGTAAAATATCAAAGTATACCAAATATATATTATATACTGTACAAAAAATATCAAAGTACACCAGATATATATTATACACTGTGCATAAAATATCAAATTTCACCAAATATATATTATATACTGTACATAAAATATCAAATTTCAGCAAATGTATATTATATACTGTACATAAAATATCAGATTTCACCAAATTTATATTGTATACTGTACCCAAAATATCAGATTTCATCAAATGTATATTATAGACTGTTCATAAAATATCAAATTTCACCAAATATATATTTTGTACTGTACATAAAATACCAAATTTCACCAAATATATATTATATGCTGTACATAAAATATCAAAATACACCAAATATATACTATCTACTGTACATAAAATATCAAACTACCCGAAATGTATATTATACACTGTATATAAAATATCAAATTTCACCAAATTTATATTGTATACTGTACACAAAATATCAAATTTCATCAAATGTATATTATATACTGAACATAAAATATAAAATTTCATGATATATGTATTATACACTGTACATAAAATATCAAATTTCACCAAATATATATTATGTACTGTACATAAAATATCAAATTTCACCTAATATATATTATATACTGTACATAGAATATCAAATGACACCAAATATATATTATGTACTGTACATAAAATATCAAATTTCACCAAATATATATTATATACTTTGCATAAAATATCAAATTTCACCAAATATATATTATATACTGTACATAGAATATCAAATGACACCATATATATATTATGTACTGTACATAAAATATCAAATTTCTTCAAATATATATTATATACCGTACATAAAATATCAAATTTCACCAGATATATATTATATACTACAGAAGAAATATCAAACTACACCAAATATATATGATATAATGAACATAAAATATCAAAGTATAACAAATATATATTATTTACAGTACAAAAAATATCAAAGTACACCAAATATATGTTATACACTGTGCATTATATATAAAATTTCACCAAATATATATTATATACTGTTCATAAAATATCAAATATCACCAAATGTATATTATATACTGTACATAAAATATCAAATTTCACCAAGTATATATTATATACTGTATATAAAATATCAAATTTCACCAAATATATATTATATACTGTACATAAAATATCAAATTTCACCAAATGTATATTATATACTGTACATAAAATATCAAATTTCACCAAATATATATTACGTACTGTACATAAAATATTAAATTTCACTAAATGTATATTACATACTGTACATAAAATATAAAAGTTCACCAAATATATATTATATAGTGTAGATATAATGTGAAAGTACACCAAATATATATTATATACTGCACATAAAATATCAAATTTCACCAAATATATATTCTATACTGAACATTAAAAAACTACACCAAGTATATACTCTATACTGTACATAAAATATCAAACTACACCAAATATATACTATCTAATGTACATAAAATATCAAACTTCACCAAATATACATTATATACTGTACAAAAAATATCAAATTTCACCAAATTTATATGGTATACCGTACACAAAATATAAAATTTCATCAAATATATATTATAGACTGTACATAAAATATCAGACTTAACCAAATATATACTATATACTGTACATAAAATATCAAACTATGAAAAATATATATTATAAACTATACATTAAATATCAAATTTCACCAAATATATATTATGAACTGTACATAAAATATCAAATTTCACCAAATATATATTATATACTGTACATAAAATATCAAACTACACCAAATATATACTATATACTGTACATAATATATCAAACTACCCGAAACATATATTATGTACTGTACATAAAATATCAAATTTCACCAAATTTATATTGTATACTGTAACCAAAATATCAAATTTCATCAAATGTATACTACAGACTGTACATAAAATATGAAATTTCACTAAATATATATTATATACTGTACATAAAATATCAAATTTCACCAAAAATATACTATATACTGTACATAAAATAACAAATTTCACCAAATATATATTATGTACTGTACATAAAATATCATATTTCTTCAAATATATATTATATACTGTACATAAAATATCAAATTTCACCAAATATATATTATATACTGTTGAAGAAGTATCAAACTAGAGCAAATATATATGATATACTCTACATAAAA
Source organism: Gorilla gorilla gorilla (assembly GCF_029281585.2). Taxonomy (NCBI): domain Eukaryota; kingdom Metazoa; phylum Chordata; class Mammalia; order Primates; family Hominidae; genus Gorilla; species Gorilla gorilla. Next base: position 17,008,832 of record NC_073237.2, read on the forward strand.
TATCAAAGTACACCAAATATATATTATATACTGTACAAAAAATATCAAATTTCACCAAATATATATTATATACTGTACATAAAATAACAAGCTGCTCCAAGTATATACTGTATACTGTACATAAAATATCAAACTACGCCAAATATATATTATATACTGTACATAAAATATCAGACTACACAAAATATATACTATATACTGTACATAAAATATCAAACTATGCAAAATATATACTATATACTGTACATAAAATATCAAACTACCCGAAGTATATATTAAATACTGTACATAAAATATCAAATTTCACCAAAAATATACTATATACTGTACATAAAATAACAAATTTCACGAAATATATATTATGTACTCTACATAAAATATCAAATTTCACCAAATATATATTATATACTGTTGAAGAAATATCAAACTACAGCAAACATATATGATATACTCTACATAAAATATCAAAGTACACCAAATATATATTATATACTGTACAAAAAATATCAAATTTCACCAAATATATATTATATACTGTACATAAAATATCAAATTTCACCAAATATATATTATATACTTTACATAAAATATCAAATTTCCCCAAACATATATTATATACTGTACATAAAATATCAAATTTCACCAAATATGTATTACATACTGTACACAAAATATCAAATTTTACCAAATATGTATTACCTACTGTACATAAAATATCAAATTTCACTAAATATATATTACATACTGTACATAAAATATGAAAGTACACCAAATATATATTATATACTGTACATATAATGAGAAAGTACACCAAATATATATTATATACTGTACATAAAATATCAAATTTCACCAAATATATATTGTATACTGTTCACAAAATATCAAACTACACCAAATATATACTATCAACTGTACATAAAATATCAAACTACCCGAAATATATATTATATACTGTACATAAAATATCAAATTTCACCAAATTTATATTGTATACCATACACAAAATATCAAATTTCATCAAATGTATATTACAGACTGTACAAAAAATATCAAATTTCACCAAATATATATCATATACTGTACATAAAATAACAAATTTCACCAAATATATATTATATACTACACAAGATATATCAAACTACACCAAATATATATGATATACTGTTCGTAAAATATCAAAGTATACGAAATATATATTATATACTGTACAAAAAATATCAAAGTACACCAAATATATATTATACACTGTGCATAAAATATCAAATTTCACCAAATATATATTATATACTGTACATAAAATACCAAATTTCAGCAAATATTTATTATATACTGTACATAAATTAGCAAATTTCAACAAGTATATATTACAGACCGCACATAAAATATCAAATTTCACAAAATATATATTACGTACTTTACATAAAATATGAAATTTCGCCAAATATTTATTATATACTGTACATAAAATATCAAATTTCACTAAATATATATCATATACTGTACATAAAATATCAAATTTCACCCAATATTTATTATTATACACTACATAAAATATCAAAGTACACCAAATATATATTATACACTGTACATGAAATATCAAATTTCACCAAATATATATTATGCACTGTACATAAAATACCAAATTTCACTAAATATATATTATATACTGTTCACAAAATATCAAACTACACCAAATATATACTATCAACTGTACATAAAATATCAAACTACCCGAAATATATATTATATACTGTACATAAAATATCAAATTTCACCAAAATTATATTGTATACCATACACAAAATATCAAATTTCATCAAATGTATATTCCAGACTGTACAAAAAATATCAAATTTCACCAAATATATATCATATACTGTACATAAAATAACAAATTTCACCAAATATATATTATGTACTGTACATAAAATATCAAATTTCTTCAAATATATATTATATACTGTACATAAAATATCAAATTTCACCAAATATATATTATATACTACACAAGATATATCAAACTACACCAAATATATATGATATACTGTTCGTAAAATATCAAAGTATACCAAATATATATTATATACTGTACAAAAAATATCAAAGTACACCAAATATATATTATACACTGTGCATAAAATATCAAATTTCACAAAATATATATTATATACTGTACATAAAATATCAAATTTCACCAAATGTATATTATATACTGTACATAAAATATCACATTTCACCAAATTTATATTGTATACTGTACCCAAATATCAAATTTCATCAAATGTATATTGTAGACTGTACATAAAATATCAAATTTCACCAAATATATATTTTGTACTGTACATAAAATACCAAATTTCACCAAATATATATTATATACTGTACATAAAATATCAAACTACACCAAATATATACTATCTACTGTACATAAAATATCAAACTACCCGAAATGTATATTATATACTGTACATAAAATATCAAATTTCACCAAATTTATATTGTATACTGTACACAAAATATCAAATTTCATCAAATGTATATTATATACTGATCATAAAATATCAAATTTCATGATATATGTATTATACACTGTACATAAAATATCAAATTTAACCAAATATATATTATGTACTGTACATAAAATATCAAATTTCACCAAATATATATTATATACTGTACATAGAATATCAAATGACACCAAATATATATTATGTACTGTACATAAAATATGAAATTTCACCAAATATATATTATATACTGTGCATAAAATATCAAATTTCACCAAATATATATTATATACTGTACATAGAATATCAAATGACAACATATATATATTATTTACTGTACATAAAATATCAAATTTCTTCAAATATATATTATATACTGTACATAAAATATCAAATTTCACCAAATATATATTATATACTGTACATAAAATACCAAATTTCAGCAAATATTTATTATATACTGTACATAAATTAGCAAATTTCAACAAGTATATATTACAGACCGCACATAAAATATCAAATTTCACAAAATATATATTACGTACTTTACATAAAATATGAAATTTCGCCAAATATTTATAATATACTGTACATAAAATATCAAATTTCACTAAATATATATCATATACTGTACATAAAATATCAAATTTCACCCAATATTTATTATTATACACTACATAAAATATCAAAGTACACCAAATATATATTATACACTGTACATAAAATATCAAATTTCACCAAATATATATTATGCACTGTACATAAAATACCAAATTTCACCAAATATATATTATATACTGTTCACAAAATATCAAACTACACCAAATATATACTATCAACTGTACATAAAATATCAAACTACCCGAAATATATATTATATACTGTACATAAAATATCAAATTTCACCAAATTTATATTGTATACCATACACAAAATATCAAATTTCATCAAATGTATATTACAGACTGTACAAAAAATATCAAATTTCACCAAATATATATCATTTACTTTACATAAAATAACAAATTTCACCAAATATATATTATGTACTGTACATAAAATATCAAATTTCTTCAAATATATATTATATACTGTACATAAAATATCAAATTTCACCAAATATATATTATATACTACACAAGATATATCAAACTACACCAAATATATAAGATATACTGTTCGTAAAATATCAAAGTATACCAAATATATATTATATACTGTACAAAAAATATCAAAGTACACCAAATATATATTATACACTGTGCATAAAATATCAAATTTCACCAAATATATATTATACACTGTACATAAAATATCAAATTTCAGCAAATGTATATTATATACTGTACATAAAATATCAGATTTCACCAAATTTATATTGTATACTGTACCCAAAATATCAAATTTCATCAAATGTATATTATAGACTGTACATAAAATATCAAATTTCACCAAATATATATTTAGTACTGTACATAAAATACCAAATTTCACCAAATATATATTATATACTGTACATAAAATATCAAACTACCCCAAATATATACTATCTACTGTACATAAAATATCAAACTACCCGAAATGTATATTATATACTGTACATAAAATATCAAATTTCACCAAATTTATATTGTATACTGTACACAAAATATCAAATTTCATCAAATGTATATTATATACTGAACATAAAATATAAAATTTCATGATATATGTATTATACACTGTACATAAAATATCAAATTTCACCAAATATATATTATGTACTGTACATAAAATATCAAATTTCACCAAATATATATTATATACTGTACATAGAATATCAAATGACACCAAATATATATTATGTACTGTACATGAAATATCAAATTTCACCAAATATATATTATATACTTTGCATAAAATATCAAATTTCACCAAATATATATTATATACTGTACATAAAATATCAAATTTCACCAAATGTATATTATATACTGTACATAAAATATCAAATTTCACCAAATATATATTACATACTGTACATAAAATATTAAATTTCACTAAATGTATATTACATACTGTACATAAAATATAAAAGTTCACCAAATATATATTATATAGTGTAGATAAAATGTGAAGGTACACCAAATATATATTATATACTGCACATAAAATATCAAATTTCACCAAATATATATTCTATACTGAACATTAAAAAACTACACCAAGTATATACTCTATACTGTACATAAAATATCAAACTACACCAAATATATACTATCTACTGTACATAAAATATCAAACTTCACCAAATATACATTATATACTGTACATAAAATATCAAATTTCACCAAATTTATATGGTATACCGTACACAAAATATAAAATTTCATCAAATATATATTACAGACTGTACATAAAATATCAGACTAAACCAAATATATACTATATATTGTACATAAAATATCAAACTATGAAAAATATATATTATAAACTATACATTAAATATCAAATTTCACCAAATATATATTATGAACTGTACATAAAATATCAAATTTCACCAAATATATATTATATACTGTACATAAAATATCAAACTACACCAAATATATACTATATACTGTACATAATATATCAAACTACCCGAAACATATATTATGTACTGTACATAAAATATCAAATTTCACCAAATTTATATTGTATACTGTAACCAAAATATCAAATTTCATCAAATGTATACTACAGACTGTACATAAAATATGAAATTTCACTAAATATATATTATATACTGTACATAAAATATCAAATTTCACCAAAAATATACTATATACTGTACATAAAATAACAAATTTCACCAAATATATATTATGTACTGTACATAAAATATCATATTTCTTCAAATATATATTATATACTGTACATAAAATATCAAATTTCACCAAATATATATTATATACTGTTGAAGAAGTATCAAACTAGAGCAAATATATATGATATACTCTACACAAAATATCAAAATACACCAAATATATACTATATACTGTACACAAAATATCAAACTACCCGAAATATATATTATATACTGTACATAAAATATCAAATTTCACCAAATTTATATTGTATACCGTACCCAAAATATCATATTTCATCAAATATGTTTTACACACTGTACATAAAATATCAAATTTCACCAAATACATATTATATACTGTACATACAACAACAAATTTCACGAAATATATATTATGTACTGTACTTAAAATATCAAATTTCTTCAAAAACATATTATATACTATACATAAAATATCAAATTTCACAAAATATATTTTATATACTGTACAAGAAATATCAAACTACACCAAACATATATGATATGCTGTACATAAAATATCAAAGTACACCAAATATATATGATATACTGTACAAAAAATATCAAAGTACACCAAATATATATGATATACTGTACAAAAAATATCAAAGTACACCAAATATATATTATATACTGTACATAAAATATCAAACTTCACCAAATATATATTATGTACTGTACATAAAATATCAAATTTCACCAAATATATATTATATACTGTAAATAAATTATCAGACTAAACCAAATATATACTATATACTGTACATAAAATATCAAACTATGAAAAATATATATTATATACTATACATAAAATATCAAATTTCACCAAATATATATTTTGAACTGTACATAAAATATCAAATTTCACCAAATATATACTATATACTGTACATAAAATACCAAATTACACCAAATATATACTATATACTGTACATAAAATATCAAACTACCCGAAAAATATATACTGTACATAAAATATCAAATTTCACCAAATTTGTATTGTATACTGTAACCAAAATATCAAATTTCATCAAATATATACTACAGACTCTACATAAAATATGAAATTTCACTAAATATGTATTACGTACTGTACACAAAATATCAAATTTTACCAAATATGTATTACATACTGTACATAAAATATCAAATTTCACTAAATATATATTACATACTGTAAATAAAATATGAAAGTACGCCAAATATATATTATATACTGTACATATAATGAGAAAGTACACCAAATATATATTATATACTGTACATAAAATATCAAATTTCACCAAATATATATTATATACTGTACATAAAACAAGAAACTACACCAAGTATAGACTGTATACTGTACATAAAATATCAAACTACACCAAATATATACTATATACTGTACATAAAACATCAAATTTCACCAAATATATATTATATATTGTACATAAAATATCAAATTTCACCGAATATATATTATATACTGTACATAAAATATCAAATTTCACCAAATATTTATTATATACTGTACATAAATTAGGAAATTTCACCAAGTATATATTACAGACTGTACATAAAATATCAAATTTCACCAAATATATACTATATGCTGTACATAAATTAGCAAATTTCACCAAGTATATATTACAGACTGTACATAAAATATCAAATTTCACCAAATATATATTATATATATACATAAAATATGAAATTTCGCCAAGTATTTATTAAATACTGTAAATTAAAATATCAAATTTCACTAAATATATATCATCTAGTGTTCATAAAATATCAAAGTACACCAAATATATATTATATACTGAACATAAAATATCAAATTTCACCAAATATATTCTATACTGTACATAAAATATCAAATTTCACCAGATATATATTATATACTGAACATAAAATGTCAAATTTCATGAAATATATACTGTACATAAAATATCAAATTTCACCAAATATATATTATTTACTGTACGTAAAATATCAGACTAAACCAAATATATACTATATACTGTACATAAAATATCAAACTATGAAAAATATATATTATATACTATACATAAAATATCAAATTTCACCAAATATATATTTTGAACTGTACATAAAATATCAAATTTCACCAAATATATACTATATACTGTACATAAAATACCAAATTACACCAAATATATACTATATACTGTACATAAAATATCAAACTACCCGAAAAATATATACTGTACATAAAATATCAAATTTCACCAAATTTGTATTGTATACTGTAACCAAAATATCAAATTTCATCAAATATATACTACAGACTCTACATAAAATATGAAATTTCACTAAATATGTATTACGTACTGTACACAAAATATCAAATTTTACCAAATATGTATTACATACTGTACATAAAATATCAAATTTCACTAAATATATATTACATACTGTAAATAAAATATGAAAGTACGCCAAATATATATTATATACTGTACATATAATGAGAAAGTACACCAAATATATATTATATACTGTACATAAAATATCAAATTTCACCAAATATATATTATATACTGTACATAAAACAAGAAACTACACCAAGTATAGACTGTATACTGTACATAAAATATCAAACTACACCAAATATATACTATATACTGTACATAAAACATGAAATTTCACCAAATATATATTATATATTGTACATAAAATATCAAATTTCACCGAATATATATTATATACTGTACATAAAATATCAAATTTCACCAAATATTTATTATATACTGTACATAAATTAGGAAATTTCACCAAGTATATATTACAGACTGTACATAAAATATCAAATTTCACCAAATATATACTATATGCTGTACATAAAATATCAAACTACCCGAAATATATATTATATACTGTACATAAAATATCAAATTTCACCAAATATATATTATATATATACATAAAATATGAAATTTCGCCAAATATTTATTAAATACTGAACATAAAATATCAAATTTCACTAAATATATATCATCTACTGTACATAAAATATCAAATTTCAGCAAATATATATTATATACTGTACATAGAATATCAAATGACACCAAATATATATTATGTACTCTAGATAAAATATCAAATTTCACCAAAAATGTATTATATACTGAACATAAAATATCAAATTTCATGATATATATATTATACACTGTACATAAAATATCAAATTTCACCAAATATATATTATATACTGTACTTAAAATATCAAATTTCACCAAATATATATTATGTACTGTACATAAAATATCAAATTTCACCAAATTTATATTGTTTACCGTACCAAAAATATCATATTTCATCAAATATGTTTTACACACTGTACATAAAATATCAAATTTCACCAAATACATATTATATACTGTACATAAAACAACAAATTCCACGAAATATATATTATGTACTGTACTTAAAATATCAAATTTCTTCAAATATATATTATATACTTTACATAAAATATCAAATTTCACAAAATATATTTTATATACTGTACAAGAAATGTCAAACTACACCAAACATATATGATATGCTGTACATAAAATATCAAAGTACACCAAATTTATATGATATACTGTACAAAAAATATCAAAGTACCCCAACTATATACGATATACTGTACAAAAAATATCAAAGTACACCAAATATATATTATATACTGTACATAAAATATCAAACTTCACCAAATATATATTACATACTGTACATAAAATATCAAATTTCACCAAATATATATTATATATTGTACATAAAATATCAAATTATACCAAACATATATTATATACTGTACATAAAATTTCAAATTTCACCAAATATTTATTATATACTGTACATAAATTAGCAAATTTCACCAAGTATATATTACAGACTGTACATAAAATATCAAATTTCACCAAATATATATTATATAACGCTCCTAAAATATCAAATTTCACCAAATATATATTACATATTGTACATAAAATATCAAATTTCACCAAATATATATTACATATATACATAAAATATGAAATTTCGCCAAATATTTATTAAATACTGTAAATAAAATATCAAATTTCACTAAATATATATCATCTACTGGACATAAAATATCAAAGTACACCAAATATATATTATATACTGAACACAAAATATCAAATTTCACCAAAAATATTCTATACTGTACATAAAATATCAAATTTCACCAGATATATATTATATACTGAACGTAAAATGTCATATTTCATGAAATATATATTATATACTGTATATAAAATATCAAATTTCACCAAATATATATTATATACTGTACGTAAAATATCAGACTAAACCAAATATATACTATATACTGTACATAAAATATCAAACTATGAAAAATATATATTATATACTATACATAAAATATCAAATTTCACCAAATATATATTATGAACTGTACATAAAATATCAAATTTCACCAAATATATATTAAATACTGTACATAAAATATCAAACTACACCAAATATATACTATATACTGTACATAAAATATCAAACTACCCGAAAACTATATTATATACAGAACATAAAATATCAAATTTAACCAAATTTATATTGTATACTGTAACCAAAATATCAAATTTCATCAAATGTATACTACAGACAGTACATAAAATATGAAATTTCAATAAATATATATTATATACTGTACATAAAATATCAAATTTCACCACAAATATACTATATACTGTACATAAAATAGCAAATTTCACCAAATATATATTATATACTGCACATAAAATATCATATTTCTTCAAATATATATTATATACTGTACATATATCAAATTTCACCAAATATATATTATATACTGTTGAAGAAGTATCATACAAGAGCAAATATATATGATATACTCAACATAAAATATCAAAGTACACCAAATATATATTATATACTGTGCAAAAAATATCAAATTTCACCAAATATATACTATATACTGTACATAAAATATCAAATTTCACCAAATATATATTATATACTGTACATAAAATATCAAATTTCACCAAATATATATTATATACTTTACATAAAATATCAAATTTCACCAAATATATATCATATACTGCACACAAAATAACAAATTTCACCAAATATGTATTACATACTGTTCACAAAATATCAAATTTTACCAAATATGTATTACATACTGTACATAAAATATCAAGTTTCACTAAATATATATTACATACAGTACACAAAATATGAAAGTACAACAAATATATATTATATACTGTACATATAAAGAGAAAGTACACCAAATATATATTATATACTGTACATAAAATATCAAATTTCACCAAATATATATTATATACTGTACGTAAAATAACAAACTACTCCAAGTATATACTGTATACTGTACATAAAATATCAAAATACGCCAAATATATATTATATACTGTACATAAAACATCAAATTTCACCAAATATATATTATATATTGTACATAAAATATCAAATTTCACCGAATATATATTATACACTGTACATAAAATTTCAAATTTCACCAAATATTTATTATATACTGTACATAAATTAGGAAATTTCACCAAGTATATATTACCGACTGTACATAAAATATCAAATTTCACCAAATATATATTATACAATGCTCCTAAAATATCAAATTTCACCAAATATGTATTACATACTGTACACAAAATATCAAATTTCACAGAACATATATTACATATTTACATAAAATATGAAATTTTGCCATATATTTATTATATACTGTACATAAAATATCAAATTTCACTAAATATATATCATCTACTGTACATAAAATTTCAAAGTACACCAAATATATATTATATACTGTACATAAAATATCAAATTTCACCAAATATATTATATACTGTGCATAAAATATCAAATTTCACCAGATATATATTATATACAGAACATAAAATGTCAAATTTAATGAAAGATATATTATATACTGTACATGAAATATCATATTTCACCAAATATATATTATATACTGTACATAAAATATCAGACTACACCAAATATATACTATATACTGTACATAAAATATCAAACTATGCAAAATATATACTATATACTGTACATAAAATATCAAACTACCCGAAGTATATATTATATACTGTACATAAAATATCAAATTTCACCAAATATGTATTACATACTGTACATAAGATATCAAATTTTACCAAAGGTGTATTAGAAACTATACATAATATATCAAATTTCATAAATATATATTACATACTGTACATAAAATGTGAAAGTACACCAAATATATATTATATACAGTACATATAATATGAAAGTACATCAAATATATATAATATACTGTACATAAAATATAAAATTTCACCAAATATATATTATATACTGAACATAAAATATCAAATTTCATGATATATGTATTATACACTGTACATAAAATATCAAATTTCACCAAATATATATTATGTACTGTACATAAAATATCAAATTTCACCAAATATATATTATATACTGTACATAGAATATCAAATGACACCAAATATATATTATGTACTTTACATAAAATATCAAATTTCACCAAATATATATTATATACTGTGCATAAAATATCAAATTTCACCAAATATATATTATATACTGTACATAGAATATCAAATGACACCATATATATATTATGTACTGTACATAAAATATCAAATTTCTTCAAATATATATTATATACTGTACATAAAATATCAAATTTCACCAAATATATATTATATACTGTACATAAAATACCAAATTTCAGCAAATATTTATTATATACTGTACATAAATTAGCAAATTTCAACAAGTATATATTACAGACCGCACATAAAATATCAAATTTCACAAAATATATATTACGTACTTTACATAAAATATGAAATTTCGCCAAATATTTATTATATACTGTACATAAAATATCAAATTTCACTAAATATATATCATATACTGTACATTAAATATAAAAGTACACCAAATATATATTATATACTGTACATAAAATATCAAATTTCACAAGATATATTATATACTGTACTTAAAATATCAAACTTCACCAGATATAAATCATATACTGAACATAAAATGTCTAATTTCACGAAATATATATTATATACTGTACCTAAAATATCAAATTTCACCAAATATATATTATATACTGTACATAAAATGTCAAATTTCAACAAATGTATATTATATACTGTACATAGAATATCAAATGACACCAAATATATATTATGTACTGTACGTAAAATATCAAATTTCACCAAAGATTTATTATGTACAGTACATAAAATATCAAAGTCCACTGAATATATATTATACACTCTATATCAAATATCAAATTTCACCAAATATATATTATGTACTGTATATAAAATATCAAATTTCACCAAATTTATATTATATACTGCACATAAAATATCAAACTACACCAAATATATACTATATACTGTACATAAAATATCTAACTTCACCAAATATACATTATATACTGTACATAAATTATCAAATTTCACCAAATTTATATGGTATACTGTACACAAAATATAAAATTTCATCAAATATATATTACAGACTGTACATAAAATAACAAATTTCACCAAATGTATATTATATACTGCACATAAAATATTAAATTTCACCAAAAATATACTGTATACTGTATATAAAATAACAAATTTCACCAAATATATATTATGTACACTACATAAAATATCAAATTTCTTCAAATATATATTATGTACTGTCCATAAAATATCAAATTTCACCAAATATATATTATATACTGTAAAAGAAATATCAAACAACACCAAATATATATGGTAGGCTGTTCATAAAATATCAATGTAAATCAAATATATATGATATACTGCACAAAAAATATCAAAGAACACCAAACATATATTATATACTGTACATAAAATATCAAATATCAAAAAATATATATTATATACTGTACATAAAATATCAAATTTCACCAAATATATATTATATACTGTACATAAAATATCAAATTTCACCAAATATGTATTACATACTGTACATAAGATATCAAATTTTACCAAAGGTGTATTAGAAACTATACATAATATATCAAATTTCATAAATATATATTACATACTGTACATAAAATGTGAAAGTACACCAAATATATATTATATACTGTACATATAATATGAAAGTACATCAAATATATATAATATACTGTACATAAAATATCAAATTTCACCAAATATATATTATATACTGTACATAAAATGTCAAATTTCAACAAATGTATATTATATACTGTACATAGAATATCAAATGACACCAAATATATATTATGTACTGTACGTAAAATATCAAATTTCACCAATGATTTATTATGTACAGTACATAAAATATCAAAGTCCACTGAATATATATTATACACTCTATATCAAATATCAAATTTCACCAAATATATATTATGTACTGTATATAAAATATCAAATTTCACCAAATTTATATTATATACTGCACATAAAATATCAAACTACACCAAATATATACTATATACTGTACATAAAATATCAAACTTCACCAAATATACATTATATACTCTACATAAATTATCAAATTTCACCAAATTTATATGGTATACCGTACACAAAATATAAAATTTCATCAAATATATATTACAGACTGTACATAAAATATCAAATTTCACCAAATGTATATTATATACTGCACATAAAATATTAAATTTCACCAAAAATATACTGTATACTGTATATAATATAACAAATTTCACCAAATATATATTATGTACTCTACATAAAATATCAAATTTCTTCAAATATATATTATGTACTGTCCATAAAATATCAAATTTCACCAAATATATATTATATACTGTAAAAGAAATATCAAACAACACCAAATATATATGGTAGGCTGTTCATAAAATATCAATGTAAATCAAATATATATGATATACTGCACAAAAAATATCAAAGAACACCAAACATATATTATATACTGTACATAAAATATCAAATATCAAAAAATATATATTATATACTGTACATAAAATATCAAATTTCACCAAATATATATTATATACTGTACATAAAATATCAAATTTCACCAAATATGTATTACATACTGTACATAAGATATCAAATTTTACCAAAGGTGTATTAGAAACTATACATAATATATCAAATTTCATAAATATATATTACATACTGTACATAAAATGTGAAAGTACACCAAATATATATTATATACTGTACATATAATATGAAAGTACATCAAATATATATAATATACTGTACATAAAATATCAAATTTCACCAAATATATATTATATACTGTACATAAAATGTCAAATTTCAACAAATGTATATTATATACTGTACATGGAATATCAAATGACACCAAATATATATTATGTACTGTACGTAAAATATCAAATTTCACCAAAGATTTATTATGTACAGTACATAAAATATCAAAGTCCACTGAATATATATTATACACTCTATATCAAATATCAAATTTCATCAAATATATATTATGTACTGTATATAAAATATCAAATTTCACCAAATTTATATTATATACTGCACATAAAATATCAAACTACACCAAATATATACTATATACTGTACATAAAATATCTAACTTCACCAAATATACATTATATACTGTACATAAATTATCAAATTTCACCAAATTTATATGGTATACCGTACACAAAATATAAAATTTCATCAAATATATATTACAGACTGTACATAAAATATCAAATTTCACCAAATGTATATTATATACTGCACATAAAATATTAAATTTCACCAAAAATATACTGTATACTGTATATAAAATAACAAATTTCACCAAATATATATTATGTACTCTACATAAAATATCAAATTTCTTCAAATATATATTATGTACTGTCCATAAAATATCAAATTTCACCAAATATATATTATATACTGTAAAAGAAATATCAAACAACACCAAATATATATGGTAGGCTGTTCATAAAATATCAATGTAAATCAAATATATATGATATACTGCACAAAAAATATCAAAGAACACCAAACATATATTATATACTGTACATAAAATATCAAATATCAAAAAATATATATTATATACTGTACATAAAATATCAAATTTCACCAAATATATATTATATACTGTACATAAAATATCAAATTTCACCAAATATGTATTACATACTGTACATAAGATATCAAATTTTACCAAAGGTGTATTAGAAACTATACATAATATATCAAATTTCATAAATATATATTACATACTGTACATAAAATGTGAAAGTACACCAAATATATATTATATACTGTACATATAATATGAAAGTACATCAAATATATATAATATACTGTACATAAAATATCAAATTTCACCAAATATATATTATATACTGTACATAAAATGTCAAATTTCAACAAATGTATATTATATACTGTACATAGAATATCAAATGACACCAAATATATATTATGTACTGTACGTAAAATATCAAATTTCACCAAAGATTTATTATGTACAGTACATAAAATATCAAAGTCCACTGAATATATATTATACACTCTATATCAAATATCAAATTTCACCAAATATATATTATGTACTGTATATAAAATATCAAATTTCACCAAATTTATATTATATACTGCACATAAAATATCAAACTACACCAAATATATACTATATACTGTACATAAAATATCAAACTTCACCAAATATACATTATATACTCTACATAAATTATCAAATTTCACCAAATTTATATGGTATACCGTACACAAAATATAAAATTTCATCAAATATATATTACAGACTGTACATAAAATATCAAATTTCACCAAATGTATATTATATACTGCACATAAAATATTAAATTTCACCAAAAATATACTGTATACTGTATATAAAATAACAAATTTCACCAAATATATATTATGTACTCTACATAAAATATCAAATTTCTTCAAATATATATTATGTACTGTCCATAAAATATCAAATTTCACCAAATATATATTATATACTGTAAAAGAAATATCAAACAACACCAAATATATATGGTAGGCTGTTCATAAAATATCAATGTAAATCAAATATATATGATATACTGCACAAAAAATATCAAAGAACACCAAACATATATTATATACTGTACATAAAATATCAAATATCAAAAAATATATATTATATACTGTACATAAAATATCAAATTTCACCAAATATATATTATATACTGTACATAAAATATCAAATTTCACCAAATATGTATTACATACTGTACATAAGATATCAAATTTTACCAAAGGTGTATTAGAAACTATACATAATATATCAAATTTCATAAATATATATTACATACTGTACATAAAATGTGAAAGTACACCAAATATATATTATATACTGTACATATAATATGAAAGTACATCAAATATATATAATATACTGTACACAAAATATCAAATTTCACCAAATATATATTATATACTGAACATAAAATATCAAATTTCATGATATATGTATTATACACTGTACATAAAATATCAAATTTCACCAAATATATATTATGTACTGTACATAAAATATCAAATTTCACCAAATATATATTATATACTGTACATAGAATATCAAATGACACCAAATATATATTATGTGCTGTACATAAAACATCAAATTTCACCAAATATATATTATATACTTTGCATAAAATATCAAATTTCACCAAATATATATTATATACTGTACATAGAATATCAAATGACACCATATATATATTATGTACTGTAAATAAAATATCAAATTTCTTCAAGTTTATATTATATACTGTACGTAAAATATCAAATTTCACCAAATATATATTATATACTGTACATAAAATACGAAATTTCAGCAAATATTTATTATATACTGTACATAAATTAGCAAATTTCAACAAGTATATATTACAGACCGCACATAAAATATCAAATTTCACAAAATATATATTACGTACTTTACATAAAATATGAAATTTCGCCAAATATTTATTATATACTGTACATAAAATATCAAATTTCACTAAATATATATCATATACTGTACATTAAAGATAAAAGTACACCAAATATATATTATATACTGTACATAAAATCTCAAATTTCACAAGATATATTATATACTGTACTTAAAATATCAAACTTCACCAGATATAAATCATATACTGAACATAAAATGTCTAATTTCACGAAATATATATTATATACTGTACCTAAAATATCAAATTTCACCAAATATATATTATATACTGTACATAAAATGTCAAATTTCAAAAAACGTATATTATATACTGTACATAGAATATCAAATGACACCAAATATATATTATGTACTGTAAGTAAAATATCAAATTTCACCAAAGATTTATTATGTACAGTACATAAAATATCAAAGTCCACTGAATATATATTATACACTCTATATCAAATATCAAATTTCACCAAATATATATTATGTACTGTATATAAAATATCAAATTTCACCAAATTTATATTATATACTGCACATAAAATATCAAACTACACCAAATATATACTATATACTGTACATAAAATATCAAACTTCACCAAATATACATTATATACTCTACATAAATTATCAAATTTCACCAAATTTATATGGTATACCGTACACAAAATATAAAATTTCATCAAATATATATTACAGACTGTACATAAAATATCAAATTTCACCAAATGTATATTATATACTGCACATAAAATATTAAATTTCACCAAAAATATACTGTATACTGTATATAAAATAACAAATTTCACCAAATATATATTATGTACTCTACATAAAATATCAAATTTCTTCAAATATATATTATGTACTGTCCATAAAATATCAAATTTCACCAAATATATATTATATACTGTAAAAGAAATATCAAACAACACCAAATATATATGGTAGGCTGTTCATAAAATATCAATGTAAATCAAATATATATGATATACTGCACAAAAAATATCAAAGAACACCAAACATATACTATATACTGTACATAAAATATCAAATATCAAAAAATATATATTATATACTGTACATAAAATATCAAATTTCACCAAATATATATTATATACTGTACATAAAATATCAAATTTCACCAAGTATATATTATATACTGAAAATAAAATATCAAATTTCATGATATATGTATTATACACTGTACATAAAATATCAAATTTCACCAAATATATATTATGTACTGTACATAAAATATCAAATTTCACCAAATATATATTATATACTGTACGTAGAATATCAAATGACACCAAATATATATTATGTACTGTACATAAAATATCAAATTTCACCAAATATATATTATATACTGTGCATAAAATATCAAATTTCACCAAATATATATTATATACTGTACATAGAATATCAAATGACACCATATATATATTATGTACTGTACATAAAATATCAAATTTCTTCAAATATATATTATATACTGTACATAAAATATCAAATTTCACCAAATATATATTATATACTGTACATAAAATACCAAATTTCAGCAAATATTTATTATATACTGTACATAAATTAGCAAATTTCAACAAGTATATATTACAGACCGCACATAAAATATCAAATTTCACAAAATATATATTACGTACTTTACATAAAATATGAAATTTCGCCAAATATTTATTATATACTGTACATAAAATATCAAATTTCACTAAATATATATCATATACTGTACATAAAATATAAAAGTACACCAAATATATATTATATACTGTACATAAAATATCAAGTTTCACAAGATATATTATATACTGTACTTAAAATATCAAACTTCACCAGATATAAATCATATACTGAACATAAAATGTATAATTTCACGAAATATATATTATATACTGTACATAAAGTATCAAATTTCACCAAATACATATTATGAACTGTACATAAAATATCAAATTTCACCAAATATATATTATATACTGTACATAAAATATCAAATTTCACCAAATATATATTATATATTGTACATAAAATATCAAATTTCACCAAATATATATTATATACTGTACATAAAATTTCAAATTTCACCAAACATTTATTATATACTGTACATAAATTAGCAAATTTCACCAAGTATATATTACAGACTGTACATAAAATATCAAATTTCACCAAATATATATTATATAACGCTCCTAAAACATCAAATTTCACCAAATATATATTACACATTGTACATAAAATATCAAATTTCACCAAATATATATTATATATATACATAAAATATGAAATTTCGCCAAACATTTATTAAATACTGTAAATAAAATATCAAATTTCACTAAATATATATCATCTACTGTACATAAAATATCAAAGTACACCAAATATATATTATATACTGAACATAAAATATCAAATTTCACCAAATATATTCTATACTGTACATAAAATATCAAATTTCACCAGATATATATTATATACTGAATATAAAATGTCAAATTTCATGAAATATATATTATATACGGTACATAAAATATCAAATTTCACCAAATATATATTATATACTGTACATAAAATATCAGACTAAACCAAATATATACTATATACTGTACATAAAATATCAAACTATGAAAAATATATATTATAAACTATACATTGAATATCAAATTTCACCAAATACATATTATGAACTGTACATAAAATATCAAATTTCACCAAATATATATTATATACTGTACATAAAATATCAAACTACACCAAATATATACTATATACTGTACATAATATATCAAACTACCCGAAAAATATATTATGTACTGTACATAAAATATCAAATATCACCAAATTTATATTGTATACTGTAACCAAAATATCAAATTTCATCAAATGTATACTACAGACTGTACATAAAATATGAAATTTCACTAAATATATATTATATACTGTACATAAAATATCAAATTTCACCAAAAATATACTATATACTGTACATAAAATAACAAATTTCACCAAATATATATTATGTACTGTACATAAAATATCATATTTCTTCAAATATAAATTATATACTGTACATAAAATATCAATTTTCACCAAATATATATTATATACTGTTGAAGAAGTATCAAACTAGAGTAAATATATATGATATACTCTACATAAAATATCAAAGTACACAAAATATATATTATATACTGTACAAAAAATATCAAATTTCACCAAATATATATTATATACTGTACACAAAATATCAAATTTCACCAAACATATATTATATACTGTACATAAAATATCAAATTTCACCAAATGTATATTATATACTATGCATAAAATATCAAATTTCACCAAATATATATTATATACTGCACATAAAATATCAAATTTCACCAAATACGTATTACATACTGCTCACAAAATATCAAATTTTACCAAATATGTATTACATACTGTACATAAAATGTCTAATTTCACTAAATATATATTACATACTGTACATAAAATATGAAAGTACAACAAATATATATTATATACTGTACATATAATGAGAAAGTACACCAAATATATATTATATACTGTACATAAAATATCAAATTTCACCAAATATATTTTATACAATGCTCCTAAAATATCAAATTTCACCAAATATATATTACATTCTGTACATAAAATATCAAATTTGACCTAACATATATTACATATTTACATAAAATATGAAATTTCGCCATATATTTATTATATACTGTACCTAAAATATCAAATTTCACTAAATATATATCATCTACTGTACATAAAATATCAAAGTACACCAAATGTATATTATATACTGTACAAAAAATATCAAATTTCACCAAATATATTATATACTGTGCATAAAATATCAAATTTCACCAGATATATATTATATACAGAACATAAAATGTCAAATTTCATGATAGATATATTATATACTGTACATGAAATATCAAATTTCACCAAATATATATTATATACTGTACATAAAATATCAGACTACACCAAATATATACTATATACTGTACATAAAATATCAAACTATGCAAAATATATACTATATACTGTACATAAAATATCAAACTACCCGAAGTATATATTAAATACTGTATATAAAATATCAAATTTCACCAAAAATATACTATATACTGTACATAAAATAACAAATTTCACCAAATATATATTATGTACTGTACATAAAATATCATATTTCTTCAAATATATATTACATACTGTACATAAAATATCAAATTTCACCAAATATATATTATATACTGTTGAAGAAATATCAAACTACAGCAAACATATATGATATACTCTACATAAAATATCAAAGTACACCAAATATATATTATATACTGTGCAAAAAATATCAAATTTCACTAAATATATATCATCTACTGTACATAAAATATCAAATTTCACCAAATATATATTATATACTGTACATAAAATATCAAATTTCCCCAATCATATATTATATACTGTACATAAAATATCAAATTTCACCAAATATGTATTACATACTGTACACAAAATATGAAATTTTACCAAATAAGTATTACATACTGTACATAAAATATCAAATTTCACTCAATATATATTACATACTGTACATAAAATATGAAAGTACACCAAATATATATTATATACTGTACATATAATGAGAAAGTACACCAAATATATATTATATACTGTACATAAAATATGAAATTTCACCAAATATATATTATATACTGTACATAAAATAGCAAACTACACCAAGTATATACTGTATACTGTACATAAAATATCAAACTACACCAAATATATATTATATACTGTACATAAAATATCAAATTTCACCAAATATATATTATATATTGTACATAAAATATCAAATTTCACCGAATATGTATTATATACTGTACATAAAATTTCAAATTTCACCAAATATTTATTATATACTGTACATAAATTAGGAAATTTCACCAAGGATATATTACAGACTGTACATAAAATATCAAATTTCACCAAATATATATTATACAACGCTCCTAAAATATCAAATTTCACCAAATATATATTACATACTGTACATAAAATATCAAATTTCACCAAATATATATTACATACTTTACATATAATATGAAATTTCGCCAAATATTTATTATATATTGTACATAAAATATCAAATTTCACTAAATATATATCATCTAGTATACATAAAATATCAAATTTCACCCAATATTTATTATTATACACTACATAAAATATCAAAGTACACCAAATATATATTATACACTGTACATGAAATATCAAATTTCACCAAATATATATTATGCACTGTACATAAAATACCAAATTTCACCAAATATATATTATATACTGTTCACAAAATATCAAACTACACCAAATATATACTATCAACTGTACATAAAATATCAAACTACCCGAAATATATATTATATACTGTACATAAAATATCAAATTTCACCAAATTTATATTGTATACCATACACAAAATGTCAAATTTCATCAAATGTATATTACAGACTGTACAAAAAATATCAAATTTCACCAAATATATATCATATACTGTACATAAAATAACAAATTTCACCAAATATATATTATGTACTGTACATAAAATATCAAATTTCTTCAAATATATATTATATACTGTACATAAAATATCAAATTTCACCAAATATATATTATATACTACACAAGATATATCAAACTACACCAAATATATATGATATACTGTTCGTAAAATATCAAACTATACCAAATATATATTATATACTGTACAAAAAATATCAAATTTCACTAAATATATATCATCTACTGTACATAAAATATCAAATTTCACCAAATATATATTATATACTGTACATAAAATATCAAATTTCCCCAAACATATATTATATACTGTACATAAAATATCAAATTTCACCAAATATGTATTACATACTGTACACAAAATATCTAATTTTACCGAATATGTATTACATACTGTACATAAAATATCAAATTTCACTAAATATATATTACATACTGTACATAAAATATGAAAGTACACCAAATATATATTATATACTGTACATATAATGAGAAAGTACACCAAATATATATTATATACTGTACATAAAATATCAAATTTCACCAAATATATATTATATACTGTACATAAAATAGCAAACTACACCAAGTATATACTGTATACTGTACATAAAATATCAAACTACACCAAATATATATTATATACTGTACATAAAATATCAAATTTCACCAAATATATATTATATATTGTACATAAAATATCAAATTTCACCGAATATATATTATATACTGTACATAAAATTTCACATTTCACCAAATATTTATTATATACTGTACATAAATTAGGAAATTTCACCAAGGATATATTACAGACTGTACATAAAATATCAAATTTCACCAAATATATATTATACAACTCTCCTAAAATATCAAATTTCACCAAATATATATTACATACTGTACATAAAATATCAAATTTCACCAAATATATATTACATACTTTACATATAATATGAAATTTCGCCAAATATTTATTATATATTGTACATAAAATATCAAATTTCACTAAATATATATCATCTAGTATACATAAAATATCAAATTTCACCCAATATTTATTATTATACACTACATAAAATATCAAAGTACACCAAATATATATTATACACTGTACATGAAATATCAAATTTCACCAAATATATATTATGCACTGTACATAAAATACCAAATTTCACCAAATATATATTATATACTGTTCACAAAATATCAAACTACACCAAATATATACTATCAACTGTACATAAAATATCAAACTACCCGAAATATATATTATATACTGTACATAAAATATCAAATTTCACCAAATTTATATTGTATACCATACACAAAATATCAAATTTCATCAAATGTATATTACAGACTGTACAAAAAATATCAAATTTCACCAAATATATATCATATACTGTACATAAAATAACAAATTTCACCAAATATATATTATGTACTGTACATAAAATATCAAATTTCTTCAAATATATATTATATACTGTACATAAAATATCAAATTTCACCAAATATATATTATATACTACACAAGATATATCAAACTACACCACTTATATATGACATACTGTTCATAAAATATCAAAGTATACCAAATATGTATTATATACTGTACAAAAAATATCAAAGTACACCAAATATATATTATACACTGTGCATAAAATATGAAATTTCACAAAATATATATTATATACTGTACATAAAATATCAAATTTCACCAAATATATATTATATACTGTACATAAAATATCAAATTTCCCCAAATATACATTATATAGTGTACATAAAATATCAAATTTCACCAAATATATATTATACAATGCTCCTAAAATATCAAATTTCACCAAATATATATTACATACTGTACATAAAATATCAAATTTCACCAAACATATATTACATATTTACATAAAATATGAAATTTCGCCATATATTTATTATATACTGTACATAAAATATCAAATTTCACTAAATATATATCATCTACTGTACATAAAATATCATAGTACACCAAATATATATTATATACTGTACAAAAAATATCAAGTTTCACCAAATATATTATATACTGTGCATAAAATATCAAATTTCACCAGATATATATTATATACAGAACATAAAATGTCAAATTTCATGAAAGATATATTATATACTGTACATGAAATATCAAATTTCACCAAATACATATTATATACTGTACATAAAATATCAGACTACACCAAATATATACTATATACTGTACATAAAATATCCAACTATGCAAAATATATACTATATACTGTACATAAAATATCAAACTACCCGAAGTATATATTAAATACTGTACATAAAATATCAAATTTCACCAAATATATATTATGTACTGTACATAAAATATCATATTTCTTCAAATATATATTACATACTGTACATAAAATATCAAATTTCACCAAATATATATTATATACTGTTGAAGAAATATCAAACTACAGCAAACATATATGATATACTCTACATAAAATATCAAAGTACACCAAATATATATTATATACTGTACAAAAAATATCAAATTTCACCAAATATATATTATATACTGTGCATAAAATATCAAATTTCACCAAATATATATTATATACTGTAAATAAAATATCAAATTTCCCCAAATATGTATTACATACTGTACACAAAATATGAAATTTTACCAAATAAGTATTACATACTGTACATAAAATATCAAATTTCACTAAATATATATTACATACTGTACATAAAATATGAAAGTACACCAAATATATATTATATACTGTACATATAATGAGAAAGTACACCAAATATATATTATATACTGTACATAAAATATCAAATTTCACCAAATATATATTATATACTGTACATAAAATAGCAAACTACACCAAGTATATACTGTATACTGTACATAAAATATCAAACTACACCAAATATATATTATATACTGTACATAAAATATCAAATTTCACCAAATATATATTATATATTGTACATAATATATCAAATTTCACCGAATATATATTATATACTGTACATAAAATTTCAAATTTCACCAAATATTTATTATATACTGTACATAAATTAGGAAATTTCACCAAGGATATATTACAGACTGTACATAAAATATCAAATTTCACCAAATATATATTATACAACGCTCCTAAAATATCAAATTTCACCAAATATATATTACATACTGTACATAAAATATCAAATTTCACCAAATATATATTACATACTTTACATATAATATGAAATTTCGCCAAATATTTATTATATATTGTACATAAAATATCAAATTTCACTAAATATATATCATCTACTATATATAAAATATCAAATTTCACCCAATATTTATTATTATACACTACATAAAATATCAAAGTACACCAAATATATATTATACACTGTACATGAAATATCAAATTTCACCAAATATATATTATGCACTGTACATAAAATACCAAATTTCACCAAATATATATTTTATACTGTTCACAAAATATCAAACTACACCAAATATATACTATCAACTGTACATAAAATATCAAACTACCCGAAATATATATTATATACTGTACATAAAATATCAAATTTCACCAAATTTATATTGTATACCATACACAAAATATCAAATTTCATCAAATGTATATTACAGACTGTACAAAAAATATCAAATTTCACCAAATATATATCATATACTGTACATAAAATAACAAATTTCACCAAATATATATTATGTACTGTACATAAAATATCAAATTTCTTCAAATATATATTATATACTGTAAATAAAATATCAAATTTTACCAAATATATATTATATACTACACAAGATATATCAAACTACACCACATATATATGACATGCTGTTCGTAAAATATCAAAGTATACCAAATATGTATTATATACTGTACAAAAAATATCAAAGTACACCAAATATATATTATACACTGTGCATAAAATATCAAATTTCACAAAATATATATTATATACTGTATATAAAATATCAAATTTCACCAAATATATATTATATACTGTACGTAAAATATCAAATTTCCCCAAATATATATTATATAGTGTACATAAAATATCAAATGTCACCAAATATGTATTACTTACTGTACACAAAATATCAAAATTTACCGAATATGTATTACATACTGTACATAAAATATCAAATTTAACTAAATATATATTACATATTGTACATAAAATATGAAAGTACACCAAATATATATTATATACTGTACATATAATGAGAAAGTACACCAAATATATATTATATACTGTACATAAAATATCAAATTTCACCAAATATATATTATATACTGTACATAAAACAACAAACTAAACCAAGTATATACTGTATACTGTACATAAAATATTAAACTACACCAAATATATATTATATACTGTACATAAAATATCAAATTTCACTAAATATATATCATCTACTGTACATAAAATATCAAAGTACACCAAATATATATTATATACTGTACATAAAATATCAAATTTCACCAAATATATTATATACTGTACATAAAATATCAAATTTCACCAGATATATATTATATACTGAACATAAAATGTCAAATTTCATGAAATATATATTATATACTGTACCTGAAATATCAAATTCCACCAAATATATATTATATACTGTACATAAAATATCAAATTTCAACAAATATATATTATATACTGTACATAGAATATCAAATGACACCAAACATATATATTATGTACTCTAGATAAAATATCAAATTTCACCAAAAATATACTATATACTGAACATAAAATATCAAATTTCATGATATATATATTATACACTGTACATAAAATATCAAATTTCTCCAAATATATATTATATACTGTACATAAAATATCAAATTTCAACAAATATATATAATGTACTCTACATAGAATATCAAATGACACCAAATATATATTATGTACTATACATAAAATATCAAATTTCACCCAATATTTATTATTATACCCTACATAAAATATCAAAGTACACCAAATATATATTATACACTGTACGTCAAATATCAAATTTCACCAAATATATGTTATGCATTGTACATAAAATACCAAATTTCACCAAATATATATTATATACTGTTCACAAAATATCAAACTACACCAAATATATACAATCAACTGTACATAAAATATCAAACTACCCGAAATATATATTATATACAGTACATAAAATATCAAATTTCACTAAATTTATACTGTATAACATACACAAAATATCAAATTTCATCAAATGTATATTACAGACTGTAGAAAAAATATCAAATATCACCAAATATATATCATATACTTTACATAAAATAACAAATTTCACCAAATATATATTATGTACTGTACATAAAATAGCAAATTTCTTCAAATATATACTATATACTGTACATAAAATATCAAATTTCACCAAATATATATTATGTACTACACAAGATATATCAAACTACACCAAATATACATGATATACTGTTCGTAAAATATCAAAGTATACCAAATATGTATTATATACTGTACAAAAAATATGAAAGTACACCAAATATATATTATACACTGTGCATAAAATATCAAATTTCACCAAATATATATTATATACTGTACATAAAATATCAAATTTCACCAAATATATATTATATACTGTACATAAAATATCAAATTTCCCCAAATATATATTATATACTGTACATAAAATATCAAATTTCACCAAATATATATTATATACTGTACATAAAATATCAAATTTCACCAAATATGTATTACATACTGTACATAAAATATCAAATTTCACCAAATATATATTACATACTGTACATAAAATATGAAAGTACACCAAATATATATTATATACTGTACATATAATGAGAAAGTACAACAAATAAATATTATACACTGTACATAAAATATCAAATTTCACCAAATATATATTATATACTGTACATAAAATAACAAAGTACACCAAGTATATACTTTATACTGTACATAAAATATCAAACTACACCAAATATATATTATATACTGTACATAAAATATCAAACTACACCAAATATATATTATATACTGTTCATAAAATATCAAATTTCACCAAATATATATTATATACTGTACATAAAATATGAAATTTCCCCAAATATATATTATATACTGTACATAAAATATCAAATTTCACCAAATATGTATTACATACTGTACACAAAATATATAATTTTACAGAATATGTATTACATACTGTACATAAAATATCAAATTTCACTAAATATATATTACATACTGTAAATAAAATATGAAAGTACATCAAATATATATTATATACTGTACATATAATGAGAAAGTACACCAAATATATATTATATACTGTACATAAAATATCAAATTTCACCAAATATATATTATATACTGTACATAAAATAACAAACTACTCCAAGTATATACTGTATACTGCACATAAAATATCAAACTACGCCAAATATATATTATATACAGTACATAAAACATCAAATTTCAACAAATATATATTATATATTGTACATAAAATATCAAATTTCACCGAATATATATCATACACTGTACATAAAATTTCAAATTTCAGCAAATATTTATTATATACTGTACATAAATTAGGAAATTTCACCAAGTATATATTACAGACTGTACATAAAATATCAAATTTCACCAAATATATATTATACAATGCTCCTAAAATATCAAATTTCACCAAATATATATTACATACTGTACATAAAATATCAAATTTCACCAAACATATATTACATATTTACATAAAATATGAAATTTCGCCATATATTTATTATGTACTGTACATAAAATATCAAATTTCACTAAATATATATCATCTACTGTACATAAAATATCAAATTTCACCAAATATATATTATATACTGTACATAAAATATCAAATTTCCCCTAACATATATTATATACTGTACATAAAATATCATATTTCACCAAATATGTATTACATACTGTACACAAAATATCAAATTTTACCAAATATGTATTACATACTGTACATAAAATATCAAATTTCACTAAATATATATTACATACTGTACATAAAATATGAAAGTACACCAAATATATATTATATACTGTACATATAATGAGAAAGTACACCAAATATATATTATATACTGTACATGAAATTTCAAATTTCACCAAATATATATTATATACTGTACATAAAATAGCAAACTACACCAAGTATATACTGTATACTGTACATAAAATATCAAACTACACCAAATATATATTATATATTGTACATAAAATATCAAATTTCACCGAATATATATTATATACTGTACATAAAATTTCAAATTTCACCAAATATTTATTATATACTGTACATAAATTAGGAAATTTCACCAAGGATATATTACAGACTGTACATAAAATATCAAATTTCACCAAATATATATTATACAACGCTCCTAAAATATCAAATTTCACAAAATATATATTATATACTGTACATAAAATATCAAATTTCACTAAATATATATCATCTACTGTACATAAAATGTCAAATTTCACCAAATATATATTATATACTGTACATAAAATATCAAATTTCCCCAAACATATATTATATACTGTACATAAAATATCAAATTTCACCAAATATGTATTACATACTGTACACAAAATATCAAATTTTACCAAATATGTATTACATACTGTACATAAAATATCAAATTTCACTAAATATATATTACATACTGTACATAAAATATGAAAGTACACCAAATATATATTATATACTGTACATATAATGAGAAATTACACCAAATATATATTATATACTGTACATAAAATATCAAATTTCACCAAATATATATTATATACTGTACATAAAATGGCAAACTACACCAAGTATATACTGTATACTGTACATAAAATATCAAACTACACCAAATATATATTATATACTGTACATAAAATAACAAATTTCACCAAATATATATTATATATTGTACATAAAATATCAAATTTCACAGAATATATATTATATACTGTACATAAAATTTCAAATTTCACCAAATATTTATTATATACTGTACATAAATTAGGAAATTTCACCGAGTATATATTACAGACTGTACATAAAATATCAAATTTCACCAAATATATATTATACAACGCTCCTAAAATATCAAATTTCACCAAATATATATTACATACTGTACATAAAATATCAAATTTCACCAAATATATATTACATACTTTACATATAATATGAAATTTCGCCAAATATTTATTATATATTGTACATAAAATATCAAATTTCACCAAATATATATTATACAATGCTCCTAAAATATCAAATTTCACCAAATATATATTACATACTGCACATAAAATATCAAATTTCACCAAATATATATTATATACTGTACACAAAATATCAAATTTCCCCTAATATATATTATATACTGTACATAAAATATCAAATTTCACCAAATATGTATTACATACTGTACACAAAATATATAATTTTACAGAATATGTATTACATACTGTACATAAAATATCAAATTTCACTAAATATATATTACATACTGTAAATAAAATATGAAAGTACACCAAATATATATTATATACTGTACATATAATGAGAAAGTACACCAAATATATATTATATACTGCACATAAAATATCAAATTTCACCAAATATATATTATATACTGTACATAAAATAACAAACTACTCCAAGTATATACTGTATACTGTACATAAAATATCAAACTACGCCAAATATATATTATATACTGTACATAAAACATCAAATTTCACTAAATATATATTATATACTGTACATAAAATATCAAATTTCACCGAATACATATTATACACTGTACATAAAATTTCAAATTTCAGCAAATATTTATTATATACTGTACATAAATTAGGAAATTTCACCAAGTATATATTACAGACTGTACATAAAATATCAAATTTCACCAAATATATATTATACAATGCTCCTAAATTATCAAATTTCACCAAATATATATTACATACCGCACATAAAATATCAAATTTCACCAAACATATATTACATATTTACATAAAATATGAAATTTCGCCATATATTTATTATATACTGTACATAAAATATCAAATTTCACTAAATATATATCATCTACTGTACATAAAATATCAAAGTACACCAAATATATATTATATACTGTACAAAAAATATCAAATTTCACGAAATATATTATATACTGTGCATAAAATATCAAATTTCACCAGATATATATTATATACAGAAGATAAAATGTCAAATTTCATGAAAGATATATTATATACTGTACATGGAATATCAAATTTCACCAAATATATAGTATATACTGTACATAAAATATCAGACTACACCAAATATATACTATATACTGTACATAAAATATCAAACTATTCAAAATATATACTATATACTGTACATAAAATATCAAACTACCCGAAGTATATATTAAATACTGTACATAAAATATCAAATTTCACCAAAAATATACTATATACTGTACATAAAATAACAAATTTCACCAAATATATATTATGTACTGTACATAAAATATCATATTTCTTCAAATATATATTACATACTGTACATAAAATATCAAATTTCACCAAGTATATATTATATACTGTTGAAGAAATATCAAACTACAGCAAACATATATGATATACTCTACATAAAATATCAAAGTACACCAAATATATATTATATACTGTACAAAAAATATCAAATTTCACCAAATATATATTATATACTGTACATAAAATATCAAATTTCACCAAATATATATTATATACTGTACATAAAATATCAAATTTCCCCAAACATGTATTATATACTGTACATAAAATATCAAATTTCACCAAATATGTATTAAATACTGTACACAAAATATCAAATTTTACCAAATATATATTACATACTGTACATAAAATATCAAATTTCACTAAATATATATTACATACTGTACATAAAATATGAAAGTACACCAAATATATATTATATACAGTACATATAATGGGAAAGTACACTAAATATATATTATATACTGTACATAAAATATCAAATTTCACCAAATATATATTATATACTGTACATAAAATAGCAAACTGCCCCAAGTATATACTGTATACTGTACATAAAATATCAAACTACACCAAATATATATTATATACTGTACATAAAATATCAAATTTCACCAAACATATATTATATATTGTACATAAAATATCAAATTTCACCGAATATATATTATATACTGTACATAAAATTTCAAATTTCACCAAATATTTATTATATACTGTACATAAATTAGGAAATTTCACCAAGGATATATTACAGACTGTACATAAAATATCAAATTTCACCAAATATATATTATACAACGGTCCTAAAATATCAAATTTCACCAAATATATATTACATACTGTACATAAAATATCAAATTTCACCAAATATATATTACATACTTTTCATATAATATGAAATTTCGCCAAATATTTATTATATATTGTACATAAAATATCAAATTTCACTAAATATATATCATCTAGTATACATAAAATATCAAATTTCACCCAATATTTATTATTATACACTACATAAAATATCAAAGTACACCAAATATATATTATACACTGTACATGAAATATCAAATTTCACCAAATATATATTATGCACTGTACATAAAATACCAAATTTCACCAAATATATATTATATACTGTTCACAAAATATCAAACTACACCAAATATATACTATCAACTGTACATAAAATATGAAACTACCCGAAATATATATTATATACTGTACAAAAAATATCAAATTTCACCAAATATATATCATATACTGTACATAAAATAACAAATTTCACCAAATATATATTATGTACTGTACATAAAATATCAAATTTCTTCAAATATATATTATATACTGTACATAAAATATCAAATTTCACCAAATATATATTATATACTACACAAGATATATCAAACTACACCACATATATATGACATACTGTTCGTAAAATATCAAAGTATACCAAATATGTATTATATACTGTACAAAGAATATCAAGGTACACCAAATATATATTATACACTGTGCATAAAATATCAAATTTCACAAAATATATATTATATACTGTACATAAAATATCAAATTTCACCAAATATATATTATATACTGTACATAAAATATCAAATTTCCCCAAATATATATTATATACTGTACATAAAATATCAAATTTCAACAAATATATATTATATACTGTACATAGAATATCAAATGACACCAAATATATATTATGTACTCTTGATAAAATATCAAATTTCACCAAACATATATTATATACTGAACATAAAATATCAAATTTCATGATATAGATATTATACACTGTACATAAAATATCAAATTTCACCAAATATATGTTATATACTGTACATAAAATATCAAATTTCAACAAATATATATAATGTACTCTACATAGAATATCAAACGACACCAAATATATATTATGTACTATACATAAAATATCAAATTTCACCCAATATTTATTTTTATACACTACATAAAATATCAAAGTACACCAAATATATATTATACACTGTACGTCAAATATCAAATTTCACCAAATATATGTTATGCATTGTACATAAAATACCAAATTTCAGCAAATATATATTATATACAGTTCACAAAATATCAAACTACACCAAATATATACAATCAACTGTACATAAAATATCAAAATACCCGAAATATATATTATATACAGTACATAAAATATCAAATTTCACCAAATTTATATTGTATACCATACACAAAATATCAAATTTCATCAAATGTATATTACAGACTGTAGAAAAAATATCAAATATCACCAAATATATATCATATACTTTACATAAAATATCAAATTTCACCAAATATGTATTACATACTGTACACAAAATATATAATTTTACAGAATATGTATTACATACTGTACATAAAATATCAAATTTCACTAAATATATATTACATACTATAAATAAAATATGAAAGTACACCAAATATATATTATATACTGTACATATAATGAGAAAGTACACCAAATATATATTATATACTGTACATAAAATATCAAATTTCACCAAATATATATTATATACTGTACATAAAATAACAAACTACACCAAGTATATACTGTATACTGTACATAAAATATCAAACTACACCAAATATATATTATATACTGTGCATAAAATATCAAATTTCCCCAAATATATATTATATACTGTACATAAAATTTCAAATTTCACCAAATATTTATTATATACTGTACATAAGTTAGGAAATTTCACCAAGTATATATTACAGACTGTACATAAAATATCAAATTTCACCAAATATATATTATACAATGCTCCTAAAATATCAAATTTCACCAAATATATATTACATACTGTACAAAAAATATCAACTTTCAACAAATGTATATTATATACTGTACATAAAATATCAAATTTCACCAAATATGTATTACATACTGTTCATAAAATATTAAATTTCACTAAATATATATTACATATTGTACATAAAATATGAAAGTACACCAAGTATATATTATATACTCTAAATATAACATGAAAGAACACCAAATATATATTATCTACTGTACATAAAATATCAAATTTCACCAAACATATATTATATATAGTACATAAAATATCAAATTTCTACAAATACATATTATATACTGTACATAAAATATCAAATTTCACCAAATATTTATTATATACTGTACATAAATTAGCAAATTTCACCAAGTATATATTACAGACTGTACATAAAATATCAAATTTCACCAAATATATATTATATAACGTGCCTAAAATATCAAATTTCACCTAATATATATTATATACTGTACATAAAATATCAAATTTCACCAAATATCCGTTACATACTGTACATAAAATATCAAATTTTACCAAAGATGTATTACATACTATACATAAAATATCAAATTTCACTAAATATATATTACTTACTGCACATAAAATATGAAAGTACACCAAATATATATTATACACTGCACAAACAAGAGGAAAGTACATCAAATATATATAATATACTGTACATAAAATATCAACTTTCACCAAATATATATTATATACTCTACATGAAATATCAAGTTTCACCAAATATATTATATACTGTACATAAAATATCAAATGACATCAATTATATATTATGTACTGTACATAAAATATCAAATTTCACCAAATATTTATTATAAACTGTACATGAAATATCAAAGTACACCAAATCTATATTATACACTGTACATCAAATATCAAATTTCACCAAATATATATTATGTACTGTACATAAAATATCAAATTTCACCAATTATATATTATATACTGTTCATAAAATATCAAACTACACCAAATATATACTATATACTGTACATAAAATATCATACTACACGAAATATATATTATATACTGTACATAAAACACCAAATTTCACCAAATTTATATAGCATACTGTACCCAAAATATCAAATTTCTCCAAATATATATTATCTACTGTACATAAAATATCAAATTTCACCAAATATATATTATATACTGTACATATAATATCAAATTTCACCAAAAATATACTGTATACTGTATATAAAATAAGAAGTTTCACCAAATATATATTATGTACTGTACATAAAATATCGAATTTCTTCAAATATATATTATATACTGTAGATAAAATATCAAATTTCAACAAATATATATTATATACTGTACAAGAAATATCAAACTACACTAAAATATATATGATATGCTGTACATAAAATATCAAAGTACACCAAATATATATGGTATACTATACAAAAAATATCAAAGTACACCAAATATATCTGATATACTGTACAAAAAATATCAAAGTACATCAAATATATATTACGTACTATACATAAAATATCAGACTACACCAAATATATACTATATACTGTACATAAAATATCAAACTACCCAAAATATATATTATATGCTGTACGTAAATTATCAAATTTCACCAAATTTAAATTGTATACCGTACCCAAAATATCAAATTTCATCAAATGTATACTACAGACTGTACATAAAATATCAAATTTCACTAAATATATATTATATACTGTACATAAAATATCAAGTTTCACCAAAAATATACTATATACTGTACATAAAATAACAAATTTCACCAAATATATATTATGTACTGTACATAAAACATCATATTTCTTCAAATATATATTATATACTGTACATAAAATATCAAATTTCACCAAATATATATTATATACTGTTGAAGAAATATCAAACTAGAGCAAATATGTATGATATACTCTACATAAAATATCAAAGTACAACAAATATATAACATATTGTACAAAGTATATCAAATTTCACCAAATATATATTATATACTGTACATAATATATCAAATTTCACCAAATATATATTATATACTGTACATAAAATATCAAATTTCACCAAATATGTATTACATACTGTACATAAAATATCAAATTTCACTAAATATATATTAAATACTGTACATACAATATGAAAGGACACCAAATATATATTATATACTGCACATATAATGAGAAAGTACACCAAATATATATTATATACTGTACATAAAATATCAAATTTCACCAAATATATATTATATTCTGTACATAAAATAACAAACTACACCAAGTATATACTGTATACTGTACATAAAATATCAAACTACACCAAATATATATTATATACTGTACATAAAATATCAAATTTCACCGAATATATATTATATACTGTATATAAAATTTCAAATTTCACCAAATATTTACTATATACTGTACATAAATTAGGAAATTTCACCAAGTATATATTACAGACTGTACATAAAATATCAAATTTCACCAAATACATATTATACAATGCTCCTAAAATATCAAATTTCACCAAATATATATTACATACTGTACATAAAATATCAAATTTCAACAAATATATATTACATATTTACATAAAATATGAAATTTCGCCATATATTTATTATATACTGTTCATAAAATATCAAATTTCACTAAATATATATCATCTACTGTACATAAAATATCAAAGTACACAAAACATATATTATATACTGTACATAAAATATCAAATTTCACCAAATATATTACATACTGTACATAAGATATCAAATTTCACCAGATATATATTATATACTGAACATAAAATGTCAAATTTCATGAAGTATATATTATGTACTGAAAATGAAATATCAAATTTCCCCAAATATATATTATATACTCTACATAAAATATCAGACTACACCAAATATATACTATATACTGTACATAAAATATCAAACTATACAAAATATATATTATGTACTGTACATAAAATATCAAATTTCACCAAATATATATTATGTACTGTTGAACAAATATCAAACTACAGCAAATATATATGATGTACTCTACATAAAATATCAAAGTACACCAAATATATATTATATACAGTACTAAAAATATCAAATTTTACCATATATATATTATATACTGTACATAAAATATCAAATTTCACCAAATATACTTTATATACTGTACATAAAATATCAAATTTCCCCAAATATATATAATGTACTGTAAATAAAATATCAAATTTTAACAAATATGTATTACATACTGTACACAAAATATCAAATTTTACCAAATATGTATTACGTACTGTACATAAAATATCAAATTTCACTAAATATATATTACATACTGTACATAAAATATGAAAGTACAATAAATATATATCAGGTACTGTACATAAAATATCAAAGTACACCAAATATATATTATATACTGTACATAAAATATCAAATTTCACCAAGTATATTATATACTGTACAAAAAATATCAAATTTCAACAGATATATATAATATACTGAACATAAAATGTCAAATTTCATGAAATATATATTATATACTGTACATAAAATATCAGACTACACCAAATATATACTATATACTGTACATAAAATATCAAACTATGCAAAATATATATTATATACTGTACATAAAATATCAAATTTCACCAAATATATATTATATACTCTACATAAAATATCAAATTTCACCAAATATATATTATATCCTGTACATAAAATATCAAACTACACCAAATATATACTATATACTGTACATAAAATATCAAACTACCCGAAATATATATTATATACTGTACATAAAATATCAAATTTCACCAAATTTATATTGTATACTGTAACCAAAATATCAAATTTCATCAAATGTATACTACAGACTATACATAAAATATGAAATTTCAACAAATATATATTATATACTGTACATAAAATATCATATTTCACCAAGAATATACTATATACTGTACATAAAATAACAAACTTCACCAAATATATATTATGTACTGTACATAAAATATCATATTTCTTCAAATATATATTATATACTGTACATAAAATATGAAATTTCACCAAATATATATTATATACTGTACATAATATATCATACTACACAAAATATATACTATATACTGTACATAAAATATCAAACTACCCGAAATATATATTATATACTGTACATATAACATCAAATTTCACCAAATTTATATAGTATACCGTACTCAAAATATCAAATTTCATCAAATGTATATTACAGACTGTACATAAAATATGAAATTTCACTAAATATATATTATATTCAGTACATTAAATATCAAATTTAACCAAAAATATACTATATACTGTACATAAAATAACAAATTTCACCAAATATATATTATGTACTGTATATAAAATATCATATTTCTTCAAATATATATTATGTACTGTGCATAAAATATCAAATTTCACCAATTATATATTTTATACTGTACATAAAATATCAAATTTCACTAAATATATACTATATACTGTACATAAAATATCAAATTTCCCAAATCATGTATTACATACTGTAGATAAAATATCAAATTTTACCAAATATGTATTACATACTGTACATAAAATATCAAAATTCACTAAATATATATTACATACTGTGCATAAAATATGAAAGAACACTAAATATATATTATATACTGTACATATAATGAGAAAGTACACCAAATATATATTATATACTCTACATAAAATATCAAATTTCACCAAATATATATTATACACTGTACATAAAATAACAAACTACACGAAGTATATACTGTATACTGTGCATAAAATATCAAACTACACCAAATATATATTATATACTGTACATAAAATATCAAATTTCACCAAATATATATTATATATTGTACATAAAATATCAAATTTCACCAAATATGTATTATATACAGTACATAAAATTTCAAATTTCACCAAATATTTATTATATACTGTACATAAATTAGCAAATTTCAGCAAGTATATATTACAGACTGTACATAAAATATCAAATTTCACCAAATATACATTATATAACGCTCCTAAAATATCAAATTTAACCAAATATATATTATATATATACATAAAATATGAAATTTCGCCAAATATTTATTATATACTGTACGTAAAATATCAAATTTCACTAAATATATATCATCTACTGAACACAAAATATCAAAGTACACCAAATGTATATTATATACTGTACATAAAATATCAAATTTCACCAAATATATTATATACTGTACATAAAATATCAAATTTCACCAGATATATATTATATACTGAACATAAAATGTCAAATTTCGTGAAATATATATTATATACTGTACATAAAATATCAAATTTCACCAAATATATATTATTTACTGTACATAAAATATCAGACTACACCAAATATATATTATACACTCTACATAGAATATCAAACGACACCAAACATATATTATGTACTGTACGTAAAATATCAAATTTCACCAAATATATATTATATACTCTACATAAAATATCAAATTTCACCAAATATATATTATATACTGTAAATAAAATATCAAACTACACCAAATATATACTGTATACTGTACATAAAATATCAAACTACCCGAAATATACATTATATACTCTACATAAAATATCAAATTTCACCAAATTTATATTGTATACTGTAACCAAAATATCAAATTTCATCAAATGTATACTACAGACTGTACATAAAATACGAAATTTCACCAAATATATATTATATACTGTACATAAAATATCAAATTTCACCAAGAATATACTA
Organism: Gorilla gorilla gorilla; assembly: GCF_029281585.2. Taxonomy (NCBI): domain Eukaryota; kingdom Metazoa; phylum Chordata; class Mammalia; order Primates; family Hominidae; genus Gorilla; species Gorilla gorilla. Next base: position 17,050,251 of record NC_073237.2, read on the forward strand.
TATACTGTACATAAGATAACAAACTTCACCAAATATATATAATGTACTGTACATAAAATATCATATTTCTTCAAATATATATTATACACTGTACATAAAATATCAAATTTCACCAAATATATATTATATACTGTTGAAGAAGTATCAAACTAGAGCAAATATATGTGATATACTCTTCATAAAATATGAAAGTACACCAAATATATATTACATAATGTACATGTAATGTGAAAGTACATCAAATATATATAATATACTGTACATAAAATATCAAATTTCACCAAATACATATTATATATTGTTCATTAAATATCAAATTTCACCAAATATATATTATACACTGAACATAAAATATGAAATTCCATCATATATATATTTTATACTGTACATAAAATATCAAATTTCACCAAATATATAATATACTGTGCATAAAATATCAAATTTCACCAAATATATATAATATACTGAACATTAAATATCAAATTTCACGAAATATATATTATATACTGTACATACAATATCAAATGACACCAAATATATATTATGTACTGAAAATAAAATATCAAAGTACACCAAATATATATTATATACTGTACATAATATATCAAATTTCACCAAGTTTATATTATATACTGTTCATATAATATCAAATTTCACCAAATATATATTATGTACTCTACTTAAAATATCAAATTTCAGCAAATGTCTTTTCTATACTTTCCATAAAATATCAAATTTCACCAAATATTTATTATATACTGTATATAAAACAGCAAATTTCACCAAATATATATTATATACTGTACAAAAATATCAAATTTCACCAAATATATATTATATACTGCACATAAAATATAAAATCTCACCAAATATATATTATATACTCTACATAGAATATCAAACGACAACAAATATATATTATGTACTGAACATAAAATATCAAAGTACACCAAATATATAAAATACTGTACATAAAATATCAAAGTACACCAAATATATATTATATACTGTACATCAAATATCAAATTTCACCTAATACTTATTATATACTGTACATAAAATATCAAACTACACCAAATATATATTATACACTGCATATCAAATATCAAATTTCACCAAATTTATATTTTGTACTGCACATAAAATATCAAACTACACCAAATATATACTATATACTGTACATAAAATATGAAACTACACCAAATATATATTATATACTGTACATAAAATATCAAATTTCACCAAATTTATATTATATGCTGTACATAAAATATCAAATCTCACCATATATATTATGTATTCTAAATAAAATATGAAAGTACACCAAATATATATTATATAATGTATATAAAATATCAAATTTCACCAAATATATATAATATTCTGTACATAAAATATCAAATTTCACCAAATATGCATTATATACTATACATAAAATATGAAAGTACACTAAATATATATTATATACTGTACACAAAATATCAAATTTCACCAAATATATATTATATTCTGTACATAAAATAACAAATTTCACGAAATATGCATTTTACACTATACATAAAATATGAAAGTACACTAAATATATATTATATACTGTACATAAAATATCAAATTTCACCAAATATAAATTAAATACTGTGCATAACATATCAAATTTCACCAAATATATATTATATACTGCACATAAAATATCAAACTTCACGAAATATATATTATATACAGTACAAAAAATACCAAATATCTCAAAATACATAATATACACTACATAATATATCAAATTTCACCAAATATATATTATATACTGTAGATAAAACATGAAAGTACACCAAATATATATTATATACTGTACATAAAATATCAAATTTCACCAAATATATATTATATGGTGTACATAAAATATCAAAGTATACCAAATATATTATATATTGTTCATTAAATATCAAATTTCACCAAATATATATTATATACTGTACATAAAATATGAAATTTCAACAAATATATATTATATACTGTACATAAAATATCAAATTTCACCAAATATATATTATATACTGTGCATAAAATCTCAAATTTCACCAAATATATATAATATACTGAACATTAAATATAAAATTTCAAGAAATATATATTATATACTGTACATACAATATCAAATGACACCAAATATATGTTATGAACTGTAAATAAAATATCAAAGTACACCAAATATATATTATATACTGTACATAATATATCAAATTTCACCAAGTTTATATTATATACTGTTCATATAATATCAAATTTCACCAAATATATATTATGTACTCTACTTAAAATATCAAATTTCAGCAAATCTCTTTTCTATACTTTCCATAAAATATCAAATTTCACCAAATATTTATTATATACTGTATATAAAACAGCAAATTTCACTTAATATATATTACATACTGTACATAAAATATCAAATTTCACCAAGTATATTTTACATACTGTACATAAAATGTAAAATTTCACCAAATATATATTATATACTGTAAATAAAATATAAAATCTCACCAAATATATATTATATACTCTACATAGAATATCAAACGACAACAAATATATATTATGTACTGAACATAAAATATCAAAGTACACCAAATACATAAAATAATGTACATAATATATCAAAGTACACCAAATATATATTATATACTGTACATAAAATACCAAATTTCACCAAATATATATTACATGGTGTACATAAAATATCAAAGTATACCAAATATATATTATATATTGTTCATTAAATATCAAATTTCACCAAATATATATTATACACTGTACATAAAATATGAAATTTCACCAAATATATATTATATACTGTACATAAAATATCAAATTTCACCAAATATATAATATACTGTGCATAAAATATCAAATTTCAACAAATATATATAATATACTGAACATTAAATATCAAATTTCACGAAATATATATTATATACTGTACATACAATATCAAATGACACCAAATATATACTATGTACTGAAAATAAAATATCAAAGTACACCAAATATATATTATATACTGTACATAATATATCAAATTTCACCAAGTTTATATTATATACTGTTCATATAATATCAAATTTCACCAAATATATATTATGTACTCTGCTTAAAATATCAAATTTCAGCAAATGTCTTTTCTATACTTTCCATAAAATATCAAATTTCACCAAATATTTATTATATACTGTATATAAAACAGCAAATTTCACCAAATTTATATTACATACTGTACATAAAATATCAAATTTCACCAAGTATATATTACATACTGTACATAAAATATAAAATTTCACCAAATATATATTATATACTGTACATAAAATATAAAATATCACCAAATATATATTATATACTCTACATAGAATATCAAACGACAACAAATATATATTATGTACTGAACATAAAATATCAAAGTACACCAAATATATAAAATACTGTACATAAAATATCAAAGTACACCAAATATATATTATATACTGTACATCAAATATCAAATTTCACCAAATACTTATTATATACTGTACATAAAATATCAAACTACACCAAATATATATTATACACTGCATATCAAATATCAAATTTCACCAAATTTATATTTTGTACTGCACATAAAATATCAAACTACACCAAATATATACTATATACTGTACATAAAATATGAAACTACACCAAATATATATTATATACTGTACATTAAATATCAAATTTCACGAAATATATATTATGTACTGTACATACAAAATCAAATGACACCAAATATATATTATGTACTGTAAATAAAATATCAAAGTACACCAAATATATATTATATAGTGTACATAATATATCAAATTTCACCAAGTTTATATTATATACTGTTCATATAATATCAAATTTCACCAAATATATATTATGTACTCTACTTAAAGTATCAAATTTCAGCAAATGTCTTTTCTATACTTTCCATAAAATATCAAATATCACCAAATATTTATTACATACTGTATATAAAAAAGGAAATTTCATCTAATATATATTACATACTGTACATAAAATATAAAATTTCACCAAGTTTATATTACATACTGTACATAAAATGTAAAATTTCACCAAATATATATTATATACTGTACATAAAATATAAAATCTCACCAAATATATGTTATATACTCTACATAGAATATCAAACGGCAACAAATATATATTATGTACTGAACATAAAATATCAAAGTACACCAAATATATAAAATACTGTACATAAAATATCAAAGTACACCAAATATATATTGTATACTCTACATCAAATATCAAATTTCACCAAATACTTATTATATACTGTACATAAAATATAAAACTACACCAAATATATATTACACACAGCATATCAAATATCAAATTTCACCAAATTCATATTTTGTACTGCACATAAAATATCAAACTACACCAAACATATACTATATACTGTACATAAAATATGAAACTACACCAAATATATATTATATACTGTACATAAAATACCAAATTTCACCAAATTTATATTATATGCTGTACATAAAATATCAAATTTCACCATATATATTATGTATTGTAAATAAAATATGAAAGTACACCAAATATATATTATATAATGTATATAAAATATCAAATTTCACCAAATATATATTATATTCTGTACATAAAATATCAAATTTCACAAAATGTGCATTATATACTATACATAAAATATGAAAGTACACTAAATATATATTATATACTGTACACAAAATATCAAATTTCACCAAATATATATTATATTCTGTACATAAAATATCAAATTTCACCAAATATGCATTATATACTATACATAAAATATGAAAGTACACTAAATATATATTATATACTGTACATAAAATATCAAATTTCACCAAATATAAATTAAATACTGTGCATAACATATCAAATTTCACCAAATATATATTATATACTGTACATAAAATATCAAACTTCACGAAATATATATTATATACAGTACATAAATACCAAATATCCCAAAATACATAATATACACTACATAAAATATCAAATTTCACCAAATATATATTATATACTGTACATAAAACATGAAAGTACACCAAATATACATTATATACTGTACATAAAATACCAAATTTCACCAAATATATATTATATGGTGTACATAAAATATCAAAGTACACCAAATATATATTATATATTGTTCATTAAATATCAAATTTCACCAAATATATATTATACACTGTACATAAAATATGAAATTTCACCAAATATATATTATATACTGTACATAAAATATCAAATTTCACCAAATATATAATATACTGTGCATAAAATATCAAATTTCACCAAATATATATAATATACTGAACATTAAATATCAAATTTCACGAAATATATATTATATACTGTACATACAATATCAAATGACACCAAATATATATTATGTACTGAAAATAAAATATCAAAGTACACCAAATATATATTATATACTGTACATAATATATCAAATTTCACCAAGTTTATATTATATACTGTTCATATAATATCAAATTTCACCAAATATATATTATGTACTCTACTTAAAATATCAAATTTCAGCAAATGTCTTTTCTATACTTTCCATAAAATATCAAATTTCACCAAATATTTATTATATACTGTATATAAAACAGCAAATTTCACTTAATATATATTACATACTGTACATAAAATATCAAATTTCACCAAGTATATATTACATACTGTACATAAAATGTAAAATTTCACCAAATATATATTATATACTGTAAATAAAATATAAAATCTCACAAAATATATATTATATACTCTACATAGAATATCAAACGACAACAAATATATATTATGTACTGAACATAAAATATCAAAGTACACCAAATACATAAAATAATGTACATAATATATCAAAGTACACCAAATATATATTATATACTGTACATAAAATACCAAATTTCACCAAATATATATTACATGGTGTACATAAAATATCAAAGTATACCAAATATATATTATATATTGTTCATTAAATATCAAATTTCACCAAATATATATTATACACTGTACATAAAATATGAAATTTCACCAAATATATATTATATACTGTACATAAAATATCAAATTTCACCAAATATATAATATACTGTGCATAAAATATCAAATTTCAACAAATATATATAATATACTGAACATTAAATATCAAATTTCACGAAATATATATTATATACTGTACATACAATATCAAATGACACCAAATATATACTATGTACTGAAAATAAAATATCAAAGTACACCAAATATATATTATATACTGTACATAATATATCAAATTTCACCAAGTTTATATTATATACTGTTCATATAATATCAAATTTCACCAAATATATATTATGTACTCTGCTTAAAATATCAAATTTCAGCAAATGTCTTTTCTATACTTTCCATAAAATATCAAATTTCACCAAATATTTATTATATACTGTATATAAAACAGCAAATTTCACCAAATTTATATTACATACTGTACATAAAATATCAAATTTCACCAAGTATATATTACATACTGTACATAAAATATAAAATTTCACCAAATATATATTATATACTGTACATAAAATATAAAATATCACCAAATATATATTATATACTCTACATAGAATATCAAACGACAACAAATATATATTATGTACTGAACATAAAATATCAAAGTACACCAAATATATAAAATACTGTACATAAAATATCAAAGTACACCAAATATATATTATATACTGTACATCAAATATCAAATTTCACCAAATACTTATTATATACTGTACATAAAATATCAAACTACACCAAATATATATTATACACTGCATATCAAATATCAAATTTCACCAAATTTATATTTTGTACTGCACATAAAATATCAAACTACACCAAATATATACTATATACTGTACATAAAATATGAAACTACACCAAATATATATTATATACTGTACATTAAATATCAAATTTCACGAAATATATATTATGTACTGTACATACAATATCAAATGACACCAAATATATATTATGTACTGTAAATAAAATATCAAAGTACACCAAATATATATTATATAGTGTACATAATATATCAAATTTCACCAAGTTTATATTATATACTGTTCATATAATATCAAATTTCACCAAATATATATTATGTACTCTACTTAAAGTATCAAATTTCAGCAAATGTCTTTTCTATACTTTCCATAAAATATCAAATATCACCAAATATTTATTACATACTGTATATAAAAAAGGAAATTTCATCTAATATATATTACATACTGTACATAAAATATAAAATTTCACCAAGTTTATATTACATACTGTACATAAAATGTAAAATTTCACCAAATATATATTATATACTGTACATAAAATATAAAATCTCACCAAATATATGTTATATACTCTACATAGAATATCAAACGGCAACAAATATATATTATGTACTGAACATAAAATATCAAAGTACACCAAATATATAAAATACTGTACATAAAATATCAAAGTACACCAAATATATATTGTATACTCTACATCAAATATCAAATTTCACCAAATACTTATTATATACTGTACATAAAATATAAAACTACACCAAATATATATTACACACAGCATATCAAATATCAAATTTCACCAAATTCATATTTTGTACTGCACATAAAATATCAAACTACACCAAACATATACTATATACTGTACATAAAATATGAAACTACACCAAATATATATTATATACTGTACATAAAATACCAAATTTCACCAAATTTATATTATATGCTGTACATAAAATATCAAATTTCACCATATATATTATGTATTGTAAATAAAATATGAAAGTACACCAAATATATATTATATAATGTATATAAAATATCAAATTTCACCAAATATATATTATATTCTGTACATAAAATATCAAATTTCACAAAATGTGCATTATATACTATACATAAAATATGAAAGTACACTAAATATATATTATATACTGTACACAAAATATCAAATTTCACCAAATATATATTATATTCTGTACATAAAATATCAAATTTCACCAAATATGCATTATATACTATACATAAAATATGAAAGTACACTAAATATATATTATATACTGTACATAAAATATCAAATTTCACCAAATATAAATTAAATACTGTGCATAACATATCAAATTTCACCAAATATATATTATATACTGTACATAAAATATCAAACTTCACGAAATATATATTATATACAGTACATAAATACCAAATATCCCAAAATACATAATATACACTACATAAAATATCAAATTTCACCAAATATATATTATATACTGTACATAAAACATGAAAGTACACCAAATATACATTATATACTGTACATAAAATACCAAATTTCACCAAATATATATTATATGGTGTACATAAAATATCAAAGTACACCAAATATATATTATATATTGTTCATTAAATATCAAATTTCACCAAATATATATTATACACTGTACATAAAATATGAAATTTCACCAAATATATATTATATACTGTACATAAAATATCAAATTTCACCAAATATATAATATACTGTGCATAAAATATCAAATTTCACCAAATATATATAATATACTGAACATTAAATATCAAATTTCACGAAATATATATTATATACTGTACATACAATATCAAATGACACCAAATATATATTATGTACTGAAAATAAAATATCAAAGTACACCAAATATATATTATATACTGTACATAATATATCAAATTTCACCAAGTTTATATTATATACTGTTCATATAATATCAAATTTCACCAAATATATATTATGTACTCTACTTAAAATATCAAATTTCAGCAAATGTCTTTTCTATACTTTCCATAAAATATCAAATTTCACCAAATATTTATTATATACTGTATATAAAACAGCAAATTTCACCAAATATATATTATATACTGTACATAAAATATCAAATTTCACCAAGTATATATTACATACTGTACATAAAATATAAAATTTCACCAAATATATATTATATACTGCACATAAAATATAAAATCTCACCAAATATATATTATATACTCTACATAGAATATCAAACGACAACAAATATATATTATGTACTGAACATAAAATATCAAAGTACACCAAATATATAAAATACTGTACATAAAATATCAAAGTACACCAAATATATATTATATACTGTACATCAAATATCAAATTTCACCAAATACTTATTATATACTGTACATAAAACATCAAACTACACCAAATATATATTATACACTGCATATCAAATATCAAATTTCACCAAATTTATATTTTGTACTGCACATAAAATATCAAACTACACCAAATATATACTATATACTGTACATAAAATATGAAACTACACCAAATATATATTATATACTGTACATAAAATATCAAATTTCACCAAATTTATATTATATGCTGTACATAAAACATCAAATCTCACCATATATATTATGTATTGTAAATAAAATATGAAAGTACACCAAATATATAATATATAATGTATATAAAATATCAAATTTCACCAAATATATATAATATTCTGTACAAAAAATATCAAATTTCACCAAATATGCAATATATACTATACATAAAATATGAAAGTACACTAAATGTATATTATATACTGTACATAAAATATCAAATTTCACCAAATATAAATTAAATACTGTGCATAACATATCAAATTTCACCAAATATATATTATATACTGTACATAAAATATCAAACTTCACGAAATATATATTATATACAGTACAAAAAATACCAAATATCTCAAAATACATAATATACACTACATAAAATATCAAATTTCACCAAATATATATTATATACTGTACATAAAACATGAAAGTACACCAAATATATATTATATACTGTACATAAAATATCAAATTTCACCAAATATATATTATATGGTGTACATAAAATATCAAAGTATACCAAATATATTATATATTGTTCATTAAATATCAAATTTCACCAAATATATATTATATACTGTACATAAAATATGAAATTTCACCAAATATATATTATATACTGTACATAAAATATCAAATTTCACCAAATATATATTATATACTGTACATAAAATATCAAATTTCAACAAATATATATTATATACTGTGCATAGAATATCAAACGACACCAAATAAATATTATGTACTGTACATAAAATATCAAATTTCAACTAATATGTATTATATACTGTATATAAAATATCAAATTTCACCAAAAATATACTATATACTGTACAAAAAATGACAAATTTCACCAAATATATATTATGTACTGTATATAAAATATCAAATTTCTTCAAAAATATGTTATATACTGTACATAAAATATCAAATTTCACCAAATATATAGTATATACCGTACAAGAAATATCAAACTACACCAAATATATATGATATGCTGTATATAAAATATCAATGTACACCCAAAATATATTATATACTGTACAAGAAATATCAAAGTTCACCAAAGATATATTATGTAATGTACACAAAATATCAAATTTCACCAAATATATATTACATTCTGTACATAAAATATCAAATTTCACCAAATATGTATTACATATTGTACATAAAATATCAAATTTCACTAAACATATATTACATTACGTACCTAAAATATGAAAGTACAACAAATATATATTGTATACTGTACATATAATGTGAAAGTACATCAAATATACATTATATACTGTACATAAAATATCAAACTTCACCAAGTATATATTACATACTGTACATAAAATAACAAACTACACAAAGTATATACCGTATACTGTACATAAAATATCAAACTACACAAAATAGATATTATATACTGTACATAATATATCAAATTTCACCAAATAAATATTATATACTGTACATAACATCAAATTTCTCCAAATATATATTATATACTGTATATAAAATATCAAATTTCACCAAATATTTATTATATACTGTACATAAATTAGCAAATTTCACCAAGAATATATTACAGACTGTACATAACTTATCAAATTTCACCAAATATATATTATATACTGTACCTAATATATCAAATTTCACCAAATATATATTACATACATTACATAAAATATCAAATTTCGCCATATATTTATTATATGCTGTACATAAAATACTAAATTTCACTAAATATATATTATATACAGTACATAAAATATCAAAGTACACCGAATATATATTATATACTGCACATATGATATGAAGGTACACCAAATATATAATATGTACTGTACACAAAATATCAAATATCACCAAATATATATTATATACTGTACATAAAATATCAAACTTTACCAAATATATAACATACTGTGCATAATATATCAAATTACACCAAATATGTATTATATACTGTACATTAAATATGAAAGTATACTAAGTATATATTATATACTGTGCATAAAATATCAAATTTCACCATATATCTATTATATACTGTACATAAAATAGCAAATTTCACCAGATATGCATCATATAGTTGAAATAAAATATGAAAGTACACCAAATATATATTATATACGGTATGTAAAATATCAAATTTCGCCAAATATATATTATACACAGAAGATAAAATATCAAATTTCACCAAATATGTGTTAAGTACTGTAAATGAAATATGAAAGTACAGCAAATATATATTATATACTGATTAAAATATGAAATTTCACCAAATACATATTTTATACTGTACATAAAATATCAAACTTTACCAAATATATATTATATACTGTACATAAAATATCAAATTTCACAAAATATATATTTTATACTGTACATAAAATATCAAAGTACACCAACTATATATTATATACTGTACATAAAATATCACATTTCATCAAATATATATGAAATACTGTACATAAAATATCAAATTTCACCTAAAATATATTATATGCAGTACATAATATATGAAATTTCACCAAAAATATATTATATACTCTACATGAAATATCAAGGAACACCAAATATGTATTTTATACTGCACATAAAATATCAAAGTACACCAAATATATATTATAAACTGTACATGAAACATCAAAGTACACCAAATATATATTACATACTGTACACAAAATATCAACTTTCACAAAATGTATATTATATACTGTACGTAAAATATCAAACTTCACCCAATATATAATATACTGTACATAAAATATCAAATTACACCAAATAGATATTATATACTATACATAAAATATGAAAGTATACTAAATATATATTATATACTGTTCATAAAATATCAAATTTCACCAAATATCTATTATATACTGTGCATAAAATATCAAATTTCACCAAATATGCATTATATACCGTAAATAAAATATGAAAGTACACCAAATATATATTATATACTAAATGTAAAATATCAAATTTCACCAAATATATATTATATACTGTACATAAAATATCAAATTTCACCAAAAACATATTACATACTGTACATACAATATGAAAGTACACTAATATATATTATATACTGTACATAAAATATCAAACTTCATGAAATACATATTATATACAGTACAAAAAATACCAAATATATCAAAATACATAATATACACTACATAAAATATCAAATTTCACCAAATATACATTATATACTATACATAAAACATGAAAGCACACCAAATATATATTACATACTGTATATAAAATATCAAATTTCACCAAATATATATTGTATGGTGTACATAAAATATCAAAGTATACCAAATATGTATTATATATTGTTCATTAAAAATCAAATTTCACCAAATACGTATTATACACTGTACATAAAATATCAAATTTCACAAAATATAAATTATGAACTGTACATAAAATTTCAAATTTCACAAAATATATATTTTATAATGTACATAAAATATCAAAGTACAACAAATATATATTATATACTGTACATAAAATATCAAATTTCACAAAATATATTATGTACTGTTCACAAAATATGAAATTTCTGCAAATATATATTATATACTGTACATATAATATGAACATATACCAAATATATATTATATGCTGTACATAAATATCAAAGTACACCAAATGTATATTATATACGTTACATAAAATATCAAAGTACAGCAAACATATATTATATACTGTACATGAAATATCAAATTTCACCATATATATAATATGTCCTGTACATAAAATATCAAATTTCACCAAATATATTATATACTGTACATAAAATATCAAATTTCACCAAATATATATTACATACTATAGATAAAGTATGAAAGAAAACTAAATATATATTATGTACTGTACATAAAATATCAAATTTCACCAAATATATATTATATACTCTACATAAAGTATCAAGGTACACCAAATATATATTTTATTCTGTACATAAAATATCAAAGTACACCAAATATATATTATATACTGTACTTAAGATATGAATGTACACCAAATATATATTATATACTGTACACAAAATATCAAATTTCACCAAATATATATTATATACTGTACATAAAATATCAAACTTCACCAAATATATAATATACTGTACATAAAATATCAAATTACACCAAATATGTATTATATACTGTACATAAAATATGAACGTATGTTAATATATATTATATACTGTTCATAAATTATCAAATTTCACCAAATATCTATTACATACTGTACGGAAAATATCAAATTTCACCAATTATATATTATACACCGTATATAAAATATCAAACTTCACCAAATATATATAATATACTGTACATTAAATACCAAATTTCACTAAATATATATTATATTCTGTACATAAAATACCAAATTTCACCAAATATATATTATAAACTGTACACAAAATACCAAATTTCACCAATTATGTATTATATACTGTACATAAAATATGAAATTACATGAAATATATATTATATTCTGTTTATAAAATACCAAATTTCACCAATGATATATTACATACTATAGATGAAATATCAAATTTCATCAAATATACATTATATACCCTACCAAAAATATCAAATTTCACCAAATATATTGTATATACTGTAAATAAAATATGAAAGTGCAACAAATATATATTATATACTGTAAATAACATAACAAATTTCACCAACAATATTATATACTGTACATAAAATATCAAATTTCACCAAATGTATATTATATACTCTACATAGAATATCAAATTTCACCAAATATATAATATACTGTACATAAAATATCAAATTACACAATATATGTTTTACATACTGTACATAAAATATGAAAGTTCACTAACTATATATTATATACTGTACATAAAATATCAAAATTCACCAAATATATATAATATACTGTACGTAAAATATCAAATTTCACCATATATGTATTACGTATTGTAAATAAAATATGAAAGTACACCAAATATTTATTATATAATGTATATAAAATATCAAATTTCACAAAATACATATTATATTCTGTACATAAAATATCAAATTTCACCAAATATGCATTATATACTATACATAATATATCAAAGTACACTAAATATATATTATATATTGTACATAAAATATCAAATTCCACCGAATACATATTATATAGTGTACATAAAATATAAAATTACACTCAATATATTATATACTTTACATAAAGTATCAAATTTAACCAAATATATATTATATACTGTATATAAAACATAAAATTTCACCAAATACATATTACATACTGTACATAAAATATGAAAGTACACTAAATATATATTATATAGTGTACATAAAATATCAAATTTCACCAAATATATATTATATTCTGTATATGAAATATCAAATTTCACTAAATATACATTGCATACTGTAAAGAAAATATCAAATTTCACAAAATATATATTATACACTGTATATAAAATATCAAACTTCACCAAATACATATTAAATACTGTACATAAAATACCAAATTTCAACAAATATATATTATATTCTGTACAAGAAAAACCAAATTTCACCAAATATATATTATATACTGTACACAAAATACGAAATTTCACCAATTATGTATTATATACTGTACATAAAATATGAAAGTACACGAAATATATATTATATTCTGTATATAAAATACCAAATTTCACCAATTATATATTACATTCTGCAGATGAAATATCAAATTTCATCAAATGTACATTATATACCGTACCAAAAATATCAAATTTCACCAAAGATATACTATATACTGTACATAAAATATGAAAGTGCACCAAATATATATTATATACTGTACATAACATATCAAATTTCACCAACTATATAATATACTGTACATAAAATATCAAATTACACAATATATGTTTTATAAACTGTACATAAAATATGAAAGTACACTAACTATATGTTATATACTGTACATAAAATATCAAATTTCACCAAATATATATAATATACTGTACGTAAAATATCAAATTTCACCATACATGTATTATGTATTGTAAATAATATATGAAACTACACCAAATATATATTATATAATGTATATAAAATATCAAATTTCACCAAATATATATTATATTCTCTACATAAAATATCAAATTTCACCAAATATGCATTATATCCTTTACATAAAATATGAAAGTACACTAAATATATATTATATACTGTACTTAAATTATCAAATTTCACCAAATATATATTATATACTCTACATAGATTTTCAAATTTCACCAAATATATAATATACTCTACATAAAATATCAAATTACACAATATATGTTGTATATACTGTACATAAAATATGAAAGTACTATAAATATATATTATATACTGTACATAAAATATCAAATTTCACCAAATATATATTATACTGTACGTAAAATATCAAATTTCACCATATATGTATTACGTATTGTAAATAAAATATGGAAGTACACCAAATATATGTTACATAATGTATATAAAATATCAAATTTCACCAAATATATTTTATATTCTGTACATAAAATATCAAATTTCACCAAATATATACTATATACTGTACATAAAATATCAAATTTCACCAAATATAAATTAAATACTGTGCATAACATATGAAATTTCACCAAATATATATTATATACTGTTCATAAAATATCAAACTTCACGAAATATATATTATAAACTGTACAGAAAATACAAAATTTCTCAAAATACATAATATACTCTACATAAAATATCAAATTTCACCAAATGTATATTATATACTGTACATAAAATAAGAAAGTACACCAAAAATATATTATATACTGCACATTACATACCAAATTTCACCAAATAAATACTACATACAGTAAATTAAATGTCAAATTTCACCAAATATATGTTATGTACTGAAGATAAAATATGAAAGTACACCAAATATATATTATATACTGTACATAAGATACGAAAGTATACCAAATACATATTATATATTGTACATAAAATATCAAATTCCACCAAATACCTATTATATACTGTACATAAAATATCAAAAACACCAAATATATATTATATACTTTACATAAGTTATCAAATTTAACTAAATATATATTATATACTGTACATAAAACATCAAATTTCACCAAATATATATTACATACTGTACATAAAATATATTAGTACACTAAATATATATTATATACTGTACATAAAATATCCAATTTCAACAAATATATATTATATTTTGTACATAAAATATCAAATTTCACCAAATATACATTACATACTGTACAGAAAATAACAAATTTCCCAAAATTTATATTAGACACTGTACATAAAATATCAAACTTCACCAAATATATATTATATACTGTATATACTGTACATAAAATACCAAATTTCACCAAATATATATTATATTCTGTACATAAAATACAAAATTTGACCAAATATATATTATATACTATACATAAAATATCAAATGACACCATATATATTTTACATACTGTACATAAAATATGAAAGCACACTAACAATATATTATATACTGTACATAAAATAGCAAATTTCAAAAAATATATATAATATACTGTACATAAAATATCAAATTTTATCATGTATGTATTAAGTACAGTAAATAAAGTATGAAAATACACCAAATATATATTATATAATGTATATAAAATATTAAATTTCACCAAATATATATTATATTCTGTACATAAAATATCAAATTTCACCAAATACGTATTATATACTGTGAATAAAATATGAAAGTTCAGTAAATATATATTATATACTGAACATAAAATATCAAATTTCACCAAATATACTATATACTGTACATAGAATATCAAATTTCAGCAAATATATGTTACATACTGTACATAAAATAACAAATTTCACGAAATATATATTGTATACAATACATAAAATATCAAATTTCACCAAATATATATGATATACTGTACATAAAATATCAAATTTCACCAAATATATAATATACTGTTCATAAAATATCAAATTTTACCAAATATGTATTATATACTGTACATAAAATATGAAAGTACACTATACATATATTATATACTGTCCATAAGATATCAAATTTCACCAAATATAAATTAAACACTGTGCATAACATATCAAATTTCACCAAATATATATTATATACTGTACATTAAATATGAAAGTTCACGAAATATATATTATATAATGTACAAAAAATACCAAATTTCACCAAATACATAATATACTCTAGTTAAAATATCAAATTTCACCAAATATATATTATATACTGTACATAAAATAACACATTTCACAAAATATATATTAAATACTGTACATAAAATATAAAATTTCACCAAAAATATATTTTATACAGTACATAAAATATCAAATTTCACCAAATATATATTATATACTCTACATAAAGTATCAAGGTACACCAAATATGTATTTTATACTGTACATAAAATATCAAAGTATACCAAATATATATTATATACTGTACATATGATATCAAAGTACACCAAATATATATTATATACTGTACACAGAATATCAACTTTCACCAAATATATATTATATACTGTACATAAAATATCAAACTTCACCAAATATGTATCATATACTGTACATAAAATATGAAAGTATACAAAATATATATTATATACTGTTCATAAAATATCAAACTTCACGAAATATATATTATATACTGTACATAAAATACCAAATTTCCCCATATATATTATGTATTGTAAATAAAATATGAAAGTACACCAAATGCATATTATATAATGTATATAAAATATCACCTTTCACCAAATATATATTATATTCTGTACATAAAATATCAAATTTCACCAAATATGCATTATATACTATACATAAAATATAAAAGTACACTAAATATATATTATATAGTGTGCATAAAATATCAAATTTCAACAAATATAAATTAAATACTGTGCATAACATATCAAATTTCACCAAATATATATTATATACTGTACATAAAATATGAAACTTCAGGAAATACATATTATATACAGTACAAAAAATACCAAATATCTCAAAATACATAATATACACTACATAAAATATCAAATTTCACCAAATATATATTATACACTGTACATAAAACATGAAAGTACACCAAATATATATTATATAGTGTACATAAAATATCAAATTTCACCAAATATATATTGTATGGTGTACATAAAATATCAAAGTATAACAAATATATATTATACATTGTTCATTAAATATCAAATTTCACCAAATACATATTATACACTGTACATAAAATATCAAATTTCACAAAATATAAATTATGAACTGTACATAAAATATCAAATTTCACAAAATATATATTTTATACTGTACATAAAATATCAAAGTACACCAAATATATATAATATACTGTACATAAAATATCAAATTTCACAAAATATTTTATGTACTGTTCACAAAATATGAAATTTCAGCAAATATATATTATATACTATACATATAATATGAACATATACCAAATATATATTATATGCTGTACATAAATATCAAAGTACACCAAATGTATATTATATACTTTACATAAAATATCAAAGTACACCAAATAGATATTATATACTGTACATGAAATATCAAATTTCACCATATATATAATATGTACTGTACATAAAATATCAAATTTCACCAAATATATATTATATACTATAGTTAAAGTATGAAAGAAAACTAAATATATATTATGTACTGTACATAAAATATCAAATTTCACCAAATATATATTATATACTCTACATAAAGTATCAAGGTACACCAAATATATATTTCATTCTGTACATAAAATATCAAAGTACACCAAATGTATATTATATCCTTTACATAAGATATCAAAGTACACCAAATATATATTTTATACTGTACACAAAATATCAAATTTCACCAAATATATATTATATACTGTACATAAAATATCAAATTTCATCAAATATATAATATACCGTACATAAAATATCAAATTACACCAAATATGTATTATATACTGTACATAAAATATGAAAGTATACTAAATATATATTATATACTGTTCATAAATTATCAAATTTCGCCAATTATATATTGTATACTGTACATAAAATATCAAATTTCACCAAATATGCATTATATAATGTAAATAAAATTTGAAAGTACACCATATATATGTTATGTACTGTACGTAAAATATCAAATTTCTCCAAACATATATTATATACTGTACATAATATATCACATTTCACCAAATACATATTAAATACTGTACATGAAATATGAAATTTCAACAAATATTTATTATATACTGTATATAAAATATCAAATTACACCAATTATATATTATATACTGTACATAAAATATCAAATTCCACCAAATATGCATTACATAATGTAAATAAAATAAGAAATTACACCAAACTTATATTATGTACTGCATGTAAAATATGAAATTTCACCAAATATATGTTAAACGCTGTACATAAAATATCAAATTTCAACAAATATATATTATATACTGTATAAGAAATATCAAATTTCACCATATATATTATATAGTGTATATAGAATATCAAATTGCACCAAATATGTATTATATACTGTACATAAAATATGAAAATATGCTAAATATATATTATATACTGTATGTAAAATATCAAATTTCACCAAACACATATTATATACTGTATATAAAATATCAAATTTCGCCAAATACATATTATATACTGTACATAAAATATGAAAGTACACTAAATGTTTATTATATATGGTACTTATAATATCAAATTTCACCAAATATAAATTATATACTGTACACGAAATATCAAATTTTACCAAATATGTATTATATACTATACATAAAATATTAAAGTACACTAAATATATACTATATACTGTACATAAAATATCAAATTTAACCAAATACATATTATACACTGTACATAAAATATCAAACTTCACCAAATATATATTACATACTGTACATAAAATACCAAATTTCACCAAATAGATAATATACTGAAGAAAAAATATCAAATTTCACGAAATATATATTATATACTGTATATAAAATATCACATTTCACCAAATATATATTAAAAACTCTACATAAAATATCAAATTTCAACAAATATTTAATATACTGTACATAAAATATCAAATTTCTCCATATATATATTATATACTGTACATAAAATATCAAATTTCACAAAACATGCATTATATAATGTAAAAAAAATATGAAAGTACACCAAATATATATTATGTACTGTATGCCAAATACCAAATTTCACCAAATATATATTATATACTGTACATAAAATATCAAATTTCACCAAATAAATATTACATACTGTACATAAAATATGAAACTACACTAAATATATATTATCTACTGTACCTATAATATCAAATTTCACCAAATACATATTATATACTGTACATAAAATATCAAATTTCACCAAATATATATTACATACTGTACAGAACATATCAAATTTCACCAAATACATATTATACACTGTAAATAAAATATCAAATTTCACCAAATATATATTATATACGGTACATAAAATATCAAATTTCACCAAATATGTATTATACACTGTACATAAAATAGGAAATTTAGCCTAATATATATTATATAGTGTATATAAAATATCAAATTTCACCAAATATATAATATATACTGTACATAAAATATGAAATTTCACCAAAAATATATTATATACTGTACATAAAATATTATAGCATACTAAATATATATTATATACTGTACATAAAATATCAAATTTCAAAAAATACATATTATATGCTGTATATAAAATATCAAATTTCAAGAAATATATATTATATACTGTACAAGAAATATGAAATTTCACCATATATATTATATACCGTACATAGAATATCAAATTGCACCAAATATATATTATCTACTGTACATAAAATATGAAAGTACATCAAATATATATTATATACTGTACATAAAATATGAAAGCACACTAAATATATACTATACACAATACATAAAATATCAAATTTCGCCAAATATATATTATATTCTGTACATGAAATATCAAATTTCACCAAATAAATATTTTATTCTGTATATAAAACATCACATTTCACCAAATACATATTAAATACTGTACATAAAATATCAAATTTCAACAAATATTTATTATATACTGTATATAAAATATCAAATTTCACCAAATAAATATTATCTCCTGTACATAAAATATGAATTTTAACCAAATACATATTATACACTGTACATAAAATATCAAACTTCACCAAATATATATTATATACTGCACATAAAATATCACATTTCACCAAATATATATTAAATACCTTACATAAAATATCAAATTTCAACAAATATTTAATATACTGTACATAAAATATCAAATTTCACCATATATATATTATATAATATACATAAAATATCAAATTTCACCAAATATGCATTATATAATGTAACTAAAATATGAAAGTACACCAAATATATATTATGTACTGTATGTAAAATGTCAAATTTCACCAAATTTATATTATATACTGTACATAAAATATCAAATTTCACCAAATACATATTATATACTGTACATAAAATATGAAATTAAACTAAATATATATAATATACTGTACATAAAATATCAAATTTCACTAAACTTGCATTATATAATGTAAATACAATATGAAAGTTCACCAAATATATATTATGTACTGTATGTAAAATATCAAATTTCTCCAAATATATATTACATACTGTACATAAAGCATCAAATTTCACCAAATACATATTATATACTGTACATAAAATATGAAACAACACTAAATATATATTATATACTGTACATATAATATCAAATTTCACCAAATATAAATCATATACTGTTCATAAAATAGGAAATTTAGCCTAATATATATTCTATACTGTATATAAAATATCAAATTTCACCAAATATATATTATCTACTGTACATAAAATATGAAAGTACATCAAATATAAATTAAAAACTCTACATAACATATGAAAGTACACTAAATATATATTATACATCTTACATAAAATGTCAAATTTCACCAATTATATATTATATTCTGTACATGAAATATCAAATTTCTCCTAATATATATTTTACACTGTATGTAATATATCACATTTCACTAAATACATATTAAATACTGTACATAAAATATCAAATTTCAACAAATATTTATTATATACTGTATATAAAACATCAAATTTCACCAAATATATATTATATACTGTACATAAAATGTCAAATTTCACAAAATATGCATTACATAATGTAAATAAAATATGAAAGTATAACAAATATATATTATGTACTGTAGGTATAATATCAAATTTCACCAAATATATATTATATACTGTACATAAAATATCAAATTTCACCAAATACATATTACATACTGTACATAAAATATGAAAGTACACTAAATATATATTTTATAATGTACAAGTAAGATCAAATTTCACCAAATATATATTATGTACTGTACATAAAATATCAAATTTCTCCAAATGTATATTATATACTGTACATAAAATATCAAATTATGCCAAATATATATCATATACTGTACATAAAATATCAAATTTCAACATGTATATATTACACACTGTTCATAAAATATCAAATTTCACCAAATATATATTATACACTGTACACAAAATATCAAATTTCACCACAGATGTTATACACTGTACGTAAAATAGGAAATTTAACCTAACATATAATATATACTGTATATAAAATATCAAGTTACATCAAATATATATTAGACATTGTACATAAAATATTAAAGTACATTGAATATATATTATATACTCTACATAAAATATGAAAGTTCAGGAAATACATATTATATACTGTACATAAAATATCAAATTTCACCAAATATGTATATTATACTGTATATAAAATATGAAATTTCACCAGATATATATTATATACTGTACATAAAATGTGAAAGAATACTAAATATATATTATATTCTGTACATAAAATATCAAAGTACACCATATATAAATAATATACTGTACATAAAATATCAAATTTCACTAAATATATATTATATACTGTACATAAAATATCAAATTTCACCAAATACATATTATACACTGTACATAAAATATCAAATTTCACCAAATATATATTATATACTATACATAAAATAGGAAATTTAGCCTAATATATATTACATACTGTACATAAAATATCAAATTTCACAAAACATGCATTATATAATGTAAACAAAATATGAAAGTACACCAAATATATATTATGTACTGTATGTAAAATACCAAATTTCACCAAATATATATTATATACTGTACATAAAATATCAAATTTCACCAAATAAATATTATATACTGTACATAAAATATGAAACTACACTAAATATATATTATCTACTGTACATATAATATCAAATTTCACCAAATATATATTATATACTGTACATAAAATATCAAATTTCACCAAATATATATTACATACTGTACAGAACATATCAAATGTAACCAAATACATATTATACACTGTAAATAAAATATCAAATTTCACCAAATATATATTATATATGGTACATAAAATATCAAATTTCACCAAATATGTATTATACACTGTACATAAAATAGGAAATTTAGCCTAATATATATTATATAGTGTATATAAAATATCAAATTTCACCAAATATATATTATATACTGTACATAAAATATGAAATTTCACCAAAAATATATTTTATACTGTACTTAAAATATTATAGCATACTAAATATATATTATATACTGTACATAAAATATCAAATTTCAAAAAATACATATTATATGCTGTATATAAAATATCAAATTTCAAGAAATATATATTATATACTGTACAAGAAATATGAAATTTCACCATATATATTATATACCGTACATAGAATATCAAATTGCACCAAATATATATTATCTACTGTACATAAAATATGAAAGTACATCAAATATATATTATATACTGTACATAAAATATGAAAGCACACTAAATATATACTATACACCATACATAAAATATCAAATTTCGCCAAATATATATTATATTCTGTAGATGAAATATCAAATTTCACCAAATAAATATTTTATTCTATATATAAAACATCACATTTCACCAAATACATATTAAATACTGTACATAAAATATCAAATTTCAACAAATATTTATTATATACTGTATATAAAATATCAAATTTCACCAAATATATATTATCTCCTGTACATAAAATATCAATTTTAAACAAATACATATTATACACTGTACATAAAATATCAAACTTCACCAGATATATATTATATACTGCACATAAAATATCACATTTCACCAAATATATATTAAATACCCTACATAAAATATCAAATTTCAACAAATATTTAATATACTGTACATAAAATATCAAATTTCACCATATATATATTATATAATATACATAAAATATCAAATTTCACCAAATATGCATTATATAATGTAACTAAAATATGAAAGTACACCAAATATATATTATGTACTGTATGTAAAATATCAAATTTCACCAAATATATATTACATACTGTACATAAAATATCAAATTTCACCAAATACATATTATATACTGTACATAAAATATGAAACTACACTAAATATATATTATATACTGTATATATAATATCAAATTTCACCAAATATATATTATATGGTGTATATAAAATATCAAATTTCACCAAATATATATTACATATCCTACAGAACATATCAAATTTCACCAAATACATATTATACACTGTACATAAAATATGAAATTTCACCAAATATTATATACTGTACATAAAATATCAAATTTCAACAAATATAAATCATATACTGTTCATAAAATAGGAAACTTAGCCTAATATATATTCTATACTGTATATAAAATATCAAATTTCACCAAATATATATTATCTACTGTACATAAAATATGAAAGTACATCAAATATAAATTAAAAACTGTACATAAAATATGAAAGTACACTAAATATATATTATACATCATACATAAAATATTAAATTTCACCAATTATATATTATATTCTGTACATGAAATATCAAATTTCTCCAAATATATATTTTACACTGTATATAATATATCACATTTCACTAAATACATATTAAATACTGTACATAAAATATCAAATTTCAACAAATATTTATTATATACTGTATATAAAATATCAAATTTCACCAAATATATATTATATACTGTACATAAAATGTCAAATTTCACCAAATATGCATTACATAATGTAAATAAAATATGAAAGTATAACAAATATATATTATGTACTGTAGGTATAATATCAAATTTCACCAAATATATATTATATACTGTACATAAAATATCAAATTTCACCAAATACATATTACATACTGTACATAAAACATGAAAGTACACTAAATATATATTTTATAATGTACAAGTAAGATCAAATTTCACCAAATATATATTATGTACTGTACATAAAATATCAAATTTCTCAAAATGTATATTATATACTGTACATAAAATATCAAATTATGCCAAATATATATCATATACTGTACATAAAATATCAAATTTCAACATGTATATATTACACACTGTTCATAAAATATCAAATTTCACCAAATATATATTATATACTGTACACAAAATATCAAATTTCACCACAGATGTTATACACTGTACGTAAAATAGGAAATTTAACCTAACATATAATATATACTGTATATAAAATATCAAGTTACATCAAATATATATTAGATATTGTACATAAAATATGAAAGTACATTGAATATATATTATATACTGTACATTAAATATGAAAGTTCAGGAAATACATATTATATACTGTACATAAAATATCAAATTTCACCAAATATGTATATTATACTGTACATAAAATATGAAATTTCACCAGATATATATTATATACTGTACATAAAATGTGAAAGAATACTAAATATATATTATATTCTGTACATAAAATATCAAAGTACACCAAATATAAATAATATACCGTACATAAAATATGAAATTTCACTAAATATATATTATATACTGTACATAAAATATCAAATTTCACCAAATACATATTATACACTGTACATAAAATATCAAATTTCACCAAATATATATTATTTACTATACATAAAATAGGAAATTTAGCCTAATATATATGACATACTGTACATAAAATATCAAATTTCACCAAATACATATTATACACTGTACATAAAATATCAAATTTCACCAAATATATATTATATACTGTATATAAAATATGAAAGTATACTAAATATATATCATATACTGTATATTAAATATCAAAGTACACCAAATATATATTATATACTGTACATAAAATATTAAATTTCACCAAATTTATATTATATACTGTACATAAAATACCAAATTATGCCAAATATATATCATATACCATACATAAAATATCAAATTTCAACATATATATATTACATTCTGTTCATAAAATATCAAATTTCACCGAATATATATTATATACTGTACATAAAATATCTAATTTCACCATAGATATTAAACACTGTACGTAAAATAGGAAATTTAACCTAATATATATTATATACTGTATATAAAATATCAAATTACATCAAATATATATTATATATTGTACATAAAATATGAAAGTACATTGAATATATATTATATACTGTTCATAAAATATGAAAGTACACGAAATATATATTATGTACTGTACATAAAATATCAAATTTCACCTGATATATATTTTATACTGTAAATAAAATATGAAAGAATACTAAATATATATTATATTCTGTACATAAAATATCAAAGTACACCAAATATATAATATATACTGTACATAAAATATCAAATTTCACTAAATATATATTATATACTGTACATAAAATATCAAATTTCACCACATATAGTATCTACTGTACATAAAATATGAAAGTACATCAAACATATTATATATACTGTACATAAAATATGAAAGTACACTAAATATATATTATACACCATACATAAAATATCACTTTTCACCAAACACATGTTAAATACTGTACATAAAATATCAAATTGCAACAAATATTTATTATATACTGTATATGAAATATCAAATTTCACCAAATATATATTATATAATGTAAATAAAATATGAAAGTACAACAAATATATATTATGTACTGTAGGTATACTATCAAATTTCACCAAATATAGATTATATACTGTACATAAAATATCAAATTTCCAAAAATATATATTATATACTGTACACAAAATATCAGATTTCCCCAAATATATATTATATAATGTACATAAAATAGGAAATTTAGCCTAATATATATTATATACTGTATATAAAATATCTAATTTCACCAAATATATATTATCTAATGTACATAAAATATGAAAGTAGATTGAATATATGTTATATACTGTACATAAAATATGAAAGTACACGAAATATATATTATATACGGTGCATAAAATATCAAATTTCTCCAAACTTATATTATATACTGTACATAAAATATTACATTTCACCAAATACATATTAAATACTGTACATAAAATATCAAATTTCAACAAATATTTATATTATACTGTATATAAAATATCAAATTTCACCTATTATATATTGTATACTGTACATAAAATATCAAATTTCACCAAATATGCATTATGTAATGTAAATAAAATATGAAAGTACACCAAATATATATTATATACTGTACATAAAATATGAAAGTATACTAAATATATATTATATACTGTACATAAAATATGAAAGTACACGAAATATATATTATATACTGTACATATAATATCAAATTTCACCAAATATATATTATATACTGTACATAAAATATCAAATTGCACCAAAAATATATTATATACTGTACATAAAATATTAAAGTATACTAAATATATATTATATACTGTACATAAAATATCAAATTTCACCAAATATATATTATATACAGTACATAAAATATCAAATTTCAACAAATATATATTATATACCGTACATAAAATATCAAATTTCACAAAATACATATTATATACTGTACATAAAATATGAAACTACACTAAATATATATTATATACTGTATATAAAATATCAAATTTCACCAAATATATATTATCTACTGTACATAAAATATGAAAGTACATCAAATATATATTACATACTGTACATAAAATATGAAAGTGCACTAAATATATATTATACACCATACATAAAATATCAAATTTCACGAAATATATATTATATTCTGTACATGAAATATCAAATTTCACCAAATATATATTTTATACTGTATATAAAATATCACATTTCACCAAATACATATTAAATATTGTTCATAAAATATCAAATTTCAACAAATATTTATTATATACTGTATATAAAATATCAAATTTCACTAAATATATATTATATACTGTACATAAAATATCAAATTTAACCAAATACGTATCATACACTGTACATAAAATATCAAACTTCACCAAATATATCTTATATACTGTACATAAAATACCAAATTTCAAAAAATAAATAATATACTGTACAAAAAATATCAAATTTCACGAAACATATATTATATACTGTACGTAAAATATCACATTTCACCAAATATATATTAAATACTCTACATAAAATATCAAATTTCAACAAATACTTAATATACTGCACATGAAATATCAAATTTCACCATATATATATTATATACTGTACATAAAATATCAAATTTCACCAAACATGCGTTATATAATGTAAATAAAATACGAAAGTACACCAAATATATATTATGTACTGTATGTAAAATATCAAATTTCTCCAAATATTTATTGTATACTGTACATAAAATATCAAATTTCACCAAATACATATTATATACTGTACATAAAATATGAAACTACACTAAATATATATTACATACTGTACATATAATATCAAATTTCACCAAATATATATTATATACTGTACATAAAATATCAAATTTCACCAAATATATATTACATACTGTACAGAACATATCAAATTTCACCAAATACATATTACACACTATACATAAAATATCAAATTTCACCAAATATATATTATATACTGTACATAAAATATCGAATTTCACCAAATATATATCATATACTGCACATAAAATAGGAAATTTAGGGGAATATATATTAAGTATTGTATATAAAATATCAAATTTCACCAAATATATATTATCTACTGTACATAAAATATGAAAGTACATCAAATATATATTATATACTGTACATAAAATATGAAAGTAAACTAAATATATATTATACACCATACATAAAATAATAAATTTCACCAAATATATATTATATTCTGTACATGAAATATCAAACTTCACCAAATATATATTTTATACTGTATATAAGATATCACGTTTCACCAAATAAATATTAAATACTGTATATAAAATATCGAATTTCAACAAATATTTATTATATACTGTATATAAAATATCAAATTTCACCAATTATATATTATATACTGTACATAAAATATCAAATTTCACCAAATACATATTATATACTGTACATAAAATATGAAAGTACACTAAATATATATTTTATAATGTACATGAAATATCAAATTTCACCAAATATATGTTATATACTGTACATAAAATATCAAATTTCACCAAATATATATTACATACTCTACAGACAATATTAAATTTCACCAAATACATATTATGCACTGTACATAATATACCAAATTTCACCAAACATATATTATATACTGTACATAAAATATCAAATTTCACAAAATATATATTATATACTGTACATAAAATAGGAAATTTAGCCTAATATATATTACATACTCTATATAAAATATCAAATTTCACCAAATATATATTATCTACTGTACATAAAATATGAAAGTACACGAAATATGTATTATATTCTGCACATATAATATCATATTTCACCAAATATATATTATATACAGTACATAAAATATCAAATTTCAGGAAAAATATATTATATACTGTACATAAAATATCAAATTTCA
Organism: Gorilla gorilla gorilla; assembly: GCF_029281585.2. Taxonomy (NCBI): domain Eukaryota; kingdom Metazoa; phylum Chordata; class Mammalia; order Primates; family Hominidae; genus Gorilla; species Gorilla gorilla. The sequence goes on from NC_073237.2 coordinate 17,080,988, forward strand.
ACAAATATATATTATATACTGTACATAAAATATGAAAGTATACTAAATATATATTATATACTGTATATTAAATATCAAAGTACACCAAATATATATTATGTACTGTACATAAAATATCAAATTTCACCAAATGTATATTATTTACTGTACATAAAATATCAAATTACGCCAAATATATATCACATACTGTACATAAAATATCAAATTTCAACATATATATATTACATACTGTTCATAAAATATCAAATTTCACCAAATCAATATTATGTACTGTACACAAAATATCAAATTTCACCATAGATATTATACACTGTATATAAAATAGAAAATTTAACCTAATATATATTATATACTGTATAAAAAACATCAAATTACATCAAATATATATTATATATTGTACATAAAATATGAAAGTACATTGAATATATATTATATACTGTATATAAAATACGAAAGTACACGAAATATACATTATATACTGTACATAAAATATCAAATTTCACTAAACATATATATTATACTGTACATAAAATATCAAATTTCACCAGATATATATTATACACTGTACATAAAATATGAAAGAATATTAATATATATTATATTCTGTACTTAAAATATCAAAGTACACCCAATATATATTATTTACTGTACATAAAATATCAAATTTCACTAAATATATATTATATACTGTACATAAAATATCAAATATCACCATATATATTATCTACTGTACATAAAATATGAAAGTATATCAAACATATATAATATATTGTACTTAAAATATGAAACTACACTAAATATATATTAGACACCATGCATAAAATATCATATTTCACGAAATATATATTAAATACTCTGCACAAATATCAAATTTCAACATATATATTATATACTGTACATAAAATAGGAAATTTAACCTAATATATATTATATACTGTATATAAAATATCAAATTACATCAAATATATATTAGATATTGTACATAAAATATGAAAGTACATTGAATATATATTGTATACTGTACATAAAATATGAAAGTACAGGAAATATATATTATATACTGTACATAAAATATCAAATTTCACCAAATATATATATTATACTGTACATAAAATATCAAATTTCACCAGATATATATTATGTACTGTACATAAAATATGAAAGAATACTAAATATATATTATATTCTGTACATAAAATATCAAAGTACACGAAATATATATTATAACTGTACATAAAATGCCAAATTTCACTAAATATATATTATATACTGTACATAAAATATCAAATTTCACCAAATATATATTATACTCTGTACATAAAATATCAAATTTCAACAAATATATATTATATAGTGTACATAAAATATCAAATTTCGCCATATATATATTATATACTGTACATTAAATATCAAATTTCACCAAGTATATATTATATACTATACATAAAGTATGAAAGAACTCTAAATATATATTATATACAGTACATAAAATATTTGATACTTAGGAATTGTATGCACTGAAACACGGAAAACCAACTAGTGGTTCTGTGGTTCCCACGTTGTGGTTTTGACACCAGCAGCATCCTTGCAACATTCAAACCCCGGAGATCCACAGATCTGCGTTGTAACAAGACCTCCCCCTGACCCTGATGCATGGCAGTTTAAGAAGTCTTTCCGTGTAAGCGAAAAGACTTGGAAGAAAAGGTGGAGATATGCGTTGTAGAAACATTCTTTTGCTCTGGAACCACGTAGAGACTTGGGAGCCTGTTGGGTGGAGCATTCGTTGGCTGAGGGTGCTCGGGTTAGGAATATCAAGGTGTGGCTCCAGGTAATCCAATCATCTAATTAAGATTCCAGTTGTGCTCATCTGTTTTAAAATTCCGTTTGTGTAAATTCTTTCAGTCAGACTGAGAATGGCAAAGCCTCAACCCCAATTTCCAGGGGGGGCTGAGAGCCTCAGGTGGAGTTGATCACCAATAGCCTATGGTTTAACCCATCATGCCTATAGAATGAGGTCTCCATAAAAACCCAAAAGGACTGGGTTCAGAGAGCTTCTGGATAACACTTCCTGGAAGGCAGTGCGCCCCTCCCCACATGCCGGGCCACAAATTTATTTCTGAATTTTTGCAATATCCGCTAAAATACAAAGGCAAATGTAAGTGTTTCCCTGCGTGCTGTGAGCTCTTCCAGCAAATGAAAGCAAATAAATCTGGGAGTGGTGGCAACCTGATTTCTAGCCAGTTGCTGAGAAGCACAGGAAAAACAACGTAGGGCTTCCCATTGTTATTATTGTGGGAGGCCTGTCTGGCAGGACTCGGCCCTTTGGAATCTAATGCTATGTCCCGGTAGATAGCGTCACCATTGAATTAGAAGACACATATATGTTGAGAATAATATTTCTGGTCATTTGCTGCACGTCTTATTTACAATATGTAATCAAATTCTTTATCCTGACCTTATGGCACCTGGGTTGAGAACCATGATGGGAAGCAAACATTGGTCTGTCACTTTCTGAGTTTGAAACTTTATTTTGCCTTTAGCGTTTTGCTATTGCTTTTTCGTTTTCTTTTGTTTCGTTTTGTTTCTAAGTTGTGGGGTATATGTGCAGGATGTGCAGATTTGTTACTAAGGTAAACAATCGTGTGCCATGGTGGTTTGCTGCACCTGTCCACCCATCACCTAGGTATTAAGCCCAGCGTGCAGTAGCTGTTTATCTTAACGCTCTGCCTCCCGAAAGGACCCAGTGTGTGTTGTTCCCCTTCCTGTGTCCATGTGATCCCATTTTTCAGCTCCCATTATAAGTGAGAATGTGGCGTTTGATTTTCTTTCCCTGGATTAGTTTGCTGAGGATAATGACCTCACATCACCAGTGCTTTTGTTTTTTATTATAAAGAGTAGTATTTTATTGAATAAGATTTGCTCACAGAAAACGAAACTTAAATCTACAATGAATGCCAGACTCTACAGCAGAAAGCAATTTTCTCACTTTGCCACACACAATGGTTCCTACTAAGTGAAAAAAAGCCATAAAATTTCATTCACAAATGTACTACTGTGTCTCAAAACATCTCACATAATCATGCACTGTACTAAAGCCATTAGATCAGTTCTTCAGTCAGGTTAAAGAAGTATCCCTCTAATAACTGATTTTTATAATGCTATCAATCTCCACTCCCAATCAGTCTGCCATTGTTAATGGCGTACAGCATTATTGAATACAATGGAATTGATGACGCCCATATCCACGGACAAACCGTGACTTAGGATGGTTTGATTTATGATTTTTCAACGTTATGATGGGTTTATTGGAATATTAGATGCGTTTCTGAGTTACACTGGTTTAGGAGTATGCGACCCTATAGTCCAGAAACAGCTGTATAAAGAAAAACAGGTGTACCTAATTAAAATATGCCTAGTGACTTGGGATAAATCAATAGATGTTCACAACTGATGGAGAGTCGTGAAAGAGAGATAGCGGTAAATAGTTACAATAACACAATTTTCCTGCACCTGTGGAGGATTTCCCCAAAAAAACGCAGAATGTGGGATGCACCTAAGGCATATGAAAGAGAGAGGGCAGAAGGAGTAAGAGAGAAATAGGAGGAAGGAAGGAAGGAAGGAAGGAAGGAAGGAAGGAAGTTAGGAAAGAAGGAAGGTAGGAAGGAAGGAAGGAAGGAAGGAAGGAAGGAAGGAAAGAAGGAAAGAAGGACGGAAGGAAGGAGAAAACACCCGGTGTTACTAAAACCCCAAAAAGACTGGTTTCCCCCTGTGGGTAAGCCTACAATGTGGATGAATCTTGAAAATATTGTGCTACGTGTTATGTCAGTCATAAAAGCTCACCTATTGTGCAATGCCGTTTATAGGAATTGTCCACAATATGGAAATCTATGCATATGGGGTTGATCGCACTATGTAGTTGCTACCTAGGGCTGAGGGTCAGGGAGAGGGTTTGAGACAGAATGAGGAGTGACTATTGTCTACAGGGTTTTTCTCTGGTCGGGGGTGATAAGACGTTCTACAATGGTTTGCGAATTAAAAGGGAATGTGCACAACCACAGGTATACTAAAAGCCACTCAATTCATGACTTTTAATGGGGGAATCTTATGTGGCGCACTCTCATCGAGACCACGGCAGACATAGTGAGAGAGAAAAAGGTGAGTAAATATCTGAAACGGAGGCAGAAACAGAGAGAATGTAAAGCCCTGTGAATGGAAGGGAGAGCGAAAAGGGCAAATGGTCCTATTTACAAATGACAGATGTGAAACTGGGGTTCACATCAACAGTGTCACTGCCAGGAAGGAGGGTCATGCTAGCCGTGTCACCGGTAGCGTGGCCCGCAGGGACGCCGACATGCTGGAGCGTCGTGCCAGCAAGGGCTCTGGCAGCCACGTGGGCCAGCAGGAGGGTCCCGCTGCTCAGCTCTGGGGTGAGGATAGACTGGGTGGTGATATCGGCCATGACAGGGGCCTCTTCTGCTGGCAAGAGTGTGACAGTAGCAAGTAGAGGGACAGGCCTGCGTGTGAGGACGGAATGCAGGAGGCGCTCTTCTGCGGCTGGGTGTGGGGCCCTCACCGGAACTGTGGAGAAATGGCCAGGTAACTGCGTCACGTGGGCTAGTAGATTGGCCAGGGCTTCGAACTGAAGGACAATAACGGGGAGTAGCTGTCAGGCCCTGGGAGTGTCTGAGTGTAAGTGGAGATGGGTTTGGGGTCACTGAGGGATGCGTGGGAGCCATCCCTGTATAGGTCCAGGTCATAGGGAGATAGGCTCGTGAGGCCTGTGGGTGTCTAGGGTTGTCCTGGGTGCCTGGGGCTGACTGTGGCAGAAATCTGGGGAGGGCTGGAGAGAAGCTGGGAGACACAGGAGAGTCCCTGAAGGCAGGGGGTGAAGAGGTGAAAGAAATGGGGGAGGGTTGCAGTAAGGTCCGTGAGTTTGTAGGTGATTCCTGGGTGTGGGAAGCTGACTCCAGGTGAAATCTGGAGATGGCTGGAGAGTAGCTGAGAGAGACAGAAGAGTCCCTGAGGGCTGGGGGTGAGAACATGAGGGAGACTGGGGAGTAAGTCAGTGAAATTCGCGAGTTCGGTGGAGTGTCGTGGGCGCCTGGAACTGACTCCAGCTGGAATCTAGAGAAGTTTTGACAGTAGCTGAAAGAGACACAAGAGTCCCTGTGGGCTGAGGGCAAAGACCTGAGAGAGACCAGGGAGGACCTCAGTGAAGTCTGTGAGTCTGTAGGTGATTCCGGAGTGTGGGAGGCTGACTCCCGCTGAAATGTGGGCGTGGTGGGAGAGTAGCTGGGACTGACAGGAGAGTCCCAGGGGGCTGGGGGTGAAGACATGAGAGAGACTGGGGAGTAACTCAGTGAAACTGCTGAGTTTGTAGGTGATACCTGGGAGCCTGGAACTGACTCCCGCTGAAATCTGGGCATGGTTGGAGAGTAGCTGGGACACACAGGAGAGCCCCTGAGGGCTGGGGGTGAAGACATGAGAGAGACCGGGGAGTAACTCAGTGAAACTGGTGAGTTTGGTGGTGACTGCGGGGTGCCTGGAACGGACTCCAGCTGAAATGTGGGCGTGGTTGGAGAGTAGCTGGGACAGACAGGAGAGTCCCTGAGGGCTGGTGAAGACATGAGAGAGACTGGAGAGTAATTGAGTGAAATTGGTGAGTTTGGTGGTGATTCCTGGGTGCCAGGAACTGACTCCCGCTGAAGTGTGGGCGTGGTTGGAGAGTAGCTGGGACACACAGGAGAGTCCCTGAGGGTTGGAGATAAAGACGTGCTAGAGACTGGGGAGTAACTGAGTGAAACTGGTGAGTTTGGTGGTGATTCCGGGGTGCCTGGAACTGACTCCAGCTGAAATGTGGGCATGGTTGGAGAGTAGCTGGGACAGACGGGAGAGTCCCTGAGGGCTGGTGAAGACATGAGAGAGACTGGGGAGTAACGCAGTGAAATTGGTGAGTTTGGTGGTGATTTCTGGGTGCCTGCAACGGACTCCCGCTGAAGTGTGGGCGTGTTTGGAGAGTAGCTGGGACACACAGGCGAGTCCCTGAGGGTTGGAGATAAAGACGTGCTAGAGACCGGGGAGTAACTCAGTGAAAGTGGCGGGCTTGGTGGTGATCCCTGGGTTCCTGGAACTGACCCGCGCTGAAATGTGGGCGTGGTTGGAGAGTAGCTGGGACAGACTGGAGGGTCCGTAAGGGCTGGGGGTGAAGACGTGAGAGAGACTGGCGAGGATCTCACTGAGGTCTGTGAGTTTGTAGGTGTTTCTGGGGTGTGGGGTACACACTCCCACTGAAACCTGGGCGTAGTTGGAGAGTAGCTGGGACAGACAGGAGAGTCATGGGTGGGTGGGGGTGAGCTGCTGGATGATGGCAGTAAGAACATATGGTATATTATTGATGAATGAGGTGACTGTGAAGAATCTCCAGAGGAGGACACGGGAGAACACGATGACATGAGTGACTGTCCTGCTTGGTTAGGAAAGGGAAACTTAAAGTTGTGGAATTCTGCTGATGATGGATGTGAGAGTGGTGAAGCCCTGTGGGATGATGTAGAGTACTTCGACATCCCTGGTGAGGAGCTGCCCCTTGGGTGTGAGTTTCTGGGAGGGGAGAGGGAGAAGCTGGGTGAGGCAGGCATGAATCTTGAGGAGTCAGGGCTGGGGGACCGCTCATATTCTCTCGAGACCTGTGAGTGTCAGGGGGACTCCTGGGTGCATGGGGCTGACACCCGCAGGAACCTGGGGATGGCTGGAGAGTAACTGGGAGCCACAGGAGAGTCCCTGAGGCCTGGGAGTGAAGAGATGAAAGACACAGGGGTGGAGCACTGTGAGGCTCGTGAGTTTGTTGGTGATTCCTGGGTGTGGGGGGCTGACTCCAGCTGAAATCTGGGGTTGTTTGGAGAGTAGCTGGGAGACACAGGAGAACCCCCGAGAGCTGGGGGTGAGCTGCTGGGTGATGGCAGTACAAACATGTGGTATATTATTGATGAACGTGGGGACTCTGAGGAATACTCAGAGGAGGACACGGGAGAGCCCAATGGTTTCATTGATTGCCCATCACGGTGAGGACAGGGAAATGGGAGCTTGTGGGATTCTGGTGATGACAGAGGTGAGTGTGGTGAAGCCCTAGGGGATGGTGAATGGTAGCTCCGGATCCCTGGTGAGGAGCTTCCCCTTAAGCCTGAGTTTCTGAGAGGGGAGAGGGAGAAGTTGGGTGAGGCTGGCATGGACCTTGGGGAGGCCGGGCTGGGGGACCGTTCATAAGAAGAGCCAGACAAGACCCTACTGTTCTTAGGTGCAGACATGATTAGGAAGCCTGCAGCGCCCAGGGGCCCCTACTAACTTTCTAACTCGCAGAAGGAAGGAGTGTGTGTGTGTGTGTGTGTGTGTGTGTGTGTGTGTGTGTGTGTGTGTGACTGTGTGTGTGTGTTTGTGTGTGTGCGGTGTGAGGTATGTGCCCCTTAAGAAAATGGAAATCAACCAACCAATGAGACAGACAGACAGACAGACAGACAGAGATTCACTTGCCCAAGTGTTCTGTCCTGTCCTCTGAATCCGCTTCCAAGTCGCAAGACGCTGTGTGCTCCAAGTCCACGTAGAGTCCACCAAACGCTCCGGCCGCTGATCCGCTCCGCGAAGATCTGAGTACAGGCCAGCCAGGGCGGGTTTAAATAGCCTCGGGCGCAGCCTAGCAGCGGAAAGGGCGGAGCTTCACTCCTCCTTTCCATCAGTCACCCCCAACTTTCCCAGGCTACACCTCGTAGGAAACTGTTCTCCTGCTTAGATTTCATGCGCCACCTTTGGGACAATCTGAGAACTTACAAGTTTTCTTGGCCAGATAACTTAGGAATTGTATGCACTGAAACACGGAAAACCAACTAGTGGTTCTGTGGTTCCCACGTTGTGGTTTTGACACCAGCAGCATCCTTGCAACAATCAAACCCCGGAGATCCACAGATCTGCGTTGTAACAAGACCTCCCCCTGACCCTGATGCATGGCAGTTTAAGAAGTCTTTCCGTGTAAGCGAAAAGACTTGGAAGAAAAGGTGGAGATATGCGTTGTAGAAACATTCTTTTGCTCTGGAACCACGTAGAGACTTGGGAGCCTGTTGGGTGGAGCATTCGTTGGCTGAGGGTGCTCGGGTTAGGAATATCAAGGTGTGGCTCCAGGTAATCCAATCATCTAATTAAGATTCCAGTTGTGCTCATCTGTTTTAAAATTCCGTTTGTGTAAATTCTTTCAGTCAGACTGAGAATGGCAAAGCCTCAACCCCAATTTCCAGGGGGGGCTGAGAGCCTCAGGTGGAGTTGATCACCAGTAGCATATGGTTTAACCCATCATGCCTATAGAATGAGGTCTCCATAAAAACCCAAAAGGACTGGGTTCAGAGAGCTTCTGGAAGCTTCCTGGAAGGCAGTGCGCCCCTCCCCACATGCCGGGCCACAAATTTATTTCTGAATTTTTGCAATATCCGCTAAAATACAAAGGCAAATGTAAGTGTTTCCCTGCGTGCTGTGAGCTCTTCCAGCAAATGAAAGCAAATAAATCTGGGAGTGGTGGCAACCTGATTTCTAGCCAGTTGCTGAGAAGCACAGGAAAAACAACGTAGGGCTTCCCATTGTTATTATTGTGGGAGGCCTGTCTGGCAGGACTCGGCCCTTTGGAATCTAATGCTATGTCCCGGTAGATAGCGTCACCATTGAATTAGAAGACACACATATGTTGAGAATAATATTTCTGGTCATTTGCTGCATGTCTTATTTACAATATGTAATCAAATTCTTTATCCTGACCTTATGGCACCTGGGTTGAGAACCATGATGGGAAGCAAACATTGGTCTGTCACTTTCTGAGTTTGAAACTTTATTTTGCCTTTAGCGTTTTGCTATTGCTTTTTCGTTTTCTTTTGTTTCGTTTTGTTTCTAAGTTGTGGGGTATATGTGCAGGATTTGCAGATTTGTTACTAAGGTAAACAATCGTGTGCCATGGTGGTTTGCTGCACCTGTCCACCCATCACCTAGGTATTAAGCCCAGCGTGCAGTAGCTGTTTTTCTTAACGCTCTGCCTCCCGAAAGGCCCCAGTGTGTGTTGTTCCCCTTCCTGTGTCCATGTGATCCCATTTTTCAGCTCCCATTATAAGTGAGAATGTGGAGTTTGATTTTCTTTCCCTGGATTAGTTAGCTGAGGATAATGACCTCACATCACCAGTGCTTTTGTTTTTTATTATAAAGAGTAGTATTTTATTGAATAAGATTTGCTCACAGAAAACGAAACTTAAATCTACAATGAATGCCAGACTCTACAGCAGAAAGCAATTTTCTCACTTTGCCACACACAATGGTTCCTACTAAGTGAAAAAAAGCCATAAAATTTCATTCACAAATGTACTACTGTGTCTCAAAACATCTCACATAATCATGCACTGTACTAAAGCCATTAGATCAGTTCTTCAGTCAGGTTAAAGAAGTATCCCTCTAATAACTGATTTTTATAATGCTATCAATCTCCACTCCCAATCAGTCTGCCATTGTTAATGGCGTACAGCATTATTGAATACAATGGAATTGATGACGCCCATATCCACGGACAAACCGTGACTTAGGATGGTTTGATTTATGATTTTTCAACGTTATGATGGGTTTATTGGAATATTAGATGCGTTTCTGAGTTACACTGGTTTAGGAGTATGCGACCCTATAGTCCAGAAACAGCTGTATAAAGAAAAACAGGTGTACCTAATTAAAATATGCCTAGTGACTTGGGATAAATCAATAGATGTTCACAACTGATGGAGAGTCGTGAAAGAGAGATAGCGGTAAATAGTTACAATAACACAATTTTCCTGCACCTGTGGAGGATTTCCCCAAAAAAACGCAGAATGTGGGATGCACCTAAGGCATATGAAAGAGAGAGGGCAGAAGGAGTAAGAGAGAAATAGGAGGAAGGAAGGAAGGAAGGAAGGAAGGAAGGAAGGAAGGAAGGAAGGAAGGAAAGAAGGAAGGAAGGAAGGAAGGAAGGAAGGAAGGAAAGAAGGAAAGAAGGACGGAAGGAAGGAGAAAACACCCGGTGTTACTAAAACCCCAAAAAGACTGGTTTCCCCCTGTGGGTAAGCCTACAATGTGGATGAATCTTGAAAATATTGTGCTACGTGTTATGTCAGTCATAAAAGCTCACCTATTGTGCAATGCCGTTTATAGGAATTGTCCACAATATGGAAATCTATGCATATGGGGTTGATCGCACTATGTAGTTGCTACCTAGGGCTGAGGGTCAGGGAGAGGGTTTGAGACAGAATGAGGAGTGACTAATGTCTACAGGGTTTTTCTCTGGTCGGGGGTGATAAGACGTTCTACAATGGTTTGCGAATTAAAAGGGAATGTGCACAACCACAGGTATACTAAAAGCCACTCAATTCATGACTTTTAATGGGGGAATCTTATGTGGCGCACTCTCATCGAGACCACGGCAGACATAGTGAGAGAGAAAAAGGTGAGTAAATATCTGAAACGGAGGCAGAAACAGAGAGAATGTAAAGCCCTGTGAATGGAAGGGAGAGCGAAAAGGGCAAATGGTCCTATTTACAAATGACAGATGTGAAACTGGGGTTCACATCAACAGTGTCACTGCCAGGAAGGAGGGTCATGCTAGCCGTGTCGCAGGTAGCGTGGCCAGCAGGGACGCCAACATGCTGGAGCGTCGTGCCAGCATGGGCTCTGGCAGCCACGTGGGCCAGCAGGAGGGTCCCGCTGCTCAGCTCTGGGGTGAGGATAGACTGGGTGGTGATATCGGCCATGACAGGGGCCTCTTCTGCTGGCAAGAGTGTGACAGTAGCAAGTAGAGGGACAGGCCTGCGTGTGAGGACGGAATGCAGGAGGCGCTCTTCTGCGGCTGGGTGTGGGGCCCTCACCGGAACTGTGGAGAAATGGCCAGGTAACTGCGTCACGTGGGCTAGTAGATTGGCCAGGGCTTCGAACTGAAGGACAATAACGGGGAGTAGCTGTCAGGCCCTGGGAGTGTCTGAGTGTAAGTGGAGATGGGTTTGGGGTCACTGAGGGATGCGTGGGAGCCATCCCTGTATAGGTCCAGGTCATAGGGAGATAGGCTCGTGAGGCCTGTGGGTGTCTAGGGTTGTCCTGGGTGCCTGGGGCTGACTGTGGCAGAAATCTGGGGAGGGCTGGAGAGAAGCTGGGAGACACAGGAGAGTCCCTGAAGGCAGGGGGTGAAGAGGTGAAAGAAATGGGGGAGGGTTGCAGTAAGGTCCGTGAGTTTGTAGGTGATTCCTGGGTGTGGGAAGCTGACTCCAGGTGAAATCTGGAGATGGCTGGAGAGTAGCTGAGAGAGACAGAAGAGTCCCTGAGGGCTGGGGGTGAGAACATGAGGGAGACTGGGGAGTAAGTCAGTGAAATTCGCGAGTTCGGTGGTGTGTCGTGGGCGCCTGGAACTGACTCCAGCTGGAATCTAGAGAAGTTTTGACAGTAGCTGAAAGAGACACAAGAGTCCCTGTGGGCTGAGGGCAAAGACCTGAGAGAGACCAGGGAGGAGCTCAGTGAAGTCAGTGAGTCTGTAGGTGATTCCGGAGTGTGGGAGGCTGACTCCCGCTGAAATGTGGGCGTGGTGGGAGAGTAGCTGGGACTGACAGGAGAGTCCCAGGGGGCTGGGGGTGAAGACATGAGAGAGACTGGGGAGTAACTCAGTGAAACTGCTGAGTTTGTAGGTGATACCTGGGAGCCTGGAACTGACTCCCGCTGAAATCTGGGCATGGTTGGAGAGTAGCTGGGACACACAGGAGAGGCCCTGAGGGCTGGTGAAGACATGAGAGAGACTGGAGAGTAATTGAGTGAAATTGGTGAGTTTGGTGGTGATTCCTGGGTGCCAGGAACTGACTCCCGCTGAAGTGTGGGCGTGGTTGGAGAGTAGCTGGGACACACAGGAGAGTCCCTGAGGTTTGGAGATAAAGACGTGCTAGAGACTGGGGAGTAACTGAGTGAAACTGGTGAGTTTGGTGGTGATTCCGGGGTGCCTGGAACTGACTCCAGCTGAAATGTGGGCGTGTTTGGAGAGTAGCTGGGACAGACGGGAGAGTCCCTGAGGGCTGGTGAAGACATGAGAGAGACTGGGGTGTAACGCAGTGAAATTGGTGAGTTTGGTGGTGATTTCTGGGTGCCTGCAACGGACTCCCGCTGAAGTGTGGGCGTGTTTGGAGAGTAGCTGGGACACACAGGCGAGTCCCTGAGGGTTGGAGATAAAGACGTGCTAGAGACTGGGGAGTAACTCAGTGAAAGTGGCGGGCTTGGTGGTGATCCCTGGGTTCCTGGAACTGACCCGCGCTGAAATGTGGGCGTGGTTGGAGAGTAGCTGGGACAGACTGGAGGGTCCGTAAGGGCTGGGGGTGAAGACGTGAGAGAGACTGGCGAGGATCTCACTGAGGTCTGTGAGTTTGTAGGTGTTTCTGGGGTGTGGGGTACAGACTCCCGCTGAAATCTGGGCGTAGTTGGAGAGTAGCTGGGACAGACAGGAGAGTCATGGGTGGCTGGGGGTGAGCTGCTGGATGATGGCAGTAAGAACATATGGTATATTATTGATGAATGAGGTGACTGTGAAGAATCTCCAGAGGAGGACACGGGAGAACACGATGACATGAGTGACTGTCCTGCTTGGTTAGGAAACGGAAACTTAAAGTTGTGGAATTCTGCTGATGATGGACGTGAGAGTGGTGAAGCCCTGTGGGATGATGTAGAGTACTTCCACATCCCTGGTGAGGAGCTGCCCCTTGGGTGTGAGTTTCTGGGAGGGGAGAGGGAGAAGCTGGGTGAGGCAGGCATGAATCTTGAGGAGTCAGGGCTGGGGGACCGCTCATATTCTCCCGAGACCTGTGAGTGTCTGGGGGACTCCTGGGTGCATGGGGCTGACACCCGCAGGAACCTGGGGATGGCTGGAGAGTAACTGGGAGCCACAGGAGAGTCCCTGAGGCCTGGGGGTGAAGAGATGAAAGACACAGGGGTGGAGCACTGTGAGGCTCGTGAGTTTGTTGGTGATTCCTGGGTGTGGGGGGCTGACTCCAGCTGAAATCTGGGGTTGTTTCGAGAGTGGCTGGGAGACACAGGAGACCCCCCGAGAGCTGGGGGTGAGCTGCTGGGTGATGGCAGTACGAACATGTGGTATATTATTGATGAACGTGGGGACTCTGAGGAATCCTCAGAGGAGGACACGGGAGAGCCCAATGGCTTCATTGATTGCCCATCACGGTGAGGACAGGGAAATGGGAGCTTGTGGGATTCTGGTGATGACAGAGGTGAGTGTGGTGAAGCCCTAGGGGATGGTGAATGGTAGCTCCGGATCCCTGGTGAGGAGCTTCCCCTTAAGCCTGAGTTTCTGAGAGGGGAGAGGGAGAAGCTGGGTGAGGCTGGCATGGACCTTGGGGAGGCCGGGCTGGGGAACAGTTCATAAGAAGAGCCAGACAAGACCCTACTGTTCTTAGGTGCAGACATGATTAGGAAGCCTGCAGCGCCCAGGGGCCCCTACTAACTTTCTAACTCGCAGAAGGAAGGAGTGTGTGTGTGTGTGTGTGTGTGTGTGTGTGTGTGTGTGTGTGTGTGAGTGTGTGTGTGTTTGTGTGTGTGCGGTGTGAGGTATGTGCCCCTTAAGAAAATGGAAATCAACCAACCAATGAGACAGACAGAAAGACAGACAGACAGAGATTCACTTGCCCAAGTGTTCTGTCCTGTCCTCTGAATCCGCTTCCAAGTCGCAAGACGCTGTGAGCTCCAAGTCCACGCAGAGTCCACCAAACGCTCCGGCCGCTGATCCGCTCCGCGAAGATCTGAGTACAGGCCAGCCAGGGCGGGTTTAAATAGCCTCGGGCGCAGCCTAGCAGCGGAAAGGGCGGAGCTTCACTCCTCCTTTCCATCAGTCACCCCCAACTTTCCCAGGCTACACCTCGTAGGAAACTGTTCTCCTGCTTAGATTTCATGCGCCACCTTTGGGACAATCTAAGAACTTACAAGTTTTCTTGGCCAGATAACTTAGGAATTGTATGCACTGAAACACGGAAAACCAACTAGTGGTTCTGTGGTTCCCACGTTGTGGTTTTGACACCAGCAGCATCCTTGCAACAATCAAACCCCGGAGATCCACAGATCTGCGTTGTAACAAGACCTCCCCCTGACCCTGATGCATGGCAGTTTAAGAAGTCTTTCCGTGTAAGCGAAAAGACTTGGAAGAAAAGGTGGAGATATGCGTTGTAGAAACATTCTTTTGCTCTGGAACCACGTGGAGACTTGGGAGCCTGTTGGGTGGAGCATTCGTTGGCTGAGGGTGCTCGGGTTAGGAATATCAAGGTGTGGCTCCAGGTAATCCAATCATCTAATTAAGATTCCAGTTGTGCTCATCTGTTTTAAAATTCCATTTGTGTAAATTCTTTCAGTCAGACTGAGAATGGCAAAGCCTCAACCCCAATTTCCAGGGGGGGCTGAGAGCCTCAGGTGGAGTTGATCACCAATAGCCTATGGTTTAACCCATCATGCCTATAGAATGAGGTCTCCATAAAAACCCAAAAGGACTGGGTTCAGAGAGCTTCTGGATAACACTTCCTGGAAGGCAGTGCGCCCCTCCCCACATGCCGGGCCACAAATTTATTTCTGAATTTTTGCAATATCCGCTAAAACACAAAGGCAAATGTAAGTGTTTCCCTGCGTGCTGTGAGCTCTTCCAGCAAATGAAAGCAAATAAATCTGGGAGTGGTGGCAACCTGATTTCTAGCCAGTTGCTGAGAAGCACAGGAGAAACAACGTAGGGCTTCCCATTGTTATTACTGTGGGAGGCCTGTCTGGCAGGACTCGGCCCTTTGGAATCTAATGCTATGTCCCGGTAGATAGCGTCACCATTGAATTAGAAGACACACATATGTTGAGAATAATATTTCTGGTCATTTGCTGCATGTCTTATTTACAATATGTAATCAAATTCTTTATCCTGACCTTATGGCACCTGGGTTGAGAACCATGATGGGAAGCAAACATTGGTCTGTCACTTTCTGAGTTTGAAACTTTATTTTGCCTTTAGCGTTTTGCTATTGCTTTTTCGTTTTCTTTTGTTTCGTTTTGTTTCTAAGTTGTGGGGTATATGTGCAGGATGTGCAGATTTGTTACTAAGGTAAACAATCGTGTGCCATGGTGGTTTGCTGCACCTGTCCACCCATCACCTAGGTATTAAGCCCAGCGTGCAGTAGCTGTTTTTCTTAACGCTCTGCCTCCCGAAAGGCCCCAGTGTGTGTTGTTCCCCTTCCTGTGTCCATGTGATCCCATTTTTCAGCTCCCATTATAAGTGAGAATGTGGCGTTTGATTTTCTTTCCCTGGATTAGTTTGCTGAGGATAATGACCTCACATCACCAGTGCTTTTGTTTTTTATTATAAAGAGTAGTATTTTATTGAATAAGATTTGCTTATTCTACAACGCTTAAATCTACAATGAATGCCGGACTCTAACAGCAGAAAGCAATTTTCTCACTTTGCCACACACAATGGTTCCTACTAAGTGAAAAAAAGCCATAAAATTTCATTCACAAATGTACTACTGTGTCTCAAAACATCTCACATAATCATGCACTGTACTAAAGCCATTAGATCAGTTCTTCAGTCAGGTTAAAGAAGTATCCCTCTAATAACTGATTTTTATAATGCTATCAATCTCCACTCCCAATCAGTCTGCCATTGTTAATGGCGTACAGCATTATTGAATACAATGGAATTGATGACGCCCATATCCACGGACAAACCGTGACTTAGGATGGTTTGATTTATGATTTTTCAACGTTATGATGGGTTTATTGGAATATTAGATGCGTTTCTGAGTTACACTGGTTTAGGAGTATGCGACCCTATAGTCCAGAAACAGCTGTATAAAGAAAAACAGGTGTACCTAATTAAAATATGCCTAGTGACTTGGGATAAATCAATAGATGTTCACAACTGATGGAGAGTCGTGAAAGAGAGATAGCGGTAAATAGTTACAATAACACAATTTTCCTGCACCTGTGGAGGATTTCCCCAAAAAAACGCAGAATGTGGGATGCACCTAAGGCATATGAAAGAGAGAGGGCAGAAGGAGTAAGAGAGAAATAGGAGGAAGGAAGGAAGGAAGGAAGGAAGGAAGGAAGGAAGGAAGGAAGGAAGGAAGGAAAGAAGGAAGGAAGGAAGGAAGGAAGGAAGGAAGGAAGGAAGGAAAGAAGGAAAGAAGGACGGAAGGAAGGAGAAAACACCCGGTGTTACTAAAACCCCAAAAAGACTGGTTTCCCCCTGTGGGTAAGCCTACAATGTGGATGAATCTTGAAAATATTGTGCTACGTGTTATGTCAGTCATAAAAGCTCACCTATTGTGCAATGCCGTTTATAGGAATTGTCCACAATATGGAAATCTATGCATATGGGGTTGATCGCACTATGTAGTTGCTACCTAGGGCTGAGGGTCAGGGAGAGGGTTTGAGACAGAATGAGGAGTGACTAATGTCTACAGGGTTTTTCTCTGGTCGGGGGTGATAAGACGTTCTACAATGGTTTGCGAATTAAAAGGGAATGTGCACAACCACAGGTATACTAAAAGCCACTCAATTCATGACTTTTAATGGGGGAATCTTATGTGGCGCACTCTCATCGAGACCACGGCAGACATAGTGAGAGAGAAAAAGGTGAGTAAATATCTGAAACGGAGGCAGAAACAGAGAGAATGTAAAGCCCTGTGAATGGAAGGGAGAGCGAAAAGGGCAAATGGTCCTATTTACAAATGACAGATGTGAAACTGGGGTTCACATCAACAGTGTCACTGCCAGGAAGGAGGGTCATGCTAGCCGTGTCACCGGTAGCGTGGCCCGCAGGGACGCCGACATGCTGGAGCGTCGTGCCAGCATGGGCTCTGGCAGCCACGTGGGCCAGCAGGAGGGTCCCGCTGCTCAGCTGTGGGGTGAGGATAGACTGGGTGGTGATATCGGCCATGACAGGGGCCTCTTCTGCTGGCAAGAGTGTGACAGTAGCAAGTAGAGGGACAGGCCTGCGTGTGAGGACGGAATGCAGGAGGCGCTCTTCTGCGGCTGGGTGTGGGGCCCTCACCGGAACTGTGGAGAAATGGCCAGGTAACTGCGTCACGTGGGCTAGTAGATTGGCCAGGGCTTCGAACTGAAGGACAATAACGGGGAGTAGCTGTCAGGCCCTGGGAGTGTCTGAGTGTAAGTGGAGATGGGTTTGGGGTCACTGAGGGATGCGTGGGAGCCATCCCTGTATAGGTCCAGGTCATAGGGAGATAGGCTCGTGAGGCCTGTGGGTGTCTAGGGTTGTCCTGGGTGCCTGGGGCTGACTGTGGCAGAAATCTGGGGAGGGCTGGAGAGAAGCTGGGAGACACAGGAGAGTCCCTGAAGGCAGGGGGTGAAGAGGTGAAAGAAATGGGGGAGGGTTGCAGTAAGGTCCGTGAGTTTGTAGGTGATTCCTGGGTGTGGGAAGCTGACTCCAGGTGAAATCTGGAGATGGCTGGAGAGTAGCTGAGAGAGACAGAAGAGTCCCTGAGGGCTGGGGGTGAGAACATGAGGGAGACTGGGGAGTAAGTCAGTGAAATTCGCGAGTTCGGTGGTGTGTCGTGGGCGCCTGGAACTGACTCCAGCTGGAATCTAGAGAAGTTTTGACAGTAGCTGAAAGAGACACAAGAGTCCCTGTGGGCTGAGGGCAAAGACCTGAGAGAGACCAGGGAGGAGCTCAGTGAAGTCAGTGAGTCTGTAGGTGATTCCGGAGTGTGGGAGGCTGACTCCCGCTGAAATCTGGGCGTGGTGGGAGAGTAGCTGGGACTGACAGGAGAGTCCCAGGGGGCTGGGGGTGAAGACATGAGAGAGACTGGGGAGTAACTCAGTGAAACTGCTGAGTTTGTAGGTGATACCTGGGAGCCTGGAACTGACTCCCGCTGAAATCTGGGCATGGTTGGAGAGTAGCTGGGACACACAGGAGAGTCCCTGAGGGCTGGGGGTGAAGACATGAGAGAGACTGGGGAGTAACTCAGTGAAACTGGTGAGTTTGGTGGTGACTGCGGGGTGCCAGGAACGGACTCCAGCTGAAATGTGGGCGTGGTTGGAGAGTAGCTGAGACAGACAGGAGAGTCCCTGAGGGCTGGTGAAGACATGAGAGAGACTGGAGGGTAATTGAGTGAAATTGGTGAGTTTGGTGGTGATTCCTGGGTGCCAGGAACTGACTCCCGCTGAAGTGTGGGCGTGGTTGGAGAGTAGCTGGGACACACAGGAGAGTCCCTGAGGGTTGGAGATAAAGACGTGCTAGAGACTGGGGAGTAACTGAGTGAAACTGGTGAGTTTGGTGGTGATTCCGGGGTGCCTGGAACTGACTCCAGCTGAAATGTGGGCGTTGTTGGAGAGTAGCTGGGACAGACGGGAGAGTCCCTGAGGGCTGGTGAAGACATGAGAGAGACTGGGGAGTAACGCAGTGAAATTGGTGAGTTTGGTGGTGATTTCTGGGTGCCTGCAACGGACTCCCGCTGAAGTGTGGGCGTGTTTGGAGAGTAGCTGGGACACACAGGCGAGTCCCTGAGGGTTGGAGATAAAGACGTGCTAGAGACTGGGGAGTAACTCAGTGAAAGTGGCGGGCTTGGTGGTGATCCCTGGGTTCCTGGAACTGACCCGCGCTGAAATGTGGGCGTGGTTGGAGAGTAGCTGGGACAGACTGGAGGGTCCGTAAGGGCTGGGGGTGAAGACGTGAGAGAGACTGGCGAGGATCTCACTGAGGTCTGTGAGTTTGTAGGTGTTTCTGGGTTGTGGGGTACAGACTCCCGCTGAAATCTGGGCGTAGTTGGAGAGTAGCTGGGACAGACAGGAGAGTCATGGGTGGCTGGGGGTGAGCTGCTGGATGATGGCAGTAAGAACATATGGTATATTATTGATGAATGAGGTGACTGTGAAGAATCTCCAGAGGAGGACACGGGAGAACACGATGACATGAGTGACTGTCCTGCTTGGTTAGGAAAGGGAAACTTAAAGTTGTGGAATTCTGCTGATGATGGACGTGAGAGTGGTGAAGCCCTGTGGGATGATGTAGAGTACTTCCACATCCCTGGTGAGGAGCTGCCCCTTGGGTGTGAGTTTCTGGGAGGGGAGAGGGAGAAGCTGGGTGAGGCAGGCATGAATCTTGAGGAGTCAGGGCTGGGGGACCGCTCATATTCTCCCGAGACCTGTGAGTGTCTGGGGGACTCCTGGGTGCATGGGGCTGACACCCGCAGGAACCTGGGGATGGCTGGAGAGTAACTGGGAGCCACAGGAAAGTCCCTGAGGCCTGGGGGTGAAGAGATGAAAGACACAGGGGTGGAGCACTGTGAGGCTCGTGAGTTTGTTGGTGATTCCTGGGTGTGGGGGGCTGACTCCAGCTGAAATCTGGGGTTGTTTGGAGAGTGGCTGGGAGACACAGGAGACCCCCCGAGAGCTGGGGGTGAGCTGCTGGGTGATGGCAGTACGAACATGTGGTATATTATTGATGAACGTGGGGACTCTGAGGAATCCTCAGAGGAGGACACGGGAGAGCCCAATGGCTTCATTGATTGCCCATCACGGTGAGGACAGGGAAATGGGAGCTTGTGGGATTCTGGTGATGACAGAGGTGAGTGTGGTGAAGCCCTAGGGGATGGTGAATGGTAGCTCCGGATCCCTGGTGAGGAGCTTCCCCTTAAGCCTGAGTTTCTGAGAGGGGAGAGGGAGAAGCTGGGTGAGGTTGGCATGGACCTTGGGGAGGCCGGGCTGGGGGACCGTTCATAAGAAGAGCCAGACAAGACCCTACTGTTCTTAGGTGCAGACATGATTAGGAAGCCTGCAGCTCCCAGGGGCACATAGTAACTTTCTAACTGGCAGAAGGAAGGAGTGAGTGTGTGTGTGTGTGTGTGTGTGTGTGTGTGTGTGTGTGTGTGTGTGAGTGTGTGTGTGTTTGTGTGTGTGCGGTGTGAGGTATGTGCCCCTTAAGAAAATGGAAATCAACCAACCAATGAGACAGACAGAAAGACAGACAGACAGAGATTCACTTGCCCAAGTGTTCTGTCCTGTCCTCTGAATCCGCTTCCAAGTCGCAAGACGCTGTGAGCTCCAAGTCCACGCAGAGTCCACCAAACGCTCCGGCCGCTGATCCGCTCCGCGAAGATCTGAGTACAGGCCAGCCAGGGCGGGTTTAAATAGCCTCGGGCGCAGCCTAGCAGCGGAAAGGGCGGAGCTTCACTCCTCCTTTCCATCAGTCACCCCCAACTTTCCCAGGCTACACCTCGTAGGAAACTGTTCTCCTGCTTAGATTTCATGCGCCACCTTTGGGACAATCTAAGAACTTACAAGTTTTCTTGGCCAGATAACTTAGGAATTGTATGCACTGAAACTCGGAAAACCAACTAGTGGTTCTGTGGTTCCCACGTTGTGGTTTTGACACCAGCAGCATCCTTGCAACAATCAAACCCCGGAGATCCACAGATCTGCGTTGTAACAAGACCTCCCCCTGACCCTGATGCATGGCAGTTTAAGAAGTCTTTCCGTGTAAGCGAAAAGACTTGGAAGAAAAGGTGGAGATATGCGTTGTAGAAACATTCTTTTGCTCTGGAACCACGTAGAGACTTGGGAGCCTGTTGGGTGGAGCATTCGTTGGCTGAGGGTGCTCGGGTTAGGAATATCAAGGTGTGGCTCCAGGTAATCCAATCATCTAATTAAGATTCCAGTTGTGCTCATCTGTTTTAAAATTCCGTTTGTGTAAATTCTTTCAATCAGACTGAGAATGGCAAAGCCTCAACCCCAATTTCCAGGGGGGGCTGAGAGCCTCAGGTGGAGTTGATCACCAATAGCCTATGGTTTAACCCATCATGCCTATAGAATGAGGTCTCCATAAAAACCCAAAAGGACTGGGTTCAGAGAGCTTCTGGATAACACTTCCTGGAAGGCAGTGCGCCCCTCCCCACATGCCGGGCCACAAATTTATTTCTGAATTTTTGCAATATCGACTAAAACACAAAGGCAAATGTAAGTGTTTCCCTGCGTGCTGTGAGCTCTTCCAGCAAATGAAAGCAAATAAATCTGGGAGTGGTGGCAACCTGATTTCTAGCCAGTTGCTGAGAAGCACAGGAAAAACAACATAGGGCTTCCCATTGTTATTATTGTGGGAGGCCTGTCTGGCAGGACTCGGCCCTTTGGAATCTAATGCTATGTCCCGGTAGATAGCGTCACCATTGAATTAGAAGACACACATATGTTGAGAATAATATTTCTGGTCATTTGCTGCATGTCTTATTTACAATATGTAATCAAATTCTTTATCCTGACCTTATGGCACCTGGGTTGAGAACCATGATGGGAAGCAAACACTGGTCTGTCACTTTCTGAGTTTGAAACTTTATTTTGCCTTTAGCGTTTTGCTATTGCTTTTTCGTTTTCTTTTGTTTCGTTTTGTTTCTAAGTTGTGGGGTATATGTGCAGGATGTGCAGATTTGTTACTAAGGTAAACAATCGTGTGCCATGGTGGTTTGCTGCACCTGTCCACCCATCACCTAGGTATTAAGCCCAGCGTGCAGTAGCTGTTTTTCTTAACGCTCTGCCTCCCAAAAGGCCCCAGTGTGTGTTGTTCCCCTACCTGTGTCCATGTGATCCCATTTTTCAGCTCCCATTATAAGTGAGAATGTGGCGTTTGATTTTCTTTCCCTGGATTAGTTTGCTGAGGATAATGACCTCACATCACCAGTGCTTTTGTTTTTTATTATAAAGAGTCGTATTTTATTGAATAAGATTTGCTCACAGAAAACGAAGCTTAAATCTACAATGAATGCCGGACTCTAACAGCAGAAAGCAATTTTCTCACTTTGCCACACACAATGGTTCCTACTAAGTGAAAAAAAGCCATAAAATTTCATTCACAAATGTACTACTGTGTCTCAAAACATCTCACATAATCATGCACTGTACTAAAGCCATTAGATCAGTTCTTCAGTCAGGTTAAAGAAGTATCCCTCTAATAACTGATTTTTATAATGCTATCAATCTCCACTCCCAATCAGTCTGCCATTGTTAATGGCGTACAGCATTATTGAATACAATGGAATTGATGACGCCCATATCCACGGACAAACCGTGACTTAGGATGGTTTGATTTATGATTTTTCAACGTTATGATGGGTTTATTGGAATATTAGATGCGTTTCTGAGTTACACTGGTTTAGGAGTATGCGAACCTATAGTCCAGAAACAGCTGTATAAAGAAAAACAGGTGTACCTAATTAAAATATGCCTAGTGACTTGGGATAAATCAATAGATGTTCACAACTGATGGAGAGTCGTGAAAGAGAGATAGCGGTAAATAGTTACAATAACACAATTTTCCTGCACCTGTGGAGGATTTCCCCAAAAAAACGCAGAATGTGGGATGCACCTAAGGCATATGAAAGAGAGAGGGCAGAAGGAGTAAGAGAGAAATAGGAGGAAGGAAGGAAGGAAGGAAGGAAGGAAGGAAGGAAGGAAGGAAGGAAAGAAGGAAGGAAGGAAGGAAGGAAGGAAGGAAGGAAGGAAGGAAGGAAAGAAGGAAAGAAGGGCGGAAGGAAGGAGAAAACACCCGGTGTTACTAAAACCCCAAAAAGACTGGTTTCCCCCTGTGGGTAAGCCTACAATGTGGATGAATCTTGAAAATATTGTGCTACGTGTTATGTCAGTCATAAAAGCTCACCTATTGTGCAATGCCGTTTATAGGAATTGTCCACAATATGGAAATCTATGCATATGGGGTTGATCGCACTATGTAGTTGCTACCTAGGGCTGAGGGTCAGGGAGAGGGTTTGAGACAGAATGAGGAGTGACTAATGTCTACAGGGTTTTTCTCTGGTCGGGGGTGATAAGACGTTCTACAATGGTTTGCGAATTAAAAGGGAATGTGCACAACCACAGGTATACTAAAAGCCACTCAATTCATGACTTTTAATGGGGGAATCTTATGTGGCGCACTCTCATCGAGACCACGGCAGACATAGTGAGAGAGAAAAAGGTGAGTAAATATCTGAAACGGAGGCAGAAACAGAGAGAATGTAAAGCCCTGTGAATGGAAGGGAGAGCGAAAAGGGCAAATGGTCCTATTTACAAATGACAGATGTGAAACTGGGGTTCACATCAACAGTGTCACTGCCAGGAAGGAGGGTCATGCTAGCCGTGTCACCGGTAGCGTGGCCCGCAGGGACGCCGACATGCTGGAGCGTCGTGCCAGCATGGGCTCTGGCAGCCACGTGGGCCAGCAGGAGGGTCCGGCTGCTCAGCTGTGGGGTGAGGATAGACTGTGTGGTGATATCGGCCATGACAGGGGCCTCTTCTGCTGGCAAGAGTGTGACAGTAGCAAGTAGAGGGACAGGCCTGCGTGTGAGGACGGAATGCAGGAGGCGCTCTTCTGCGGCTGGGTGTGGGGCCCTCACCGGAACTGTGGAGAAATGGCCAGGTAACTGCGTCACGTGGGCTAGTAGATTGGCCAGGGCTTCGAACTGAAGGACAATAACGGGGAGTAGCTGTCAGGCCCTGGGAGTGTCTGAGTGTAAGTGGAGATGGGTTTGGGGTCACTGAGGGATGCGTGGGAGCCATCCCTGTATAGGTCCAGGTCATAGGGAGATAGGCTCGTGAGGCCTGTGGGTGTCTAGGGTTGTCCTGGGTGCCTGGGGCTGACTGTGGCAGAAATCTGGGGAGGGCTGGAGAGAAGCTGGGAGACACAGGAGAGTCCCTGAAGGCAGGGGGTGAAGAGGTGAAAGAAATGGGGGAGGGTTGCAGTAAGGTCCGTGAGTTTGTAGGTGATTCCTGGGTGTGGGAAGCTGACTCCAGGTGAAATCTGGAGATGGCTGGAGAGTAGCTGAGAGAGACAGAAGAGTCCCTGAGGGCTGGGGGTGAGAACATGAGGGAGACTGGGGAGTAAGTCAGTGAAATTCGCGAGTTCGGTGGTGTGTCGTGGGCGCCTGGAACTGACTCCAGCTGGAATCTAGAGAAGTTTTGACAGTAGCTGAAAGAGACACAAGAGTCCCTGTGGGCTGAGGGCAAAGACCTGAGAGAGACCAGGGAGGAGCTCAGTGAAGTCAGTGAGTCTGTAGGTGATTCCGGAGTGTGGGAGGCTGACTCCCGCTGAAATCTGGGCGTGGTGGGAGAGTAGCTGGGACTGACAGGAGAGTCCCAGGGGGCTGGGGGTGAAGACATGAGAGAGACTGGGGAGTAACTCAGTGAAACTGGTGAGTTTGGTGGTGACTGCGGGGTGCCTGGAACGGACTCCAGCTGAAATGTGGGCGTGGTTGGAGAGTAGCTGGGACAGACAGGAGAGTCCCTGAGGGCTGGTGAAGACATGAGAGGGACTGGAGAGTAATTGAGTGAAATTGGTGAGTTTGGTGGTGATTCCTGGGTGCCAGGAACTGACTCCCGCTGAAGTGTGGGCGTGGTTGGAGAGTAGCTGGGACACACAGGAGAGTCCCTGAGGGTTGGAGATAAAGACGTGCTAGAGACTGGGGAGTAACTGAGTGAAACTGGTGAGTTTGGTGGTGATTCCGGGGTGCCTGGAACTGACTCCAGCTGAAATGTGGGCGTTGTTGGAGAGTAGCTGGGACAGACGGGAGAGTCCCTGAGGGATGGTGAAGACATGAGAGAGACTGGGGAGTAACGCAGTGAAATTGATGAGTTTGCTGGTGATTTCTGGGTGCCTGCAACGGACTCCCGCTGAAGTGTGGGCGTGTTTGGAGAGTAGCTGGGACACACAGGCGAGTCCCTGAGGGTTGGAGATAAAGACGTGCTAGAGACTGGGGAGTAACTCAGTGAAAGTGGCGGGCTTGGTGGTGATCCCTGGGTTCCTGGAACTGACCCGCGCTGAAATGTGGGCGTGGTTGGAGAGTAGCTGGGACAGACTGGAGGGTCCGTAAGGGCTGGGGGTGAAGACGTGAGAGAGACTGGCGAGGATCTCACTGAGGTCTGTGAGTTTGTATGTGTTTCTGGGGTGTGGGGTACAGACTCCCGCAGAAACCTGGGCGTAGTTGGAGAGTAGCTGGGACAGACAGGAGAGTCATGGGTGGCTGGGGGTGAGCTGCTGGATGATGGCAGTAAGAACACATGGTATATTATTGATGAATGAGGTGACTGTGAAGAATCTCCAGAGGAGGACACGGGAGAACACGATGACATGAGTGACTGTCCTGCTTGGTTAGGAAAGGGAAACTTAAAGTTGTGGAATTCTGCTGATGATGGATGTGAGAGTGGTGAAGCCCTGTGGGATGATGTAGAGTACTTCCACATCCCTGGTGAGGAGCTGCCCCTTGGGTGTGAGTTTCTGGGAGGGGAGAGGGAGAAGCTGGGTGAGGCAGGCATGAATCTTGAGGAGTCAGGGCTGGGGAACCGCTCATATTCTCTCGAGACCTGTGAGTGTCTGGGGGACTCCTGGGTGCATGGGGCTGACACCCGCAGGAACCTGGGGATGGCTGGAGAGTAACTGGGAGCCACAGGAGAGTCCCTGAGGCCTGGGGGTGAAGAGATGAAAGACACAGGGGTGGAGCACTGTGAGGCTCGTGAGTTTGTTGGTGATTCCTGGGTGTGGGGGGCTGACTCCAGCTGAAATCTGGGGTTGTTTGGAGAGTGGCTGGGAGACACAGGAGAACCCAAGAGAGCTGGGGGTGAGCTGCTGGGTGATGGCAGTACGAACATGTGGTATATTATTGATGAACGTGGGGACTCTGAGGAATCCTCAGAGGAGGACACGGGAGAGCCCAATGGCTTCATTGATTGCCCATCACGGTGAGGACAGGGAAATGGGAGCTTGTGGGATTCTGGTGATGACAGAGGTGAGTGTGGTGAAGCCCTAGGGGATGGTGAATGGTAGCTCCGTATCCCTGGTGAGGAGCTTCCCCTTAAGCCTGAGTTTCTGAGAGGGGAGAGGGAGAAGCTGGGTGAGGCTGGCATGGACCTTGGGGAGGCCGGGCTGGGGGACCGTTCATAAGAAGAGCCAGACAAGACCCTACTGTTCTTAGGTGCAGACATGATTAGGAAGCCTGCAGCTCCCAGAGGCCCCTAGTAACTTTCTAACTCGCAGAAGGAAGGAGTGTGTGTGTGTGTGTGTGTGTGTGTGTGAGTGTGTGTGTGTGTTTGTGTGTGTGCGGTGTGAGCTATGTGCCCCTTAAGAAAATGGAAATCAACCAACCAATGAGACAGACAGACAGACAGACAGAGATTAACTTGCCCAAGTGTTCTGTCCTGTCCTCTGAATCCGCTTCCAAGTCGCAAGACGCAGTGAGCTCCAAGTCCACGCAGAGTCCACCAAACGCTCCGGCCGCTGATCCGCTCCGCGAAGATCTGAGTACAGGCCAGCCAGGGCGGGTTTAAATAGCCTCGGGCGCAGCCTAGCAGCGGAAAGGGCGGAGCTTCACTCCTCCTTTCCATCAGTCACCCCCAACTTTCCCAGGCTACACCTCGTAGGAAACTGTTCTCCTGCTTAGATTTCATGCGCCACCTTTGGGACAATCTAAGAACTTACAAGTTTTCTTGGCCAGATAACTTAGGAATTGTATGCACTGAAACACGGAAAACCAACTAGTGGTTCTGTGGTTCCCACGTTGTGGTTTTGACACCAGCAGCATCCTTGCAACAATCAAACCCCGGAGATCCACAGATCTGCGTTGTAACAAGACCTCCCCCTGACCCTGATGCATGGCAGTTTAAGAAGTCTTTCCGTGTAAGCGAAAAGACTTGGAAGAAAAGGTGGAGATATGCGTTGTAGAAACATTCTTTTGCTCTGGAACCACGTAGAGACTTGGGAGCCTGTTGGGTGGAGCATTCGTTGGCTGAGGGTGCTCGGGTTAGGAATATCAAGGTGTGGCTCCAGGTAATCCAATCATCTAATTAAGATTCCAGTTGTGCTCATCTGTTTTAAAATTCCGTTTGTGTAAATTCTTTCAGTCAGACTGAGAATGGCAAAGCCTCAACCCCAATTTCCAGGGGGGGCTGAGAGCCTCAGGTGGAGTTGATCACCAATAGCCTATGGTTTAACCCATCATGCCTATAGAATGAGGTCTCCATAAAAACCCAAAAGGACTGGGTTCAGAGAGCTTCTGGATAACACTTCCTGGAAGGCAGTGCGCCCCTCCCCACATGCCGGGCCACAAATTTATTTCTGAATTTTTGCAATATCCGCTAAAATACAAAGGCAAATGTAAGTGTTTCCCTGCGTGCTGTGAGCTCTTCCAGCAAATGAAAGCAAATAAATCTGGGAGTGGTGGCAACCTGATTTCTAGCCAGTTGCTGAGAAGCACAGGAAAAACAACGTAGGGCTTCCCATTGTTATTATTGTGGGAGGCCTGTCTGGCAGGACTCGGCCCTTTGGAATCTAATGCTATGTCCCGGTAGATAGCGTCACCATTGAATTAGAAGACACACATATGTTGAGAATAATATTTCTGGTCATTTGCTGCATGTCTTATTTACAATATGTAATCAAATTCTTTATCCTGACCTTATGACACCTGGGTTGAGAACAATGATGGGAAGCAAACATTGGTCTGTCACTTTCTGAGTTTGAAACTTTATTTTGCCTTTAGCGTTTTGCTATTGCTTTTTCCTTTTCTTTTGTTTCGTTTTGTTTCTAAGTTGTGGGGTATATGTGCAGGATGTGCAGATTTGTTACTAAGGTAAACAATCGTGTGCCATGGTGGTTTGCTGCACCTGACCACCCATCACCTAGGTATTAAGCCCAGCGTGCAGTAGCTGTTTTTCTTAACGCTCTGCCTCCCGAAAGGCCCCAGTGTGTGTTGTTCCCCTTCCTGTGTCCATGTGATCCCATTTTTCAGCTCCCATTATAAGTGAGAATGTGGCGTTTGATTTTTTTTCCCTGAATTAGTTTGCTGAGGATAATGACCTCACATCACCAGTGCTTTTGTTTTCTATTATAAAGAGTAGTATTTTATTGAATAAGATTTGCTCACAGAAAACGAAGCTTAAATCTACAATGAATGCCGGACTCTACAGCAGAAAGCAATTTTCTCACTTTGCCACACACAATGGTTCCTACTAAGTGAAAAAAAGCCATAAAATTTCATTCACAAATGTACTACTGTGTCTCAAAACATCTCACATAATCATGCACTGTACTAAAGCCATTAGATCAGTTCTTCAGTCAGGTTAAAGAAGTATCCCTCTAATAACTGATTTTTATAATGCTATCAATCTCCACTCCCAATCAGTCTGCCATTGTTAATGGCGTACAGCATTATTGAATACAATGGAATTGATGACGCCCATATCCACGGACAAACCGTGACTTAGGATGGATGATTTATGATTTTTCAACGTTATGATGGGTTTATTGGAATATTAGATGCGTTTCTGAGTTACACTGGTTTAGGAGTATGCGACCCTATAGTCCAGAAACAGCTGTATAAAGAAAAACAGGTGTACCTAATTAAAATATGCCTAGTGACTTGGGATAAATCAATAGATGTTCACAACTGATGGAGAGTCGTGAAAGAGAGATAGCGGTAAATAGTTACAATAACACAATTTTCCTGCACCTGTGGAGGATTTCCCCAAAAAAACGCAGAATGTGGGATGCACCTAAGGCATATGAAAGAGAGAGGGCAGAAGGAGTAAGAGAGAAATAGGAGGAAGGAAGGAAGGAAGGAAGGAAGGAAGGAAGGAAGGAAGGAAGGAAAGAAGGAAGGAAGGAAGGAAGGAAGGAAGGAAGGAAGGAAAGAAGGAAGGAAGGAAGGAAGGAAGGAAGGAAGGAAGGAAGGAAAGAAGGAAAGAAGGACGGAAGGAAGGAGAAAACACCCGGTGTTACTAAAACCCCAAAAAGACTGGTTTCCCCCTGTGGGTAAGCCTACAATGTGGATGAATCTTGAAAATATTGTGCTACGTGTTATGTCAGTCATAAAAGCTCACCTATTGTGCAATGCCGTTTATAGGAATTGTCCACAATATGGAAATCTATG
The DNA here is from genome assembly GCF_029281585.2 of Gorilla gorilla gorilla. Classification (NCBI taxonomy): domain Eukaryota; kingdom Metazoa; phylum Chordata; class Mammalia; order Primates; family Hominidae; genus Gorilla; species Gorilla gorilla. Next base: position 17,109,952 of record NC_073237.2, read on the forward strand.
CATATGGGGTTGATCGCACTATGTAGTTGCTACCTAGGGCTGAGGGTCAGGGAGAGGGTTTGAGACAGAATGAGGAGTGACTATTGTCTACAGGGTTTTTCTCTGGTCGGGGGTGATAAGACGTTCTACAATGGTTTGCGAATTAAAAGGGAATGTGCACAACCACAGGTATACTAAAAGCCACTCAATTCATGACTTTTAATGGGGGAATCTTATGTGGCGCACTCTCATCGAGACCACGGCAGACATAGTGAGAGAGAAAAAGGTGAGTAAATATCTGAAACGGAGGCAGAAACAGAGAGAATGTAAAGCCCTGTGAATGGAAGGGAGAGCGAAAAGGGCAAATGGTCCTATTTACAAATGACAGATGTGAAACTGGGTTTCACATCAACAGTGTCACTGCCAGGAAGGAGGGTCATGCTAGCCGTGTCACCGGTAGCGTGGCCCGCAGGGACGCCGACATGCTGGAGCGTCGTGCCAGCATGGGCTCTGGCAGCCACGTGGGCCAGCAGGAGGGTCCCACTGCTCAGCTGTGGGGTGAGGATAGACTGGGTGGTGATATCGGCCATGACAGGGGCCTCTTCTGCTGGCAAGAGTGTGACAGTAGCAAGTAGAGGGACAGGCCTGCGTGTGAGGACGGAATGCAGGAGGCGCTCTTCTGCGGCTGGGTGTGGGGCCCTCACCGGAACTGTGGAGAAATGGCCAGGTAACTGCGTCACGTGGGCTAGTAGATTGGCCAGGGCTTCGAACTGAAGGACAATAACGGGGAGTAGCTGTCAGGCCCTGGGAGTGTCTGAGTGTAAGTGGAGATGGGTTTGGGGTCACTGAGGGATGCGTGGGAGCCATCCCTGTATAGGTCCAGGTCATAGGGAGATAGGCTCGTGAGGCCTGTGGGTGTCTAGGGTTGTCCTGGGTGCCTGGGGCTGACTGTGGCAGAAATCTGGGGAGGGCTGGAGAGAAGCTGGGAGACACAGGAGAGTCCCTGAAGGCAGGGGGTGAAGAGGTGAAAGAAATGGGGGAGGGTTGCAGTAAGGTCCGTGAGTTTGTAGGTGATTCCTGGGTGTGGGAAGCTGACTCCAGGTGAAATCTGGAGATGGCTGGAGAGTAGCTGAGAGAGACAGAAGAGTCCCTGAGGGCTGGGGGTGAGAACATGAGGGAGACTGGGGAGTAAGTCAGTGAAATTCACGAGTTCGGTGGTGTGTCGTGGGCGCCTGGAACTGACTCCAGCTGGAATCTAGAGAAGTTTTGACAGTAGCTGAAAGAGACACAAGAGTCCCTGTGGGCTGAGGGCAAAGACCTGAGAGAGACCAGGGAGGACCTCAGTGAAGTCAGTGAGTCTGTAGGTGATTCCGGAGTGTGGGAGGCTGACTCCCGCTGAAATGTGGGCGTGGTGGGAGAGTAGCTGGGACTGACAGGAGAGTCCCAGGGGGCTGGGGGTGAAGACATGAGAGAGACTGGGGAGTAACTCAGTGAAACTGCTGAGTTTGTAGGTGATACCTGGGAGCCTGGAACTGACTCCCGCTGAAATCTGGGCATGGTTGGAGAGTAGCTGGGACACACAGGAGAGTCCCTGAGGGCTGGGGGTGAAGACATGAGAGAGACCGGGGAGTAACTCAGTGAAACTGGTGAGTTTGGTGGTGACTGCGGGGTGCCTGGAACGGACTCCAGCTGAAATGTGGGCGTGGTTGGAGAGTAGCTGGGACAGACAGGAGAGTCCCTGAGGGCTGGTGAAGACATGAGAGAGACTGGAGAGTAATTGAGTGAAATTGGTGAGTTTGGTGGTGATTCCTGGGTGCCAGGAACTGACTGCCGCTGAAGTGTGGGCGTGGTTGGAGAGTAGCTGGGACACACAGGAGAGTCCCTGAGGGTTGGAGATAAAGACGTGCTAGAGACTGGGGAGTAACTGAGTGAAACTGGTGAGTTTGGTGGTGATTCCGGGGTGCCTGGAACTGACTCCAGCTGAAATGTGGGCGTGGTTGGAGAGTAGCTGGGACAGACGGGAGAGTCCCTGACGGCTGGTGAAGACATGAGAGAGACTGGGGAGTAACGCGTGAAATTGGTGAGTTTGGTGGTGATTTCTGGGTGCCTGCAACGGACTCCTGCTGAAGTGTGGGCGTGTTTGGAGAGTAGCTGGGACACACAGGCGAGTCCCTGAGGGTTGGAGATAAAGACGTGCTAGAGACTGGGGAGTAACTCAGTGAAAGTGGCGGGCTTGGTGGTGATCCCTGGGTTCCTGGAACTGACCCGCGCTGAAATGTGGGCGTGGTTGGAGAGTAGCTGGGACAGACTGGAGGGTCCGTAAGGGCTGGGGGTGAAGACGTGAGAGAGACTGGCGAGGATCTCACTGAGGTCTGTGAGTTTGTAGGTGTTTCTGGGGTGTGGGGTACAGACTCCCGCTGAAATCTGGGCGTAGTTGGAGAGTAGCTGGGACAGACAGGAGAGTCATGGGTGGCTGGGGGTGAGCTGCTGGATGATGGCAGTAAGAACATATGGTATATTATTGATGAATGAGGTGACTGTGAAGAATCTCCAGTGGAGGACACGGGAGAACACGATGACATGAGTGACTGTCCTGCTTGGTTAGGAAAGGGAAACTTAAAGTTGTGGAATTCTGCTGATGATGGACGTGAGAGTGGTGAAGCCCTGTGGGATGATGTAGAGTACTTCCACATCCCTGGTGAGGAGCTGCCCCTTGGGTGTGAGTTTCTGGGAGGGGAGAGGGAGAAGCTGGGTGAGGCAGGCATGAATCTTGAGGAGTCAGGGCTGGGGGACCGCTCATATTCTCCCGAGACCTGTGAGTGTCTGGGGGACTCCTGGGTGCATGGGGCTGACACCCGCAGGAACCTGGGGATGGCTGGAGAGTAACTGGGAGCCACAGGAGAGTCCCTGAGGCCTGGGGGTGAAGAGATGAAAGACACAGGGGTGGAGCACTGTGAGGCTCGTGAGTTTGTTGGTGATTCCTGGGTGTGGGGGGCTGACTCCAGCTGAAATCTGGGGTTGTTTGGAGAGTAGCTGGGAGACACAGGAGACCCCCCGAGAGCTGAGGGTGAGCAGCTGGGTGATGGCAGTACGAACATGCGGTATATTATTGATGAACGTGGGGACTCTGAGGAATCCTCAGAGGAGGACACGGGAGAGCCCAATGGCTTCATTGATTGCCCATCACGGTGAGGACAGGGAAATGGGAGCTTGTGGGATTTTGGTGATGACAGAGGTGAGTGTGGTGAAGCCCTAGGGGATGGTGAATGGTAGCTCCGGATCCCTGGTGAGGAGCTTCCCCTTAAGCCTGAGTTTCTGAGAGGGGAGAGGGAGAAGCTGGGTGAGGCTGGCATGGACCTTGGGGAGGCCGGGCTGGGGGACCGTTCATAAGAAGAGCCAGACAAGACCCTACTGTTCTTAGGTGCAGACATGATTAGGAAGCCTGCAGCGCCCAGGGGCCCCTACTAACTTTCTAACTCGCAGAAGGAAGGAGTGTGTGTGTGTGTGTGTGTGTGTGTGTGTGTGTGTGTGAGTGTGTGTGTGTGTTTGTGTGTGTGCGGTGTGAGGTATGTGTCCCTTAAGAAAATGGAAATCAACCAACCAATGAGACAGACAGACAGACAGACAGACAGACAGAGATTAACTTGCCCAAGTGTTCTGTCCTGTCCTCTGAATCCGCTTCCAAGTCGCAAGACGCTGTGAGCTCCAAGTCCACGCAGAGTCCACCAAACGCTCCGGCCGCTGATCCGCTCCGCGAAGATCTGAGTACAGGCCAGCCAGGGCGGGTTTAAATAGCCTCGGGCGCAGCCTAGCAGCGGAAAGGGCGGAGCTTCACTCCTCCTTTCCATCAGTCACCCCCAACTTTCCCAGGCTACACCTCGTAGGAAACTGTTCTCATGCTTAGATTTCATGCGCCACCTTTGGGACAATCTAAGAACTTACAAGTTTTCTTGGACAGATAACTCAGGAATTGTATGCACTGAAACACGGAAAACCAACTAGTGGTTCTGTGGTTCCCACGTTGTGGTTTTGACACCAGCAGCATCCTTGCAACAATCAAACCCCGGAGATCCACAGATCTGCGTTGTAACAAGACCTCCCCCTGACCCTGATGCATGGCAGTTTAAGAAGTCTTTCCGTGTAAGCGAAAAGACTTGGAAGAAAAGGTGGAGATATGCGTTGTGGAAACATTCTTTTGCTCTGGAACCACGTAGAGACTTGGGAGCCTGTTGGGTGGAGCATTCGTTGGCTGAGGGTGCTCGGGTTAGGAATATCAAGGTGTGGCTCCAGGTAATCCAATCATCTAATTAAGATTCCAGTTGTGCTCATCTGTTTTGAAATTCCGTTTTTGTAAATTCTTTCAGTCAGACTGAGAATGGCAAAGCCTCAACCCCAATTTCCAGGGGGGGCTGAGAGCCTCAGGTGGAGTTGATCACCAATAGCCTATGGTTTAACCCATCATGCCTATAGAATGAGGTCTCCATAAAAACCCAAAAGGACTGGGTTCAGAGAGCTTCTGGATAACACTTCCTGGAAGGCAGTGCGCCCCTCCCCACATGCCGGGCCACAAATTTATTTCTGAATTTTTGCAATATCCGCTAAAATACAAAGGCAAATGTAAGTGTTTCCCTGCGTGCTGTGAGCTCTTCCAGCAAATGAAAGCAAATAAATCTGGGAGTGGTGGCAACCTGATTTCTAGCCAGTTGCTGAGAAGCACAGGAAAAACAACGTAGGGCTTCCCATTGTTATTACTGTGGGAGGCCTGTCTGGCAGGACTCGGCCCTTTGGAATCTAATGCTATGTCCCGGTAGATAGCGTCACCATTGAATTAGAAGACACACATATGTTGAGAATAATATTTCTGGTCATTTGCTGCATGTCTTATTTACAATATGTAATCAAATTCTTTATCCTGACCTTATGGCACCTGGGTTGAGAACCATGATGGGAAGCAAACATTGGTCTGTCACTTTCTGAGTTTGAAACTTTATTTTGCCTTTAGCGTTTTGCTATTGCTTTTTCGTTTTCTTTTGTTTCGTTTTGTTTCTAAGTTGTGGGGTATATGTGCAGGATGTGCAGATTTGTTACTAAGGTAAACAATCGTGTGCCATGGTGGTTTGCTGCACCTGTCCACCCATCACCTAGGTATTAAGCCCAGCGTGCAGTAGCTGTTTTTCTTAACGCTCTGCCTCCCGAAAGGCCCCAGTGTGTGCTGTTCCCCTTCCTGTGTCCATGTGATCCCATTTTTCAGCTCCCATTATAAGTGAGAATGTGGCGTTTGATTTTCTTTCCCTGGATTAGTTTGCTGAGGATAATGACCTCACATCACCAGTGCTTTTGTTTTCTATTATAAAGAGTAGTATTTTATTGAATAAGATTTGCTCACAGAAAACGAAGCTTAAATCTACAATGAATGCCGGACTCTACAGCAGAAAGCAATTTTCTCACTTTGCCACACACAATGGTTCCTACTAAGTGAAAAAAAAGCCATAAAATTTCATTCACAAATGTACTACTGTGTCTCAAAACATCTCACATAATCATGCACTGTACTAAAGCCATTAGATCAGTTCTTCAGTCAGGTTAAAGAAGTATCCCTCTAATAACTGATTTTTATAATGCTATCAATCTCCACTCCCAATCAGTCTGCCATTGTTAATGGCGTACAGCATTATTGAATACAATGGAATTGATGACGCCCATATCCACGGACAAACCGTGACTTAGGATGGATGATTTATGATTTTTCAACGTTATGATGGGTTTATTGGAATATTAGATGCGTTTCTGAGTTACACTGGTTTAGGAGTATGCGACCCTATAGTCCAGAAACAGCTGTATAAAGAAAAACAGGTGTACCTAATTAAAATATGCCTAGTGACTTGGGATAAATCAATAGATGTTCACAACTGATGGAGAGTCGTGAAAGAGAGATAGCGGTAAATAGTTACAATAACACAATTTTCCTGCACCTGTGGAGGATTTCCCCAAGAAAACGCAGAATGTGGGATGCACCTAAGGCATATGAAAGAGAGAGGGCAGAAGGAGTAAGAGAGAAATAGGAGGAAGGAAGGAAGGAAGGAAGGAAGGAAGGAAGGAAGGAAGGAAGGAAGGAAGGAAAGAAGGAAAGAAGGACGGAAGGAAGGAGAAAACACCCGGTGTTACTAAAACCCCAAAAAGACTGGTTTCCCCCTGTGGGTAAGCCTACAATGTGGATGAATCTTGAAAATATTGTGCTACGTGTTATGTCAGTCATAAAAGCTCACCTATTGTGCAATGTCGTTTTTAGGAATTGTCCACAATATGGAAATCTATGCATATGGGGTTGATCGCACTATGTAGTTGCTACCTAGGGCTGAGGGTCAGGGAGAGGGTTTGAGACAGAATGAGGAGTGACTAATGTCTACAGGGTTTTTCTCTGGTCGGGGGTGATAAGACGTTCTACAATGGTTTGCGAATTAAAAGGGAATGTGCACAACCACAGGTATACTAAAAGCCACTCAATTCATGACTTTTAATGGGGGAATCTTATGTGGCGCACTCTCATCGAGACCACGGCAGACATAGTGAGAGAGAAAAAGGTGAGTAAATATCTGAAACGGAGGCAGAAACAGAGAGAATGTAAAGCCCTGTGAATGGAAGGGAGAGCGAAAAGGGCAAATGGTCCTATTTACAAATGACAGATGTGAAACTGGGGTTCACATCAACAGTGTCACTGCCAGGAAGGAGGGTCATGCTAGCCATGTCACCAGTAGCGTGGCCCGCAGGGACGCCGACATGCTGGAGCGTCGTGCCAGCATGGGCTCTGGCAGCCACGTGGGCCAGCAGGAGGGTCCCGCTGCTCAGCTGTGGGGTGAGGATAGACTGGGTGGTGATATCGGCCATGACAGGGGCCTCTTCTGCTGGCAAGAGTGTGACAGTAGCAAGTAGAGGGACAGGCCTGCGTGTGAGGACGGAATGCAGGAGGCGCTCTTCTGCGGCTGGGTGTGGGGCCCTCACCGGAACTGTGGAGAAATGGCCAGGTAACTGCGTCACGTGGGCTAGTAGATTGGCCAGGGCTTCGAACTGAAGGACAATAACGGGGAGTAGCTGTCAGGCCCTGGGAGTGTCTGAGTGTAAGTGGAGATGGGTTTGGGGTCACTGAGGGATGCGTGGGAGCCATCCCTGTATAGGTCCAGGTCATAGGGAGATAGGCTCGTGAGGCCTGTGGGTGTCTAGGGTTGTCCTGGGTGCCTGGGGCTGACTGTGGCAGAAATCTGGGGAGGGCTGGAGAGAAGCTGGGAGACACAGGAGAGTCCCTGAAGGCAGGGGGTGAAGAGGTGAAAGAAATGGGGGAGGGTTGCAGTAAGGTCCGTGAGTTTGTAGGTGATTCCTGGGTGTGGGAAGCTGACTCCAGGTGAAATCTGGAGATGGCTGGAGAGTAGCTGAGAGAGACAGAAGAGTCCCTGAGGGCTGGGGGTGAGAACATGAGGGAGACTGGGGAGTAAGTCAGTGAAATTCGCGAGTTCGGTGGTGTGTCGTGGGCGCCTGGAACTGACTCCAGCTGGAATCTAGAGAAGTTTTGACAGTAGCTGAAAGAGACACAAGAGTCCCTGTGGGCTGAGGGCAAAGACCTGAGAGAGACCAGGGAGGACCTCAGTGAAGTCTGTGAGTCTGTAGGTGATTCCGGAGTGTGGGAGGCTGACTCCCGCTGAAATGTGGGCGTGGTGGGAGAGTAGCTGGGACTGACAGGAGAGTCCCAGGGGGCTGGGGGTGAAGACATGAGAGAGACTGGGGAGTAACTCAGTGAAACTGCTGAGTTTGTAGGTGATACCTGGGAGCCTGGAACTGACTCCCGCTGAAATCTGGGCATGGTTGGAGAGTAGCTGGGACACACAGGAGAGTCCCTGAGGGCTGGGGGTGAAGACATGAGAGAGACCGGGGAGTAACTCAGTGAAACTGGTGAGTTTGGTGGTGACTGCGGGGTGCCTGGAACGGACTCCAGCTGAAATGTGGGCGTGGTTGGAGAGTAGCTGGGACAGACAGGAGAGTCCCTGAGGGCTGGTGAAGACATGAGAGAGACTGGAGAGTAATTGAGTGAAATTGGTGAGTTTGGTGGTGATTCCTGGGTGCCAGGAACTGACTGCCGCTGAAGTGTGGGCGTGGCTGGAGAGTAGCTGGGACACACAGGAGAGTCCCTGAGGGTTGGAGATAAAGACGTGCTAGAGACTGGGGAGTAACTGAGTGAAACTGGTGAGTTTGGTGGTGATTCCGGGGTGCCTGGAACTGACTCCAGCTGAAATGTGGGCGTGGTTGGAGAGTAGCTGGGACAGACGGGAGAGTCCCTGAGGGCTGGTGAAGACATGAGAGAGACTGGGGAGTAACGCAGTGAAATTGGTGAGTTTGGTGGTGATTTCTGGGTGCCTGCAACGGACTCCCGCTGAAGTGTGGGCGTGTTTGGAGAGTAGCTGGGACACACAGGCGAGTCCCTGAGGGTTGGAGATAAAGACGTGCTAGAGACCGGGGAGTAACTCAGTGAAAGTGGCGGGCTTGGTGGTGATCCCTGGGTTCCTGGAACTGACCCGCGCTGAAATGTGGGCGTGGTTGGAGAGTAGCTGGGACAGACTGGAGGGTCCGTAAGGGCTGGGGGTGAAGACGTGAGAGAGACTGGCGAGGATCTCACTGAGGTCTGTGAGTTTGTAGGTGTTTCTGGGTTGTGGGGTACAGACTCCCGCTGAAATCTGGGCGTAGTTGGAGAGTAGCTGGGACAGACAGGAGAGTCATGGGTGGCTGGGGGTGAGCTGCTGGATGATGGCAGTAAGAACATATGGTATATTATTGATGAATGAGGTGACTGTGAAGAATCTCCAGAGGAGGACACGGGAGAACACGATGACATGAGTGACTGTCCTGCTTGGTTAGGAAAGGGAAACTTAAAGTTGTGGAATTCTGCTGATGATGGATGTGAGAGTGGTGAAGCCCTGTGGGATGATGTAGAGTACTTCCACATCCCTGGTGAGGAGCTGCCCCTTGGGTGTGAGTTTCTGGGAGGGGAGAGGGAGAAGCTGGGTGAGGCAGGCATGAATCTTGAGGAGTCAGGGCTGGGGGACCGCTCATATTCTCTCGAGACCTGTGAGTGTCTGGGGGACTCCTGGGTGCATGGGGCTGACACCCGCAGGAACCTGGGGATGGCTGGAGAGTAACTGGGAGCCACAGGAGAGTCCCTGAGGCCTGGGAGTGAAGAGATGAAAGACACAGGGGTGGAGCACTGTGAGGCTCCTGAGTTTGTTGGTGATTCCTGGGTGTGGGGGGCTGACTCCAGCTGAAATCTGGGGTTGTTTGGAGAGTAGCTGGGAGACACAGGAGAACCCCCGAGAGCTGGGGGTGAGCTGCTGGGTGATGGCAGTACAAACATGTGGTATATTATTGATGAACGTGGGGACTCTGAGGAATCCTCAGAGGAGGACACGGGAGAACCCAATGGCTTCATTGATTGCCCATCACGGTGAGGACAGGGAAATGGGAGCTTGTGGGATTCTGGTGATGACAGAGGTGAGTGTGGTGAAGCCCTAGGGGATGGTGAATGGTAGCTCCGGATCACTGGTGAGGAGCTTCCCCTTAAGCCTGAGTTTCTGAGAGGGGAGAGGGAGAAGCTGGGTGAGGCTGGCATGGACCTTGGGGAGGCCGGGCTGGGGGACCGTTCATAAGAAGAGCCAGACAAGACCCTACTGTTCTTAGGTGCAGACATGATTAGGAAGCCTGCAGCTCCCAGGGGCCCCTACTAACTTTCTAACTCGCAGAAGGAAGGAGTGTGTGTGTGTGTGTGTGTGTGTGTGTGTGTGTGTGTGTGTGTGTGTGTGTGAGTGTGTGTTTGTGTGTGTGCGGTGTGAGGTATGTGCCCCTTAAGAAAATGGAAATCAACCAACCAATGAGACAGACAGACAGACAGACAGACAGATTCACTTGCCCAAGTGTTCTGTCCTGTCCTCTGAATCCGCTTCCAAGTCGCAAGATGCTGTGAGCTCCAAGTCCACGTAGAGTCCACCAAACGCTCCGGCCGCTGATCCGCTCCGCGAAGATCTGAGTACAGGCCAGCCAGGGCGGGTTTAAATAGCCTCGGGCGCAGCCTAGCAGCGGAAAGGGCGGAGCTTCACTCCTCCTTTCCATCAGTCACCCCCAACTTTCCCAGGCTACACCTCGTAGGAAACTGTTCTCCTGCTTAGATTTCATGCGCCACCTTTGGGACAATCTAAGAACTTACAAGTTTTCTTGGCCAGATAACTTAGGAATTGTATGCACTGAAACACGGAAAACCAACTAGTGGTTCTGTGGTTCCCACGTTGTGGTTTTGACACCAGCAGCATCCTTGCAACAATCAAACCCCGGAGATCCACAGATCTGCGTTGTAACAAGACCTCCCCCTGACCCTGATGCATGGCAGTTTAAGAAGTCTTTCCGTGTAAGCGAAAAGACTTGGAAGAAAAGGTGGAGATATGCGTTGTAGAAACATTCTTTTGCTCTGGAACCACGTAGAGACTTGGGAGCCTGTTGGGTGGAGCATTCGTTGGCTGAGGGTGCTCGGGTTAGGAATATCAAGGTGTGGCTCCAGGTAATCCAATCATCTAATTAAGATTCCAGTTGTGCTCATCTGTTTTAAAATTCCGTTTGTGTAAATTCTTTCAGTCAGACTGAGAATGGCAAAGCCTCAACCCCAATTTCCAGGGGGGGCTGAGAGCCTCAGGTGGAGTTGATCACCAATAGCCTATGGTTTAACCCATCATGCCTATAGAATGAGGTCTCCATAAAAACCCAAAAGGACTGGGTTCAGAGAGCTTCTGGATAACACTTCCTGGAAGGCAGTGCGCCCCTCCCCACATGCCGGGCCACAAATTTATTTCTGAATTTTTGCAATATCCGCTAAAATACAAAGGCAAATGTAAGTGTTTCCCTGCGTGCTGTGAGCTCTTCCAGCAAATGAAAGCAAATAAATCTGGGAGTGGTGGCAACCTGATTTCTAGCCAGTTGCTGAGAAGCACAGGAAAAACAACGTAGGGCTTCCCATTGTTATTATTGTGGGAGGCCTGTCTGGCAGGACTCGGCCCTTTGGAATCTAATGCTATGTCCCGGTAGATAGCGTCACCATTGAATTAGAAGACACATATATGTTGAGAATAATATTTCTGGTCATTTGCTGCACGTCTTATTTACAATATGTAATCAAATTCTTTATCCTGACCTTATGGCACCTGGGTTGAGAACCATGATGGGAAGCAAACATTGGTCTGTCACTTTCTGAGTTTGAAACTTTATTTTGCCTTTAGCGTTTTGCTATTGCTTTTTCGTTTTCTTTTGTTTCGTTTTGTTTCTAAGTTGTGGGGTATATGTGCAGGATGTGCAGATTTGTTACTAAGGTAAACAATCGTGTGCCATGGTGGTTTGCTGCACCTGTCCACCCATCACCTAGGTATTAAGCCCAGCGTGCAGTAGCTGTTTATCTTAACGCTCTGCCTCCCGAAAGGACCCAGTGTGTGTTGTTCCCCTTCCTGTGTCCATGTGATCCCATTTTTCAGCTCCCATTATAAGTGAGAATGTGGCGTTTGATTTTCTTTCCCTGGATTAGTTTGCTGAGGATAATGACCTCACATCACCAGTGCTTTTGTTTTTTATTATAAAGAGTAGTATTTTATTGAATAAGATTTGCTCACAGAAAACGAAACTTAAATCTACAATGAATGCCAGACTCTACAGCAGAAAGCAATTTTCTCACTTTGCCACACACAATGGTTCCTACTAAGTGAAAAAAAGCCATAAAATTTCATTCACAAATGTACTACTGTGTCTCAAAACATCTCACATAATCATGCACTGTACTAAAGCCATTAGATCAGTTCTTCAGTCAGGTTAAAGAAGTATCCCTCTAATAACTGATTTTTATAATGCTATCAATCTCCACTCCCAATCAGTCTGCCATTGTTAATGGCGTACAGCATTATTGAATACAATGGAATTGATGACGCCCATATCCACGGACAAACCGTGACTTAGGATGGTTTGATTTATGATTTTTCAACGTTATGATGGGTTTATTGGAATATTAGATGCGTTTCTGAGTTACACTGGTTTAGGAGTATGCGACCCTATAGTCCAGAAACAGCTGTATAAAGAAAAACAGGTGTACCTAATTAAAATATGCCTAGTGACTTGGGATAAATCAATAGATGTTCACAACTGATGGAGAGTCGTGAAAGAGAGATAGCGGTAAATAGTTACAATAACACAATTTTCCTGCACCTGTGGAGGATTTCCCCAAAAAAACGCAGAATGTGGGATGCACCTAAGGCATATGAAAGAGAGAGGGCAGAAGGAGTAAGAGAGAAATAGGAGGAAGGAAGGAAGGAAGGAAGGAAGGAAGGAAGGAAGGAAGGAAGGAAGGAAAGAAGGAAGGTAGGAAGGAAGGAAGGAAGGAAGGAAGGAAGGAAAGAAGGAAAGAAGGACGGAAGGAAGGAAGGAAGGAAAGAAGGAAAGAAGGACGGAAGGAAGTAGAAAACACCCGGTGTTACTAAAACCCCAAAAAGACTGGTTTCCCCCTGTGGGTAAGCCTACAATGTGGATGAATCTTGAAAATATTGTGCTACGTGTTATGTCAGTCATAAAAGCTCACCTATTGTGCAATGCCGTTTATAGGAATTGTCCACAATATGGAAATCTATGCATATGGGGTTGATCGCACTATGTAGTTGCTACCTAGGGCTGAGGGTCAGGGAGAGGGTTTGAGACAGAATGAGGAGTGACTAATGTCTACAGGGTTTTTCTCTGGTCGGGGGTGATAAGACGTTCTACAATGGTTTGCGAATTAAAAGGGAATGTGCACAACCACAGGTATACTAAAAGCCACTCAATTCATGACTTTTAATGGGGGAATCTTATGTGGCGCACTCTCATCGAGACCACGGCAGACATAGTGAGAGAGAAAAAGGTGAGTAAATATCTGAAACGGAGGCAGAAACAGAGAGAATGTAAAGCCCTGTGAATGGAAGGGAGAGCGAAAAGGGCAAATGGTCCTATTTACAAATGACAGATGTGAAACTGGGGTTCACATCAACAGTGTCACTGCCAGGAAGGAGGGTCATGCTAGCCGTGTCACCGGTAGCGTGGCCCGCAGGGACGCCGACATGCTGGAGCGTCGTGCCAGCATGGGCTCTGGCAGCCACGTGGGCCAGCAGGAGGGTCCCGCTGCTCAGCTGTGGGGTGAGGATAGACTGGGTGGTGATATCGGCCATGACAGGGGCCTCTTCTGCTGGCAAGAGTGTGACAGTAGCAAGTAGAGGGACAGGCCTGCGTGTGAGGACGGAATGCAGGAGGCGCTCTTCTGCGGCTGGGTGTGGGGCCCTCACCGGAACTGTGGAGAAATGGCCAGGTAACTGCGTCACGTGGGCTAGTAGATTGGCCAGGGCTTCGAACTGAAGGACAATAACGGGGAGTAGCTGTCAGGCCCTGGGAGTGTCTGAGTGTAAGTGGAGATGGGTTTGGGGTCACTGAGGGATGCGTGGGAGCCATCCCTGTATAGGTCCAGGTCATAGGGAGATAGGCTCGTGAGGCCTGTGGGTGTCTAGGGTTGTCCTGGGTGCCTGGGGCTGACTGTGGCAGAAATCTGGGGAGGGCTGGAGAGAAGCTGGGAGACACAGGAGAGTCCCTGAAGGCAGGGGGTGAAGAGGTGAAAGAAATGGGGGAGGGTTGCAGTAAGGTCCGTGAGTTTGTAGGTGATTCCTGGGTGTGGGAAGCTGACTCCAGGTGAAATCTGGAGATGGCTGGAGAGTAGCTGAGAGAGACAGAAGAGTCCCTGAGGGCTGGGGGTGAGAACATGAGGGAGACTGGGGAGTAAGTCAGTGAAATTCGCGAGTTCGGTGGTGTGTCGTGGGCGCCTGGAACTGACTCCAGCTGGAATCTAGAGAAGTTTTGACAGTAGCTGAAAGAGACACAAGAGTCCCTGTGGGCTGAGGGCAAAGACCTGAGAGAGACCAGGGAGGAGCTCAGTGAAGTCAGTGAGTCTGTAGGTGATTCCGGAGTGTGGGAGGCTGACTCCCGCTGAAATCTGGGCGTGGTGGGAGAGTAGCTGGGACTGACAGGAGAGTCCCAGGGGGCTGGGGGTGAAGACATGAGAGAGACTGGGGAGTAACTCAGTGAAACTGCTGAGTTTGTAGGTGATACCTGGGAGCCTGGAACTGACTCCCGCTGAAATCTGGGCATGGTTGGAGAGTAGCTGGGACACACAGGAGAGGCCCTGAGGGCTGGGGGTGAAGACATGAGAGAGACCGGGGAGTAACTCAGTGAAACTGGTGAGTTTGGTGGTGACTGCGGGGTGCCTGGAACGGACTCCAGCTGAAATGTGGGCGTGGTTGGAGAGCAGCTGAGACAGACAGGAGAGTCCCTGAGGGCTGGTGAAGACATGAGAGAGACTGGAGAGTAATTGAGTGAAATTGGTGAGTTTGGTGGTGATTCCTGGGTGCCAGGAACTGACTCCCGCTGAAGTGTGGGCGTGGTTGGAGAGTAGCTGGGACACACAGGAGAGTCCCTGAGGTTTGGAGATAAAGACGTGCTAGAGACTGGGGAGTAACTGAGTGAAACTGGTGAGTTTGGTGGTGATTCCGGGGTGCCTGGAACTGACTCCAGCTGAAATGTGGGCGTGTTTGGAGAGTAGCTGGGACAGACGGGAGAGTCCCTGAGGGCTGGTGAAGACATGAGAGAGACTGGGGTGTAACGCAGTGAAATTGGTGAGTTTGGTGGTGATTTCTGGGTGCCTGCAACGGACTCCCGCTGAAGTGTGGGCGTGTTTGGAGAGTAGCTGAGACACACAGGCGAGTCCCTGAGGGTTGGAGATAAAGACGTGCTAGAGACTGGGGAGTAACTCAGTGAAAGTGGCGGGCTTGGTGGTGATCCCTGGGTTCCTGGAACTGACCCGCGCTGAAATGTGGGCGTGGTTGGAGAGTAGCTGGGACAGACTGGAGGGTCCGTAAGGGCTGGGGGTGAAGACGTGAGAGAGACTGGCGAGGATCTCACTGAGGTCTGTGAGTTTGTAGGTGTTTCTGGGGTGTGGGGTACAGACTCCCGCTGAAATCTGGGCGTAGTTGGAGAGTAGCTGGGACAGACAGGAGAGTCATGGGTGGCTGGGGGTGAGCTGCTGGATGATGGCAGTAAGAACATATGGTATATTATTGATGAATGAGGTGACTGTGAAGAATCTCCAGAGGAGGACACGGGAGAACACGATGACATGAGTGACTGTCCTGCTTGGTTAGGAAAGGGAAACTTAAAGTTGTGGAATTCTGCTGATGATGGACGTGAGAGTGGTGAAGCCCTGTGGGATGATGTAGAGTACTTCCACATCCCTGGTGAGGAGCTGCCCCTTGGGTGTGAGTTTCTGGGAGGGGAGAGGGAGAAGCTGGGTGAGGCAGGCATGAATCTTGAGGAGTCAGGGCTGGGGGACCGCTCATATTCTCCCGAGACCTGTGAGTGTCTGGGGGACTCCTGGGTGCATGGGGCTGACACCCGCAGGAACCTGGGGATGGCTGGAGAGTAACTGGGAGCCACAGGAGAGTCCCTGAGGCCTGGGGGTGAAGAGATGAAAGACACAGGGGTGGAGCACTGTGAGGCTCGTGAGTTTGTTGGTGATTCCTGGGTGTGGGGGGCTGACTCCAGCTGAAATCTGGGGTTGTTTGGAGAGTGGCTGGGAGACACAGGAGACCCCCCGAGAGCTGGGGGTGAGCTGCTGGGTGATGGCAGTACGAACATGTGGTATATTATTGATGAACGTGGGGACTCTGAGGAATCCTCAGAGGAGGACACGGGAGAGCCCAATGGCTTCATTGATTGCCCATCACGGTGAGGACAGGGAAATGGGAGCTTGTGGGATTCTGGTGATGACAGAGGTGAGTGTGGTGAAGCCCTAGGGGATGGTGAATGGTAGCTCCGGATCCCTGGTGAGGAGCTTCCCCTTAAGCCTGAGTTTCTGAGAGGGGAGAGGGAGAAGCTGGGTGAGGCTGGCATGGACCTTGGGGAGGCCGGGCTGGGGGACCGTTCATAAGAAGAGCCAGACAAGACCCTACTGTTCTTAGGTGCAGACATGATTAGGAAGCCTGCAGCGCCCAGGGGCCCCTACTAACTTTCTAACTCGCAGAAGGAAGGAGTGTGTGTGTGTGTGTGTGTGTGTGTGTGTGTGTGTGTGTGAGTGTGTGTGTGTTTGTGTGTGTGCGGTGTGAGGTATGTGCCCCTTAAGAAAATGGAAATCAACCAACCAATGAGACAGACGGAAAGACAGACAGACAGAGATTCACTTGCCCAAGTGTTCTGTCCTGTCCTCTGAATCCGCTTCCAAGTCGCAAGACGCTGTGAGCTCCAAGTCCACGCAGAGTCCACCAAACGCTCCGGCCGCTGATCCGCTCCGCGAAGATCTGAGTACAGGCCAGCCAGGGCGGGTTTAAATAGCCTCGGGCGCAGCCTAGCAGCGGAAAGGGCGGAGCTTCACTCCTCCTTTCCATCAGTCACCCCCAACTTTCCCAGGCTACACCTCGTAGGAAACTGTTCTCCTGCTTAGATTTCATGCGCCACCTTTGGGACAATCTAAGAACTTACAAGTTTTCTTGGCCAGATAACTTAGGAATTGTATGCACTGAAACACGGAAAACCAACTAGTGGTTCTGTGGTTCCCACGTTGTGGTTTTGACACCAGCAGCATCCTTGCAACAATCAAACCCCGGAGATCCACAGATCTGCGTTGTAACAAGACCTCCCCCTGACCCTGATGCATGGCAGTTTAAGAAGTCTTTCCGTGTAAGCGAAAAGACTTGGAAGAAAAGGTGGAGATATGCGTTGTAGAAACATTCTTTTGCTCTGGAACCACGTAGAGACTTGGGAGCCTGTTGGGTGGAGCATTCGTTGGCTGAGGGTGCTCGGGTTAGGAATATCAAGGTGTGGCTCCAGGTAATCCAATCATCTAATTAAGATTCCAGTTGTGCTCATCTGTTTTAAAATTCCGTTTGTGTAAATTCTTTCAGTCAGACTGAGAATGGCAAAGCCTCAACCCCAATTTCCAGGGGGGGCTGAGAGCCTCAGGTGGAGTTGATCACCAATAGCCTATGGTTTAACCCATCATGCCTATAGAATGAGGTCTCCATAAAAACCCAAAAGGACTGGGTTCAGAGAGCTTCTGGATAACACTTCCTGGAAGGCAGTGCGCCCCTCCCCACATGCCGGGCCACAAATTTATTTCTGAATTTTTGCAATATCCGCTAAAACACAAAGGCAAATGTAAGTGTTTCCCTGCGTGCTGTGAGCTCTTCCAGCAAATGAAAGCAAATAAATCTGGGAGTGGTGGCAACCTGATTTCTAGCCAGTTGCTGAGAAGCACAGGAAAAACAACGTAGGGCTTCCCATTGTTATTAGTGTGGGAGGCCTGTCTGGCAGGACTCGGCCCTTTGGAATCTAATGCTATGTCCCGGTAGATAGCGTCACCATTGAATTAGAAGACACACATATGTTGAGAATAATATTTCTGGTCATTTGCTGCATGTCTTATTTACAATATGTAATCAAATTCTTTATCCTGACCTTATGGCACCTGGGTTGAGAACCATGATGGGAAGCAAACATTGGTCTGTCACTTTCTGAGTTTGAAACTTTATTTTGCCTTTAGCGTTTTGCTATTGCTTTTTCGTTTTCTTTTGTTTCGTTTTGTTTCTAAGTTGTGGGGTATATGTGCAGGATGTGCAGATTTGTTACTAAGGTAAACAATCGTGTGCCATGGTGGTTTGCTG
Source organism: Gorilla gorilla gorilla (assembly GCF_029281585.2). NCBI lineage: Eukaryota > Metazoa > Chordata > Mammalia > Primates > Hominidae > Gorilla > Gorilla gorilla. Next base: position 17,127,720 of record NC_073237.2, read on the forward strand.
CACCTGTCCACCCATCACCTAGGTATTAAGCCCAGCGTGCAGTAGCTGTTTTTCTTAACGCTCTGCCTCCCGAAAGGCCCCAGTGTGTGTTGTTCCCCTTCCTGTGTCCATGTGATCCCATTTTTCAGCTCCCATTATAAGTGAGAATGTGGCGTTTGATTTTCTTTCCCTGGATTAGTTTGCTGAGGATAATGACCTCACATCACCAGTGCTTTTGTTTTTTATTATAAAGAGTAGTATTTTATTGAATAAGATTTGCTCACAGAAAACGAAGCTTAAATCTACAATGAATGCCGGACTCTAACAGCAGAAAGCAATTTTCTCACTTTGCCACACACAATGGTTCCTACTAAGTGAAAAAAAGCCATAAAATTTCATTCACAAATGTACTACTGTGTCTCAAAACATCTCACATAATCATGCACTGTACTAAAGCCATTAGATCAGTTCTTCAGTCAGGTTAAAGAAGTATCCCTCTAATAACTGATTTTTATAATGCTATCAATCTCCACTCCCAATCAGTCTGCCATTGTTAATGGCGTACAGCATTATTGAATACAATGGAATTGATGACGCCCATATCCACGGACAAACCGTGACTTAGGATGGTTTGATTTATGATTTTTCAACGTTATGATGGGTTTATTGGAATATTAGATGCGTTTCTGAGTTACACTGGTTTAGGAGTATGCGACCCTATAGTCCAGAAACAGCTGTATAAAGAAAAACAGGTGTACCTAATTAAAATATGCCTAGTGACTTGGGATAAATCAATAGATGTTCACAACTGATGGAGAGTCGTGAAAGAGAGATAGCGGTAAATAGTTACAATAACACAATTTTCCTGCACCTGTGGAGGATTTCCCCAAAAAAACGCAGAATGTGGGATGCACCTAAGGCATATGAAAGAGAGAGGGCAGAAGGAGTAAGAGAGAAATAGGAGGAAGGAAGGAAGGAAGGAAGGAAGGAAGGAAGGAAGGAAGGAAGGAAAGAAGGAAGGAAGGAAGGAAGGAAGGAAGGAAGGAAAGAAGGAAAGAAGGACGGAAGGAAGGAGAAAACACCCGGTGTTACTAAAACCCCAAAAAGACTGGTTTCCCCCTGTGGGTAAGCCTACAATGTGGATGAATCTTGAAAATATTGTGCTACGTGTTATGTCAGTCATAAAAGCTCACCTATTGTGCAATGCCGTTTATAGGAATTGTCCACAATATGGAAATCTATGCATATGGGGTTGATCGCACTATGTAGTTGCTACCTAGGGCTGAGGGTCAGGGAGAGGGTTTGAGACAGAATGAGGAGTGACTAATGTCTACAGGGTTTTTCTCTGGTCGGGGGTGATAAGACGTTCTACAATGGTTTGCGAATTAAAAGGGAATGTGCACAACCACAGGTATACTAAAAGCCACTCAATTCATGACTTTTAATGGGGGAATCTTATGTGGCGCACTCTCATCGAGACCACGGCAGACATAGTGAGAGAGAAAAAGGTGAGTAAATATCTGAAACGGAGGCAGAAACAGAGAGAATGTAAAGCCCTGTGAATGGAAGGGAGAGCGAAAAGGGCAAATGGTCCTATTTACAAATGACAGATGTGAAACTGGGGTTCACATCAACAGTGTCACTGCCAGGAAGGAGGGTCATGCTAGCCGTGTCACCGGTAGCGTGGCCCGCAGGGACGCCGACATGCTGGAGCGTCGTGCCAGCATGGGCTCTGGCAGCCACGTGGGCCAGCAGGAGGGTCCCGCTGCTCAGCTGTGGGGTGAGGATAGACTGGGTGGTGATATCAGCCATGACAGGGGCCTCTTCTGCTGGCAAGAGTGTGACAGTAGCAAGTAGAGGGACAGGCCTGCGTGTGAGGACGGAATGCAGGAGGCGCTCTTCTGCGGCTGGGTGTGGGGCCCTCACCGGAACTGTGGAGAAATGGCCAGGTAACTGCGTCACGTGGGCTAGTAGATTGGCCAGGGCTTCGAACTGAAGGACAATAACGGGGAGTAGCTGTCAGGCCCTGGGAGTGTCTGAGTGTAAGTGGAGATGGGTTTGGGGTCACTGAGGGATGCGTGGGAGCCATCCCTGTATAGGTCCAGGTCATAGGGAGATAGGCTCGTGAGGCCTGTGGGTGTCTAGGGTTGTCCTGGGTGCCTGGGGCTGACTGTGGCAGAAATCTGGGGAGGGCTGGAGAGAAGCTGGGAGACACAGGAGAGTCCCTGAAGGCAGGGGGTGAAGAGGTGAAAGAAATGGGGGAGGGTTGCAGTAAGGTCCGTGAGTTTGTAGGTGATTCCTGGGTGTGGGAAGCTGACTCCAGGTGAAATCTGGAGATGGCTGGAGAGTAGCTGAGAGAGACAGAAGAGTCCCTGAGGGCTGGGGGTGAGAACATGAGGGAGACTGGGGAGTAAGTCAGTGAAATTCGCGAGTTCGGTGGTGTGTCGTGGGCGCCTGGAACTGACTCCAGCTGGAATCTAGAGAAGTTTTGACAGTAGCTGAAAGAGACACAAGAGTCCCTGTGGGCTGAGGGCAAAGACCTGAGAGAGACCAGGGAGGACCTCAGTGAAGTCTGTGAGTCTGTAGGTGATTCCGGAGTGTGGGAGGCTGACTCCCGCTGAAATGTGGGCGTGGTGGGAGAGTAGCTGGGACTGACAGGAGAGTCCCAGGGGGCTGGGGGTGAAGACATGAGAGAGACTGGGGAGTAACTCAGTGAAACTGCTGAGTTTGTAGGTGATACCTGGGAGCCTGGAACTGACTCCCGCTGAAATCTGGGCATGGTTGGAGAGTAGCTGGGACACACAGGAGAGTCCCTGAGGGCTGGGGGTGAAGACATGAGAGAGACCGGGGAGTAACTCAGTGAAACTGGTGAGTTTGGTGGTGACTGCGGGGTGCCTGGAACGGACTCCAGCTGAAATGTGGGCGTGGTTGGAGAGTAGCTGGGACAGACAGGAGAGTCCCTGAGGGCTGGTGAAGACATGAGAGAGACTGGAGAGTAATTGAGTGAAATTGGTGAGTTTGGTGGTGATTCCTGGGTGCCAGGAACTGACTGCCGCTGAAGTGTGGGCGTGGCTGGAGAGTAGCTGGGACACACAGGAGAGTCCCTGAGGGTTGGAGATAAAGACGTGCTAGAGACTGGGGAGTAACTGAGTGAAACTGGTGAGTTTGGTGGTGATTCCGGGGTGCCTGGAACTGACTCCAGCTGAAATGTGGGCGTGGTTGGAGAGTAGCTGGGACAGACGGGAGAGTCCCTGAGGGCTGGTGAAGACATGAGAGAGACTGGGGAGTAACGCAGTGAAATTGGTGAGTTTGGTGGTGATTTCTGGGTGCCTGCAACGGACTCCCGCTGAAGTGTGGGCGTGTTTGGAGAGTAGCTGGGACACACAGGCGAGTCCCTGAGGGTTGGAGATAAAGACGTGCTAGAGACCGGGGAGTAACTCAGTGAAAGTGGCGGGCTTGGTGGTGATCCCTGGGTTCCTGGAACTGACCCGCGCTGAAATGTGGGCGTGGTTGGAGAGTAGCTGGGACAGACTGGAGGGTCCGTAAGGGCTGGGGGTGAAGACGTGAGAGAGACTGGCGAGGATCTCACTGAGGTCTGTGAGTTTGTAGGTGTTTCTGGGGTGTGGGGTACACACTCCCACTGAAACCTGGGCGTAGTTGGAGAGTAGCTGGGACAGACAGGAGAGTCATGGGTGGCTGGGGGTGAGCTGCTGGATGATGGCAGTAAGAACATATGGTATATTATTGATGAATGAGGTGACTGTGAAGAATCTCCAGAGGAGGACACGGGAGAACACGATGACATGAGTGACTGTCCTGCTTGGTTAGGAAAGGGAAACTTAAAGTTGTGGAATTCTGCTGATGATGGATGTGAGAGTGGTGAAGCCCTGTGGGATGATGTAGAGTACTTCCACATCCCTGGTGAGGAGCTGCCCCTTGGGTGTGAGTTTCTGGGAGGGGAGAGGGAGAAGCTGGGTGAGGCAGGCATGAATCTTGAGGAGTCAGGGCTGGGGGACCGCTCATATTCTCTCGAGACCTGTGAGTGTCTGGGGGACTCCTGGGTGCATGGGGCTGACACCCGCAGGAACCTGGGGATGGCTGGAGAGTAACTGGGAGCCACAGGAGAGTCCCTGAGGCCTGGGAGTGAAGAGATGAAAGACACAGGGGTGGAGCACTGTGAGGCTCGTGAGTTTGTTGGTGATTCCTGGGTGTGGGGGGCTGACTCCAGCTGAAATCTGGGGTTGTTTGGAGAGTAGCTGGGAGACACAGGAGAACCCCCGAGAGCTGGGGGTGAGCTGCTGGGTGATGGCAGTACAAACATGTGGTATATTATTGATGAACGTGGGGACTCTGAGGAATCCTCAGAGGAGGACACGGGAGAACCCAATGGCTTCATTGATTGCCCATCACGGTGAGGACAGGGAAATGGGAGCTTGTGGGATTCTGGTGATGACAGAGGTGAGTGTGGTGAAGCCCTAGGGGATGGTGAATGGTAGCTCCGGATCCCTGGTGAGGAGCTTCCCCTTAAGCCTGAGTTTCTGAGAGGGGAGAGGGAGAAGCTGGGTGAGGCTGGCATGGACCTTGGGGAGGCCGGGCTGGGGGACCGTTCATAAGAAGAGCCAGACAAGACCCTACTGTTCTTAGGTGCAGACATGATTAGGAAGCCTGCAGCTCCCAGGGGCCCCTACTAACTTTCTAACTCGCAGAAGGAAGGAGTGTGTGTGTGTGTGTGTGTGTGTGTGTGTGTGTGTGTGTGTGTGTGTGTGTGTGTGAGTGTGTGTTTGTGTGTGTGCGGTGTGAGGTATGTGCCCCTTAAGAAAATGGAAATCAACCAACCAATGAGACAGACAGACAGACAGACAGACAGATTCACTTGCCCAAGTGTTCTGTCCTGTCCTCTGAATCCGCTTCCAAGTCGCAAGACGCTGTGAGCTCCAAGTCCACGTAGAGTCCACCAAACGCTCCGGCCGCTGATCCGCTCCGCGAAGATCTGAGTACAGGCCAGCCAGGGCGGGTTTAAATAGCCTCGGGCGCAGCCTAGCAGCGGAAAGGGCGGAGCTTCACTCCTCCTTTCCATCAGTCACCCCCAACTTTCCCAGGCTACACCTCGTAGGAAACTGTTCTCCTGCTTAGATTTCATGCGCCACCTTTGGGACAATCTAAGAACTTACAAGTTTTCTTGGCCAGATAACTTAGGAATTGTATGCACTGAAACACGGAAAACCAACTAGTGGTTCTGTGGTTCCCACGTTGTGGTTTTGACACCAGCAGCATCCTTGCAACAATCAAACCCCGGAGATCCACAGATCTGCGTTGTAACAAGACCTCCCCCTGACCCTGATGCATGGCAGTTTAAGAAGTCTTTCCGTGTAAGCGAAAAGACTTGGAAGAAAAGGTGGAGATATGCGTTGTAGAAACATTCTTTTGCTCTGGAACCACGTAGAGACTTGGGAGCCTGTTGGGTGGAGCATTCGTTGGCTGAGGGTGCTCGGGTTAGGAATATCAAGGTGTGGCTCCAGGTAATCCAATCATCTAATTAAGATTCCAGTTGTGCTCATCTGTTTTAAAATTCCGTTTGTGTAAATTCTTTCAGTCAGACTGAGAATGGCAAAGCCTCAACCCCAATTTCCAGGGGGGGCTGAGAGCCTCAGGTGGAGTTGATCACCAATAGCCTATGGTTTAACCCATCATGCCTATAGAATGAGGTCTCCATAAAAACCCAAAAGGACTGGGTTCAGAGAGCTTCTGGATAACACTTCCTGGAAGGCAGTGCGCCCCTCCCCACATGCCGGGCCACAAATTTATTTCTGAATTTTTGCAATATCCGCTAAAATACAAAGGCAAATGTAAGTGTTTCCCTGCGTGCTGTGAGCTCTTCCAGCAAATGAAAGCAAATAAATCTGGGAGTGGTGGCAACCTGATTTCTAGCCAGTTGCTGAGAAGCACAGGAAAAACAACGTAGGGCTTCCCATTGTTATTATTGTGGGAGGCCTGTCTGGCAGGACTCGGCCCTTTGGAATCTAATGCTATGTCCCGGTAGATAGCGTCACCATTGAATTAGAAGACACATATATGTTGAGAATAATATTTCTGGTCATTTGCTGCACGTCTTATTTACAATATGTAATCAAATTCTTTATCCTGACCTTATGGCACCTGGGTTGAGAACCATGATGGGAAGCAAACATTGGTCTGTCACTTTCTGAGTTTGAAACTTTATTTTGCCTTTAGCGTTTTGCTATTGCTTTTTCGTTTTCTTTTGTTTCGTTTTGTTTCTAAGTTGTGGGGTATATGTGCAGGATGTGCAGATTTGTTACTAAGGTAAACAATCGTGTGCCATGGTGGTTTGCTGCACCTGTCCACCCATCACCTAGGTATTAAGCCCAGCGTGCAGTAGCTGTTTATCTTAACGCTCTGCCTCCCGAAAGGACCCAGTGTGTGTTGTTCCCCTTCCTGTGTCCATGTGATCCCATTTTTCAGCTCCCATTATAAGTGAGAATGTGGCGTTTGATTTTCTTTCCCTGGATTAGTTTGCTGAGGATAATGACCTCACATCACCAGTGCTTTTGTTTTTTATTATAAAGAGTAGTATTTTATTGAATAAGATTTGCTCACAGAAAACGAAACTTAAATCTACAATGAATGCCAGACTCTACAGCAGAAAGCAATTTTCTCACTTTGCCACACACAATGGTTCCTACTAAGTGAAAAAAAGCCATAAAATTTCATTCACAAATGTACTACTGTGTCTCAAAACATCTCACATAATCATGCACTGTACTAAAGCCATTAGATCAGTTCTTCAGTCAGGTTAAAGAAGTATCCCTCTAATAACTGATTTTTATAATGCTATCAATCTCCACTCCCAATCAGTCTGCCATTGTTAATGGCGTACAGCATTATTGAATACAATGGAATTGATGACGCCCATATCCACGGACAAACCGTGACTTAGGATGGTTTGATTTATGATTTTTCAACGTTATGATGGGTTTATTGGAATATTAGATGCGTTTCTGAGTTACACTGGTTTAGGAGTATGCGACCCTATAGTCCAGAAACAGCTGTATAAAGAAAAACAGGTGTACCTAATTAAAATATGCCTAGTGACTTGGGATAAATCAATAGATGTTCACAACTGATGGAGAGTCGTGAAAGAGAGATAGCGGTAAATAGTTACAATAACACAATTTTCCTGCACCTGTGGAGGATTTCCCCAAAAAAACGCAGAATGTGGGATGCACCTAAGGCATATGAAAGAGAGAGGGCAGAAGGAGTAAGAGAGAAATAGGAGGAAGGAAGGAAGGAAGGAAGGAAGGAAGGAAGGAAGTTAGGAAAGAAGGAAGGTAGGAAGGAAGGAAGGAAGGAAGGAAGGAAGGAAGGAAGGAAGGAAAGAAGGAAAGAAGGACGGAAGGAAGGAGAAAACACCCGGTGTTACTAAAACCCCAAAAAGACTGGTTTCCCCCTGTGGGTAAGCCTACAATGTGGATGAATCTTGAAAATATTGTGCTACGTGTTATGTCAGTCATAAAAGCTCACCTATTGTGCAATGCCGTTTATAGGAATTGTCCACAATATGGAAATCTATGCATATGGGGTTGATCGCACTATGTAGTTGCTACCTAGGGCTGAGGGTCAGGGAGAGGGTTTGAGACAGAATGAGGAGTGACTATTGTCTACAGGGTTTTTCTCTGGTCGGGGGTGATAAGACGTTCTACAATGGTTTGCGAATTAAAAGGGAATGTGCACAACCACAGGTATACTAAAAGCCACTCAATTCATGACTTTTAATGGGGGAATCTTATGTGGCGCACTCTCATCGAGACCACGGCAGACATAGTGAGAGAGAAAAAGGTGAGTAAATATCTGAAACGGAGGCAGAAACAGAGAGAATGTAAAGCCCTGTGAATGGAAGGGAGAGCGAAAAGGGCAAATGGTCCTATTTACAAATGACAGATGTGAAACTGGGGTTCACATCAACAGTGTCACTGCCAGGAAGGAGGGTCATGCTAGCCGTGTCACCGGTAGCGTGGCCCGCAGGGATGCCGACATGCTGGAGCGTCGTGCCAGCAAGGGCTCTGGCAGCCACGTGGGCCAGCAGGAGGGTCCCGCTGCTCAGCTCTGGGGTGAGGATAGACTGGGTGGTGATATCGGCCATGACAGGGGCCTCTTCTGCTGGCAAGAGTGTGACAGTAGCAAGTAGAGGGACAGGCCTGCGTGTGAGGACGGAATGCAGGAGGCGCTCTTCTGCGGCTGGGTGTGGGGCCCTCACCGGAACTGTGGAGAAATGGCCAGGTAACTGCGTCACGTGGGCTAGTAGATTGGCCAGGGCTTCGAACTGAAGGACAATAACGGGGAGTAGCTGTCAGGCCCTGGGAGTGTCTGAGTGTAAGTGGAGATGGGTTTGGGGTCACTGAGGGATGCGTGGGAGCCATCCCTGTATAGGTCCAGGTCATAGGGAGATAGGCTCGTGAGGCCTGTGGGTGTCTAGGGTTGTCCTGGGTGCCTGGGGCTGACTGTGGCAGAAATCTGGGGAGGGCTGGAGAGAAGCTGGGAGACACAGGAGAGTCCCTGAAGGCAGGGGGTGAAGAGGTGAAAGAAATGGGGGAGGGTTGCAGTAAGGTCCGTGAGTTTGTAGGTGATTCCTGGGTGTGGGAAGCTGACTCCAGGTGAAATCTGGAGATGGCTGGAGAGTAGCTGAGAGAGACAGAAGAGTCCCTGAGGGCTGGGGGTGAGAACATGAGGGAGACTGGGGAGTAAGTCAGTGAAATTCGCGAGTTCGGTGGTGTGTCGCGGGCGCCTGGAACTGACTCCAGCTGGAATCTAGAGAAGTTTTGACAGTAGCTGAAAGAGACACAAGAGTCCCTGTGGGCTGAGGGCAAAGACCTGAGAGAGACCAGGGAGGACCTCAGTGAAGTCTGTGAGTCTGTAGGTGATTCCGGAGTGTGGGAGGCTGACTCCCGCTGAAATGTGGGCGTGGTGGGAGAGTAGCTGGGACTGACAGGAGAGTCCCAGGGGGCTGGGGGTGAAGACATGAGAGAGACTGGGGAGTAACTCAGTGAAACTGCTGAGTTTGTAGGTGATACCTGGGAGCCTGGAACTGACTCCCGCTGAAATCTGGGCATGGTTGGAGAGTAGCTGGGACACACAGGAGAGTCCCTGAGGGCTGGGGGTGAAGACATGAGAGAGACCGGGGAGTAACTCAGTGAAACTGGTGAGTTTGGTGGTGACTGCGGGGTGCCTGGAACGGACTCCAGCTGAAATGTGGGCGTGGTTGGAGAGTAGCTGGGACAGACAGGAGAGTCCCTGAGGGCTGGTGAAGACATGAGAGAGACTGGAGAGTAATTGAGTGAAATTGGTGAGTTTGGTGGTGATTCCTGGGTGCCAGGAACTGACTGCCGCTGAAGTGTGGGCGTGGCTGGAGAGTAGCTGGGACACACAGGAGAGTCCCTGAGGGTTGGAGATAAAGACGTGCTAGAGACTGGGGAGTAACTGAGTGAAACTGGTGAGTTTGGTGGTGATTCCGGGGTGCCTGGAACTGACTCCAGCTGAAATGTGGGCGTGGTTGGAGAGTAGCTGGGACAGACGGGAGAGTCCCTGAGGGCTGGTGAAGACATGAGAGAGACTGGGGAGTAACGCAGTGAAATTGGTGAGTTTGGTGGTGATTTCTGGGTGCCTGCAACGGACTCCCGCTGAAGTGTGGGCGTGTTTGGAGAGTAGCTGGGACACACAGGCGAGTCCCTGAGGGTTGGAGATAAAGACGTGCTAGAGACCGGGGAGTAACTCAGTGAAAGTGGCGGGCTTGGTGGTGATCCCTGGGTTCCTGGAACTGACCCGCGCTGAAATGTGGGCGTGGTTGGAGAGTAGCTGGGACAGACTGGAGGGTCCGTAAGGGCTGGGGGTGAAGACGTGAGAGAGACTGGCGAGGATCTCACTGAGGTCTGTGAGTTTGTAGGTGTTTCTGGGGTGTGGGGTACACACTCCCACTGAAACCTGGGCGTAGTTGGAGAGTAGCTGGGACAGACAGGAGAGTCATGGGTGGCTGGGGGTGAGCTGCTGGATGATGGCAGTAAGAACATATGGTATATTATTGATGAATGAGGTGACTGTGAAGAATCTCCAGAGGAGGACACGGGAGAACACGATGACATGAGTGACTGTCCTGCTTGGTTAGGAAAGGGAAACTTAAAGTTGTGGAATTCTGCTGATGATGGATGTGAGAGTGGTGAAGCCCTGTGGGATGATGTAGAGTACTTCCACATCCCTGGTGAGGAGCTGCCCCTTGGGTGTGAGTTTCTGGGAGGGGAGAGGGAGAAGCTGGGTGAGGCAGGCATGAATCTTGAGGAGTCAGGGCTGGGGGACCGCTCATATTCTCTCGAGACCTGTGAGTGTCTGGGGGACTCCTGGGTGCATGGGGCTGACACCCGCAGGAACCTGGGGATGGCTGGAGAGTAACTGGGAGCCACAGGAGAGTCCCTGAGGCCTGGGAGTGAAGAGATGAAAGACACAGGGGTGGAGCACTGTGAGGCTCGTGAGTTTGTTGGTGATTCCTGGGTGTGGGGGGCTGACTCCAGCTGAAATCTGGGGTTGTTTGGAGAGTAGCTGGGAGACACAGGAGAACCCCCGAGAGCTGGGGGTGAGCTGCTGGGTGATGGCAGTACAAACATGTGGTATATTATTGATGAACGTGGGGACTCTGAGGAATCCTCAGAGGAGGACACGGGAGAACCCAATGGCTTCATTGATTGCCCATCACGGTGAGGACAGGGAAATGGGAGCTTGTGGGATTCTGGTGATGACAGAGGTGAGTGTGGTGAAGCCCTAGGGGATGGTGAATGGTAGCTCCGGATCCCTGGTGAGGAGCTTCCCCTTAAGCCTGAGTTTCTGAGAGGGGAGAGGGAGAAGCTGGGTGAGGCTGGCATGGACCTTGGGGAGGCCGGGCTGGGGGACCGTTCATAAGAAGAGCCAGACAAGACCCTACTGTTCTTAGGTGCAGACATGATTAGGAAGCCTGCAGCTCCCAGGGGCCCCTACTAACTTTCTAACTCGCAGAAGGAAGGAGTGTGTGTGTGTGTGTGTGTGTGTGTGTGTGTGTGTGTGTGTGTGTTTGTGTGTGTGCGGTGTGAGGTATGTGCCCCTTAAGAAAATGGAAATCAACCAACCAATGAGACAGACAGACAGACAGACAGACAGATTCACTTGCCCAAGTGTTCTGTCCTGTCCTCTGAATCCGCTTCCAAGTCGCAAGACGCTGTGAGCTCCAAGTCCACGTAGAGTCCACCAAACGCTCCGGCCGCTCATCCGCTCCGCGAAGATCTGAGTACAGGCCAGCCAGGGCGGGTTTAAATAGCCTCGGGCGCAGCCTAGCAGCGGAAAGGGCGGAGCTTCACTCCTCCTTTCCATCAGTCACCCCCAACTTTCCCAGGCTACACCTCGTAGGAAACTGTTCTCCTGCTTAGATTTCATGCGCCACCTTTGGGACAATCTAAGAACTTACAAGTTTTCTTGGCCAGATAACTTAGGAATTGTATGCACTGAAACACGGAAAACCAACTAGTGGTTCTGTGGTTCCCACGTTGTGGTTTTGACACCAGCAGCATCCTTGCAACAATCAAACCCCGGAGATCCACAGATCTGCGTTGTAACAAGACCTCCCCCTGACCCTGATGCATGGCAGTTTAAGAAGTCTTTCCGTGTAAGCGAAAAGTCTTGGAAGAAAAGGTGGAGATATGCGTTGTAGAAACATTCTTTTGCTCTGGAACCACGTAGAGACTTGGGAGCCTGTTGGGTGGAGCATTCGTTGGCTGAGGGTGCTCGGGTTAGGAATATCAAGGTGTGGCTCCAGGTAATCCAATCATCTAATTAAGATTCCAGTTGTGCTCATCTGTTTTAAAATTCCGTTTGTGTAAATTCTTTCAGTCAGACTGAGAATGGCAAAGCCTCAACCCCAATTTCCAGGGGGGGCTGAGAGCCTCAGGTGGAGTTGATCACCAATAGCCTATGGTTTAACCCATCATGCCTATAGAATGAGGTCTCCATAAAAACCCAAAAGGACTGGGTTCAGAGAGCTTCTGGATAACACTTCCTGGAAGGCAGTGCGCCCCTCCCCACATGCCGGGCCACAAATTTATTTCTGAATTTTTGCAATATCCGCTAAAATACAAAGGCAAATGTAAGTGTTTCCCTGCGTGCTGTGAGCTCTTCCAGCAAATGAAAGCAAATAAATCTGTGAGTGGTGGCAACCTGATTTCTAGCCAGTTGCTGAGAAGCACAGGAAAAACAACGTAGGGCTTCCCATTGTTATTATTGTGGGAGGCCTGTCTGGCAGGACTCGGCCCTTTGGAATCTAATGCTATGTCCCGGTAGATAGCGTCACCATTGAATTAGAAGACACATATATGTTGAGAATAATATTTCTGGTCATTTGCTGCACGTCTTATTTACAATATGTAATCAAATTCTTTATCCTGACCTTATGGCACCTGGGTTGAGAACCATGATGGGAAGCAAACATTGGTCTGTCACTTTCTGAGTTTGAAACTTTATTTTGCCTTTAGCGTTTTGCTATTGCTTTTTCGTTTTCTTTTGTTTCGTTTTGTTTCTAAGTTGTGGGGTATATGTGCAGGATGTGCAGATTTGTTACTAAGGTAAACAATCGTGTGCCATGGTGGTTTGCTGCACCTGTCCACCCATCACCTAGGTATTAAGCCCAGCGTGCAGTAGCTGTTTATCTTAACGCTCTGCCTCCCGAAAGGACCCAGTGTGTGTTGTTCCCCTTCCTGTGTCCATGTGATCCCATTTTTCAGCTCCCATTATAAGTGAGAATGTGGCGTTTGATTTTCTTTCCCTGGATTAGTTTGCTGAGGATAATGACCTCACATCACCAGTGCTTTTGTTTTTTATTATAAAGAGTAGTATTTTATTGAATAAGATTTGCTCACAGAAAACGAAACTTAAATCTACAATGAATGCCAGACTCTACAGCAGAAAGCAATTTTCTCACTTTGCCACACACAATGGTTCCTACTAAGTGAAAAAAAGCCATAAAATTTCATTCACAAATGTACTACTGTGTCTCAAAACATCTCACATAATCATGCACTGTACTAAAGCCATTAGATCAGTTCTTCAGTCAGGTTAAAGAAGTATCCCTCTAATAACTGATTTTTATAATGCTATCAATCTCCACTCCCAATCAGTCTGCCATTGTTAATGGCGTACAGCATTATTGAATACAATGGAATTGATGACGCCCATATCCACGGACAAACCGTGACTTAGGATGGTTTGATTTATGATTTTTCAACGTTATGATGGGTTTATTGGAATATTAGATGCGTTTCTGAGTTACACTGGTTTAGGAGTATGCGACCCTATAGTCCAGAAACAGCTGTATAAAGAAAAACAGGTGTACCTAATTAAAATATGCCTAGTGACTTGGGATAAATCAATAGATGTTCACAACTGATGGAGAGTCGTGAAAGAGAGATAGCGGTAAATAGTTACAATAACACAATTTTCCTGCACCTGTGGAGGATTTCCCCAAAAAAACGCAGAATGTGGGATGCACCTAAGGCATATGAAAGAGAGAGGGCAGAAGGAGTAAGAGAGAAATAGGAGGAAGGAAGGAAGGAAGGAAGGAAGGAAGGAAGGAAGGAAGTTAGGAAAGAAGGAAGGTAGGAAGGAAGGAAGGAAGGAAGGAAGGAAGGAAGGAAAGAAGGAAAGAAGGACGGAAGGAAGGAGAAAACACCCGGTGTTACTAAAACCCCAAAAAGACTGGTTTCCCCCTGTGGGTAAGCCTACAATGTGGATGAATCTTGAAAATATTGTGCTACGTGTTATGTCAGTCATAAAAGCTCACCTATTGTGCAATGCCGTTTATAGGAATTGTCCACAATATGGAAATCTATGCATATGGGGTTGATCGCACTATGTAGTTGCTACCTAGGGCTGAGGGTCAGGGAGAGGGTTTGAGACAGAATGAGGAGTGACTATTGTCTACAGGGTTTTTCTCTGGTCGGGGGTGATAAGACGTTCTACAATGGTTTGCGAATTAAAAGGGAATGTGCACAACCACAGGTATACTAAAAGCCACTCAATTCATGACTTTTAATGGGGGAATCTTATGTGGCGCACTCTCATCGAGACCACGGCAGACATAGTGAGAGAGAAAAAGGTGAGTAAATATCTGAAACGGAGGCAGAAACAGAGAGAATGTAAAGCCCTGTGAATGGAAGGGAGAGCGAAAAGGGCAAATGGTCCTATTTACAAATGACAGATGTGAAACTGGGGTTCACATCAACAGTGTCACTGCCAGGAAGGAGGGTCATGCTAGCCGTGTCACCGGTAGCGTGGCCCGCAGGGACGCCGACATGCTGGAGCGTCGTGCCAGCAAGGGCTCTGGCAGCCACGTGGGCCAGCAGGAGGGTCCCGCTGCTCAGCTCTGGGGTGAGGATAGACTGGGTGGTGATATCGGCCATGACAGGGGCCTCTTCTGCTGGCAAGAGTGTGACAGTAGCAAGTAGAGGGACAGGCCTGCGTGTGAGGACGGAATGCAGGAGGCGCTCTTCTGCGGCTGGGTGTGGGGCCCTCACCGGAACTGTGGAGAAATGGCCAGGTAACTGCGTCACGTGGGCTAGTAGATTGGCCAGGGCTTCGAACTGAAGGACAATAACGGGGAGTAGCTGTCAGGCCCTGGGAGTGTCTGAGTGTAAGTGGAGATGGGTTTGGGGTCACTGAGGGATGCGTGGGAGCCATCCCTGTATAGGTCCAGGTCATAGGGAGATAGGCTCGTGAGGCCTGTGGGTGTCTAGGGTTGTCCTGGGTGCCTGGGGCTGACTGTGGCAGAAATCTGGGGAGGGCTGGAGAGAAGCTGGGAGACACAGGAGAGTCCCTGAAGGCAGGGGGTGAAGAGGTGAAAGAAATGGGGGAGGGTTGCAGTAAGGTCCGTGAGTTTGTAGGTGATTCCTGGGTGTGGGAAGCTGACTCCAGGTGAAATCTGGAGATGGCTGGAGAGTAGCTGAGAGAGACAGAAGAGTCCCTGAGGGCTGGGGGTGAGAACATGAGGGAGACTGGGGAGTAAGTCAGTGAAATTCGCGAGTTCGGTGGTGTGTCGTGGGCGCCTGGAACTGACTCCAGCTGGAATCTAGAGAAGTTTTGACAGTAGCTGAAAGAGACACAAGAGTCCCTGTGGGCTGAGGGCAAAGACCTGAGAGAGACCAGGGAGGACCTCAGTGAAGTCTGTGAGTCTGTAGGTGATTCCGGAGTGTGGGAGGCTGACTCCCGCTGAAATGTGGGCGTGGTGGGAGAGTAGCTGGGACTGACAGGAGAGTCCCAGGGGGCTGGGGGTGAAGACATGAGAGAGACTGGGGAGTAACTCAGTGAAACTGCTGAGTTTGTAGGTGATACCTGGGAGCCTGGAACTGACTCCCGCTGAAATCTGGGCATGGTTGGAGAGTAGCTGGGACACACAGGAGAGTCCCTGAGGGCTGGGGGTGAAGACATGAGAGAGACCGGGGAGTAACTCAGTGAAACTGGTGAGTTTGGTGGTGACTGCGGGGTGCCTGGAACGGACTCCAGCTGAAATGTGGGCGTGGTTGGAGAGTAGCTGGGACAGACAGGAGAGTCCCTGAGGGCTGGTGAAGACATGAGAGAGACTGGAGAGTAATTGAGTGAAATTGGTGAGTTTGGTGGTGATTCCTGGGTGCCAGGAACTGACTGCCGCTGAAGTGTGGGCGTGGTTGGAGAGTAGCTGGGACACACAGGAGAGTCCCTGAGGGTTGGAGATAAAGACGTGCTAGAGACTGGGGAGTAACTGAGTGAAACTGGTGAGTTTGGTGGTGATTCCCGGGTGCCTGGAACTGACTCCAGCTGAAATGTGGGCGTGGTTGGAGAGTAGCTGGGACAGACGGGAGAGTCCCTGAGGGCTGGTGAAGACATGAGAGAGACTGGGGAGTAACGCAGTGAAATTGGTGAGTTTGGTGGTGATTTCTGGGTGCCTGCAACGGACTCCCGCTGAAGTGTGGGCGTGTTTGGAGAGTAGCTGGGACACACAGGCGAGTCCCTGAGGGTTGGAGATAAAGACGTGCTAGAGACCGGGGAGTAACTCAGTGAAAGTGGCGGGCTTGGTGGTGATCCCTGGGTTCCTGGAACTGACCCGCGCTGAAATGTGGGCGTGGTTGGAGAGTAGCTGGGACAGACTGGAGGGTCCGTAAGGGCTGGGGGTGAAGACGTGAGAGAGACTGGCGAGGATCTCACTGAGGTCTGTGAGTTTGTAGGTGTTTCTGGGGTGTGGGGTACACACTCCCACTGAAACCTGGGCGTAGTTGGAGAGTAGCTGGGACAGACAGGAGAGTCATGGGTGGCTGGGGGTGAGCTGCTGGATGATGGCAGTAAGAACATATGGTATATTATTGATGAATGAGGTGACTGTGAAGAATCTCCAGAGGAGGACACGGGAGAACACGATGACATGAGTGACTGTCCTGCTTGGTTAGGAAAGGGAAACTTAAAGTTGTGGAATTCTGCTGATGATGGATGTGAGAGTGGTGAAGCCCTGTGGGATGATGTAGAGTACTTCCACATCCCTGGTGAGGAGCTGCCCCTTGGGTGTGAGTTTCTGGGAGGGGAGAGGGAGAAGCTGGGTGAGGCAGGCATGAATCTTGAGGAGTCAGGGCTGGGGGACCGCTCATATTCTCTCGAGACCTGTGAGTGTCTGGGGGACTCCTGGGTGCATGGGGCTGACACCCGCAGGAACCTGGGGATGGCTGGAGAGTAACTGGGAGCCACAGGAGAGTCCCTGAGGCCTGGGAGTGAAGAGATGAAAGACACAGGGGTGGAGCACTGTGAGGCTCGTGAGTTTGTTGGTGATTCCTGGGTGTGGGGGGCTGACTCCAGCTGAAATCTGGGGTTGTTTGGAGAGTAGCTGGGAGACACAGGAGAACCCCCGAGAGCTGGGGGTGAGCTGCTGGGTGATGGCAGTACAAACATGTGGTATATTATTGATGAACGTGGGGACTCTGAGGAATCCTCAGAGGAGGACACGGGAGAACCCAATGGCTTCATTGATTGCCCATCACGGTGAGGACAGGGAAATGGGAGCTTGTGGGATTCTGGTGATGACAGAGGTGAGTGTGGTGAAGCCCTAGGGGATGGTGAATGGTAGCTCCGGATCCCTGGTGAGGAGCTTCCCCTTAAGCCTGAGTTTCTGAGAGGGGAGAGGGAGAAGCTGGGTGAGGCTGGCATGGACCTTGGGGAGGCCGGGCTGGGGGACCGTTCATAAGAAGAGCCAGACAAGACCCTACTGTTCTTAGGTGCAGACATGATTAGGAAGCCTGCAGCTCCCAGGGGCCCCTACTAACTTTCTAACTCGCAGAAGGAAGGAGTGTGTGTGTGTGTGTGTGTGTGTGTGTGTGTGTGTGTGTGTGTGTGAGTGTGTGTTTGTGTGTGTGCGGTGTGAGGTATGTGCCCCTTAAGAAAATGGAAATCAACCAACCAATGAGACAGACAGACAGACAGACAGACAGAGATTCACTTGCCCAAGTGTTCTGTCCTGTCCTCTGAATCCGCTTCCAAGTCGCAAGACGCTGTGAGCTCCAAGTCCACGTAGAGTCCACCAAACGCTCCGGCCGCTGATCCGCTCCGCGAAGATCTGAGTACAGGCCAGCCAGGGCGGGTTTAAATAGCCTCGGGCGCAGCCTAGCAGCGGAAAGGGCGGAGCTTCACTCCTCCTTTCCATCAGTCAACCCCAACTTTCCCAGGCTACACCTCGTAGGAAACTGTTCTCCTGCTTAGATTTCATGCGCCACCTTTGGGACAATCTAAGAACTTACAAGTTTTCTTGGCCAGATAACTTAGGAATTGTATGCACTGAAACACGGAAAACCAACTAGTGGTTCTGTGGTTCCCACGTTGTGGTTTTGACACCAGCAGCATCCTTGCAACAATCAAACCCCGGAGATCCACAGATCTGCGTTGTAACAAGACCTCCCCCTGACCCTGATGCATGGCAGTTTAAGAAGTCTTTCCGTGTAAGCGAAAAGACTTGGAAGAAAAGGTGGAGATATGCGTTGTAGAAACATTCTTTTGCTCTGGAACCACGTAGAGACTTGGGAGCCTGTTGGGTGGAGCATTCGTTGGCTGAGGGTGCTCGGGTTAGGAATATCAAGGTGTGGCTCCAGGTAATCCAATCATCTAATTAAGATTCCAGTTGTGCTCATCTGTTTTAAAATTCCGTTTGTGTAAATTCTTTCAGTCAGACTGAGAATGGCAAAGCCTCAACCCCAATTTCCAGGGGGGGCTGAGAGCCTCAGGTGGAGTTGATCACCAATAGCCTATGGTTTAACCCATCATGCCTATAGAATGAGGTCTCCATAAAAACCCAAAAGGACTGGGTTCAGAGAGCTTCTGGATAACACTTCCTGGAAGGCAGTGCGCCCCTCCCCACATGCCGGGCCACAAATTTATTTCTGAATTTTTGCAATATCCGCTAAAATACAAAGGCAAATGTAAGTGTTTCCCTGCGTGCTGTGAGCTCTTCCAGCAAATGAAAGCAAATAAATCTGGGAGTGGTGGCAACCTGATTTCTAGCCAGTTGCTGAGAAGCACAGGAAAAACAACGTAGGGCTTCCCATTGTTATTACTGTGGGAGGCCTGTCTGGCAGGACTCGGCCCTTTGGAATCTAATGCTATGTCCCGGTAGATAGCGTCACCATTGAATTAGAAGACACACATATGTTGAGAATAATATTTCTGGTCATTTGCTGCATGTCTTATTTACAATATGTAATCAAATTCTTTATCCTGACCTTATGGCACCTGGGTTGAGAACCATGATGGGAAGCAAACATTGGTCTGTCACTTTCTGAGTTTGAAACTTTATTTTGCCTTTAGCGTTTTGCTATTGCTTTTTCGTTTTCTTTTGTTTCGTTTTGTTTCTAAGTTGTGGGGTATATGTGCAGGATGTGCAGATTTGTTACTAAGGTAAACAATTGTGTGCCATGGTGGTTTGCTGCACCTGTCCACCCATCACCTAGGTATTAAGCCCAGCGTGCAGTAGCTGTTTTTCTTAACGCTCTGCCTCCCGAAAGGCCCCAGTGTGTGTTGTTCCCCTTCCTGTGTCCATGTGATCCCATTTTTCAGCTCCCATTATAAGTGAGAATGTGGCGTTTGATTTTCTTTCCCTGGATTAGTTTGCTGAGGATAATGACCTCACATCACCAGTGCTTTTGTTTTTTATTATAAAGAGTAGTATTTTATTGAATAAGATTTGCTCACAGAAAACGAAGCTTAAATCTACAATGAATGCCGGACTCTACAGCAGAAAGCAATTTTCTCACTTTGCCACACACAATGGTTCCTACTAAGTGAAAAAAAGCCATAAAATTTCATTCACAAATGTACTACTGTGTCTCAAAACATCTCACATAATCATGCACTGTACTAAAGCCATTAGATCAGTTCTTCAGTCAGGTTAAAGAAGTATCCCTCTAATAACTGATTTTTATAATGCTATCAATCTCCACTCCCAATCAGTCTGCCATTGTTAATGGCGTACAGCATTATTGAATACAATGGAATTGATGACGCCCATATCCACGGACAAACCGTGACTTAGGATGGTTTGATTTATGATTTTTCAACGTTATGATGGGTTTATTGGAATATTAGATGCGTTTCTGGGTTACACTGGTTTAGGAGTATGCGACCCTATAGTCCAGAAACAGCTGTATAAAGAAAAACAGGTGTACCTAATTAAAATATGCCTAGTGACTTGGGATAAATCAATAGATGTTCACAACTGATGGAGAGTCGTGAAAGAGAGATAGCGGTAAATAGTTACAATAACACAATTTTCCTGCACCTGTGGAGGATTTCCCCAAAAAAACGCAGAATGTGGGATGCACCTAAGGCATATGAAAGAGAGAGGGCAGAAGGAGTAAGAGAGAAATAGGAGGAAGGAAGGAAGGAAGGAAGGAAGGAAGGAAGGAAGGAAGGAAAGAAGGAAGGAAGGAAGGAAGGAAGGAAGGAAGGAAGGAAAGAAGGAAAGAAGGACGGAAGGAAGGAGAAAACACCCGGTGTTACTAAAACCCCAAAAAGACTGGTTTCCCCCTGTGGGTAAGCCTACAATGTGGATGAATCTTGAAAATATTGTGCTACGTGTTATGTCAGTCATAAAAGCTCACCTATTGTGCAATGCCGTTTATAGGAATTGTCCACAATATGGAAATCTATGCATATGGGGTTGATCGCACTATGTAGTTGCTACCTAGGGCTGAGGGTCAGGGAGAGGGTTTGAGACAGAATGAGGAGTGACTATTGTCTACAGGGTTTTTCTCTGGTCGGGGGTGATAAGACGTTCTACAATGGTTTGCGAATTAAAAGGGAATGTGCACAACCACAGGTATACTAAAAGCCACTCAATTCATGACTTTTAATGGGGGAATCTTATGTGGCGCACTCTCATCGAGACCACGGCAGACATAGTGAGAGAGAAAAAGGTGAGTAAATATCTGAAACGGAGGCAGAAACAGAGAGAATGTAAAGCCCTGTGAATGGAAGGGAGAGCGAAAAGGGCAAATGGTCCTATTTACAAATGACAGATGTGAAACTGGGGTTCACATCAACAGTGTCACTGCCAGGAAGGAGGGTCATGCTAGCCATGTCACCGGTAGCGTGGCCCGCAGGGACGCCGACATGCTGGAGCGTCGTGCCAGCATGGGCTCTGGCAGCCACGTGGGCCAGCAGGAGGGTCCCGCTGCTCAGCTGTGGGGTGAGGATAGACTGGGTGGTGATATCGGCCATGACAGGGGCCTCTTCTGCTGGCAAGAGTGTGACAGTAGCAAGTAGAGGGACAGGCCTGCGTGTGAGGACGGAATGCAGGAGGCGCTCTTCTGCGGCTGGGTGTGGGGCCCTCACCGGAACTGTGGAGAAATGGCCAGGTAACTGCGTCACGTGGGCTAGTAGATTGGCCAGGGCTTCGAACTGAAGGACAATAACGGGGAGTAGCTGTCAGGCCCTGGGAGTGTCTGAGTGTAAGTGGAGATGGGTTTGGGGTCACTGAGGGATGCGTGGGAGCCATCCCTGTATAGGTCCAGGTCATAGGGAGATAGGCTCGTGAGGCCTGTGGGTGTCTAGGGTTGTCCTGGGTGCCTGGGGCTGACTGTGGCAGAAATCTGGGGAGGGCTGGAGAGAAGCTGGGAGACACAGGAGAGTCCCTGAAGGCAGGGGGTGAAGAGGTGAAAGAAATGGGGGAGGGTTGCAGTAAGGTCCGTGAGTTTGTAGGTGATTCCTGGGTGTGGGAAGCTGACTCCAGGTGAAATCTGGAGATGGCTGGAGAGTAGCTGAGAGAGACAGAAGAGTCCCTGAGGGCTGGGGGTGAGAACATGAGGGAGACTGGGGAGTAAGTCAGTGAAATTCGCGAGTTCGGTGGTGTGTCGTGGGCGCCTGGAACTGACTCCAGCTGGAATCTAGAGAAGTTTTGACAGTAGCTGAAAGAGACACAAGAGTCCCTGTGGGCTGAGGGCAAAGACCTGAGAGAGACCAGGGAGGACCTCAGTGAAGTCTGTGAGTCTGTAGGTGATTCCGGAGTGTGGGAGGCTGACTCCCGCTGAAATGTGGGCGTGGTGGGAGAGTAGCTGGGACTGACAGGAGAGTCCCAGGGGGCTGGGGGTGAAGACATGAGAGAGACTGGGGAGTAACTCAGTGAAACTGCTGAGTTTGTAGGTGATACCTGGGAGCCTGGAACTGACTCCCGCTGAAATCTGGGCATGGTTGGAGAGTAGCTGGGACACACAGGAGAGTCCCTGAGGGCTGGGGGTGAAGACATGAGAGAGACCGGGGAGTAACTCAGTGAAACTGGTGAGTTTGGTGGTGACTGCGGGGTGCCTGGAACGGACTCCAGCTGAAATGTGGGCGTGGTTGGAGAGTAGCTGGGACAGACAGGAGAGTCCCTGAGGGCTGGTGAAGACATGAGAGAGACTGGAGAGTAATTGAGTGAAATTGGTGAGTTTGGTGGTGATTCCTGGGTGACAGGAACTGACTGCCGCTGAAGTGTGGGCGTGGTTGGAGAGTAGCTGGGACACACAGGAGAGTCCCTGAGGGTTGGAGATAAAGACGTGCTAGAGACTGGGGAGTAACTGAGTGAAACTGGTGAGTTTGGTGGTGATTCCGGGGTGCCTGGAACTGACTCCCGCTGAAGTGTGGGCGTGGTTGGAGAGTAGCTGGGACACACAGGAGAGTCCCTGAGGGTTGGAGATAAAGACGTGCTAGAGACTGGGGAGTAACTGAGTGAAACTGGTGAGTTTGGTGGTGATTCCGGGGTGCCTGGAACTGACTCCAGCTGAAATGTGGGCGTGGTTGGAGAGTAGCTGGGACAGACGGGAGAGTCCCTGAGGGCTGGTGAAGACATGAGAGAGACTGGGGAGTAACGCAGTGAAATTGGTGAGTTTGGTGGTGATTTCTGGGTGCCTGCAACGGACTCCCGCTGAAGTGTGGGCGTGTTTGGAGAGTAGCTGGGACACACAGGCGAGTCTCTGAGGGTTGGAGATAAAGACGTGCTAGAGACTGGGGAGTAACTCAGTGAAAGTGGCTGGCTTGGTGGTGATCCCTGGGTTCCTGGAACTGACCCGCGCTGAAATGTGGGCGTGGTTGGAGAGTAGCTGGGACAGACTGGAGGGTCCGTAAGGGCTGGGGGTGAAGACGTGAGAGAGACTGGCGAGGATCTCACTGAGGTCTGTGAGTTTGTAGGTGTTTCTGGGGTGTGGGGTACAGACTCCCGCTGAAACCTGGGCGTAGTTGGAGAGTAGCTGGGACAGACAGGAGAGTCATGGGTGGCTGGGGGTGAGCTGCTGGATGATGGCAGTAAGAACATATGGTATATTATTGATGAATGAGGTGACTGTGAAGAATCTCCAGAGGAGGACACGGGAGAACACGATGACATGAGTGACTGTCCTGCTTGGGTAGGAAAGGGAAACTTAAAGTTGTGGAATTCTGCTGATGATGGATGTGAGAGTGGTGAAGCCCTGTGGGATGATGTAGAGAACTTCCACATCCCTGGTGAGGAGCTGCCCCTTGGGTGTGAGTTTCTGGGAGGGGAGAGGGAGAAGCTGGGTGAGGCAGGCATGAATCTTGAGGAGTCAGGGCTGGGGGACCGCTCATATTCTCTCGAGACCTGTGAGTGTCTGGGGGACTCCTGGGTGCATGGGGCTGACACCCGCAGGAACCTGGGGATGGCTGGAGAGTAACTGGGAGCCACAGGAGAGTCCCTGAGGCCTGGGGGTGAAGAGATGAAAGACACAGGGGTGGAGCACTGTGAGGCTCGTGAGTTTGTTGGTGATTCCTGGGTGTGGGGGGCTGACTCCAGCTGAAATCTGGGGTTGTTTGGAGAGTAGCTGGGAGACACAGGAGACCCCCCGAGAGCTGGGGGTGAGCTGCCGGGTGATGGCAGTACGAACATGAGGTATATTATTGATGAACGTGGGGACTCTGAGGAATCCTCAGAGGAGGACACGGGAGAGCCCAATGGCTTCATTGATTGCCCATCACGGTGAGGACAGGGAAATGGGAGCTTGTGGGATTCTGGTGATGACAGAGGTGAGTGTGGTGAAGCCCTAGGGGATGGTGAATGGTAGCTCCGGATCCCTGGTGAGGAGCTTCCCCTTAAGCCTGTGTTTCTGAGAGGTGAGAGGGAGAAGCTGGGTGAGGCTGGCATGGACCTTGGGGAGGCCGGGCTGGGGGACCGTTCATAAGAAGAGCCAGACAAGACCCTACTGTTCTTAGGTGCAGACATGATTAGGAAGCCTGCAGCTCCCAGGGGCCCCTACTAACTTTCTAACTCGCAGAAGGAAGGAGTGTGTGTGTGTGTGTGTGTGTGTGTGTGAGTGTGTGTGTGTGTTTGTGTGTGTGCGGTGTGAGGTATGTGCCCCTTAAGAAAATGGAAATCAACCAACCAATGAGACAGACAGACAGACAGACAGACAGAGATTCACTTGCCCAAGTGTTCTGTCCTGTCCTCTGAATCCGCTTCCAAGTCGCAAGACGCTGTGAGCTCCAAGTCCACGTAGAGTCCACCAAACGCTCCGGCCGCTGATCCGCTCCGCGAAGATCTGAGTACAGGCCAGCCAGGGCGGGTTTAAATAGCCTCGGGCGCAGCCTAGCAGCGGAAAGGGCGGAGCTTCACTCCTCCTTTCCATCAGTCACCCCCAACTTTCCCAGGCTACACCTCGTAGGAAACTGTTCTCCTGCTTAGATTTCATGCGCCACCTTTGGGACAATCTAAGAACTTACAAGTTTTCTTGGCCAGATAACTTAGGAATTGTATGCACTGAAACACGGAAAACCAACTAGTGGTTCTGTGGTTCCCACGTTGTGGTTTTGACACCAGCAGCATCCTTGCAACAATCAAACCCCGGAGATCCACAGATCTGCGTTGTAACAAGACCTCCCCCTGACCCTGATGCATGGCAGTTTAAGAAGTCTTTCCGTGTAAGCGAAAAGACTTGGAAGAAAAGGTGGAGATATGCGTTGTAGAAACATTCTTTTGCTCTGGAACCACGTAGAGACTTGGGAGCCTGTTGGGTGGAGCATTCGTTGGCTGAGGGTGCTCGGGTTAGGAATATCAAGGTGTGGCTCCAGGTAATCCAATCATCTAATTAAGATTCCAGTTGTGCTCATCTGTTTTAAAATTCCGTTTGTGTAAATTCTTTCAGTCAGACTGAGAATGGCAAAGCCTCAACCCCAATTTCCAGGGGGGGCTGAGAGCCTCAGGTGGAGTTGATCACCAATAGCCTATGGTTTAACCCATCATGCCTATAGAATGAGGTCTCCATAAAAACCCAAAAGGACTGGGTTCAGAGAGCTTCTGGATAACACTTCCTGGAAGGCAGTGCGCCCCTCCCCACATGCCGGGCCACAAATTTATTTCTGAATTTTTGCAATATCCGCTAAAATACAAAGGCAAATGTAAGTGTTTCCCTGCGTGCTGCGAGCTCTTCCAGCAAATGAAAGCAAATAAATCTGGGAGTGGTGGCAACCTGATTTCTAGCCAGTTGCTGAGAAGCACAGGAAAAACAACGTAGGGCTTCCCATTGTTATTATTGTGGGAGGCCTGTCTGGCAGGACTCGGCCCTTTGGAATCTAATGCTATGTCCCGGTAGATAGCGTCACCATTGAATTAGAAGACACACATATGTTGAGAATAATATTTCTGGTCATTTGCTGCACGTCTTATTTACAATATGTAATCAAATTCTTTATCCTGACCTTATGGCACCTGGGTTGAGAACCATGATGGGAAGCAAACATTGGTCTGTCACTTTCTGAGTTTGAAACTTTATTTTGCCTTTAGCGTTTTGCTATTGCTTTTTCGTTTTCTTTTGTTTCGTTTTGTTTCTAAGTTGTGGGGTATATGTGCAGGATGTGCAGATTTGTTACTAAGGTAAACAATCGTGTGCCATGGTGGTTTGCTGCACCTGTCCACCCATCACCTAGGTATTAAGCCCAGCGTGCAGTAGCTGTTTTTCTTAACGCTCTGCCTCCCGAAAGGCCCCAGTGTGGGTTGTTCCCCTTCCTGTGTCCATGTGATCCCATTTTTCAGCTCCCATTATAAGTGAGAATGTGGAGTTTGATTTTCTTTCCCTGGATTAGTTAGCTGAGGATAATGACCTCACATCACCAGTGCTTTTGTTTTCTATTATAAAGAGTAGTATTTTATTGAATAAGATTTGCTCACAGAAAACGAAGATTAAATCTACAATGAATGCCGGACTCTACAGCAGAAAGCAATTTTCTCACTTTGCCACACACAATGGTTCCTACTAAGTGAAAAAAAGCCATAAAATTTCATTCACAAATGTACTACTGTGTCTCAAAACATCTCACATAATCATGCTCTGTACTAAAGCCATTAGATCAGTTCTTCAGTCAGGTTAAAGAAGTATCCCTCTAATAACTGATTTTTATAATGCTATCAATCTCCACTCCCAATCAGTCTGCCATTGTTAATGGCGTACAGCATTATTGAATACAATGGAATTGATGACGCCCATATCCACGGACAAACCGTGACTTAGGATGGTTTGATTTATGATTTTTCAACGTTATGATGGGTTTATTGGAATATTAGATGCGTTTCTGAGTTACACTGGTTTAGGAGTATGCGACCCTATAGTCCAGAAACAGCTGTATAAAGAAAAACAGGTGTACCTAATTAAAATATGCCTAGTGACTTGGGATAAATCAATAGATGTTCACAACTGATGGAGAGTCGTGAAAGAGAGATAGCGGTAAATAGTTACAATAACACAATTTTCCTGCACCTGTGGAGGATTTCCCCAAGAAAACGCAGAATGTGGGATGCACCTAAGGCATATGAAAGAGAGAGGGCAGAAGGAGTAAGAGAGAAATAGGAGGAAGGAAGGAAGGAAGGAAGGAAGGAAGGAAGGAAGGAAGGAAGGAAAGAAGGAAGGAAGGAAGGAAGGAAGGAAGGAAGGAAGGAAGGAAAGAAGGAAAGAAGGACGGAAGGAAGGAGAAAACACCCGGTGTTACTAAAACCCCAAAAAGACTGGTTTCCCCCTGTGGGTAAGCCTACAATGTGGATGAATCTTGAAAATATTGTGCTACGTGTTATGTCAGTCATAAAAGCTCACCTATTGTGCAATGCCGTTTATAGGAATTGTCCACAATATGGAAATCTATGCATATGGGGTTGATCGCACTATGTAGTTGCTACCTAGGGCTGAGGGTCAGGGAGAGGGTTTGAGACAGAATGAGGAGTGACTAATGTCTACAGGGTTCTTCTCTGGTTGGGGGTCATAAGACGTTCTACAATGGTTTGCGAATTAAAAGGGAATGTGCACAACCACAGGTATACTAAAAGCCACTCAATTCATGACTTTTAATGGGGGAATCTTATGTGGCGCACTCTCATCGAGACCACGGCAGACATAGTGAGAGAGAAAAAGGTGAGTAAATATCTGAAACGGAGGCAGAAACAGAGAGAATGTAAAGCCCTGTGAATGGAAGGGAGAGCGAAAAGGGCAAATGGTCCTATTTACAAATGACAGATGTGAAACTGGGGTTCACATCAACAGTGTCAATGCCAGGAAGGAGGGTCATGCTAGCCGTGTCGCAGGTAGCGTGGCCAGCAGGGACGCCAACATGCTGGAGCGTCGTGCCAGCATGGGCTCTGGCAGCCACGTGGGCCAGCAGGAGGGTCCCGCTGCTCAGCTCTGGGGTGAGGATAGACTGGGTGGTGATATCGGCCATGACAGGGGCCTCTTCTGCTGGCAAGAGTGTGACAGTAGCAAGTAGAGGGACAGGCCTGCGTGTGAGGACGGAATGCAGGAGGCGCTCTTCTGCGGCTGGGTGTGGGGCCCTCACCGGAACTGTGGAGAAATGGCCAGGTAACTGCGTCACGTGGGCTAGTAGATTGGCCAGGGCTTCGAACTGAAGGACAATAACGGGGAGTAGCTGTCAGGCCCTGGGAGTGTCTGAGTGTAAGTGGAGATGGGTTTGGGGTCACTGAGGGATGCGTGGGAGCCATCCCTGTATAGGTCCAGGTCATAGGGAGATAGGCTCGTGAGGCCTGTGGGTGTCTAGGGTTGTCCTGGGTGCCTGGGGCTGACTGTGGCAGAAATCTGGGGAGGGCTGGAGAGAAGCTGGGAGACACAGGAGAGTCCCTGAAGGCAGGGGGTGAAGAGGTGAAAGAAATGGGGGAGGGTTGCAGTAAGGTCCGTGAGTTTGTAGGTGATTCCTGGGTGTGGGAAGCTGACTCCAGGTGAAATCTGGAGATGGCTGGAGAGTAGCTGAGAGAGACAGAAGAGTCCCTGAGGGCTGGGGGTGAGAACATGAGGGAGACTGGGGAGTAAGTCAGTGAAATTCGCGAGTTCGGTGGTGTGTCGTGGGCGCCTGGAACTGACTCCAGCTGGAATCTAGAGAAGTTTTGACAGTAGCTGAAAGAGACACAAGAGTCCCTGTGGGCTGAGGGCAAAGACCTGAGAGAGACCAGGGAGGACCTCAGTGAAGTCAGTGAGTCTGTAGGTGATTCCGGAGTGTGGGAGGCTGACTCCCGCTGAAATGTGGGCGTGGTGGGAGAGTAGCTGGGACTGACAGGAGAGTCCCAGGGGGCTGGGGGTGAAGACATGAGAGAGACTGGGGAGTAACTCAGTGAAACTGCTGAGTTTGTAGGTGATACCTGGGAGCCTGGAACTGACTCCCGCTGAAATCTGGGCATGGTTGGAGAGTAGCTGGGACACACAGGAGAGTCCCTGAGGGCTGGGGGTGAAGACATGAGAGAGACTGGGGAGTAACTCAGTGAAACTGGTGAGTTTGGTGGTGATTCCGGGGTGCCTGGAACGGACTCCAGCTGAAATGTGGGCGTGGTTGGAGAGTAGCTGGGACAGACAGGAGAGTCCCTGAGGGCTGGTGAAGACATGAGAGAGACTGGGGAGTAACGCAGTGAAATTGGTGAGTTTGGTGGTGATTTCTGGGTGCCTGCAACGGACTCCCGCTGAAGTGTGGGCGTGTTTGGAGAGTAGCTGGGACACACAGGCGAGTCCCTGAGGGTTGGAGATAAAGACGTGCTAGAGACCGGGGAGTAACTCAGTGAAAGTGGCGGGCTTGGTGGTGATCCCTGGGTTCCTGGAACTGACCCGCGCTGAAATGTGGGCGTGGTTGGAGAGTAGCTGGGACAGACTGGAGGGTCCGTAAGGGCTGGGGGTGAAGACGTGGGAGAGACTGGCGAGGATCTCACTGAGGTCTGTGAGTTTGTAGGTGTTTCTGGGGTGTGGGGTACAGACTCCCGCTGAAACCTGGGCGTAGTTGGAGAGTAGCTGGGACAGACAGGAGAGTCATGGGTGGCTGGGGCTGAGCTGCTGGATGATGGCAGTAAGAACATATGGTATATTATTGATGAATGAGGTGACTGTGAAGAATCTCCAGAGGAGGACACGGGAGAACACGATGACATGAGTGACTGTCCTGCTTGGTTAGGAAAGGGAAACTTAAAGTTGTGGAATTCTGCTGATGATGGATGTGAGAGTGGTGAAGCCCTGTGGGATGATGTAGAGTACTTCCACATCCCTGGTGAGGAGCTGCCCCTTGGGTGTGAGTTTCTGGGAGGGGAGAGGGAGAAGCTGGGTGAGGCAGGCATGAATCTTGAGGAGTCAGGGCTGGGGGACCGCTCATATTCTCCCGAGACCTGTGAGTGTCAGGGGGACTCCTGGGTGCATGGGGCTGACACCCGCAGGAACCTGGGGATGGCTGGAGAGTAACTGGGAGCCACAAGAGAGTCCCTGTGGCCTGGGGGTGAAGAGATGAAAGACACAGTGGTGGAGCACTGTGAGGCTCGTGAGTTTGTTGGTGATTCCTGGGTGTGGGGGGCTGACTCCAGCTGAAATCTGGGGTTGTTTGGAGAGTAGCTGGGAGACACAGGAGAACCCCCGAGAGCTGGGGGTGAGCTGCTGGGTGATGGCAGTACAAACATGTGGTATATTATTGATGAACGTGGGTACTCTGTGGAATCCTCAGAGGAGGACACGGGAGAGCCCAATGGCTTCATTGATTGCCCATCACGGTGAGGACAGGGAAATGGGAGATTGTGGGATTCTGGTGATGACAGAGGTGAGTGTGGTGAAGCCCTAGGGGATGGTGAATGGTAGCTCCGGATCCCTGGTGAGGAGCTTCCCCTTAAGCCTGAGTTTCTGAGAGGGGAGAGGGAGAAGCTGGGTGAGGCTGGCATGGACCTTGGGGAGGCCGGGCTGGGGGACCGTTCATAAGAAGAGCCAGACAAGACCCTACTGTTCTTAGGTGCAGACATGATTAGGAAGCCTGCAGCTCCCAGGGGCCCCTACTAACTTTCTAACTCGCAGAAGGAAGGAGTGTGTGTATGTGTGTGTGTGTGTGTGTGTGAGTGTGTGTGTGTGTTTGTGTGTGTGCGGTGTGAGGTATGTGCCCCTTAAGAAAATGGAAATCAACCAACCAATGAGACAGACAGACAGACAGACAGACAGAGATTCACTTGCCCAAGTGTTCTGTCCTGTCCTCTGAATCCGCTTCCAAGTCGCAAGACGCTGTGAGCTCCAAGTCCACGCAGAGTCCGCCAAACGCTCCGGCCGCTGATCCGCTCCGCCAAGATCTGAGTACAGGCCAGCCAGGGCGGGTTTAAATAGCCTCGGGCGCAGCCTAGCAGCGGAAAGGGCGGAGCTTCACTCCTCCTTTCCATCAGTCACCCCCAACTTTCCCAGGCTACACCTCGTAGGAAACTGTTCTCCTGCTTAGATTTCATGCGCCACCTTTGGGACAATCTAAGAACTTACAAGTTTTCTTGGCCAGATAACTTAGGAATTGTATGCACTGAAACACGGAAAACCAACTAGTGGTTCTGTGGTTCCCACGTTGTGGTTTTGACACCAGCAGCATCCTTGCAACAATCAAACCCCGGAGATCCACAGATCTGCGTTGTAACAAGACCTCCCCCTGACCCTGATGCATGGCAGTTTAAGAAGTCTTTCCGTGTAAGCGAAAAGACTTGGAAGAAAAGGTGGAGATATGCGTTGTAGAAACATTCTTTTGCTCTGGAACCACGTAGAGACTTGGGAGCCTGTTGGGTGGAGCATTCGTTGGCTGAGGGTGCTCGGGTTAGGAATATCAAGGTGTGGCTCCAGGTAATCCAATCATCTAATTAAGATTCCAGTTGTGCTCATCTGTTTTAAAATTCCGTTTGTGTAAATTCTTTCAGTCAGACTGAGAATGGCAAAGCCTCAACCCCAATTTCCAGGGGGGGCTGAGAGCCTCAGGTGGAGTTGATCACCAATAGCCTATGGTTTAACCCATCATGCCTATAGAATGAGGTCTCCATAAAAACCCAAAAGGACTGGGTTCAGAGAGCTTCTGGATAACACTTCCTGGAAGGCAGTGCGCCCCTCCCCACATGCCGGGCCACAAATTTATTTCTGAATTTTTGCAATATCCGCTAAAATACAAAGGCAAATGTAAGTGTTTCCCTGCGTGCTGTGAGCTCTTCCAGCAAATGAAAGCAAATAAATCTGGGAGTGGT
Organism: Gorilla gorilla gorilla; assembly: GCF_029281585.2. Taxonomy (NCBI): domain Eukaryota; kingdom Metazoa; phylum Chordata; class Mammalia; order Primates; family Hominidae; genus Gorilla; species Gorilla gorilla. The sequence goes on from NC_073237.2 coordinate 17,158,756, forward strand.
GGCAACCTGATTTCTAGCCAGTTGCTGAGAAGCACAGGAAAAACAACGTAGGGCTTCCCATTGTTATTACTGTGGGAGGCCTGTCTGGCAGGACTCGGCCCTTTGGAATCTAATGCTATGTCCCGGTAGATAGCGTCACCATTGAATTAGAAGACACACATATGTTGAGAATAATATTTCTGGTCATTTGCTGCATGTCTTATTTACAATATGTAATCAAATTCTTTATCCTGACCTTATGGCACCTGGGTTGAGAACCATGATGGGAAGCAAACATTGGTCTGTCACTTTCTGAGTTTGAAACTTTATTTTGCCTTTAGCGTTTTGCTATTGCTTTTTCGTTTTCTTTTGTTTCGTTTTGTTTCTAAGTTGTGGGGTATATGTGCAGGATGTGCAGATTTGTTACTAAGGTAAACAATCGTGTGCCATGGTGGTTTGCTGCACCTGTCCACCCATCACCTAGGTATTAAGCCCAGCGTGCAGTAGCTGTTTTTCTTAACGCTCTGCCTCCCGAAAGGACCCAGTGTGTGTTGTTCCCCTTCCTGTGTCCATGTGATCCCATTTTTCAGCTCCCATTATAAGTGAGAATGTGGCGTTTGATTTTCTTTCCCTGGATTAGTTTGCTGAGGATAATGACCTCACATCACCAGTGCATTTGTTTTCTATTATAAAGAGTAGTATTTTATTGAATAAGATTTGCTCACAGAAAACGAAGCTTAAATCTACAATGAATGCCGGACTCTACAGCAGAAAGCAATTTTCTCACTTTTCCACACACAATGGTTCCTACTAAGTGAAAAAAAGCCATAAAATTTCATTCACAAATGTACTACTGTGTCTCAAAACATCTCACATAATCATGCACTGTACTAAAGCCATTAGATCAGTTCTTCAGTCAGGTTAAAGAAGTATCCCTCTAATAACTGATTTTTATAATGCTATCAATCTCCACTCCCAATCAGTCTGCCATTGTTAATGGCGTACAGCATTATTGAATACAATGGAATTGATGACGCCCATATCCACGGACAAACCGTGACTTAGGATGGTTTGATTTATGATTTTTCAACGTTATGATGGGTTTATTGGAATATTAGATGCGTTTCTGAGTTACACTGGTTTAGGAGTATGCGACCCTATAGTCCAGAAACAGCTGTATAAAGAAAAACAGGTGTACCTAATTAAAATATGCCTAGTGACTTGGGATAAATCAATAGATGTTCACAACTGATGGAGAGTCATGAAAGAGAGATAGCGGTAAATAGTTACAATAACACAATTTTCCTGCACCTGTGGAGGATTTCCCCAAAAAACGCAGAATGTGGGATGCACCTAAGGCATATGAAAGAGAGAGGGCAGAAAGAGTACGAGAGAAATAGGAGGAAGGAAGGAAGGAAGGAAGGAAGGAAGGAAGGAAGGAAGGAAGGAAGGAAAGAAGGAATGAGGGAAGGAAGGAAGGAAGGAAAGAAGGAAAGAAGGACGGAAGGAAGGAGAAAACACCCGGTGTTACTAAAACCCAAAAAACATTGATTTCCCCCTGTGGGTAAGCCTACAATGTGGATGAATCTTGAAAATATTGTGCTACGTGTTATGTCAGTCATAAAAGCTCACCTATTGTGCAATGCCGTTTATAGGAATTGTCCACAATATGGAAATCTATGCATATGGGGTTGATCGCACTATGTAGTTGCTACCTAGGGCTGAGGGTCAGGGAGAGGGTTTGAGACAGAATGAGGAGTGACTAATGTCTACAGGGTTTTTCTCTGGTCGGGGCTGATAAGACGTTCTACAATGGTTTGCGAATTAAAAGGGAATGTGCACAACCACAGGTATACTAAAAGCCACTCAATTCATGACTTTTAATGGGGGAATCTTATGTGGCGCACACTCATCGAGACCACGGCAGACATAGTGAGAGAGAAAAAGGTGAGTAAATATCTGAAACGGAGGCAGAAACAGAGAGAATGTAAAGCCCTGTGAATGGAAGGGAGAGCGAAAAGGGCAAATGGTCCTATTTACAAATGACAGATGTGAAACTGGGGTTAACATCAACAGTGTCACTGCCAGGAAGGAGGGTCATGCTAGCCATGTCACCGGTAGCGTGGCCCGCAGGGACGCCGACATGCTGGAGCGTCGTGCCAGCATGGGCTCTGGCAGCCACGTGGGCCAGCAGGAGGGTCCCGCTGCTCAGCTCTGGGGTGAGGATAGACTGGGTGGTGATATCGGCCATGACAGGGGCCTCTTCTGCTGGCAAGAGTGTGACAGTAGCAAGTAGAGGGACAGGCCTGCGTGTGAGGACGGAATGCAGGAGGGGCTCTTCTGCGGCTGGGTGTGGGGCCCTCACCGGAACTGTGGAGAAATGGCCAGGTAACTGCGTCACGTGGGCTAGTAGATTGGCCAGGGCTTCGAACTGAAGGACAATAACGGGGAGTAGCTGTCAGGCCCTGGGAGTGTCTGAGTGTAAGTGGAGATGGGTTTGGGGTCACTGAGGGATGCGTGGGAGCCATCCCTGTATAGGTCCAGGTCATAGGGAGATAGGCTCGTGAGGCCTGTGGGTGTCTAGGGTTGTCCTGGGTGCCTGGGGCTGACTGTGGCAGAAATCTGGGGAGGGCTGGAGAGAAGCTGGGAGACACAGGAGAGTCCCTGAAGGCAGGGGGTGAAGAGGTGGAAGAAATGGGGGAGGGTTGCAGTAAGGTCCGTGAGTTTGTAGGTGATTCCTGGGTGTGGGAAGCTGACTCCAGGTGAAATCTGGAGATGGCTGGAGAGTAGCTGAGAGAGACAGAAGAGTCCCTGAGGGCTGCGGGTGAGAACATGAGGGAGACTGGGGAGTAAGTCAGTGAAATTCGCGAGTTCGGTGGTGTGTCGTGGGCGCCTGGAACTGACTCCAGCTGGAATCTAGAGAAGTTTTGACAGTAGCTGAAAGAGACACAAGAGTCCCTGTGGGCTGAGGGCAAAGACCTGAGAGAGACCAGGGAGGACCTCAGTGAAGTCAGTGAGTCTGTAGGTGATTCCGGAGTGTGGGAGGCTGACTCCCGTTGAAATCTGGGTGTGGTGGGAGAGAAGCTGGGACAGACAGGAGAGTCCCCGGGGGCTGGGGGTGAAGACATGAGAGAGACTGGGGAGTAACTCAGTGAAACTGCTGAGTTTGTAGGTGATACCTGGGAGCCTGGAACTGACTCCCGCTGAAATCTGGGCATGGTTGGAGAGTAGCTGGGACACACAGGAGAGTCCCTGAGGGCTGGGGGTGAAGACATGAGAGAGACCGGGGAGTAACTCAGTGAAACTGGTGAGTTTGGTGGTGACTGCGGGGTGCCTGGAACGGACTCCAGCTGAAATGTGGGCGTGGTTGGAGAGTAGCTGGGACAGACAGGAGAGTCCCTGAGGGCTGGTGAAGACATGAGAGAGACTGGAGAGTAATTGAGTGAAATTGGTGAGTTTGGTGGTGATTCCTGGGTGCCAGGAACTGACTCCCGCTGAAGTGTGGGCGTGGTTGGAGAGTAGCTGGGACACACAGGAGAGTCCCTGAGGGTTGGAGATAAAGACGTGCTAGAGACTGGGGAGTAACTGAGTGAAACTGGTGAGTTTGGTGGTGATTCCGGGGTGCCTGGAACTGACTCCAGCTGAAGTGTGGGCGTGGTTGGAGAGTAGCTGGGACAGACGGGAGAGTCCCTGAGGGCTGGTGAAGACATGAGAGAGACTGGGGTGTAACGCGGTGAAATTGGTGAGTTTGGTGGTGATTTCTGGGTGCCTGCAACGGGCTCCCGCTGAAGTGTGGGCGTGTTTGGAGAGTAGCTGGGACACACAGGCGAGTCCCTGAGGGTTGGAGATAAAGACGTGCTAGAGACTGGGGAGTAACTCAGTGAAATTGGCGGGCTTGGTGGTGATCCCTGGGTTCCTGGAACTGACCCGCGCTGAAATGTGGGCGTGGTTGGAGAGTAGCTGGGACAGACTGGAGGGTCCGTAAGGGCTGGGGGTGGAGACGTGAGAGAGACTGGCGAGGATCTCACTGAGGTCTGTGAGTTTGTAGGTGTTTCTGGGGTGTGGGGTACAGACTCCCGCTGAAACCTGGGCGTAGTTGGAGAGTAGCTGGGACAGACAGGAGAGTCATGGGTGGCTGGGGGTGAGCTGCTGGATGATGGCAGTAAGAACATATGGTATATTATTGATGAATGAGGTGACTGTGAAGAATCTCCAGAGGAGGACACGGGAGAACACGATGACATGAGTGACTGTCCTGCTTGGTTAGGAAAGGGAAACTTAAAGTTGTGGAATTCTGCTGATGATGGATGTGAGAGTGGTGAAGCCTTGTGGGATGATGTAGAGTACTTAAATGTCCCTGGTGAGGAGCTGCCCCTTGGGTGTGAGTTTCTGGGAGGGGAGAGGGAGAAGCTGGGTGAGGCAGGCATGAATCTTGAGGAGTCAGGGCTGGTGGACCGCTCATATTCTCCCGAGACCTGTGAGTGTCTGGGGGACTCCTGGGTGCGTGAGGCTGACACCCGCAGGAACCTGGGGATGGCTGGAGAGTAACTGGGAGCCACAGGAGAGTCCCTGAGGCCTGGGGGTGAAGAGATGAAAGACACAGGGGTGGAGCACTGTGAGGCTCGTGAGTTTGTTGGTGATTCCTGGGTGTGGGGGGCTGACTCCAGCTGAAATCTGGGGTTGTTTGGAGAGTAGCTGGGAGACACAGGAGACCCCCCGAGAGCTGGGGGTGAGCTGCTGGGTGATGGCAGTACGAACATGTGGTATATTATTGGTGAACGTGGGGACTCTGAGGAATCCTCAGAGGAGTACACGGGAGAGCCCAATGGCTTCATTGATTGCCCATCACGGTGAGGACAGGGAAATGGGAGCTTGTGGGATTTTGGTGATGACAGGGGTGAGTGTGGTGAAGCCCTAGGGGATGGTGAATGGTAGCTCCGGATCCCTGGTGAGGAGCTTCCTCTTAAGCCTGAGTTTCTGAGAGGGGAGAGGGAGAAGCTGGGTGAGGCTCGCATGGACCTTGGGGAGTCCGGGCTGGGGGACCGTTCATAAGAAGAGCCAGACAAGACCTTACTGTTCTTAGGTGCAGACATGATTAGGAAACCTGCAGCTCCCAGGGGCACCTACTAATTTTCTAACTCACAGAAGGAAGGAGTGTGTGTGTGTGTGTGTGTCGGTGTGTGTGTGTGTGTGTGTGTGGGTGGGTGTTTGTGTGTGTGCGGTGTGAGGTATGTGCCCCTTAAGAAAATGGAAATCAACCAACCAATGAGACAGACAGACAGACAGACAGACAGAGATTCACTTGCCCAAGTGTTCTGTCCTGTCCTCTGAATCCGCTTCCAAGTCGCAAGACGCTGTGAGCTCCAAGTCCACGCAGAGTCCGCCAAACCCTCCGGCCGCTGATCCGCTCCGCCAAGATCTGAGTACAGGCCAGCCAGGGCGGGTTTAAATAGCCTCGGGCGCAGCCTAGCAGCGGAAAGGGCGGAGCTTCACTCCTCCTTTCCATCAGTCACCCCCAACTTTCCCAGGCTACACCTCGTAGGAAACTGTTCTCCTGCTTTGATTTCATGCGCCACCTTTGGGACAATCTAAGAACTTACAAGTTTTCTTGGCCAGATAACTTAGGAATTGTATGCACTGAAACACGGAAAACCAACTAGTGGTTCTGTGGTTCCCACGTTGTGGTTTTGACACCAGCAGCATCCTTGCAACAATCAAACCCCGGAGATCCACCGATCTGCGTTGTAACGAGACCTCCCCCTGACCCTGATGCATGGCAGTTTAAGAAGTCTTTCCGTGTAAGCGAAAAGACTTGGAAGAAAAGGTGGAGATATGCGTTGTAGAAACATTCTTTTGCTCTGGAACCACGTAGAGACTTGGGAGCCTGTTGGGTGGAGCATTCGTTGGATGAGGGTGCTCGGGTTAGGAATATCAAGGTGTGGCTCCAGGTAATCCAATCATCTAATTAAGATTCCAGTTGTGCTCATCTGTTTTAAAATTACGTTTGTGTAAATTCTTTCAGTCAGACTGAGAATGGCAAAGCCTCAACCTCAATTTCCAGGGAGGGCTGAGAGCCTCAGGTGGAGTTGATCACCAATAGCCTATGGTTTAACCCATCATGCCTATAGAATGAGGTCTCCATAAAAACCCAAAAGGACTGGGTTCAGAGAGCTTCTGGATAACACTTCCTGGAAGGCAGTGCGCCCCTCCCCACATGCCGGGCCACAAATTTATTTCTGAATTTTTGCAATATCCGCTAAAATACAAAGGCAAATGTAAGTGTTTCCCTGTGTGCTGTCAGCTCTTCCAGCAAATGAAAGCAAATAAATCTGGGAGTGGTGGCAACTTGATTTCTAGCCAGTTGCTGAGAAGCACAGGTAAAACAACGTAGGGCTTCCCATTGTTATTAGTGGGAGGCCTGTCTGGCAGGACTCGGCCCTTTGGAATCTAATGCTATGTCCCGGTAGATAGCGTCACCATTGAATTAGAAGACACACATATGTTGAGAATAATATTTCTGGTCATTTGCTGCACGTCTTATTTACAATATGTAATCAAATTCTTTATCCTGACCTTATGGCACCTGGGTTGAGAACCATGATGGGAAGCAAACATTGGTCTGTCACTTTCTGAGTTTGAAACTTTATTTTGCCTTTAGCGTTTTGCTATTGCTTTTTCGTTTTCTTTTGTTTCGTTTTGTTTCTAAGTTGTGGGGTATATGTGCAGGATGTGCAGATTTGTTACTAAGGTAAACAATCGTGTGCCATGGTGGTTTGCTGCACCTGTCCACCCATCACCTAGGTATTAAGCCCAGCGTGCAGTAGCTGTTTTTCTTAACGCTCTGCCTCCCGAAAGGACCCAGTGTGTGTTGTTCCCCTTCCTGTGTCCATGTGATCCCATTTTTCAGCTCCCATTATAAGTGAGAATGTGGCGTTTGATTTTCTTTCCCTGGATTAGTTTGCTGAGGATAATGACCTCACATCACCAGTGCTTTTGTTTTTTATTATAAAGAGTAGTATTTTATTGAATAAGATTTGCTCACAGAAAACGAAGCTTAAATCTACAATGAAAGACGGACTCTACAGCAGAAAGCAATTTTCTCACTTTGCCACACACAATGGTTCCTACTAAGTGAAAAAAAGCCATAAAATTTCATTCACAAATGTTCTACTCTGTCTCAAAACATCTCACATAATCATGCACTGTACTAAAGCCATTAGATCAGTTCTTCAGTCAGGTTAAAGAAGTATCCCTCTAATAACTGATTTTTATAATGCTATCAATCTCCACTCCCAATCAGTCTGCCATTGTTAATGGCGTACAGCATTATTGAATACAATGGAATTGATGACGCCCATATCCACGGACAAACCGTGACTTACGATGGTTTGATTTATGATTTTTCAACGTTATGATGGGTTTATTGGAATATTAGATGCGTTTCTGAGTTACACTGGGTTTAGGAGTATGCGAACCTATAGTACAGAAACAGCTGTATAAAGAAAAACAGGTGTACCTAATTAAAATATGTCTAGTGACTTGGGATAAATCAATAGATGTTCATAACTGATGGAGAGTCGTGAAAGAGAGATAGCGGTAAATAGTTACAATAACACAATTTTCCTGCACCTGTGGAGGATTTCCCCAAAAAAACGCAGAATGTGGGATGCACCTAAGGCATATGAAAGAGAGAGGGCAGAAGGAGTAAGAGAGAAATAGGAGGAAGGAAGGAAGGAAGGAAGGAAGGAAGGAAGGAAGGAAGGAAAGAAGGACGGAAGGAAGGAGAAAACACCCGGTGTTACTAAAACCCCAAAAAGACTGGTTTCCCCCTGTGGGTAAGCCTACAATGTGGATGAATCTTGAAAATATTGTGCTACGTGTTATGTCAGTCATAAAAGCTCACCTATTTTGCAATGCCGTTTATAGGAATTGTCCACAATATGGAAATCTATGCATATGGGGTTGATCGCACTATGTAGTTGCTACCTAGGGCTGAGGGTCAGGGAGAGGGTTTGAGACAGAATGAGGAGTGACTAATGTCTACAGGGTTTTTCTCTGGTCGGGGGTGATAAGACGTTCTACAATGGTTTGCGAATTAAAAGGGAATGTGCACAACCACAGGTATACTAAAAGCCACTCAATTCATGACTTTTAATGGGGGAATCTTATGTGGCGCACTCTCATCGAAACCACGGCAGACATAGTGAGAGAGAAAAAGGTGAGTAAATATCTGAAACGGAGGCAGAAACAGAGAGAATGTAAAGCCCTGTGAATGGAAGGGAGAGCGAAAAGGGCAAATGGTCCTATTTACAAATGACAGATGTGAAACTGGGGTTCACATCAACAGTGTCACTGCCAGGAAGGAGGGTCATGCTAGCCATGTCACCGGTAGCATGGCCCGCAGGGACGCCGACAAGCTGGAGCGTCCTGCCAGCATGGGCTCTGGCAGCCACGTGGGCCAGCAGGAGGGTCCCGCTGCTCAGCTCTGGGGTGAGGAAAGACTGGGTGGTGATATCGGCCATGACAGGGGCCTCTTCTGCTGGCAAGATTGTGACAGTAGCAAGTAGAGGGACAGGCCTGCGTGTGAGGACGGAATGCAGGAGGGGCTCTTCTGCGGCTGGGTGTGGGGCCCTCACCGGAACTGTGGAGAAATGGCCAGGTAACTGCGTCACGTGGGCTAGTAGATTGGCCAGGGCTTCGAACTGAAGGACAATAACGGGGAGTAGCTGTCAGGCCCTGGGAGTGTCTGAGTGTAAGTGGAGATGGGTTTGGGGTCACTGAGGGATGCGTGGGAGCCATCCCTGTATAGGTCCAGGTCATAGGGAGATAGGCTCGTGAGGCCTGTGGGTGTCTAGGGTTGTCCTGGGTGCCTGGGGCTGACTGTGGCAGAAATCTGGGGAGGGCTGGAGAGAAGCTGGGAGACACAGGAGAGTCCCTGAAGGCAGGGGGTGAAGAGGTGGAAGAAATGGGGGAGGGTTGCAGTAAGGTCCGTGAGTTTGTAGGTGATTCCTGGGTGTGGGAAGCTGACTCCAGGTGAAATCTGGAGATGGCTGGAGAGTAGCTGAGAGAGACAGAAGAGTCCCTGAGGGCTGGGGGTGAGAACATGAGGGAGACTGGGGAGTAAGTCAGTGAAATTCGCGAGTTCGGTGGTGTATCGTGGGCGCCTGGAACTGACTCCAGCTGGAATCTAGAGAAGTTTTGACAGTAGCTGAAAGAGACACAAGAGTCCCTGTGGGCTGAGGGCAAAGACCTGAGAGAGACCAGGGAGGAGCTCAGTGAAGTCTGTGAGTCTGTAGGTGATTCCGGAGTGTGGGAGGCTGACTCCCGCTGAAATGTGGGCGTGGTGGGAGAGTAGCTGGGACAGACAGGAGAGTCCCAGGGGGCTGGGGGTGAAGACATGAGAGAGACTGGGGAGTAACTCAGTGAAACTGCTGAGTTTGTAGGTGATGCCTGGGAGCCTGGAACTGACTCCCGCTGAAATCTGGGCATGGTTGGAGAGTAGCTGGGACACACAGGAGAGTCCCTGAGGGCTGGGGGTGAAGACATGAGAGAGACCGGGGAGTAACTCAGTGAAACTGGTGAGTTTGGTGGTGACTGCGGGGTGCCTGGAACGGACTCCAGCTGAAATGTGGGCGTGGTTGGAGAGTAGCTGGGACAGACAGGAGAGTCCCTGAGGGCTGGTGAAGACATGAGAGAGACTGGAGAGTAATTGAGTGAAATTGGTGAGTTTGGTGGTGATTCCTGGGTGCCAGGAACTGACTCCCGCTGAAGTGTGGGCGTGGTTGGAGAGTAGCTGGGACACACAGGAGAGTCCCTGAGGGTTGGAGATAAAGACGTGCTAGAGACTGGGGAGTAACTGAGTGAAACTGGTGAGTTTGGTGGTGATTCCGGGGTGCCTGGAACTGACTCCAGCTGAAATGTGGGCGTGGTTGGAGAGTAGCTGGGACAGACGGGAGAGTCCCTGAGGGATGGTGAAGACATGAGAGAGACTGGGGAGTAACGCAGTGAAATTGGTGAGTTTGCTGGTGATTTCTGGGTGCCTGCAACGGACTCCCGCTGAAGTGTGGGCGTGTTTGGAGAGTAGCTGGGACACACAGGCGAGTCCCTGAGGGTTGGAGATAAAGACGTGCTAGAGACTGGGGAGTAACTCAGTGAAAGTGGCGGGCTTGGTGGTGATCCCTGGGTTCCTGGAACTGACCCGCGCTGAAATGTGGGCGTGGTTGGAGAGTAGCTGGGACAGACTGGAGGGTCCGTAAGGGCTGGGGGTGAAGACGTGAGAGAGACTGGCGAGGATCTCACTGAGGTCTGTGAGTTTGTAGGTGTTTCTGGGGTGTTGGGTACAGACTCCCGCTGAAATCTGGGCGTAGTTGGAGAGTAGCTGGGACAGACAGGAGAGTCATGGGTGGCTGGGGGTGAGCTGCTGGATGATGGCAGTAAGAACATATGGTATATTATTGATGAATGAGGTGACTGTGAAGAATCTCCAGAGGAGGACACGGGAGAACACGATGACATGAGTGACTGTCCTGCTTGGTTAGGAAAGGGAAACTTAAAGTTGTGGAATTCTGCTGATGATGGATGTGAGAGTGGTGAAGCCCTGTGGGATGATGTAGAGTACTTCCACATCCCTGGTGAGGAGCTGCCCCTTGGGTGTGAGTTTCTGGGAGGGGAGAGGGAGAAGCTGGGTGAGGCAGGCATGAATCTTGAGGAGTCAGGGCTGGGGGACCGCTCATATTCTCCCGAGACCTGTGAGTGTCTGGGGGACTCCTGGGTGCATGGGGCTGACACCCGCAGGAACCTGGGGATGGCTGGAGAGTAACTGGGAGCCACAGGAGAGTCCCTGAGGCCTGGGGGTGAAGAGATGTAAGACACAGGGGTGGAGCACTGTGAGGCTCGTGAGTTTGTTGGTGATTCCTGGGTGTGGGGGGCTGACTCCAGCTGAAATCTGGGGTTGTTTGGAGAGTAGCTGGGAGACACAGGAGACCCCCAGAGAGCTGGGGGTGAGCTGCTGGGTGATGGCAGTACGAACATGTGGTATATTATTGATGAACGTGGGGACTCTGTGGAATCCTCAGAGGAGGACACGGGAGAGCCCAATGGCTTCATTGATTGCCCATCACGGTGAGGACAGGGAAATGGGAGCTTGTGGGATTTTGGTGATGACAGAGGTGAGTGTGGTGAAGCCCTAGGGGATGGTGAATGGTAGCTCCGGATCCCTGGTGAGGAGCTTCCTCTTAAGCCTGAGTTTCTGAGAGGGGAGAGGGAGAAGCTGGGTGAGGCTGGCATGGACCTTGGGGAGTCCGGGCTGGGGGACCGTTCATAAGAAGAGCCAGACAAGACCTTACTGTTCTTAGGTGCAGACATGATTAGGAAACCTGCAGCTCCCAGGGGCACCTACTAATTTTCTAACTCACAGAAGGAAGGAGTGTGTGTGTGTGTGTGTGTGGGTGTGTGTGTGTGTGTGTGTGTGTGTGGGTGTTTGTGTGTGTGTGGTGTGAGGTATGTGCCCCTTAAGAAAATGGAAATCAACCAACCAATGAGACAGACAGACAGACAGACAGACAGACAGAGATTCACTTGCCCAAGTGTTCTGTCCTGTCCTCTGAATCCGCTTCCAAGTCGCAAGACGCTGTGAGCTCCAAGTCCACGCAGAGTCCGCCAAACGCTCCGGCCGCTGATCCGCTCCGCCAAGATCTGAGTACAGGCCAGCCAGGGCGGGTTTAAATAGCCTCGGGCGCAGCCTAGCAGCGGAAAGGGCGGAGCTTCACTCCTCCTTTCCATCAGTCACCCCCAACTTTCCCAGGCTACACCTCGTAGGAAACTGTTCTCCTGCTTTGATTTCATGCGCCACCTTTGGGACAATCTAAGAACTTACAAGTTTTCTTGGCCAGATAACTTAGGAATTGTATGCACTGAAACACGGAAAACCAACTAGTGGTTCTGTGGTTCCCACGTTGTGGTTTTGACAGCAGCAGCATCCTTGCAACAATCAAACCCCGGAGATCCACAGATCTGCGTTGTAACAAGACCTCCCCCTGACCCTGATGCATGGCAGTTTAAGAAGTCTTTCCGTGTAAGCGAAAAGACTTGGAAGAAAAGGTGGAGATATGCGTTGTAGAAACATTCTTTTGCTCTGGAACCACGTAGAGACTTGGGAGCCTGTTGGGTGGAGCATTCGTTGGATGAGGGTGCTCGGGTTAGGAATATCAAGGTGTGGCTCCAGGTAATCCAATCATCTAATTAAGATTCCAGTTGTGCTCATCTGTTTTAAAATTACGTTTGTGTAAATTCTTTCAGTCAGACTGAGAATGGCAAAGCCTCAACCTCAATTTCCAGGGAGGGCTGAGAGCCTCAGGTGGAGTTGATCACCAATAGCCTATGGTTTAACCCATCATGCCTATAGAATGAGGTCTCCATAAAAACCCAAAAGGACTGGGTTCAGAGAGCTTCTGGATAACACTTCCTGGAAGGCAGTGCGCCCCTCCCCACATGCCGGGCCACAAATTTATTTCTGAATTTTTGCAATATCCGCTAAAATACAAAGGCAAATGTAAGTGTTTCCCTGTGTGCTGTCAGCTCTTCCAGCAAATGAAAGCAAATAAATCTGGGAGTGGTGGCAAATTGATTTCTAGCCAGTTGCTGAGAAGCACAGGTAAAACAACGTAGGGCTTCCCATTGTTATTAGTGGGAGGCCTGTCTGGCAGGACTCGGCCCTTTGGAATCTAATGCTATGTCCCGGTAGATAGCGTCACCATTGAATTAGAAGACACACATATGTTGAGAATAATATTTCTGGTCATTTGCTGCACGTCTTATTTACAATATGTAATCAAATTCTTTATCCTGACCTTATGGCACCTGGGTTGAGAACCATGATGGGAAGCAAACATTGGTCTGTCACTTTCTGAGTTTGAAACTTTATTTTGCCTTTAGCGTTTTGCTATTGCTTTTTCGTTTTCTTTTGTTTCGTTTTGTTTCTAAGTTGTGGGGTATATGTGCAGGATGTGCAGATTTGTTACTAAGGTAAACAATCGTGTGCCATGGTGGTTTGCTGCACCTGTCCACCCATCACCTAGGTATTAAGCCCAGCGTGCAGTAGCTGTTTTTCTTAACGCTCTGCCTCCCGAAAGGACCCAGTGTGTGTTGTTCCCCTTCCTGTGTCCATGTGATCCCATTTTTCAGCTCCCATTATAAGTGAGAATGTGGCGTTTGATTTTCTTTCCCTGGATTAGTTTGCTGAGGATAATGACCTCACATCACCAGTGCTTTTGTTTTTTATTATAAAGAGTAGTATTTTATTGAATAAGATTTGCTCACAGAAAACGAAGCTTAAATCTACAATGAATGACGGACTCTACAGCAGAAAGCAATTTTCTCACTTTTCCACACACAATGGTTCCTACTAAGTGAAAAAAAGCCATAAAATTTCATTCACAAATGTACTACTGTGTCTCAAATCATCTCACATAATCATGCACTGTGCTAAAGCCATTAGATCAGTTCTTCAGTCAGGTTAAAGAAGTATCCCTCTAATAACTGATTTTTATAATGCTATCAATCTCCACTCCCAATCAGTCTGCCATTGTTAATGGCGTACAGCATTATTGAATACAATGGAATTGATGACGCCCATATCCACGGACAAACCGTGACTTACGATGGTTTGATTTATGATTTTTCAACGTTATGATGGGTTTATTGGAATATTAGATGCGTTTCTGAGTTACACTGGGTTTAGGAGTATGCGACCCTATAGTCCAGAAACAGCTGTATAAAAAAAACAGGTGTACCTAATTAAAATATGCCTAGTGACTTGGGATAAATCAATAGATGTTCACAACTGATGGAGAGCCGTGAAAGAGAGATAGCGGTAAATAGTTACAATAACACAATTTTCCTGCACCTGTGGAGGATTTCCCCAAAAAAACGCAGAATGTGGGATGCACCTAAGGCATATGAAAGAGAGAGGGCAGAAGGAGTAAGAGAGAAATAGGAGGGAGGAAGGAAGGAAGGAAGGAAGGAAGGAAGGAAGGAAGGAAAGAAGGAAGGAAGGAAGGAAGGAAGGAAGGAAGGAAGGAAGGAAGGAAGGAAAGAAGGAAAGAAGGAAGGAAGGAAGGAGAAAACACCCGGTGTTACTAAAACCCCAAAAAGACTGGTTTCCCCCTGTGGGTAAGCCTACAATGCAGATGAATCTTGAAAATGTTGTGCTACGTGTTATGTCAGTCATAAAAGCTCACCTATTGTGCAATGCCGTTTATAGGAATTGTCCACAATATGGAAATCTATGCATATGAGGTTGATCGCACTATGTAGTTGCTACCTAGGGCTGAGGGTCAGGGAGAGGGTTTGAGACAGAATGAGGAGTGACTAATGTCTACAGGGTTTTTCTCTGGTTGGGGGTGATAAGACGTTCTACAATGGATTGCGAATTAAAAGGGAATGTGCACAACCACAGTTATACTAAAAGCCACTCAGTTCATGACTTTTAATGGGGGAATCTTATGTGGCGCACTCTCATCGAGACCACGGCAGACAAAGTGAGAGAGAAAAAGGTGAGTAAATATCTGAATCGGAGGCAGAAACAGAGAGAATGAAAAGCCCTGTGAATTGAAGGGAGAGCGAAAAGGGCAAATGGTCCTATTTACAAATGACAGATGTGAAACTGGGGTTCACATCAACAGTGTCACTGCCAGGAAGGAGGGTCATGCTAGCCATGTCACCGGTAGCGTGGCCCGCAGGGACGCCGACATGCTGGAGCGTCGTGCCAGCATGGGCTCTGGCAGCCACGTGGGCCAGCAGGAGGGTCCCGCTGCTCAGCTCTGGGGTGAGGATAGACTGGGTGGTGATATCGGCCATGACAGGGGCCTCTTCTGCTGGCAAGAGTGTGACAGTAGCAAGTAGAGGGACAGGCCTGCGTGTGAGGACGGAATGCAGGAGGGGCTCTTCTGCGGCTGGGTGTGGGGCCCTCACCGGAACTGTGGAGAAATGGCCAGGTAACTGCGTCACGTGGGCTAGTAGATTGGCCAGGGCTGCGAACTGAAGGACAATAACGGGGAGTAGCTGTCAGGCCCTGGGAGTGTCTGAGTGTAAGTGGAGATGGGTTTGGGGTCACTGAGGGATGCGTGGGAGCCATCCCTGTATAGGTCCAGGTCATAGGGAGATAGGCTCGTGAGGCCTGTGGGTGTCTAGGGTTGTCCTGGGTGCCTGGGGCTGACTGTGGCAGAAATCTGGGGAGGGCTGGAGAGAAGCTGGGAGACACAGGAGAGTCCCTGAAGGCAGGGGGTGAAGAGGTGAAAGAAATGGGGGAGGGTTGCAGTAAGGTCCGTGAGTTTGTAGGTGATTCCTGGGTGAGGGAAGCTGACTCCAGGTGAAATCTGGAGATGGCTGGAGAGTAGCTGAGAGAGACAGAAGAGTCCCTGAGGGCTGGGGGTGAGAACATGAGGGAGACTGGGGAGTAAGTCAGTGAAATTCGCGAGTTCGGTGGTGTATCGTGGGCGCCTGGAACTGACTCCAGCTGGAATCTAGAGAAGTTTTGACAGTAGCTGAAAGAGACACAAGAGTCCCTGTGGGCTGAGGGCAAAGACCTGAGAGAGACCAGGGAGGAGCTCAGTGAAGTCTGTGAGTCTGTAGGTGATTCCGGAGTGTGGGAGGCTGACTCCCGCTGAAATGTGGGCGTGGTGGGAGAGTAGCTGGGACAGACAGGAGAGTCATTGGTGGCTGGGGGTGAGCTGCTGGATGATGGCAGTAAGAAGATATGGTATATTATTGATGAATGGGGTGACTGTGATGAATCTCCCGAGGAGGTCACGGGAGAACACAATGACATGAGTGATTGTCCTTCTTGGTTAGGAAAGGGAAATGTAAAGTTGTGGAATTCTGTCGATGACGGATGTGAGAGTGGTGAAGCCCTGCGGGATGATGTAGAGTACCTCCACATCCCTCGTGAGGAGCTCCCCCTTGGGTCTGAGTTCCTGGGAGGGGAGAGGTAGATGCTGGGTGAGGCAGGCATGAATCTTGAGGAGTCAGGGCTGGGGGACCGCTCATATGATCCCGAAACCTGTGAGTTTCTGGGGACCCTGGGTGCATGGGGCTGATTCGCGCAGGAACCTGGGGATGGCTTGAGAGTAACTGGGAGCCACAGTAGAGTGCCTGAGGCCTGGGGGTGAAGAGATGAAAGACATAGGGGAGGAGCACCGTGGGGCTCGTGAGTTTGTAGATGACTCCTGGGTGTGGGGGGCTGACTCCAGCTGAAATCTGGGATTGTTTGGAGAGTAGCTGGGAGACACAGGAGACTTCCCGAGAGCTGTGGGTGAGCTGCTGGGTGATGGCAGTAGGAACATGTGGTATATTACTGATGAACGTGGTGACTCTGAAGAATCCTCAGAGGAGGACACGGGAGAGCCCAATGGCTTCATTGATTGCCCATCACGGAGAGGACAGGGATATGGGAGGTTGTGGGATACTGGCGATGACAGAGGTGAGTGTGGTGGAGCCCTAGGGGATGGTGAATGGTAGCTCCGGATCCCTGGTGAGGAGCTTCCTCTTAAGTCTGAGTTTCTGAGAGGGAAGAGGGAGAAGCTGGGTGAGGCTAGCACGGATCTTACAGAGTCCGGGCCGGGGGACCGTTCATAAGCAGAGCCAGACAAGACCCTAATGTTCTTAGGTGCAGACATGATTAGGAAACCTGCAGCTCCCAGAGACCCCTACTAAGTTCCTAACCAGCAGAATGAAGGAGTGTGTGTGTGTGTGTGTGTGTACACCAAATACATATTATATAATGTACAGAAAATATCAAAATACATAATAATATATATTTTATACTGCATAGAAGATATCAAAGTACACCAAACATATATTATATACTGTCCATAAAATATCAAAGTATACCTAATATATATTATATACTGTACATAAAATATCGAAGTACAACAAACATATATTATACAGTGTACATAGAGTATCAAAGTACACCAAATATATATTATGCACTGTACATAAAATATCAAAGAACAGCAAATGTATATTATATACTGTACATAAAATATCAAAGAACACCATATATAATATATACTGTACATAAAATATCAAAGAATAGCAAATATATTGTATACTGTACATAAAATTTCAAAGTACACCAAATATATATTATACACTGTACGTAAAATGTCAAAGTACACCAAATATATATCATATACTGTACATAAAATATGAAAGTACACCAAATTTATATTATACACTCTATATTTAATATCAAGGTAACCCAAAATATATTTTATAACGCACATAAAATATCAAAGTACACCAAATACATATTATACACTGTATATGAAACTTCCAGTACACCAAATATATATTATATACTGTACATAAAACATCAAAGTACACCAAGTATTCATAACATACTATACATAATATATCAAAGTATACATAATAGATATTATATACTGTACATAAAATATCAAACTACAACAAACATATATTATATACTATACATAAAATATCAAAGAACACCAAATGAATATTATATGCTATACATAAAATATCAAAGGACAAGTAATATATATTTTATACTGTACATAAAATATCACAGTACACCAAATATATATTATATACAGCACATAAATTATCAAAGTACACCAAATATATATTACTTACTGCTTATAAAATATCAAACTACACCAAATATATATTTCATACTATACATAAAATATCAGAGTTCAACAAATATATGTTATGTACTGTACATAAAAGATCAAATTACACCAATTATATATTACGTACTTTACATAAGGTATCACAGTACACCAAATATGTATTATATACTGTACATAAAATATCAAAGTATACCAAATATACATTTAATACTGTTCATAAAATGTGAAAGTACACCAAATATATAATATACTGTACATAAAATATCAAGGTACACCAAATGAATATTATATACTACACCTAAAATATCAAAATACACAAATTATATATTATATACTGTACATTAAATATGAAAGTCCACAAAATATATATTATATACTGTACATAAAATATCAAAGTACACCAAATATATATTATATACTGTTCATAAAATATCAAATTACACCAAATATATATTATATACCGTACATTAAATATCAAAACACACAAAATGAATATTATATACTGTAAATAAAATATCAAAGTACACCTAATATATAATTTATACTGTACATAAAATATCACACTACACCAAATATATAATACATACTGCACGTAAAATATCAAAGTATACCAAATATATATTATATACTGCACATAAAATATAAAAGTACACCAAGTATATATTTTATTCTGTGCATAAAATATCAAAGTACACCTAATATATAATTTATACTGTACATAAAATATCACACTACACCAAATATATAATATATACTGCACATAAAATATCAAAGTACACCAAATATATATTATATACTGCACATAAAATATCAAAGTACACCAAGTATATATTTTATACTGTGCATAAAATATCAAAGTACACCAAGTATGTATTTTATACTGTGTATAAAATCCCAAAGTACAGCCAATATAATATACTGTATATTAAATATCAAAGTACACAAATATATAGTATATACTGTACATAAAATATCAAATTGCATCAAATGTATATTATATACTGTACAAGAAATATGAAAGTACACCGATTAAGTATTATATACCGTGCTTAAAATATCAAAGTACACGGAACAACTATTATATACCGTCCTTAAAATATCAAAGTACACCAAATACGTATTATATACTGTACATAAAATATCAAAATACACAAAGTACATATTATATAACGTGCTTAAAATACCAAAGTAAACAAAATATATAATATATACCATACATAAAATATCAAACTACACCAAATATATATTATATACTGCATAGTGAATATCAAAGTACACCTAATATATATTATATACTCTACATAAGATATCAAATTATACCTAATAGATATTATATACTGTACATAAAATATCAAACTACACCAAATATATACTATATACTGTACATAAAGTATAAAGGTACACCAAATGAATATTATGTACTTTAGATAAAATATAAAAGTTCACCTAATATATATTTTATACTGTACCTAAAATATCACAGTACACCAAATATATACTATATACTGCACATAAAATATCAAAGCACACCAAATATATATTATATACTGCACAAAAAATAACAAACTGCACCAAATACATATTACATACTGTACATAAAATAACAAAGTACACCAGATATTTATCATATACTGTACATAAAATATCAAAGTAAACCAGATATGTATTCTATAATGTACATAAAATATCATAATTCACCTCATATATATCATATACAGTACATAAAACAACAAGGTATAGCAAATATGAATTATATTCTGTACATAAAATAACAATGTAAGCCAAACATATATACAACAGTGTACATAAAATCTGAAGGTACTCCAAATATGTATTATATACTGTACATAAAATGTAAAAGTACACCAAAGTTATATACTGTACACAGAATATCAAAGTACATTAAATATGTATCATACACTGTATATAAAATATCAAATTTCACAAAATATGTATCATATACTGTATATAAAGTATCAAAGTACACCGAATATGCATCATAAACTGTACAAAACCCATCAGGGTACACCGAATATGTATCGTATACTATACATAAAATATCAAAGTATAACAAGCATGTATTGCATACTGTACATAAAATATCAAATTACACCAAATATGTAACATGTACTGTACATAAAATATCAAAGTACACCAAATATATATTATACACTGTACATAAAATATCAAAGTTCACCAAATGTATATTATATACTGTACATAAAATATCAAAGTACAGCAAATGTATATTATATACTGTACATAAAATATCAAAGTTCACCAAATGTATATTATATACTGTACATAAAATATCAAAGTTCACAAAATATGTTTCATATACTGTACATAAAATTTCAAAGTACACAAAATATATATTATACACTGTACATAAAATACCAAGTACACCAAATATGTATCATACATTTTACATGTAATATCAACCTACAACAAATATGTATCATGTACTGTACATAAAATATCAAAGTACATAAAAATATGTATTAAAATTTGTATATGAAATATCAAAGTACACCAAATAAGTATCATATACTGAACGTAAAATATAAAAGTACACCAAATGTGTATCATACTCTGTACATAAAATATAAATGCACAGCAAATATGAATTATTTACTGTATGTAAAATACAAAAGCACACTAAATGTTTATCACATACTGTTCCTAAAATATCAAAGAACACCAAATACATACGATACACTGTACAAAAAATATCAAAGCACACCAAACATATAAACTGTACAAAAAATATCAAAGCACACCAAATATACATTATATACTGAATATAAAATATCAAAGCACAACAAAAATAGATTATATACTGTATTTGAAATATCAAAATGACACCAAATATATATAATATACCACACATAAAATATGAAAGCACAACCAATATATATTATATACTTTACATGAATTGTCAAAGAACACCAAATATATATAATATACTGTATATAAAATATCATAGTACACCATATATATAATATACTGAACATAAAATATAAAAATACCCCAAATATATATTATATACTGTGCATAAAATATCAAAGGATACCAAAAGTATATTATACACTGTACATAAAATGTCAAAGTTCACCAAATATACATTATATACTGTGCATAAAATATAAAATTACACTAAATATATATTATGTACTGTACATAAAACATGAAAGCACACCAAATATATATTATATACTGTTCATAAAATGTGAAAATACACCAAATATATATTATATACTGTACGTAAAATATCAAAGTACACCAAATATATATTATATAATGTACATAATACATAAAATACACTAAATATATATTATATACTGGAAGTGAAATATCAAATTACTATAAATACGTATTATATAGTACACAAAAAGTATAAAATTACGCCAAATATATAATATACTGTATATAAAATATGAAAATACACAAAATATATATTATATACTGTGCACAATCTATCAAAGCACACAAATATATATTTTATATTCTGTACATAAAATATCAAATTACACTAAATATATATTAAATACTGTACATAAAATATAGAAGTACACAAAATATATATTATATACTGTACATAAAATATGAAACTATTAAAAATCTATATTATATACTGTGCATAAAATATCAAAGTACACCAAATATATATAATATACTGCACATAAGATATAAAATTACACCAAATATATATTATACACTGTAAATAAAATATCAATGAACACGTAACGTATATTATATACTGTAAATTGAATATCAAAGTACACCAAACTTATGTTTTCTACTGTACATGAAATATCAAAGTACACCAAATAAATATTGTATATGGTACATAAAATATCAAAGCACACCAAATATATATTATAGACTGTACATAAGATATCAAAGAACACCAAATATATATTATAAACTCTACAAAAAATATCAAATTACACTAAATTAATATTATACACTGTACATAAAATATGAAAGTACAACAAATATATATTATATACTGTACATAAAACATGTAAATGTACAAAATATATATTATATAGTGTATATAAAATAACAAAGTACACCAAATATATATTGCATAATGTACATAAAATGTGAAAATACACAAAATAGGTACTATATACACTTCATAAAATATCAAAGTACACAAAATATATATTATATACCGTACAAGAAATCTCAAACCACACCAAATATATATTATATATTGTAAATAAAATATCAAATTACACTAAATAAATATCATATAGTGTAAATGAAATATAAAAGTACACCAATTATATCCTAATTACTGTACATAAAATGTGAAAATACACAAAATATATATTATATGTTGTACCTAAAATATAAAATACACAAAATATATATTATGTACTGTACATAAAATGTGAAAATATACAAAGTATATATTATATACTGTAAGTAAAATATCATACTACACCAAATATATTATATACTGTACATAAAATATCAAAATACACCAAGAATACATTATAAACTGTACATAAAATCTCAAATTACACTAGATTAATAGTATAATATGTACATAAAATATAAAAGTACACCAAATATATAAAAATATATATATACTGTACATATAATATGAAAATAAACAAAATATATATTATATACTGTACACAAAATATCACAATACACCAAATATATATTATAAACTGTACATAAATTATCAATGCAAACCAAATATATATTATATTCTGTACAAAAAATATCAAAGTACACAAATATAAATTATATACAGTACATAAAATATAAAACTACAAAAAATATATCTTATATACAGTACATAAAATATGAAAATATACAAAATATATATTATATAGTGTACATAAAATATCAAAGAACACCAAATATATAATATAAACTGTACATAAAATATCAAATTACGCTAAAATAATATTATATAGTGTACATAAAATATAAAAGCACACCAAATATATATTATATATAGTACATAAAATAGGAAAGTACACAAAATATATATCACATACTCTACATAAAACATCAAAGTACATCAAATATATTTTATATACTGTACATAAAATATCAAATTATACTAAATATACATTATATACTGTACATATTATATGAATTACACCAAGTATATATTATATACTGTACATAAAATGTGAAAATACACAAAATACGTATTACATACAGTACATAAAATAGCAAAGTACACAAAATATATATTATATATGGTAGATAAAATATCAAAGCACACCAATATATATTATATACTGTACATAAAATATGTAAGTACACCAAATGTATATTATATACTGTGCAAAAAATATCAAAGTCCACCAAATATATATTATAAACTGTACATGAAATATCAAATTACACTAAATAAACATCATATACTATTCACAAAATATAAAATACATGAAATATATATTATATACTGTACATAAAATATGAAAATATACGAAATATATATTATATACTGAACGTAAAATACCAAAGTACACCAAATATATATTATATACTTTACATAAAATATCAAAGCACACCAAATATATATTATATACTGTACATAAAATATCAAAGTACAAAAAATATATATTATATACCGTACATTAAATATCAAAGCAGAAAAAATATATATTTTATACTGTATATATAATATCAAATTACACTAAATATCATATACTGTACATAAAATATAAAAGTACAGCAAGTATATCCTATATGCCCTACATAAAATATGAACATATAAAAAATATTTTTTATATGCTGTACATAAAATATAAAAGTACACCAAATATATATTATATACTGCACATAAAATATGAAAATATACAAAATGAATGTTATATACTGTACATAAAATATCAAACTACACCAAATATATATTATATGCTGTACATAAAATATAAAAGTACACAAAATATATATTATATACTGTACGTTAAATATCAAAGCACACCAAGAATACATTGTATACTGTACATAAAGTATCAAATTACACCAAATATGTATTAAATACTGCAAATAAAATATAAAATTACACCAAATATATATTAAATACTGCACATAAGATATACAATTACACCAAATATATATTATACACTATACATAAAATATCAAAGTACACCAAACATATATTATATACTGTACATTGAATATCAAAGTACACAATACATATACTTTATACTGCATATGAAATATCAAAGTACACCAAATACTTATTATGCACGGTACATATAACATCAAAGTACAACAAAAATAACTTATACACTGTACATAAAATATGAAAATATACAAAATATATATTATATTCTGTACATAAAATATCAAATTACACCAAACATATATCGCACACTGTAGAAAAAATATCAAACTTCACCAAATATATACTATATACTGTACATAAAATATGAAATTTCAACAAATATATATTATATACTGTACATAAAATATCAAATATAACCAAATATATACTACATACTGTACATAAAATATCAAACTTCACCAAATGTACATTAAATACTGTACATAAAATATGAAATTTCACCAATTATATATTATATACTGTATATAAAATAAGAAATTTCCACAAATATATATTAAGTACTGTATGTAAAATATCAAACTTCACCAAATATATAATATATACTGTACATAAAATATCAAATTTCACCAAATATATATTATACACTGTACATAAAATATCAAAGAACACCAAATATATATTATATACTGAACATAAAATAACAAAGTACACTAAATATATATTATATACTGTACATAAAGTACACCGAATATATATTATACACTGTACATAAAATATCCAAGTGCACCAAATATATATTAAATACTGTACATAAAATATCAAAGTACACCAAATATATATTATATACTGTACATAAAGTATCGAATTTCACCAAATTTATAATATATACTGTACATAAAATATCATATTTCAAGAAATATATGTTGTATACTGTACAGAAAATGTCAAAGTACAGCATATATATATGGCATACTGTACATAAAGTATCAAACTTCACCAAATATATATTATATACTGTATATAAATTATCAAAGTACACCAAATATATATAATACACTGAACGTAAAATATCAAATTTCTCCAAATATATATAATAAACTGTACATAAAATATCAAAGTACACCAAATATATATTACTTACTGTACATAAAATAACAATTTCACCAAATATATATTATATACTGTATATAAAATATAAAATTTCACAAAATATATATTATATTCCGCATATAAAATATCAAACTTCGCCAAATATGTATTATATACTGTACACAAAATATCAAAGAACACGAAATACATGTTATATACTGTACAGATAATATCAAAGTACACCATATACATATTGTATACTGAACATAAAATATCAAACTTCACCAAATATATATTATATTCTGTACATACAATATCAAATTTCAACAAACATATGTTATATACTGTTCAAAAAATATCAAAGTACACCAAATATATATCATATACTGTTCATAAAATATCAAAGTACACCAAATATATATTATATACTCTACATAAAATATCAAATTTCACCATATATACTATATACTGTACATAAAATGTCAAATTTCACCAAATATATATTGTATACTGTACATAAAATATCAAACTTCACCAAATATATACTATGTACTGTACATAAATTATCAAATTTCATCAAATATATATAACATACTGTACATAAAATATCAAACTACAGCAAATATATATTATATAGTTTGAATAAAATATCAAATTTCACCAAATATATATTATATACTGTACATAAAATTTCAAAGTACTCCAAATATATATTATATACAGTACATAAAATATCAATGTACACCAAATATATATTACATAATGTACATAAAATATCAAAGTACACTAAATATATATTATATACTGTACATAAAATATCAAATTTCACCAAATACATATTATATACTGCACATGAAATATCAAAGTTCACCAAATGTATATCATATGCTGCACATAAAATATCAAAGTACACCAAATATATATCATATACTGTTCATAAGATATCAAAGTGCAACAAATGTATGTTATATACTATACATGAAATATCAAAGTACAAGAAATATATATTAAATAATGTACATAAAATATCAAAGTACACCAAATATATATTGTATACTGTACATAAAATATCAAATTTAACCAAATATATATTATATACTGTGCATGAAATAACAAACTTCACCAAATATATATAATATACTGCACATAAAATATCAAAGTACACCAAATATATCGTATACCGTACATAAAATATCAATGTACACCAAATATATATCATATACTGCACATAAAATGTCAAAGTTCACCAAATATATATTATATACTGTACATAAAATATCAAATTTCACCTAATATATATTATATACTGTACATAAAATATCAAACTTCACAAAATATATATTATATACTGTACATGGAATTTCAAATTTCACCAAATATATATTATGTACTGCACGGGAAATATCAAACTTCACCAAATATATATTATATAATGTACATAAAATATCAAAGTACACTAAATATATATTATACACTGTTCATAAAATATCAAAGTGCACCAAATACATGTTATATACTGTGCAGAAAATACCAAAGTACACCATATATGCATTATATACTGCACATAAAATACCAAATTTCACCAAATATATATTATATAATGCACATAAAATATCAAACTACACCAAATATATATTATATACTGTACATAAAATATTAAAGTACACCAAATATATGCTGTACAAAAAATTTCAAATTTCAACAAATATATATCATATACTGCACATAAAATATGAAACTTCGCCAAATAAATATCATATGCTGCACATAAAATATCAAATTTCACCAAATACATGTTATATACTGTAGATAAAATATCAAATTTCTCCAAATATATATTATATACTGTACACAAAATATAAAATTTCACCAAATATATATTATACACTGTACATAAATTATCAAATTTCTCCAAATATACATAATAAACTGTACATAAAATATAAAAGTACACCAAATATATATTGTATACTGTACAAAAAATAACAATTTCACCAAATATATTTTGTATTCTGTACATAAAATATCAAATTTCACCAAATGCATATTATATACTGCACATAAAATATCAAACTTCACCAAAAATGTATTTTATACAGTACATAAAATATCAAACTTCACCAAATATATTTTATATACTGTACATAAAATATCAAACTTCACCAAATATATATCATATACTGCAAATAAAATATCAAAGTACACTAATATATATATTATATACAGTACATAAAATATCAAAGTACACCAAATATATATAATATACTGTACAAAAAATATCAAAGTACGCAAAACATATATTGTATACTGTACATAAAATATCAAAGTACATCAAAAATATATTATATACTGTACATAAAATATCAAATTTCACCAAATATATATTATATACTGTACATAAAATATCAAACTTCACCAAATATATATTATATACTGTACGTAATATATCAAATTTCACCAAATATATATTATATACTGTACATAAAATATCAAAATACACCAAATATATATTACATACTGTACATAAAGTATCAAAGTACACGAAGAATATATTATATGCTGTACCTAAAATATCAAACTTCACCAAATACATATTATATACCGCGAGTAAAATATCAAATTTCACCAAATGTATATCATATACTGCACATAAAACATCAAAGTACACCAAACATATATTATATACTGTTCATAAAATATCAAATTTCACCAAATATATATTAGATACTGCACATAAAATATCAAAGTACACCTAATATATATTATATACTGTACATAAAATATGAAACTTCACCAAATATATATTATATACTGTACATAAAATATCAAAGTACACTAAACATATATTATATTCTGTACATTATATATCAAAGTACACCAAATACCTGTTATATACTGTACAGAAAATATCAAAGTACACCATATATGTATTGTATGCTGAACATAAAATATCAAACTTCACCAAATATATATTATATTCTGTTAATAAAATATCAAATTTCACCAAACATATGTTATATACTGTACAAAAAATATTAAAGTACACAAAATATATATCATATACTGCATATAAAATATCAAAGTACACCAAATATATATTATATACTGTACATAAAATATCATATTTCAACAAATATATATTGTATACTGTATATAAAATATACAAGAACACCAAATGTACACCATATACTGTACATAAAATAATAAATTTCTCCAAATTTCTACTATATACTGTAGGTAAAATATCAAATTTCACCAATTATATATTATATACTGTACAAAAAATATCAAACTACAGCAAATATATATTATATACAGCACAAAAAATATCAAACTTCACCATATATACCATATACTGTACATAAAATATCAAATTTCACAAAATATATATTGTATACTGTATATAAAATATCAAAGAACACCAAACATGTACTATATAGTGTACATAAAATATCTAATTTCTCCAAATTTGTACTAAATACTGTACATAAAATATCAAATTTCTCCAAATATATATTATATACTGTACACAAAATATAAAATTTCACCAAATAAATATTATGCACTGTACATAAATTATCAAATTTCTCCAAATATACATAATAAACTGTACATAAAATATCAAACTACACCAAATATATATTATATACTGTACATAAAATAACAATTTCACCAAATATATTTTGTATTCTCTACATAAAATATCAAATTTCAGCAAATCCATATTATATACTGCACATAAAATATCAAACTTCACCAAAAATGTATTTTATAGAGTACATAAAATATCAAACTTCACCAAAAATGTATTTTATAGAGTTCATAAAATATCAAACTTCACCAAATATATATCATATACTGCACATAAAATATGAAAGTACACTAAATATATATTATATTCAGTACATAAAATATCAAAGTACACGAAATATATATAATATACTGTACAAGAAATATCAAAGTACGCAAAACATATATTATATACTGTACATAAAATAACAAAGCACATCAAAAATATATTATATACTGTACATAAAATATCAAATTTCACCAAATATATATTATATACTGTACATAAAATATCAAACTTCACCAAATAAATATTATATACTGTATGTAATATATCAAATTTCACCAAATATATATTATATACTGTACATAAAATATCAAAATACACCAAATATATATTACATATTGTACATAAAGTATCAAAGTAAACGAAGAATATATTATATGCTGTACCTAAAATATCAAACTTCACCAAATACATATTATATACCGCGAGTAAAATATCAAATTTCACCAAATGTATATCATATATTGCACATAAAATATCAAAGTACACCAAACATATATTATATACTGTACATAAAATATCAAATTTCACCAAATATATATTAGATACTGCACATAAAATATCAAAGTACACCTAATATATATTGTATACTGTACATAAAATATCAAACTTCACCAAATATATATTGTATACTGTACATAAAATATCAAAGTACACTAAATATATATTATATACTGTACATAAAATATCAAAGTACACCAAATACATGTTATATACTGTGCAGAAAATATCAAAGTACACCATATATGTATTGTATGCTGAACATAAAATATCAAAATTCACCAATTATATATTATATTCTGTACATAAAATATCAAATTTCAAAAAACATGTGTTATATACTGTACAAAAAATATTAAAGTACACAAAATATATATCATATACTGCATATAAAATATCAAAGTACAACAAAAATATAGTATATACTGTACATAAAATATCAAATTTCACCAAATATATATTGTATACTGTATATAAAATATACAAGAACAACAAATATACACTATATACTGTGAATAAAAGAATAAATTTCTCCAAATTTATACTACATACTGTAGATAAAATATCAAATTTCACCAATTATATATTATATACTGTACAAAAAATATCAAACTACAGCAAATATATATTATATACAGCACAAAAAATATCAAATTTCACCATATATACCACATACTGTACATAAAATATCAAATTTCACAAAATATATATTTTATACTGTATATAAAATATCAAAGAACACCAAACATGTACTATATACTGTACATAAAATATCTAATTTTCCAAATTTGTACTAAATACTGTACATAAAATATCAAATTTGTACAAATATATATTATATACTGTAGATAAAATATCAAATTTGTCCAAATATATATTATATACTGTACACAAATTATAAAATTTCACCAAATATATATTATACACTGTACATAAATTATCAAATTTCTCCAAATATACATAATAAACTGTACATAAAATATCAAAGTACACCAAATATATATTATATACTGTGCATAAAATAACAATTTCAAAAAATATATTTTGTATTCTCTACATAAAGTATCAAACTTCACCAAAAATGTATTTTATAGAGTACATAATATATCAAACTTCACCAAATATATATTATATACTGTACATAAAATATCAAACTTCACCAAATATATATCATATACTGCACATAAAATATCAAAGCACACTAAATATTCATTATATACAGTACATAAAATATCAAAGTACACCAAATATATATTATATACTGTACAAAAAATATCAAAGTACACAAAACTTATATTATATACTGTACATAAAATATCAAAGTACATCAAAAATATATTATATACTGTACATAAAATATCAAATTTCACCAAATATATGTTATATACTGTACATAAAATATCAAACTTCACCAAATATATATTATATACTGTACATAAAATATCAAAATACACCAAATATATATTACATACTGTACATAAAGTATCAAAGTACACGAAGAATATATTATATGCTGTACCTAAAATATCAAACTTCACCAAATACATATTATATACCACGAGTAAAATATCAAATTTCACCAAATGTATATCACATACTGCACATAAAATATAAAAGTACACCAAACATATATTATATACTGTACATAAAATATCAAATTTCACCAAATATATGTTATATACTGTACATAAAATATCAAAATACACCAAATATATATTACATACTGTACATAAAGTATCAAAGTACACGAAGAATATATTATATGCTGTACCTAAAATATCAAACTTCACCAAATACATATTATATACCACGAGTAAAATATCAAATTTCACCAAATGTATATCATATACTGCACATAAAATATAAAAGTACACCAAACATATATTATATACTGTACATAAAATATCAAATTTCACCAAATATATATTAGATACTGCACATAAAATATCAAACTTCACCAAAAATGTATTATATACCGCACCTAAAATATCAAATTTCAACAAATATATACTGTATACTGTACATAAAATATCAAAGTACTCTAAATGTATATTATATACTGTACATAAAATATCAAAGTACACCACATACATGTTACATACTTTACAGAAAATATCAAAGTACACCATATATATATTGTACATTGAACATAAAATATCAAACTTCGCAAATATATATTATATTCTGTACATAAAATATCAAATTTCACCAAACATATGTTATACACTGTACAAAAAATATCAAAGTACACCAAATATATATCATATACTGCACATAAAATATCAAAGTATAACAAATATATATTATATACAGTAAATAAAATATCAAATTTCACCATATATACCATATAGTGTACATAAAATATCAAATTTCACCAAATATATATTGTATGCTGTATATAAAATATCAAAGAACACCAAATATGTACTATATACTGTACATAAAATATCATATTTCTCCAAGTTTGTACTATATACTGTACATAAAATATAAAATTTCACCAAATATATACTATTTCGTATACAGAATATATCCAATTACACCAAATGTATGTTGTATACTGTACTTAAAATATCAAAGTACATCAATTATATATTATATACTGTACATAAAATATCAAATTTCAGCAAATATATACTATCTACTGTACATAAAATATCAAATTTCCCCAAACATATATTATATACTGTACATAAAATATCAAATTTCACCAAATATGTATTACATACTGTACACAAAATATCAAATTTTACCAAATATGTATTACCTACTGTACATAAAATATCAAATTTCACTAAATATATATTACATACTGTACATAAAATATGAAAGTACACCAAATATATATTATATACTGTACATATAATGAGAAAGTACACCAAATATATATTATATACTGTACATAAAATATCAAATTTCACCAAATATATATTGTATACTGTTCACAAAATATCAAACTACACCAAATATATACTATCAACTGTACATAAAATATCAAACTACCCGAAATATATATTATATACTGTACATAAAATATCAAAGTACACCAAATATACATACTATGCTGTTCATATAATATCAAATTTCACCAAATATATATTATATACTGAACATAAAATATCAAAGTACACCAAATATTTATTATATAGTGTACATAAAATATCAAATTTCACAAAATATATATTATATACTGTACATAAAATACAAACTTCACCAAATATATATTATATACTGTATATAAAATATCATATTTCACCAAATGTATGTTATGTACTGTACAAAAAATATCAAAATACACCAAATATATATCATATTCTGAATATAAAATATGAAACTACACCAATTATATATTATATAGTGTACAAAAAATATCAAATTTCACCAAATATATATTGTATATTGCATATAAAATAACAAAGAGCACGGAATATATATTATGTACTGTACATAAAATATCAAATTTCACCAAATGTACATTATATAATGAACATAAAATATCAAATTTCTCCAAATATATACTATAAACTGTACATAAAATATCAAATTTCACCAAATATATATTATATACTGTATGTAAAATATCAAAGTACACCAAATATACATTATACACTATACATAAAATATCAAATTTCTCCAAATATATATAAAAAACTGTACATAAAATATCAAAGAACTCCAAAATATATTAGATACTGTACATAAAATAAAAATTTCACCAAATATATTTTATATACTGTACATAAAATATCAAAGTACACCAAATATATATTATATACTATACATAAAATACCAGGTTCACACAATATATATTATATACTCTACATAAAATATCAAAGTACACCAAATATATATTATATACTGCACATAAAATATCAAACTTCAGCAAATATATCATATACTGTAGAAAAAATATCAAAGTACACCAAATTTATATCATATACTCTAAATAAAATATCAAAGTACATCACATGTATATTATATGCTGTATATAAAATATCAAATTTCACCAAATATATAGTATTTCCTATACAGAATATATCAAATTACTTCAAATATATGTTGTATACTGTACATAAAATTTCAAGGACACCAAATATATATTATATGCCGTACATAAAATATCAAATTTCACCAATATATACTATATACTGTACATTAAATATCAAATTTCACCAAATGTATATTATATACTGTACATAAAATGTCAAAGTACACCAAATATTTATATATACTGTACATAAAATATTAAACTACACCAAATATATATTATATACTGTACTTAAAATATCAAAGTATACCAAATATATATTATATACTGTACATAAAATATCAAATTTCACCAATTATCGAGTATATAATGCACATAAAATATCAAATTTCACCAAATATATACTTTATACGGTTCATAAAATAACAAATATCACCAAATATATATTATATACTGTATATAAAATATCAAAGTACACAAAATATATATTATATACTGTACATAAAATATCAAAGTACACCAAACATATATTATATACTGTACATAAAATATCAAAGTCCACAAAATATGTACTTTATACTGTAAGTGAAATATCAAACTACACCAAATATGTATTACATACTGTACATAAAATATGAAATTTCACCAAATATATAATATATACTGTAAATAAAATATCAAACATCACCAAACATATATTATATACTGTACATAAAATATCACATTTCACCAAATATATGTTATATAGTGTAGAGAAAATGTCAAAGTACACCATATATATATTGTATACTGTACATAAAATATCAATAGACCAAATATATATTATATACTGTTCATAAAATATCAAATTTCACCAAATATATATTATATACTGTACACAAAATATCAAAGTACACCAAATACATGTTATATACTGTACAGAAGTTATCAAAATACACCCTGCATATATTGTATGCTGAACATAAAATATCAAACTTCACGAAATATATATTATATTCTATACCTAAAATATCAAATTTCACCAAACGTTTGTTACATACTGTACAAAAAATATCAAAGTACACCAAATATATATTATATACTGTACATAAAATATCAAAATACACCAAATATGTATTATATACTGTACATAAAATATCAAATTTCACCATATATACTAGATACTGAACATAAAATATCAAATTTCACCAAATATACATTGTATACTGTACATAAAATATCAAAGAACACCAAATATATACTATATACTGTATAAAGAATATCAAATTTCTCCAAATTTATGCTATATACTGTACATAAAATATCAAATTTCAACAAATATATATTATATACTTTACATAAAATATCTTACTTCACCAAATATATATCATATACTGCACATAAAATATCAAGGTATACAAAATATATATTATATACAGTACATAAAATACCAAATTACACCAAATACATATTATATACGATACATAAAATATCAAATTTCACCAAATATATATTATATACAGTACATAAATTATCAAAGTACACCAAATATATATTATATACTGTACATAAAATATCAAATTTCACCAAGTATATATTATATACTGCATATAAAATATCAAACTTCACCAAATATATATCATATACTGATCATAAAATAACAAAGTACACCAATATATATTATGTACTGTACGTAAAATATCAAAGTACACGAAATGTATATTATATACTGTACATAAAATATCAAATTACACCAAATATATATTATATACTGTACATAAAATATCAAAGTACACCAAATATATATTATATACTGTACATAAAATATCAAATTTAACCAAATATATATTATATACTGTACATAAAATATCTTATTTCACCAAATATATATCATATACTGCACATAAAATATCAAAGTATACCAAATATGTATTACACACTGTACACAAAACATCAAATTTCACCATATATACTATATAGTGTACATTAAATATCAAATTACACCAAATATATATTATATACTGTACAAAAAATATCAAAGTACACCAAATATATATTATACACTGTACATAAAATATCAAATTTCACAAAATATATATTATATACTGTACATAAAATATCTTACTTCACCAAATATATCTCATATGCTGCACATAAAATATCAAAGTGTACCAAATATATGTTATATACAGTACATAAAATATCAAATTACACCAAATTTATATCATATACTGTACATAAAATATCAAAGTACACCAAATATATATTATACACTGTACAAAAAATATCAAATTTCACCATATATACTATATAGTGTACATAAAATATCAAATTTCAACAAATATATATTATATACTGTACATAAAATATCAAATTTCTCAAAATATATACTATATACAGTACATAAAATATCAAATTTCACCAAATATATATTATATACTGTTCATAAAATATCAAAGTACAACAAATATATATTATACACTGTACATAAAATATGAAATCTCTCCTAAAATATATAATATACTGTACATAAAATATCAAAGCACACCAAATAGATATTATGTACTGTACATAAAATATCAAAGTACAACAAATATATATTATATACTGTACATAAATGATCAAAATTCACCGAATATATATTATATACTGTACATAAAATATCAAACTTCACCAAATATATATTATAAACTGTACATAAAATATCAAAATTCACCAAATACATATTATATACTGTACATAAAATATCAAATATACCAAATATATATTATATACTGTACATAAAATATCAAAATACACCAAATATATATTACATACTGTACATAAAGTATCAAAGTACACGAAGAATATATTATATGCTGTACCTAAAATATCAAACTTCACCAAATACATATTATATACCACGAGTAAAATATCAAATTTCACCAAATGTATATCATATACTGCACATAAAACATCAAAGTACACCAAACATATATTATATACTGTTCATAAAATATCAAATTTCACCAAATATATATTAGATACTGCACATAAAATATCAAAGTACACCTAATATATATTATATACTGTACATAAAATATGAAACTTCACCAAATATATATTATATACTGTACATAAAATATCAAAGTACACTAAACATATATTATATTCTGTAAATAATATATCAAAGTACAGCAAATACCTGTTATATACTGTACAGAAAATATCAAATTACACCACATATGTATTGTATGCTGAACATAAAATATCAAACTTCACCAAATATATATTATATTCTGTAAATAAAATATCAAATTTCACCAAACATATGTTATATACTGTACAAAAAATATTAAAGTACACAAAATATATATCATATACTGCATATAAAATATCAAAGTACACCAAATATATATTATATACTGTACATAAAATATCATATTTCAACAAATATATATTGTATACTGTATATAAAATATACAAGAACACCAAATGTACACTATATACTGTACATAAAATAATAAATTTCTCCAAATTTCTACTATATACTGTAGGTAAAATATCAAATTTCACCAATTATATATTATATACTGTACAAAAAATATCAAACTACAGCAAATATATATTATATACAGCACAAAAAATATCAAACTTCGCCATATATACCATATACTGTACATAAAATATCAAATTTCACAAAATATATATTGTATACTGTATATAAAATATCAAAGAACACCAAACATGTACTATATACTGTACATAAAATATCCAATTTCTCCAAATTTGTACTAAATACTGTACATAAAATATCAAATTTCTCCAAATATATATTATATACTGTACACAAAATATAAAATTTCACCAAATAAATATTATGCACTGTACATAAATTATCAAATTTCTGCAAATATACATAATAAACTGTACATAAAATATCAAAGTACACCAAATATATATTATATACTGTACATAAAATAACAATTTCACCAAATATATTTTGTATTCTCTACATAAAATATCAAATTTCAGCAAATGCACATTATATACTGCACATAAAATATCAAACTTCACCAAAAATGTATTTTATAGAGTACATAAAATATCAAACTTCACCAAAAATGTATTTTATAGAGTTCATAAAATATCAAACTTCACCAAATATATATCATATACTGCACATAAAATATGAAAGTACACTAAATATATATTATATACAGTACATAAAATATCAAAGTACACGAAATATATATAATATACTGTACAAGAAATATCAAAGAACGCAAAACATATATTATATACTGTACATAAAATAACAAAGTACATCAAAAATATATTATATACTGTACATAAAATATCAAATTTCACCAAATATATATTATATACTGTACATAAAATATCAAACTTCACCAAATAAATATTATATACTGTACGTAATATATCAAATTTCACCAAATATATATTATATACTGTACATAAAATATCAAAATACACCAAATATATATTACATATTGTACATAAAGTATCAAAGTACACGAAGAATATATTATATGCTGTACCTAAAATATCAAACTTCACCAAATACATATTATATACCGCGAGTAAAATATCAAATTTCACCAAATGTATATCATATATTGCACATAAAATATCAAAGTACACCAAACATATATTATATACTGTACATAAAATATCAAATTTCACCAAATATATATTAGATACTGCAAATAAAATATCAAAATACACCTAATATATATTGTATACTGTACATAAAATATCAAACTTCACCAAATATATATTATATACTGTACATAAAATATCAAAGTTCACTAAATATATATTATATACTGTACATAAAATATCAAAGTACACCAAATACATGTTAAATACTGTACAGAAAATATCAAAGAACACCATATATGTATTGTATGCTGAACATAAAATATCAAAATTCACCAAATATATATTATATTCTGTACATAAAATATCAAATTTCAAAAAACATATGTTATATACTGTACAAAAAATATTAAAGTACACAAAATATATATCATATACTGCATATAAAATATCAAAGTACAACAAAAATATATTATATACTGTACATAAAATATCAAATTTCACCAAATATATATTGTATACTGTATATAAAATATACAAGAACAACAAATATACACTATATACTGTGCATAAAAGAATAAATTTCTCCAAATTTATACTACATACTGTAGATAAAATATCAAATTTCACCAATTATATATTATATACTGTACAAAAAATATCAAACTACAGCAAATATATATTATATACAGCACAAAAAATGTCAAATTTCACCATATATACCACATACTGTACATAAAATATCAAATTTCACAAAATATATATTTTATACTGTATATAAAATATCAAAGAACACCAAACATGTACTATATACTGTACATAAAATATCTAATTTTCCAAATTTGTACTAAATACTGTACATAAAATATCAAATTTGTACAAATATATATTATATACTGTAGATAAAATATCAAATTTCTCCAAATATATATTATATACTGTACACAAATTATATAATTTCACCAAATATATATTATACACTGTACATAAATTATCAAATTTCTCCAAATGTACATAATAAACTGTACATAAAATATCAAAGTACACCAAATATGTATTATATACTGTGCATAAAATAACAATTTCAAAAAATATATTTTGTATTCTCTACATAAAATATCAAACTTCACCAAAAATGTATTTTATAGAGTACATAATATATCAAACTTCACCAAATATATATTATATACTGTACATAAAATATCAAACTTCACCAAATATATATCATATACTGCACATAAAATATCAAAGCACACTAAATATTCATTATATACAGTACATAAAATATCAAAGTACACCAAATATATATTATATACTGTACAAAAAATATCAAAGTACACAAAACTTATATTATATACTGTACATAAAATATCAAAGTACATCAAAAATATATTATATACTGTACATAAAATATCAAATTTCACCAAATATATGTTATATACTGTACATAAAATATCAAACTTCACCAAATATATATTATATACTGTACATAAAATATCAAAATACACCAAATATATATTACATACTGTACATAAAGTATCAAAGTACACGAAGAATATATTATATGCTGTACCTAAAATATCAAACTTCACCAAATACATATTATATACCACGAGTAAAATATCAAATTTCACCAAATGTATATCATATACTGCACATAAAATATAAAAGTACACCAAACATATACTATATACTGTACATAAAATATCAAATTTCACCAAATATTTATTAGATACTGCACATAAAATATCAAACTTCACCAAAAATGTATTATACACCGCACCTAAAATATCAAATTTCAACAAATATATACTGTATACTGTACATAAAATATCAAAGTACTCTAAATGTATATTATATACTGTACATAAAATATCAAAGTACACCACATACATGTTACATACTTTACAGAAAATATCAAAGTACACCATATATATATTGTACATTGAACATAAAATATCAAACTTCGCAAATATATATTATATTCTGTACATAAAATATCAAATTTCACCAAACATATGTTATACACTGTACAAAAAATATCAAAGTACAGCAAATATATATCATATACTGCACATAAAATATCAAAGTATAACAAATATATATTATATACAGTAAATAAAATATCAAATTTCACCATATATACCATATAGTGTACATAAAATATCAAATTTCACCAAATATATATTGTATGCTGTATATAAAATATCAAAGAACACCAAATATGTACTATATACTGTACATAAAATATCATATTTCTCCAAGTTTGTACTATATACTGTACATAAAATATAAAATTTCACCAAATATATACTATTTCGTATACAGAATATATCCAATTACACCAAATGTATGTTGTATACTGTACTTAAAATATCAAAGTACATCAATTATATATTATATACTGTACATAAAATATCAAATTTCACCAAATATATACTATCTACTGTACAAAAAATATCAAATTTCAACAAATATATATTATATACTGTACATAAAATATCAAAGTACACCAAATATACATACTATACTGTACATATAATATCAAATTTCACCAAATATATATTATATACTGAACATAAAATATCAAAGTACACCAAATATTTATTATATAGTGTACATAAAATATCAAATTTCACAAAATATATATTATATACTGTACATAAAATACAAACTTCACCATATATATATTATATACTGTATATAAAATATCATATTTCACCAAATGTATGTTATGTACTGTACAAAAAATTACAAAATACACCAAATATATATCATATTCTGTATATAAAATATGAATCTACACCAATTATATATTATATAGTGTACAAAAAATATCAAATTTCACCAAATATATATTGTATATTGCATATAAAATAACAAAGAGCACGGAATATATATTATATACTGTACATAAAATATCAAATTTCACCAAATGTACATTATATAATGAACATAAAATATCAAATTTCTCCAAATATATACTATAAACTGTACATAAAATATCA
The DNA here is from genome assembly GCF_029281585.2 of Gorilla gorilla gorilla. NCBI lineage: Eukaryota > Metazoa > Chordata > Mammalia > Primates > Hominidae > Gorilla > Gorilla gorilla. The sequence continues at coordinate 17,199,464 of NC_073237.2, forward strand.
AATTTCACCAAATATATATTATATACTGTATGTAAAATATCAAAGTACACCAAATATACATTATACACTATACATAAAATATCAAATTTCTCCAAATATATATAAAAAACTGTACATAAAATATCAAAGAACTCCAAAATATATTAGATACTGTACATAAAATAAAAATTTCACCAAATATATTTTATATACTGTACATAAAATGTCAAAGTACACCAAATATATATTATATACTATAAATAAAATACCAGGTTCACACAATATATATTATATACTCTACATAAAATATCAAAGTACACCAAATATATATTATATACTGCACATAAAATATCAAACTTCAGCAAATATATCATATACTGTAGAAAAAATATCAAAGTACACCAAATTTATATCATATACTCTAAATAAAATATCAAAGTACATCACATGTATATTATATGCTGTATATAAAATATCAAATTTCACCAAATATATAGTATTTCCTATACAGAATATATCAAATTACTTCAAATATATGTTGTATACTGTACATAAAATTTCAAAGTACACCAAATATATATTATATACCGTACATAAAATATCAAATTTCACCAATATATACTATATACTGTACATTAAATATCAAATTTCACCAAATGTATATTATATACTGTACATAAAATGTCAAAGTACACCAAATATTTATTATATACTGTACATAAAATATTAAACTACACCAAATATATATTATATACTGTACTTAAAATATCAAAGTATACCAAATATATATTACATACTGTACATAAAATATCAAATTTCACCAATTATCGAGTATATAATGCACATAAAATATCAAATTTCACCAAATATATACCTTATAAGGTTCATAAAATTACAAATATCACCAAATATATATTATATACTGTATATAAAATATCAAAGTACACAAAATATATATTATATACTGTACATAAAATATCAAAGTACACCAAACATATATTATATACTGTACATAAAATATCAAAGTCCACCAAATATGTACTTTATACTGTAAGTGAAATATCAAACTACACCAAATATGTATTTTATACTGTACATAAAATATGAAATTTCACCAAATATATAATATATACTGTAAATAAAATATCAAACATCACCAAACATATATTATATACTGTACATAAAATATCACATTTCACCAAATATATGTTATATACTGTAGAGAAAATGTCAAAGTACACCATATATATATTGTATACTGTACATAAAATATCAATAGACCAAATATATATTATATACTGTTCATAAAATATCAAATTTCACCAAATATATATTATATACTGTACACAAAATATCAAAGTACACCAAATACATGTTATATACTGTACAGAAGTTATCAAAGTACACCCTGCATATATAGTATGATGAACATAAAATATCAAACTTCACGAAATATATATTATATTCTATACATAAAATATCAAATTTCACCAAACGTTTGTTACATACTGTACAAAAAATATCAAAGTACACCAAATATATATTATATACTGTACATAAAATATCAAAATACACCAAATATGTATTATATACCGTACATAAAATATCAAATTTCACCATATATACTATATACTGAACATAAAATATCAAATTTCACCAAATATACATTGTATACTGTACATAAAATATCAAAGAACACCAAATATATACTATATACTGTATAAAGAATATCAAATTTCTCCAAATTTATGCTATATACTGTACATAAAATATCAAATTTCAACAAATATATATTATATACTTTACATAAAATATCTTACTTCACCAAATATATATCATATACTGCACATAAAATATCAAGGTATACAAAATATATATTATATACAGTACATAAAATACCAAATTACACCAAATACATATTATATACGATACATAAAATATCAAATTTCACCAAATATATATTATATACAGTACATAAATTATCAAAGTACACCAAATATATATTATATACTGTACATAAAATATCAAATTTCACCAAGTATATATTATATAATGCATATAAAATATCAAACTTCACCAAATATATATCATATACTGAACATAAAATAACAAAGTACACCAATATATATTATGTACTGTACGTAAAATATCAAAGTACACGAAATGTATATTATATACTGTACATAAAATATCAAATTACACCAAATATATATTATATACTGTACATAAAATATCAAAGTACACCAAATATATATTATATACTGTACATAAAATATCAAATTTTACCAAATATATATTATATACTGTACATAAAATATCTTATTTCACCAAATATATATCATATACTGCACATAAAATATCAAAGTATACCAAATATATATTACACACTGTACACAAAACATCAAATTTCACCATATATACTATATAGTGTACATTAAATATCAAATTACACCAAATATATATTATATACTGTACAAAAAATATCAAAGTACACCAAATATATATTATACACTGTACATAAAATATCAAATTTCACAAAATATATATTATATACTGTACATAAAATATCTTACTTCACCAAATATATCTCATATACTGCACATAAAATATCAAAGTGTACCAAATATATGTTATATACAGTACATAAAATATCAAATTACACCAAATTTTTATCATATACTGTACAGAAAATATCAAAGTACACCAAATATATATTATACACTGTACAAAAAATATCAAATTTCACCATATATACTATATAGTGTACATAAAATATCAAATTTCAACAAATATATAATACTGTACATAAAATATGAAATTTCTCGAAATATATACTATATACTGTACATAAAATATCAAATTTCACCAAATATATATTATATACTTTTCATAAAATATCAAAGTACAACAAATATATATTATACACTGTATATAAAATATGAAATCTCTCCTAAAATATATAATATACTGTACATAAAATATCAAAGCATACCAAATAGATATTATGTACTGTACATAAAATATCAAAGTACAACAAATATATAATATATACTGTACATAAATGATCAAAATTCACCAAATATATATTATATACTGTACATAAAATATCAAACTTCACCAAATATATATTATAAACTGTACATAAAATATCAAAATTCACCAAATACATATTATATACTGTACATAAAATATCAAAGTATACCAAATATATATTATATACTGTCCATAAAATATCAAATTTCACAAAATATATATTATATACTGCACATAATATATCAAACTTCACCAAATATATATCATATACTGCAAATAAAATATCAAAGTACTGCAAACACATATTATATACTGTACATAAAATATCAAACTACATCAAATATATATTATATACTGTACATAAAATATCAAAGTACACCAAATATATATTTTATACTGTATATAAAATATCAAGGTACACAAAATATATATCATATACTGTACATGTGATATGAAATTTCACCAAATATATATTATATACTTCACAAAAATATCAAACTTCACCAAATATATATCATATACTGCACATAAAATATCAAAGTACAGCAAATATATATTATATACTGTACATAAACTATCAAAGTTCAACAAATATATATTATATAGTGTACATAAAATATCAAAGTACACCAAATATATTTTATATACTGTACATAAAATATCAAAGAACACCAAATATATATTATATACTGTGCACAAAATATCAAATTTCACCAAATATATATTATATACTGTAAATAAAATAAGAAACTTCGCCAAATATGAATCATATACTGTACATAAAATATCAAATTTCACCAAATATATGTTATATACTGTACACGAAATATCAAAGTACTCCCTATATATATTTTATACTGTACATAAAATATAAAAGTACACCAAATATATGTTATATACTGTACATAAAATATCAAATTTCACCAAATATATATTATATACTGCTCATAAAATATCAAACTTCACCAAATATAAATTATATACTGTAAATAAAATATCAAATTACACCAAATGCATATTATGCACTGTACATAATATATCAAAATACCCCAAATATATGTTATATACTATACAGAAAATATCAAATTTCACCATATATATATTATACTGTACATAAAATATCAAACTTCACCAGATATATTATATTTGTACATAAAATATAAAATTTCACCAAGAATATATTATATACTGTACACAAAATATCAAACCTCACCAAATATATATTAGATACTGTATATAAAATATCAAAATACACCAAATATCCATTACATATTGTACATAAAATATCAAAGTACATCAAAGAAATATTATTATGCTGTATATAAAATATCAAAGTGCACCAAATATATATTATATATTGTACATAAAATATCATAGTACTCCAAATATATAGTATATACTGTTCGTAAAATATCAAATTTCGCCAAATACACATTGTATACTGTACATAAAATATCAAACTTCACCAAATATATATTACATACTGTACATTAAATATCAAAGTACACCAAATATATATTATTAACTGTTCATTAAATATGAAAGTACACTAAATATATATTATATACTGTACATAAAATATCAAAGTACACCAAATACATGTTATATACTGTACAGAAGTTATCAAAGTACACCCTCTATATATCGTACACAGAACATAAAATATCAAACTTCACGAAATATACATTATATTCTCTACATAAAATATCAAATTTCTCCAAACGTATGTTACATACTGTACAAAAAATCTCAATGTAAACCAAATATATATCATATACGGTACATAAAATATCAAAGTACACCTAATATATATTATACACTGTACATAAAATATCAAATTTCACCATATATAGTATATGCAGTACATAAGACATAAATTTAACCAAATATATATTGTATGCTGTACATAAAATATCAAAGAACACCAAATATATACTATATACTGTACATAAAATATCAAATTTCACCAAATATATATTATATACGGTACATAAAATATCAAAGTATACCAAATGTATATTATACACTGTACATAAAATATCAAATTTCTCCAAAAATATATAATATTCTGTACATAAAATATCAAAGTGCACCAAATATATATTATTTACTGTACATAAAATATCAAAGTACACCATATATATATTATATACTGTACATAAAATATCAAATTTCACCAAATATATATTGTATACTGTACATAAAATATCTTACTTCACCAAATATCTATCATAAACTGCACATATAATATCAAAGTATACCAACTATATATAATATACTGTACATAAAATATGAAATTACACCAAATATATATTATATACGGTACATAATATATCAAAGTACATCAAATATATATTATATACTACACATAAAATATCAAAATACACGAAATATATATTACATACTGTACATAAAATATCAAATTTCACGAAATGCATATTAAATACTTTACATAAAATATCTTACTTAACCAAATGTATATCATATACTGCACATAAAATGTCAAAGTATGCCAAATATATATTATATGCAGTACATAAAATATCAAAGTACACCAAATATATATTATATACTGTACATAAAATATCAAAGTACACCAAATATGTATTATATACTGCTCTTAAAATATCAAATTTCACCAAATATATATTATATACTGTACATAAAATATCAAAATTCACCAAATATATATTATGTACTGTACATAAAATATCAAACTTCACCAAATATATATCATATACAGCACATAAAATAACAAAGTACACCAATGTATATTATGTACTGTTCATAAAATATAAAAGTACACCAAATGTATATTTTATACTGTACATAAAATATGAAAGTACACCAAATACATATTATATACTGAACATAATATATCAGAGTACAAAAAATATATATTACATACTGTACATAAAATATCAAATTTCACCAAATATATATTATATGCTGTACATAATATATCAAATTTCACCAAATATATATTATATAGTGTACATAAAACTTCAAAGTACACCAAATATATATTATATACTGTACATGAAATATGAAAGTACACCAAATATATATTATATATGGTACACAAAATATCAAATTTCACCAAATATATATTATATACTGCACATAAAATATCAAACTTCACCAAATATATATCATGTACTGCACATAAAATATCAAAGTACACCAAACATACATTATATACTGTGCATAAAATAACAAAGCACACGAATTATATATTATATACTGTACATAAAATATCAAATTTCACCAAATGTATATTATACACTGTACATAAAATAAACTTCGCCAAATATATATTATATGCTGTACATAAAATATCAAGGTACACTAAATACATATTATATGCTGTACATAAAATATCAAAGTACACCAAATATATGTTATATACAGTGCAGAAGTTAACAAACTACACCATATATATATTGTATACGGAACATAAAATATCAAACTTCACGAAAAATATATTATATTCTGGACATAAAATATCAAATTTCACCTAACGTATGTTACGTACTGTGTAAAAAATATCAAAGTACACCAAATACATATCATATACAGTACATACAATAGCAAATTTCTCCAAATTTATATAATATACTGTATATATAATATCAAATTTCACCAAATATATATTATATACTATACATAAAATATCATATTTCACCAAATATATATTATATACTGTACAAAAAATATCAAAGTACACGAAATATATATTATATACTGTACATAAAATATGAAGGTACACCAAATATATATTATGTCCTGTATATAAAATATGAAAGTAGAGCAAATATGTATTATATACTGTATACAAAATATCAAATTTCACCAAATATATATTATATACTGTACATAAAATATCAAATTTCACCAAATAAGTATTATATACTGTATACAAAATATCAAATTTCACCAAATATATACTATATACTGTACATAAAATATCAAACTTTACCAAATATATATTATATAGTGTACATAAAATATCAAAATACACCAAATATATATTATAAACTGTACATAACATATCAAAGTACACCAAATAAATGTTATATACTGTACAGAAAATATCAAAGTAAACCGTATATAGTATACTGTACATAAAATATCGAACTTCACCATATATATTATATTCTGTACATAAAATATCAAATTTCAACAAGAATATATTAAACACTGTACATAAAATATCAAACTTCAAAAAATTTATATTATATAGTGTACATAAAATATCAAAGTACACCAAATACATATTATGTACTCTACATGAAATATCAACTTACACCAAATATATATTATATACTGTTAATAAAATATCAAATCACACCAAATATATTCATATACTCTACATAAAATATCAAACTTTACCAAATATATATCATATACTGCACATAAAATATTAAAGTACACCACATATATATTATATTCTGTAAATAAACTATCAAAGTACACCAAATATATATCGTATACTATACATTAAATATCAAAGTACACCACATATATATTATATACTGTACACAAAATATCAAATTTCACCAAATATATACTATATACGCTACTCAAAATATCAAATTTCACCAAATATGTATTATATACTGTACATAAAATGTCGAAGTACATCAAATATATATTATATACTGCACATAAAATATCAAATTTCACCAAATATATATTATATACTGAACATAAAATATCAAACTTCACCAAATATATATCATATACTGCACATAAAATAACAAAGAACACCTATATATTATGTACTGTACATAAAATATCAAAGTACACCAAATGTATATTATATACTGTACATAAAATATCAAAGTACACCAAATACATACTAAATACTGTACATAAAATATCAAATTTCACCAAATATATATTATACACTGTTCATAAAATATCAAATTTCACAAAAGTTATATTATATACTGTACATACAACATCAAAGTAAACCACATATATATTATATTCTGTACATAAAATATCAAAGTACACCCCATATATATTATATACTGTACATAAAATATCATATTTAACCAAATATATGTTATGTACTGTACACGAAATATCAAAGTACACCATATATATATTGTATACTGTACATAAAATAACAAAGTACATCAAATATATATTATATACTATGCATAAAGTATCAAATTTAACCAAATATATATTATTTACTGCACATAAAATATCAAACTTCACCAAATATATATTATATACTGCACATAAAATATCAAATTACACCAAATATATATTATAAACTGTACATAACATATCAAAGTACACCAAATATGTGTTATATTCTGTACAGAAAATATTAAAGTACACCATATATAGTATACTGTACATAAAATATCCAACTTCACCATATATATATTATATTCTGTACATAAAATATCAAATTTCACCAAGAATATATTATATACTGTACATAAAATATCAAACTTCACAAAATATATATTATATAGTGTTCATAAAATATCAGAGTACACCAAATATATATTATGTGCTCTACATGAAATATCAACGTACACCAAATATATATTATATACTGTTCGTAAAATATCAAATCTCACCAAATATATATCATAAACTGTACATAAAATATCAAACTTCAACAAATATATATCATATACTGCACATAAAATATCAAAGTACACCACATATATATTATATTCTGTACATAAAATATCGAAGTACACCACATATATATTATAATCTGTACATAAAACATCAAATTTCACCAAATAAATACTATATACTGTACTCAAAATATCAAATTTCACCTAATGTATATTATATACTGTACATAAAATGTCAGAGTACACCAAATACATGTTATATACTGCACATAAAATACCAAATTTCACCAAATATACAATATATACTGCACATAAATTATCAAACTTCACCAAATATATATCATATACTGCACATAAAATAACAAAGTACACCAATATATAGTATGTACTGTACATATAATAACAAAGTACACGAAATGTATATTTTATACTGTACAGAAAATATCAAATTACACCAAATATATACTATATACTGTACATAAAATATCAAAGTATACCAAATACATATTAAATATTGTACATAAATTATAATATTTCAGCAAATATATATTATATACTGCAAATAAAATATCAAATTGCACCAAATATATATTATATACTGTACATACAACATCAAAGGACACCAAATATATATTATATACTGTACATAAAATATCAAAGTACACGAAATGTATATTATATACTGTACACAAAATATCAAATTTCACAAAATATATATTATATATTGCACATAAAATATCAAACTTCACCAAATATATATCATATACTGCACTTAATATATCAAAGTACACCAAACATATATTATATACTGTATATAAAATATCAAAGTACACCAAATATATTTTTGATACTGTACATAAAATATCAAAGTATACCAAATATAGATTATATACTGTACATAAAACATCAATTTTCTCCAAAAATATATTATATACTGTGCATAAAATATCAAATTTCACCAAATATATAATATAAACTGCACATAAAACATCAAAGTACACCAAATATATACTATATACTGTACGTGAAATATCAAAGTTCACCAAATATATATTATATAGTGTACATAAAATATCAAATTTCAACAGATATATATTATATACTGTACATAAAATATCAAACTTCACCAAATATATATTATATTCTGTACATAAAATATCACTTTTCACCAAATATATGTTATATACTGTACAGAAAATGTCAAAGTACACCATACATATATTGTATACTGTACATAAAATATCAAAGTGCACCAAATATATATTATATACTGTACATAAAATATCAAATTTCACCAACTATATATTACACACTGCACATAAAATATCAAACTACACCAAACATATACTATATACTGTACATAAAATATGAAACTACAACAAATATATATTATATACTGTACATAAAATATCACATTTCACCAACTATATGTTATATACTGTACAGAAAATGTCAAAGTACACCATACATATGTTGTATACTGTACATAAAATATCAAAGTGCACCAAATATATATTATATACTGTACATAAAATATCAAACTTCACTAAATATATATCATATACTGCACATAAAATATCAAAGTACACCACATATATATTATATTCTGTACATAAACTATCAAAGTACACCAAATATATATTATACACTGTACATAAAATATCAAAGTACACCACATATATATTATATACTGTACATAATATATCAAATTTCACCAAATATATACTATATACTGTACACAAAATATCAAATTTCACCAAATATATATTATATACTGTGCATAAAATGTCAAAGTTCACCAAATATATATTATATACTGCACATAAAATATCAAATTTCACCGTGTATATATTATATACTGCACATAAAATATCAAACTTCACCAAATATATATCATATACTGCACATAAAATAACAAAGTACACCAATATATATTACGTACAGTACATATAATATCAAAGTACCACAAACGTATATTTTATTAGGTACAGAAAATATCAAAGTACACGAAATATATATTATATACTGTACATAAAATATCAAAGTACACCAAATACATATTAAATACTGTAGATAAAATATCAAATTTCACCAAATATATATTATATACTGTACATAAAATATCAAATTTCACAAAATATATGTTATATACTGTACATACAACATCAAAGTACACAAAATATATGTTATATACTGTACATAAAATATCAAAGTACACCAAATATATATTATATACTGTACCCAAAATATCAAATTTCACCAAATATATATTATATACTGTACATAAAATATCAAACTTCACAAAATATATATTATATAGTGTACATAAAATATCACAGTACACCAAATATATATTATGTACTCTACATGAAATATCAACGTACACCAAATATATATTATATACTGTTCGTAAAATATCAAATCTCACCAAATATATATCATAAACTGTACATAAAATATCAAACTTCACCAAATATATATCATATACTGCACATAAAATGTCAAAGTACACCAAATATATATTATATTCTGTACATAAAATATCAAAGTACACCACATATATATTATATACTGTACATAAAATATCATATTTAACCAAATATATGTTATATACTGTACACGAAATATCAAAGTACAACATATATATGTTGTATACTGTACATAAAATAACAAGGTACATCAAATATATATTATATAGTATGCATAAAGTATCAAATTTCACCAAATATATATTATATGCTGCACATAAAATATCAAAGTACACCAAACATATATTGTATACTGTACATAAAATATCAAAGTACACCAAATATATTTTTTCTACTGTACATAAAATATCAAAGTACACCAAATATAGATTATATACTATACATAAAATATCAATTTTCACCAAAAATATATTATATACTGTACATAAAATATCAAATTTCACCAAATATATAATATAAACTGCACATAAAACATCAAAGTACACCAAATATATACTATATACTGTACGTAAAATATCAAAGTACACCAAATATATATTATATACTGTACATAAAATATCAAATTTCAACAGATATATATTATATACTGTACATAAAATATCAAACTTCACAAAATATATATTATATACTGTACAGAAAATATCACATTTCACCAAATATGTGTTATATACTGTACAGAAAATGTCAAAGTACACCATACATATATTGTATACTGTACATAAAATATCAAAGTGCACCAAATATATATTATATACTGTACATAAAATATCAAATTTCACCAACTATATATTATACACTGTACATAAAATATCAAACTTCACCAAATATATATTATATACTGTACATAAAATATCACATTTCTCCAAATATATGTTATATACTGTACAGAAAATATCAAAGTACACCATACATATGTTGTATACTGTACATAAAATATCAAAGTGCACCAAATATATATAATATACTGTACATAAAATATCAAACTTCACTAAATATATATCATATACTGCACATAAAATATCAAAGTACACCACATATATATTATATTCTGTACATAAACTATCAAAGTACACCAAATATATATTATACACTGTACATAAAATATCAAAGTACACCACATTCATATTATATTCTGTACATAAAATATCAAAGTACACCACGTATGTATTATATTCTGTACAAGAAATATCAAATTTCACCAAAAATATACTATATACTGTACACAAAATATCAAATTTCACCAAATGCATATTATATACTGTACATAAAATGTCAAAGTACACCAAATACCTATTATATACTGCACATAAAATATCGAATTTCACCAAACATACAATATATACTGCACATAAAATATCAAACTTCACCAAATATATATCATATACTGCACATAAAATAACAAAGTACACCAATATATATTATGTACTGTACATAAAATAACAAAGTACACCAAATGTATATTTTATACTGTACAGAAAATATCAAAGTACACCAAATATATATTATATACTGTACATAAAATATCAAAGTACACAAAATACATATTAAATACTGTACATAAATTATAAACTTTCACCAAATATATATTATATACTGTACTTAAAATATCAAATTTCACAAAATATGTTATATACTGTACACACAACATCAAAGTACACAAAATATATATTATATACTGTACATAAAATATCAAAGTACACCAATATATATTACGTACAGTACATATAATATCAAAGTACAACAAATGTATATTTTATTAGGTACAGAAAATATCAAAGTACACTATATATTATATACTGTACATAAAATATCAAAGTACACCAAATACATATTAAATACTGTAGATAAAATATCAAATTTCACCAAATATATATTATATACTGTACATAAAATATCAAATTTCACAAAATATATGTTATATACTGTACATACAACATCAAAGTACACAAAATATATATTATATACTGTACATAAAATATCAAAGTACACCAAATATATATTATATACTGTAAACAAAATATCAAATTTCACCAAATATATATTATATACTGTACATAAAATATCAAACTTCACAAAATATATATTATATAGTGTACATAAAATATCAAAGTACACCAAATATATATTATGTACTCTACATGAAATATCAACGTACACCAAATATATATTATATACTGTTCGTAAAATATCAAATCTCACCAAATATATATCATAAACTGTACATAAAATATCAAACTTCACCAAATATATACCATATACTGCACATAAAATGTCAAAGTACACCACATATATATTATATACTATACATAAAATATCAAAGTACCCCACATATTTATTATATACTGTACATAAAATATCATATTTAACCAAATATATGTTATATACTGTACACGAAATATCAAAGTACAACATATATATATTGTATACTGTACATAAAATAACAAAGTACATCAAATATATATTATATAGTATGCATAAAGTATCAAATTTCACCAAATATATATTATATACTGCACATAAAATATCAAAGTCCACCAAACATATATTATATACTGTACATAAAATATCAAAGTACACCAAATATATTTTTTATACTGTACATAAAATATCAAAGTACACCAAATATAGATTATATACTGTACATAAAATATCAATTTTCACCAAAAATATATTATATACTGTGCATAAAATATCAAATTTCACCAAATATATAATATAAACTGCACATAAAACATCAAAGTACACAAAGTATATACTATATACGGTACGTAAAATATCAAAGTACACCAACTATTTATTATATACTGTACATAAAATATCAAATTTCAACAGATACATATAATATACTGTACATAAAATATCAAACTTCACAAAATATATATTATATACTGTACAGAAAATATCACATTTCACCAAATATCTGTTATATACTGTACAGAAAATGTCAAAGTACACCATACATATATTGTATACTGTACATAAAATATCAAAGTGCACCAAATATATATTATATACTGTACATAAAATATCAAATTTCACCAACTATATATTATTCACTATACATAAAATATCAAACTTCACCAAATATATATTATATACTGTTCATAAAATATCACATTTCACCAAATATATGTTATATGCTGTACAGAAAATATCAAAGTACACCATACATATGTTGTATACTGTACATAAAATATCAAAGTGCACCAAATATATATTATATACTGTACATAAAATATCAAACTTCACTAAATATATATCATATACTGCACATAAAATATCAAAGTACACCACATATATATTAAATTCTGTACATAAACTATCAAAGTACACCAAATATATATTATACACTGTACATAAAATATCTAAGTACACCACATATATATTATATTATGTACATAAAATATCAAAGTACACCGCATATATATTATATTCTGTACAAGAAATATCAAATTTCACCAAATATATACTATATACTGTACACAAAATATCAAATTTCACCAAATGCATATTATATACTATACATAAAATGTCAAAGTACACCAAATACCTATTATATACTGCACATAAAATATCAAATTTCACCAAACATACAATATATACTGCACATAAAATATCAAACTTCACCAAATATATATCATATACTGCACATAAAATAACAAAGTACACCAATATATATTATGTACTGTACATAAAATAACAAAGTACACCAAATGTATATTTTATACTGTACAGAAAATATCAAAGTACACCAAATATGTATTATATACTGTACATAAAATATCAAAGTACACAAAATACATACTAAATACTGTACATAAATTATAAACTTTCACCAAATATATATTATATACTCTTCATAAAATATCAAATTTCACAAAATATATGTTATATACTGTACATTCAAAATCAAAGTACACAAAATATATATTATATACTGTACATAAAATATCAAAGTACACCAAATATATATTATATACTGTACACAAAATATCAAATTTCACCAAATATATATTATATACTGTACATAAAATATCAAACTTCACAAAATATATATTATATAGTGTACATAAAATATCAAAGTACAACAAATATATATTATGTACTCTACATGAAATATCAACGTACACCAAATATATATTATATACTGTTCGTAAAATATCAAATCTCACCAAATATATATCATAAACTGTACATAAAATATCAAACTTCACCAAATATATATCATATACTGCACATAAAATATCAAAGTACACCACATATATATTATATTCTGTACATAAAATATCAAAGTACACTACATATATATTATATACTGTTCATAAAATATTATATTTAACCAAATATATCTTATATACTGTACACGAAATTTCAAAGTACACCATATATATTGTATACTGTACATAAAATAACAAAGTACATCAAATATATATTATATACTATGCATAAAGTATGAAATTTCACCAAATATATATTATATACTGCACATAAAATATCAAACTTCATCAAATATATATTATATACTGTACATAAAATATCAAATTACAACAAATATATATTATAAACTGTACATAACATATCAAAGAACACTAAATATATGTTATATACTGCACAGAAAATATCAAAGTACACCATATATAGTATACTGTACATAAAATATCAAACTTCACCATATATATATTATATTCTGTACATAAAATATCAAATTTCACAAAGAATATATTATATACTGTACATAAAATATCAAACTTCACAAAATATATATTATATAGTGTACATAAAATATCAAAGTACACCAAATATATATTATGTACTCTACATGAAATATCAACGTACACCAAATATATATTATATACTGTCCGTAAAATATCAAATCTCACCAAATATGTATTATATACTGCACATAAAATATCAAACTTCACCAAATATATATCATATACTGCACATAAAATAACAAAGTACACCAATATATATTATCTACTGTACATATAATATCAAAGTAAACCAAATGTATATTTTATACTGTACAGAAAATGTCAAAGTACACCATATATATATTGTATACTGTACGTAAAATATCAAATTACAACAAACATATATTATATACTGTACATAATATATCAAAGTGCACTAAATATATATTATATACTGTACATAAAATATCAAAGTACACCAAATACATGTTATATACTGTGCACAAAATATCAAAGTACACTAAATACATATTATATACTGTACATAAAATATCAAAGTACACCAAATTCATGTTATATACTGTACAGAAAATATCAAATTACCCCCTATATATATTGCATACTGAACATAAAATATCAAATTTCACCAAATATATATTATATACAGCACATAAAATATCAAACTTCACTAAATATATATCATATACTGTACATAAAATATCAAAGTACACCAAATACATATTATACACTGTACATAAAATATCAAACTTCACCAAGTGTATATTATATACTGTACATAAAATATCATATTTAACCAAATATAAGCTATATACAGTACAGAAAATATAAAAGTACACCATAAATATATTGTATACTGTACGTAAAATATCAAAGTACACTAAATATATATTATATACTGTACATAAAATACCAAATTTCCCCAAATATATATTATATACTGCACATAAAATATCAAACTTCACCAAATATATTTTATATACTGTACATGAAATATCAAAGAACACTAAATACATATTTTATACTGTACATAAAATATCAAAGTACACCAAATTCATGTTATATACTGTACAGAAAATATCAAATTACACCCTATACATATTGCTTACTGAACATAAAATATCAAATTTCACCAAATATATATTATATTCTGTACATAAAATACCCAATTTTAACAAACATATGTTACATACTGTACAAAAAATATCAAAGTTCACCAAATATATATCATATACAGTAAATAAAATATCAAAGTACACCAAAAATACATTATATACTGTACATAAAATATCAAATTTCACCATGTATACTATGTACAGTACATAAAATATCAAATTTCACCAAATATATATTGTATACTGTACATGAAATATCAAAGAACACCGAATATGTTCTATGTACTGTACATAAAATATCAAATTTCTCCAAATTTATACAATGTACTTTACATAAAATATCAAATTTCACCAAATATATATTGTATAATGTACATGAAATATCTAACTACAGCAAATATATATTATATACTGTACATAAAATATAAAATTTCACCAAATATATATTATTTACTGTACATAAAATATCAAATTTCACCAAATATATACCGTATACTGTATATAAAATATCAAATTTCACCAAATATGTATTATATACTGAACATAATATATCAAATTTCACCAACTATATATTACATACTGCACATAAAATACCAAACTTCACCAAATATATATCATATACTGCTCTTAAAATATAAAAGTACACCACGTATATATTATATACTGTACATAAAATATCAAAGTACAACAAATATATATTACATACTGTGCATAATATATCAATGTACAACAAATATATATTTTATACTGTACATAAAATATAAAAATACACCAAATATATATTATATACTGTACATAAAACATCAAATTTTACGAAATATATATTATATACCGCACATAAACTATCAAACTTCACCAAATATATATCATATACTGCACATAAAATACCAAAGTACACCAAATATATATTATATACTGTTCATAAAATATCAAAGTACACCAAATATATATTATATACTGAACATAAAATATCAAAGTGCACCAAATTTATATTAAATACTGTACATAAAATATTAAAGTACACCAAATATATATTATATACTGTACACAAAACATTAAATTTCAGCAAATATATATCATATACTGCACATAAAATATCAAACTTCACCTAATATATATAATGTACTGCACATAAAATATCAAAGTACAGCAAATATATATTATATACTGTACGTAAAATATCAAAGCACACCAAATACATATTTTATACTGTACATAAAATATCAAATGTCACCAAATAAATAATATATACTGTACATAAAATATCAAACTTCACCAAATATCTATAGAATACTGTACATAAAATATCATATTTCACCAAATATGTTATATACAGTACACAAAATGTCAAAGTACACCATATATATATTGTATACTTTACTTAAAATATCAAAGTACACCAAAAAAAATTATATTCTGTACATAAAATATCAAATTTCACCAAATATATATTCTATACTGCACATAAAATATCAAACTTTACCAAATATACCTTATATAGTGTACATAAAATATCAAGGTAAACAAATTATATATTACATACTGTACGTAAAATATCAAAATACACCAAATATATATTATATACTGTACATAAAATATCAAATTTCTCCAAATATATATTATATACTGTACATAAAATATCAAACATCACCAAATATATATCATATAATGCACATAAAATATCAAACTACACCAAATATCTATATGATTTACAGTACATAAAATCTCAAAATACACCAAATATATATTATATACTGCACATATAATATCAAAGTACACCAAATATATATTATATACTGTACATAAAATATCAAAGTACACCAAATACATATTATACACTGTATAAAAAATATCAAATTTCACCAAATATATATAATATACTGCACATAAAATATCAAACTTCAACAAATATATATCATATACTGCAGATAAAATATCAAAGTAAAATATGTAGTATATACTGTAGATAAAATATAAAAGTACACCAAATATTTATTACATACTGTATATAAAATATCAAAGCACAGCAAATATATACTATATACTGTACATAAAATATCAAATTTCACCAAATATATATTGTATACTGTACATAAAATATCAAAGAACACCATATATATACTATATACTGTACATAAAATTTCAAATTTCTCCAAATTTATACTATGTACTGCACATAAAACATCAAATTTCACGAAATATATATTGTACAATGTACATAAAATATCAAACTACAGCAAATATATATTAAATACTTTACATAAAATATTAAATTTTAGTAAATATATATTATATACTAAACATAAAATATCAAATTTCACCAAATATATAATATACTGTACATAAAATATCAAAGTAAACCAAATATATATTACACACTGTACATAAAATATCAAATTTCACCAAATATATACTGTACACTGTACATAAAATATCAAATTTCATGAAATATATATTACTTACTGCACATAAAATATCAAACTTCAACAAATATATATCATATACTGCACATAACATATCAAAGTACAACAAATATATGTTATATACTGTACATAAAACATCAAATTTCACCAAATATATATTATATACTGCACATAAAATATCAATCTTCACCAAATATATATCATATACTGCACATAAAATACCAAAGTACACCAAATATATATTATATACCATTCATAAAATATCAAAGTTCACCAAATACATATCACATACTGTACATAAAATATCAAAGTGCACTAATTATATATTAAATACTGTACATAAAATATCAAAGTACACCAAATATATATTATATACGTTACACCAAATATGAAATTTCACCAAATATATATCTTATACTGCACATAAAACATCTAAATTCTCCTAATATATCTAATACACTGCACATAAAATATCAAAGTACAGCAAATACATATTATATACTGTACATAAAATATCAAAGTACACCAAATATACATTATATACTGCACATAAAATATCAAACTTCACGAAATATTTATTATATACTGTACATAAAATATGAAAGTACACTAAATATATATTATATAGTGTACATAAAATATCAAAGTACACCAAATACATGTTATATGCTGTACAGAAATTATCAAAGTACACCGTATATATATAGTACACTGAACATAAAATATAAAAATTCACCAAATATATATTATATTCTGTACATAAAATATCAAATTTCAACAAACTTGTGTTACATACTGTACAGAAAATATCAAAGCACATGAAATACATATCATATATGTACATAAAGTATCAAATTTCACCATATATACTATATACTGTACATAAAATATCAAATTTCACCAAATATATATTGTATACTGTACATAAAATATAAAAGAACTCCAAATATATACTATATACTGTACATAAAATATCAAATTTCAACAAATATATCTTATATACTGTACATAAAATATCAAAGTACACCAAATATATGTTATACACTGTATATAAAATATAAAATTTTTCCAAATATATATAATATACTGTACATAAAATATCAAAGTACACCAAATATATATTACATACTGTACGTAAAATATCAAATTTCCCCAAATATATATTATATACTCTACATAAAATATCAAATTTCAACAAGTATATATTCTATACTGTACATAAAATATCAAAGTACAACAAATATATATATCATTCTCTACATAAAATATCAAATTTCACCAAATATATATTATACACTGTACATCAAATATCAAAGTACACCAAATATATATTACATACTGTAATTAAAATATCAAAGTACACCAAATATATATTATATAGTGTACATAAAATATCAAATTTCAACAAATATATATTATATACTGCAAATAAAATATCAAACTTCAGCAAATATATATCATATACCACACGTAAAATATCAAAGTACAACAAGTATTTATAATATACTGTACATAAAATATCAAAGTACGCCGAATATATATTATATGCTGTACATAAAATATCAATGTACACCAAATATATATTATATACTGTACCTAAAATGTCAAAAAACACCAAATATATATTATATGCTGTACATAAAATATCAAATTTCACCAAATATATATCATATACTGCACTTAATATATCATACTTCACCAAATATATAACATATACTGCACCTAAAATATCAAAGTGCACCAAATACATATTATATACTGTTCATAATATATCAAAGCACACCAAATATATATTAAATACTGTAAATAAAATATCAAAGTACACCAAATATATATTATATACTGTACACAAAATATCAAATTTCACCAAATATATATTATATACTGTAAACGAAGTATCAAATTTCACCAAATATATATTATATACTGCACATGAAGTATCAAACTTCACCAAATATATATCATATACTGCACATAAAATATCAAAGTACACCAAATATGTATTATATACTGTACATAAAATATCAAATTTCACCAAATACATATTATGTACTGCACATAAAATATCAAACTTCTCCAAATATATATCATATATTGCACATAAAATATAAAAGTACACCAAATATACATTATGTACTATACATAAAATAACAAAGTACACCAAATACATATTACACACTATACATAAAATATCAATGTACACCAAATATATATCATATACTATACATAAAATATCAAAGTACACCAAATATATGTTATATACTGTACATAAAGCATTAAATTTCACCATATATATATTATATACTGCACATGAAGTATCAAACTTCACCAAATATATATCATATACTGCACATAAAATATCAAAGTACACCAAATATATATTATATACTGTTCATAAAATATCAAAGTACACCAAATATATATTAAATACTGTACATAAAATATCAAAGTGCACTAATTATATATTAAATACAGTACATAAAATATCAAAGTACACCAAATATATCTTATATACGGTACACAAAATATGAAATTTCACCAAATATTTATCTTATACTGCACATAAAACATCTAGCTTCACCTTACATATATCATATACTGCACATAAAATATCAAAGTACAGCAAATACATATTATATACTGTACATAATATATCAAAGTACACCAAATATATATTATATACTGAACAAAAATATAAAAGTACACCAAACATATATTATCGACTGCACATAAAATATCAAAGTACAGCAAACATATATTATATACTGTACATGAAATATCAAAGTACACAAAACATATATTATATACAGTACATAAAACATCAAATTTCACCAAAAATATGTTATATACTGTACATAAAATATCAAACTTCACCAAATATATATTATATACTGTACATAATTTATCAAAGTACACCAAATGTATATTATATACTGAACATAAAATATCAAAGAACATCAAATATATATTATATACTGTACATAAAATATCAAATTTCACCAAATATATATTATACTCTACATAAAATATCAAACTTCACCAAATATATAGTATACTGTACATAAAATATCATATTTCATCAAATATGTTATACACTGTACAGAAAATGTCAAAGTACACCATATATATTGTATACTTTTCATAAAATATCAAAGTTCACCAAATATATATTATATACTGTACATAAAATATCAAATTTCACCAAATATATATTATATACTGCACATAAAATATCAAACTTCACGAAATATATATTATATATTGTACATAAAATATCAAAGTACACTAAATATATATTATATAGTGTACATAAAATATCAAAGTACACCAAATACATGTTATATACTGTACAGAAATTATCAAAGTACACCGTATATATAGTACACTGAACATAAAATAGCAAAATTCACCAAATATATACTACATTCTGTACATAAAATATCAAATTTCTCCAAACATATGTTACATACTGTACAGAAAATATCAAAGCACACGATATATATATCATATACTGTACATAAAATAGCAAATTTCACCATATATACTACATACTGTCCAAAAAAAATCAAATTTCACCAAATATATATTGTATAATGTACATAAAATATCAAAGAACACCAAATATATACTATATACTGTATATGAAATAACAAATTTCACCAAACATATATTACATACTCTACATCAAATCTGAAAGTACACCAAATATATGTTATACACTGTACATAAAATATAAAATTTTTCCAAATATATATAATATACTGTACCTAAAATATCAAAGTACACCAAATATATATTATATACTGTACAAAAAATATCAAATTTCACCCTATGTATATTATATACTGCACATAAAATATCAAACTTAACCAAATATATATCATATAGAGCACATAAAATATCAAAGTACAACAAATATATATTATATACTGTAGATAAAATAAAAAAGAACACCAAATATATATTATATACTGTACATAAAATATCAAAGTACACCAAACTTATATTACATACTGTACAAGAAATATCAAAGTACACAAAACATACATTATATACTGTACATAAAATATCAAATTTCATCAAAAATATGTTATATACTCTATATAAAATATCAAACTTCACCAAATATATATTATATACTGTACATAAAATATCAAAGTACACCAAATATATATTATATACTGTACATAAAATATCAAAGAACCTCAAATATACATTATATACTGTACATAAAATATCAAATTTCACAGAATATATATTATATACTGCACATAAAATATCAAACTTCACCAAATATATATAGTATACTGTACATAAAATATCATATTTCACCAAATATATACTGTACAGAAAATGTCAAATTATACCATATATATTGTATACTTTACATAAAATATCAAGGTACACCAAATATATATTATATACTGTACATAAAATATCAAATTTCACCAAATATGTATTATATACTGCACATAAAATATCAAACTTCACGAAATATATATTATACACTATACATAAAATATCAAAGTACACTAAATATATGTTATATAGTGTGCATAAAATCTCAAAGTACACCAAGTACATGTTATATACAGTACAGAAATTATCAAAGTACACTCTACATATATTGTACACTGAACATAAAATGTCAAAATTCACGAAATATATATTATATTCTGTACATAAAATATCAAATTTCACCATATATATGTTACATACTGTACAGAGCATATCAAAGCACACCAAATATATATAGTATACTGCACATAAAATATCAAATTTCACCATATATACTATATACTGTACATAAAATATCAAATTTCACCAAATATATATTGTATACTGTACATAAAATATCAAATAACCCCAAATATATACTATATCCTGTACATAAATATCAAATTTCACCAAATATATATTATTTACTGAACATAAAATATCAAAGTACACCAACTCTATGTTATACACTGTACATAAAATATAAACTTTTTCATAATATATATAATTTACTGTACATAAAATATCAAAGTACATCAAATATATATTTCATACTGTACATAAAATATCAATTTTCACCAAATATATATTATATACTGTACATAAAATATCAAATTTCTCCAAACATATATAATATACTGTACATAAAATACCAAACCTCAGCAAATATGTATTATATACTGTACATAAAATATCAAATTTCACCGAATATATATTATATACTGTACATAAAATATCAAATTTCACCAAAAATATACTATATACTGTTCATAAAATATCAAATTTCACAAAATATATATTATATACTGTACATAAAATATCAAATGTCACCAAATATATATCATATACTGCAAACAAAATATCAAAGTACACCAAATATATATATGATATACAGTATATAAAATATCAAACTACACCGAATATATATTACATACTGTACATAAAATATCAAATTTCACCAAATATATATTATATAGTGCACCTGAAGTATCAAACCTCACCAAATATATATCATATACTGCACATAAAATATCAAAGTACACCAAATATATATTATATGCTGTACATAAAATATCAAATTTCACCAAATATATATTATATACTGCACATGAAATATCAAACTTCACAAAATATATATCACATACTGCACATAAAATATAAAAGTACACCAAATAGATATTATATACTGTAAATAAAATATCAAAGTACACCAAATATATATTACTTACTGTTCATAAAATATCAATGTACTCCTAATATGTATTATATACTGTACATAAAATATAAAAGTACACCAAATACATATTATAAACTGTACAGAAAATATCGAATTTCACCAAATATAAATTATATACTGCACATAAAATATCAAACTTCACCACATATATTCCATATACTGTACATAAATTTTCGTATTATACCAAATATATGTTATATACTGTACAGAAAATATCAAAGTACACCATATATATAGTATAATGTACATAAAATATCATACTTCATGAAATATATGTTATATTCTGCACATAAAATATCAAATTTCACCAAATATATATTATATACTGTACATAAAATATCAAATTTCACCAAATATATATTATATACTGTACATAAAATATCAAAGTACTCCAAATGTATATCACATACTGTACATAATATTTCAAATTACACCAAATATATATTATATACTGTACATAAAATATCAAATTTCACCAACTATATACTATATACTGTACAAAAAATATCAAATTTCACCAAATATGTATTATATACTGCACGTAAATTATCAAACTTCACCAAATATATACCATATACTGTACATAAATTATCGTAGTACACCAAATATATGTTATATACTGTACAGAAAATATCAAAGTTCACCATATATATAGTATAATGTACATAAAATATCATACTTCACGAAATATATGTTATATTCTTCACATAAAATATCAAATTTCACCAAATATATATTATATATTGAACATAAAATATCAAACTTCACCAAATATATGTTATATACTGTACATAAAATATCAAAGTACAGCAAATATATATTATATACTGTACATAAAATATCAAATTTCAACAAATATATATTATATACTGTATATGAAATACCAATTTACACCAAATATATTATATACTGTGCATAAAATATGAAACTTCACAGATATGTATTATATACTGTGCATAAAATATCAAAATACACCAAATATGTATTATATACCGCACATAAAATACCAAGTACTCTTAATATGTATTATATACTTTACATAAAATATCAAATTTCACCAAAAGTAGGTTATATACTGTAAAAAAATATCAAAGTACTACAAATATATATCATATACTGTACATAAAATATCAAATTACACCAAATATATATTATATACTGTACATAAAATATCAAATTTCACCAACTATATACTATATACTGTACAAAAATTATCAAATTTCACCAAATATATTTTATATGCTGTACATAAAGTATCAAAGTACGCCAAATATATATTATATACTGCATATAAAATATCAAATTTCAACAAATATATATCATATACAGGAGATGAAATATCAAACGTCACCAAATATATAATATACTGTACACAAAATATCAAATTTCTCCAAATATATATTATATACTTTACATATAATATCAAAGTTCACAAAATATATATTATATACTGTACATAAAATATTGAATTTCACCGAATATATATTATATACTGTACATAAAATATCAAATTTCTCCAAATATATATTATATACTGCAAATAAAATATCAAATTTCACCAAATATATATCAAATACTGCAAATAAAATATCAAAGTACACCAAACATATATTATATACTGTACTTAAAATATCAAAGTACACCAAATATATATTACATACTGTACATAAAATATCAAAGTACACAAAATATATATTATATACTGTATATAAAATATCAAAGTACACCAAATATATGTTATATGTTGTACATAAAATATGTAAATACACCAAATATATATTATATACTGTACAAAAAATATCAATGCACACCAAATATAAATTATATACTGTACAAAAAATATCAAATTTCACCAAATATATATTATATACTGCACAAAAAATATCAAACTTCACCAAATATATATCATATACTGCACATAAAATATCAAAGTACACCAAATATATATTATATACTGTACATAAAATATCAAAGTACTCCAAATATATATGATATACTGTACATAAAATAGAAAATTTCACCAAATATATATTATATACTGTTCATAAAAAAACAAACTTCTCCAAATATGTATTATATACTGTACATAAAATATCAAATTTCAGCAAATATACGTTATATACTGTACAGAAAATATCAAAGTACAACATGTATATATTGTATACTGTACATAAAATATCCAATTTCACCAAATATATATTATATTCTGCACATAAAATATCAAATTTCACCAAGTATATATTATATACTGTAAATAAAATATCAAATTTCACCAAATATATATTATATACTGTAAATGAAATACCAATGCACACCAAATATATTATATAGTGTACATAAAATATCAAACTTCACGAAAAATATATTATATACTCTATATAAAATATCAAACTTCACAAAATATATATTATATACTGTAATTAAAATATCAAAGTACACCAAACATTTGTTATATACTGTACATAAAACATCAAATTTCACCAAATATATATTATATACTGCACATAAAATATAAAATTTCAACATGTATACTATATACTGTACATTAAATATCGAATTTCACCAATTATATATTGTATACTGTAGATAAAATATGAAAGAACACCAAATGTATACTATATACTGTACATAAAATATCAAATTTCCACGAATATATATTTTATACTGTACATAAAATATCAAAGTACACCAAATATATATAACATACTGTACGTAAAATATCAAATTTCACCAAATATATACTATATACTCTACATATAATATCAAATTTCAACAAATATATATTATATACTGTACATAAAATATCATATTTCACCAAATATATATTATATACTTCACATAAAATATCAATCTTCACCAAATATATATCGTACACTGCACATAAAATATCAAAGTACACCAAATATATATTATATACTGTTCATAAAACATCAAAGTACACAAAATATATATATTATACTGTACATAGAACATCAAAGTACACCAAATATATATTAAATACTGTACATAAAATATCAAAGTACACCAAATATTTCTTATATACTGTACAAAAATTATCGAATTGCACCAAATATACATTATATACTGCACATAAAATATCAAACTTCACCAAATATATATCATATAATGCACATAAAATATCAAACTACAGCAAATATATATTCTATATTGTACATAAAATATCAAAGTACACCAAATATATATTATATACTGTACATAAAATATCAACTTTTACCAAGTATATATTATATATTGTACAAAACCTATCAAAGTACACCAAAAATATTTAATATACTGTACATAAAATATCAAATTTTACCAAATATATATTATATACTACACATAAAATATCAAACTTCACCAAATATATATCATATACTGCACATAATATATCAAAGTACACCAAATATATATTATATACTGTTCATAAAGCATCAAAGTACACAAAATATATATTATATACTGTACATAGAACATCAAAGTACACCAAATATATATTAAATACTGCACATAAAATATCAAAGTACACCAAATATATATTATATACTGTACATCAAATATCAAATTTCACCAAATATATGTTATGTACTTCATATGAAATATCAAATTTCACCAAATATATGTTAAATTCTGTACAGAACATATCAAAGTACACTATATATATATTGTATACTCAATATATAATATCAAAGTACACCAAATATATACTATAAACTGTACATAAAATATCAAACTTCACCAAATATATATCACATACTGTACATAAAATATCAAAGTACACCATATATATTACATACTGTACATAATATATCAAAGTACACTTAATATATGTTATATACTCTACAGAAAATATCAAAGTCCACCATATATATATTGCATACTTTACAAAAAATATCAAACTTCACCAAATATATATTATATTCTGGACATAAAATATCAAATTTCACCAAGCATACATATTATATACTGTACATAAGATATCAAACTTCACCAAATATATATTATATAATGTACGTAAAATATCAAAGTACACCTAATATATATTAAATACTGCACATAAAATATCAAATTTCATCAAAAATCTATACACTGTATATAAAATATCAAACTTCACCAAATGTATATTATACACTGTACATAATATATCAAATTGCTCCAAATATATGTTATATACTGTACCAAAAATAACAAAGTACAAAAAATATATATCGTATACGGTACATAAAATAACAAAGTACTCCAAATATATATTACATACTGTACATTAAATATCAAATTTCACATAACATATATAATGTAGTCTACATAAAATATCAAATTTCACCACATACGTATTATATACTGTACATAAAATAAAAAAGTACACCAAATATATATTATATACTGTATATAAATGAATAAACTACACCAAATATATATTACATACGGTACATAAAATATCAAAGTACACTAAATATATATTATATATTGTACATAAAATATCAGAGTACACGAAATATATAATATATACTGTACTTAAATATCAGATTTCAAGAAATATATATTATACACACTACATAAAATATCAAAGTACACCAAATATATATTATGTACTGTACATTAAATACTAAGTACACATACTATATATTATATGCTGTACATAAAATATCAAATTTCACCAAATATATATTATATACTATACATAAAATATCCAATTTCACCAAATATATACTATATACTGTTCATGAAATTTCAAATTTCACCAAATATATGATATATTCTGCACATAAAATATCAAACTTCACTAAATATATATCATATACTATACATAAAATATCAAAGTACACCAATATATATTATATACTGTACATAAAATATCAAAGTACACCAAATATATATTATATACTGTACATAAAATGTAAAACTACACCAAATATACATTATATACTGCACATAAAATATCAAACTTCACTAAATATATATCATATACTGTACATAAAATATCAAACTTCACCAAATATATATTATATACTGCACATAAAATATCAAATTACACTAAATATATATTATATACAGTACATAAAATATGAAAGTACACCAAATACATGTTATATACTTTACAGAAGTTGTCGAAGTACACCCTATATATATTGTATACTGAACATAAAATATCAAACTACACGAAATATATATTATATTCTATACATAAAATATCACATTTCACCAAACGTATGTTACATACTGTACAAAAATATCAAAGTACACCAAATACATATCATACACTGTTCCTAAAATATCAAAGTACACCTAATATATATTATATACTGTACATAAAATATCAAATTTCACCATATATACTATATACTGTACATAAAATATCAAATTTCACCGAATATATATTATTATGCTGCACATAAAATATCAAACATCACCAAATACATATCATATACTGCACATAAAATAACACAGTACACCAAATCTGTAATATATACTGTACATAAAATTTCAAAGTACACCAAATATATAATATTCTGTACATAAAATATCAAAGTACACCAAATATATATTATATACTGTACATAAAATATTAAATGCACCAAATATATATTATATACTGTACATAAAATATCAAATTTCACCAAAAATATATTATATAGTGCACAGAAAATATCAAAATTCACCAAATGTATACAATATACTATACATAAAATATCAAATTTCACAAAATATATGTTATAGACTGTACATAAAATATCAAACTTCACCAAATATATATCATATACTGCACAAAAAATATCAAAGTACACCAAATATATATAGACTGTACATATAATATAAAAGTACTCAAAATATATGTTATATACTGTACATAAAATATCAAAGTGCACCAAATATATATTATATACCGTACATAAAATATCAAAGTACACCAAATATATATTATATACTGTACATAAAATATCAAATTTCACCAAATATATATTAAATACTGTACATAAAATATCTTACTTCACCAAATATATGTCATATACTGCACATTAAACATTAATGTATAGTAAATATATATTATATACACTACATAAAATATCAAATTACACCAAATATATATTATATACGGTACATAAAATATCAAAGTACACAAAATATATGTTCTATACTGTACATAAAATATCAAATTTCACCAAATATATATTATATAGTGTACATAAAATATCTTATTTCACCAAATATATATTATATACTGTACATAAAATATCAAACTTCACCAAATATATATTTTATACTGTACATAACATATGAAATTTCAATAAATATATATTATATACAGTACATAAAATATCAAAGTACACCTAATATAAATAGCATATTGTACATAAAATATCAAATTTCACCAAATATATATTAACTACTGTGTATAAAATATCAAACTTCAAAAAATATATATCATATACAGAACATAAAATATGAAAGTACACCAAATATATGTTATATAAAGTATATAATATATCAAAGTACAACAAATATATGCTATATACTGTACATAAAATATCAAAGTACACCAAATATATATTATATACTGCACATAAAACATCAAAGTACACCAACTATATACTTTATACTGTAAGTGAAATATCAAAGTAAACCAAACATATGTTATATACTGTACATAAAATATGAAATTTCACCAAATATATATTATATACTGTAAATAAAATATCACATGTCACCAAAAATATGCTGTACACTGTAGAGAAAATGTCAAAGTACACCATATATATAGTATACAGTACACAAAATATCAAAGTAGACCAAGTATATATTATATACTGTACATAAAATATCAAGTTTCACCAAATATATATTATATACTATACATAAAATATCATATTTCACAAAACATATATTATATACTGCACATGAAATATCAAACTTCACCAAATATATGTCATATACTGCACATAAAATATCAAAATACAGCAAATACATATTATATACTGTACATAAAATATCAAAGTACACCAAATATATATTATACACTGTATATAAAATATCAAAGTACACCTTATATATATTATATACTGTACATAAAATATCAAAGTACACCAAATATATATTATATACTGTACATAAAATATCAAAGTACATCTAATATATATTATATGCTGTACATAAAATATCAAATTTCACGAAATCTATATTGTATACCGTACACAAAATATCAAATTTCATCAAATATATATTACAGACTGTACACAAAATATCAAATTTCCCCAAATATATATTCTATACTGTGCATAAAATATCAAACTTCACCAAACATATGTTATATACTGTACATGAAATATCAAATTTCACCAAATATATATTTTATACTGCACATAAAATATCAAACTTCCCCAAATATATATCATATACTTCACTTAAAATAACAATGTACAGCAAATATATATTATATACTGTACATAAAATATCAAAGTACACCAAATGTATATTATATAGTGTACATAAAATATCAAAGTGCAACAAATACATTTGATATACTGTACATGAAATATCAAGGTAGACCAAATATATATTTTATTCTGTACATAAAATATCAAGTTTCAGCATATAAATATTATATACTATGCATAAAATATCAAACTTCTCCCAATATATATTATATACTGTACGTAAAGTATCAAAGTACTCCAAATTTATATTATATACTGTACATAAAATATCAAAGTACATCAAATATATATTATATACTGTACATAAATTATCAAAGTACGTCAAGTATATATTATATACTGTACATAAAATATCAAATTTCACCAAATATATATTATAAATTACACATAAAATATTAAACTTCACCAAATATATATCATATACTGCACATAAAATATCAAAGTACAGCAAATATATATTATATACTGTACATAAAATATCAAAGCACACGAAATATAGATTTATACTGTACATTAAATATCAACTTTCACCAAATAAACATTATATACAGTATATAAAATATCAAACTTCACCTATATATTATATACTTTACAGAACGTATCAAAGTACACCAAATATACATTTTATAGTGCACATAAAATATCAGATTTCACCGAATATATATTATACTCTGTACAAAAAATATCAAATTTCACCAAATATATATTATATACTGTACATAAAATATGAAATTTCACCCAATATAAACTATATACTGTTTATAAAATGTCAAATTTCTCCAAATATATATAATATACTGTACATAATATATGTAAATACAGCAAATATGTTATATACTGTACAGAAAATATCAAAATAGACCATATATATAGTATACTGTACATAAAATATCAAACTTCACCAAATATATATTATATTCTGTACATAAAATATCAAATTTCATCAAGAATAATTTACATACTGTACATAAAATATCAAACTTCACCAAATATGTATTATATACTGTAAGTAAAATATCAAAGTACACCAAGTATACGTTGCATACTTTACATAAAATATCAAAGTACACCAAATATATATTATATACTGTACAAAAAATATCAAAGTACACAAAATATATATTATATACTGTACATAGAATATCAAAGTACACCAAATATATATTATATACGCTTCATAAAATATCAAATTTTACCAAATATATATAATATACTGCACATAAAATATCAAACTTCACCAAATATATATCATATACAGTGCTTAAGATATCAAAGTACGCCAAATATATATTATACACTGTACACAAAATATCAAATTTCACCTATTATATACAATACACTGTACATAAAATATCATATTTCACCAAATATGTATAATATACTGTACATAAAATATCAAATTACAACAACTATATTATATACTGTACATAAAATATCAAATTTCAACAAATATATATTATATACTGTACTTAAAATATCAAAGTACACCAAATATATATCATATACTGTACATAAAGTATCAAATTTCACCAAATATGTACTATATACTGAACATAAAATGTCAAATTTCACCAAATATATATTATATACTGTATATAAGATAACAAAGTACGCCAAATATATATTATATACTGTACATAAACTATCAAATTTCAACAAATTTATATTATATTCTGTACATATAATAACAAAGTACACCAAATATATAGTGTATACTGTTCATAAAATATCAAATTTCTCCCAATAAGTATTATATACTATACATAAAATATACAATTTCACCAAATATGTATTATATACTGTTCATAAAATATCAAATTTCACCAAATACATGTAGTATACTGCACATAAAATATCAAACTTCACCAAATATATATCATATACTGTACATAACATATCAAAGTACGCCAAATATATATTATATACTGTACATGAAATATCAAACTACACCAAATATATATTATATACCATACATAAAATACAAAGAACTCGTAATATATATTATATACTGTACATAAAATATCAAATTTCACCAAATATTTATTATACACTGTACATAAAATATGAAATTTCACCACATGTATATTATATACTGCACATAAAATATCAAACTACACCAAATACAGATCATACACAGTACATAAAATATCAAAGTACACCAAATATATATTATACACTGTACATAAAATATCAAAGTACACGAAATATATATTTTATATTTTACATAAAATATCAAAGTACACTAAATATATATTATATACAGTACTTAAAATATAAAAGTACACCAAATATATAATATACTGTACATTAAATATCAAAGTACACCAAATATATATTATATACTGTACATAAAATATCAAAGTACACCAAAGAAATATTTTATACTTTACAGAAAATATCAAATTTCACCATATATATTATATACTGTACATAAAATATCACACTTCACCAAATATATGTTATATACTGTACATAAAATATCAAATTTCACCAAATATATATGATATACTGTACATATAATATCAAAGAACACCAAATATATATTATATACTGTACATAAAATATCGAATTTCACCAAATATATATTATACAGTGTACATAAAATATCAAATTTCACCAAATATAGATTATATACTGCAAATAAAATATCAAACTTCACGAAATATGTATCAAATACTGCACATAAAATATCAAAGTACAGCAAACATATATTATGTACTGTACATAAAATATCAAAGTACACCAAATATATATTATATACTGTACATAAAATGTCAAACTTCACCAAATATATATTATATACTGTACAAAAAATATCAAATTTCACCAAATATATATTATAAACAGCCCATAAAATATCAAACTTCACCAAATCTATATCATATACTGTACATAAAATATCAAAGTACACCAAATATATATTATAAACTGTACATAAAATATCAAATATCACCAAATATATACCATATACTGAACATAAAATATCAAATTTCACCAAATATATATTATATACTGTACATAAAATATCAAAGTTCGCCAAATATGTATTATGTACTGTGCAAAAATATCAAATTTCATCAAATATATATTATATTCCGTACATAAAATATCAAAGTACACCAAATATATATTATATACTGTTCATAAAATATCAAATTTCACCAAATATATAGAATATACTGCACATAAAATATCATACTTCACCAAATGTATATCATATACTGTACATAAAATATCAAAGTACACCAAATATATATTATAAACTGTACATAAAATGTCAAATTTCACCAAATACATACAATATACTGCACATAAAATATAATATTTCACCAAATAGGTATTATATACTGTACATGAAATCTCAGAGTACACCAAATATTTGATATACTGTACATAAAATTTCAAATTTCACCAAATATATATTATATGCTATACATAAAATATCAAACTATATGAAATATATAGTATATACTGTACATAAAATATCAAATTTCACCACATATATGTTATATACTATACAAAAAATATCAAAGTTCACCAAATATATATCATATACTGTACATAAAATATCAAAGTATACCAAATATATATTACATACTCTACATAAAATATCAAATTTCATCAAATATATACTATATACTGAACATAAAATATCAAATTTCACCAAATATTTATTATATACTGCACATAAAATATCAAAGTACGCCTAACATATATTATATACTGAACATAAAATATCAAATTTCACCAAATATATATTATATACTTAACATAAAATATAAAATTTCAACAAATATATATTATATACTGCCCATAAAATATCAAATTTCACCAAATATATACTATATACTGAACATAAAATATCAAATTTCTCCAAATATATATTATATACTGTACATAAAATATCAAACTTCACCAAATAGATATCAAATACTGTACATAAAATTTCAAAGTATGCCAAATATATATTATATACTGTACTTAAAATACCAAATTTCACCAAATATATACAAAATACTGTACATAAAATATCATATTTCACCAAATATGTATTATATACTATACATAAAATATCAAAGTACACCAAATATATTATATACTGTACATAAAATATCAAATTTCAACAAATATATATTATATCCTGTACATAAAATATCAAAGTACACCAAATATATATTATATACCGTGCATAAAATACAAAGAACTCATAATATATATTATATACTGTTCATAAAATGTCAAATTTCACCAAATATATATTATATACTGTATATAAATTATCAAATTTCACCACATGTATATTATATACTGCACATAAAATACCAAACCACACCAAATATAGATTATATACTGTACATGAAATATCCAATTTCACCAAATATATATTATATACTGTACATAAAATATCAAACTTCACCAAATATATACTCTATACTGTTCCTAAAATATCAAATTTCACCATATATATATTATATACGGTACATAAAATATCAAAGTACACCATATATATATTATACACTGTACATAAAATATCAA
Source organism: Gorilla gorilla gorilla (assembly GCF_029281585.2). Lineage (NCBI taxonomy): Eukaryota > Metazoa > Chordata > Mammalia > Primates > Hominidae > Gorilla > Gorilla gorilla. The sequence continues at coordinate 17,236,527 of NC_073237.2, forward strand.
AGTTCTCCAAAAATATATAATATACAGTAGAGAAAATATCAAAGTACACCAATTATATATTACATGCTGTACATAAACTATCAAATTTCACCAAATATATATTATATACTGTACATAAAATATCAAATTTCACAAAATATATATTATATACTACACATAAAATATCAAACTTCACCAAATACATATCACATACTGCACATAAAATATCACAGTACAGCAAATATATATTATATACTGTCCATAAAATATCAAACTACACAAAATATATATTATATACAGTATATAAAATATCAAAGTACACCAAATATATATTTTATACTGTAAATAAAATATCATAGTACACAAAATATATATTATATACTGTACATCAAATATGAAATTTCACCAAATATATATTGTATACTGCACATAAAATATCAAACTTCACCAAATATATATCATATACTGCAGATAAAATATCAAAGTACAGCAAATATATATTATATACTGTACATAAAATATCAAAGTTCACCAAATATACATTATATAGTGTACATAAAATATCAAAGTACACCAAATATATTTTATATACTGTACATATAATTTCAAGTTACACCAAATATATATTTTATGCTGTACATAAAATATCAAATTTCACCAAATATGTACTATATACTGTACATAAAATATCAAATTTCACCAAGTATGTTATATGCTGTACAAAAAATATCAAAGTACACCAAATATATATCATATACTGTACATAAAATATCAAATTCCACCACATATATATTATAGCCGGTACATAAAATATCAAATTTCACCTCATATATATTATATACTGTATATAAAATACCAAACTTCACCAAATATAGATTACATACTGTACATAAAATATCAAAGTTCACCAAATATATATTATATACTGTACATAAAATTTCAAATTTCACCTGTTATATATTATATACTATACATAAAATGTCAAACTACATGAAATATATACTGTATACTGTACATGAAATATCAAATTTCATCAAATATATGTTATATACTGTACAAAAAATATCAAAGTACACCAAATATATATCATATACTGTACATAAAGTATCAAATTTCACCAAACATATACTATATACTGAACATAAAATATCAAATTTCACCAAATATATATTATGTACTGTACATAAGATAACAAAGTACGCCAAACATATATTATATACTGTACATAAAATATCAAATTTCAACAAATTTATATTATATTCTGTACATATAATATCAAAGTACACCAAATATATAGTGTATATTGTACTTAAAATATCAAATTTCCCCCAATATGTATTATATACTATACATAAAATATCCAATTTCACCAAATATGTATTATATACTGTTCATAAAATATCAAATTTCACCAAATATATGTAATATACTGCACATAAAATATGAAACTTCACCAAATATATATCATATACTGTACATAAAATATCAAATTATGCCAAATATATATTATATACTGTACATGAAATATCAAAGTACAACAAATATATATTATATACCGTACATAAAATACAAAGAACTCATAATATATATTATATACTATACATAAAATATCAAATTTCACCAAATATTTATTATACACTGTACATAAAATATCAAATTTCACCACATGTATATTGCATACTGCACTTAAAATAGCAAACTACACCAAATACAGATTATATGCAGTACATAAAATATCAAAGTACACCAAATATATATTACACACTGTACATAAAATATCAAAGTACACCAAATATATATATTATATTGTACATAAAATATCAAAGTACACCAAATATATATTATAAACAGTACATAAAATATCAAAGTACACCAAATATATATTATATACTGTACATAAAATATCAAAGTACACCAAATATATATTATATACTGTATATAAAATACCAAAGTACACCAAATAAATATTTTATACTGTACAGAAAATATCAAATTTCACCATATATATTATATACTGTACATAAAATATCACACTTCACCAAATATATGTTATATACTGGACATAAAATATCAAATTTCACGAAATATATATGATATACTGTACATATAATATCAAAGAACACCAAATATATATTATATACTGTACATAAAATATCAAATTTCACCTAATATATATTATATACTGTACATAAAATATCAAACTTCAACAAATATATATAGTACACTGTACATAAAATATCATATTTCACCAAATAAATATTATATACTGTACAGAAAATATCAAAATACACCAAATATATATTACATATTGTACATAAAATATCAAAGTATGCAAAATATGTATTATATACTGTACATAAAATATCAAATTTCACAAAACATATTATATACAGTAAATAAAATATCAAGTTTCAACAAATATATATTGTATACTGTAAATAAAATATCAAATTTCACCAAATATATACTATATACTGTACATTAAATATCAAATTTCACCAAATATAAACTATATACTGTATATAAAGTATCAAAGTACACCAAATATATATATTACACTGTACATAAAATGTCAAATTTCTCCAAATACATATAATACACTGTACAAAAAATATCAAACTACACCAAACATATATTACATACTGTACATAAAATATCAAATTCCACAAAATATATATTATATACTGTACATAGAATAACAAATTTCAACAAATATATATTGCAAACCGCCCATAAAATATCAAACGTAACGAAATATATATCATATACCTCACATAAAATGCAAAAGTGCACCAAATATATATTATATACTGTACATAAAATATCAAAGTACACCAAATATATTATATACTGTACATAAAATATAAAAGTACGCCAAATATGTATTATATACTGTACATTAAACATCAAATTTCAAAAAATATATATTATATACTGTACATAGAATATGAAAGTTCACCAAATGTATATTATATACTCTTCATAAAATATCAAATTTCACAAAATTTATATAATATACTGCACATAAAATATCAAACTTCACCAAATATATATCATATACAGTGCATAAGATATCAAACTACGCCAAATATGTATTATATACTGTACACAAAATATCAAATTTCACCAAATATATACAATACACTGTACATAAAATATCATATTTCACCAAATATGTATTATATACTGTACATAAAATATCAAAGTACACCAACTATATTATATACTGTACATAAAATATCAAATTTCAACAAATATATATTATATACTGTACTTAAAATATCAAAGTACACCAATTATATATTATATACCGTACATAAAATAAAAAGAAATCATAATATATATTATATACTGTACATAAAATTTCAAATTTCACCAAATATATATTATATACTATACATAAAATATCAAACTACATGAAATATATACTGTATACTGTTCATAAAATATGAAATTTTACCAAATATATGTTATATACTGTACAAAAAATATCAAAGTACACCAAATATATATCATATACTGTACATAAAGTATCAAATTTCACCAAATATGTACTATATACTGAACGTAAAATATCAAATTACACCAAATATATATTATGTACTGTACATAAAATATCAAACTTCACCAAATATATATTTTTATGCTGCACATAAAATATCAAACTTCTCCAAAAATATATAATATGCTGCACATAAAATACCAAACAACACCAAATATATATTATATACTGAACATAAAGTATCAAAGTACACCAAATATATATTATGTACTGCACATACAATATGAAAGTACAAGAAATATATATTATATACTGTACATAAAATATCAAATTTCACCAAATATATATTATATACTGAAGATAAAATATCAAACTTCACCAAATATATATCATATACTGTACAAAAAATATCAAAGTATACCAAATATATATTATATACAGTACATAAAATATCAAAGTACAAAAAATATATATTATATACTGTACATAAAATATCAAATTTCACCTAATATATATTATATACTGTACATTAAATATCAAATTTCACCAAATATATATTATATACTGCATATAAAATATCAAGTTTCACCATTTATATATTATATACTGCAATTAAAATACCAAATTTCACGAAATATATATCAAATACTGCACAAAACATATCAAAGTACACCAAACATATATTATGTACTGTACGTAAAACATCAAAGTACACCAAATACATATTATATACTGTACATAAAATATCAAAGTACACCAAATATATTTTATATACTGAACAAAAAATATCAAAGAACACCAAATATATATTATATACTGTACATAAAATATCAAATTTCACCAAATATATATTGTTTACTGCTCAAAAAATATCAAACTTCATCAAATATATATCATATACAGCACATAAAATATCAAAGTACTTCAAATATATATTATATACTGTACATAAAATATCAAAGTACACGAAATGTATGTTACATACTGTACGTAAAATATCAAAGTACACCAAATATATATTATATACTGTACATAAAATATGAAAGTACACCAAATGTATGTTATACACTCTACATAAAATCTCAAATTTCACCACATATATATTATATACCGCACATAAAATATCAAGCTTCACCAAATATATAATATACAATGCATAAAATATCAAACTATATGAAATATATATTATATACTGTACATAAAATGTCAAATTTCACCAAATGTATATTATATACTGTTCATAAAATATCAAATTACAACAAATATATATTATACACTCTACATAATATACCACGTACCCATAATATATTTTGTATACTGTACATAAAATATCCAATTTCACAAAATATATATTGTATAATGAACATAAAATATGGAATTTCACAAAATATATATTCTATACTGTTCATAAAATATCAAATTTCACCAAATATATATTACATACTGCACATAAAATATCAACCTTCACCAAATATATATCATGTACTGCCCATAAAATATCAAAGAACACCAAATATATATTATATACTGTACATAAAATATCAAGGTACACCAAATATATGTTGTATACTGTACAAAAAATATAAAAGTACACCAAATATATATCATATAGTGTACATAAAATATCAAAGTACACAAAATATATATAATATACTGTACATAAATATATCAAATTTCACCAAACATATACTATTTCCTGTACAGAAAATATCAAAGTACACCAAATATGTATTGTATACAGTACATAAAATATCAAAGTACACGAAATATGTATGATACACTGTACATAAAATATCAAATTTCACCAAATTAATACTATATACTGTACATAAAATATCAAATTTCACCAAATATATATCATATACTGTACATAAAATATCAAAATCCATCAAATATGTATTATACACTGTACATGAAATATCAAATTTCACCAAATATATGTTATATACTGTACAAAAAATATCAAAGTACACCACATATATATCATATGGTGTACATATAATATCAAAGTACACCAAATATATATTATATACTGTACATAAAATAACAAATACACCAAATATATATTATATACTGTACATAAAATATCAAATTTCACCAAAAACATATAATAAACTATACATAAAATATCAAACTTCAACAAATATATATTATATACTGTACATAAAATATCACATTTCACCAAATATATGTTATATACTGTACAAAAAATAACAAAGTACAACAAATATATATCATATACTGTACATAATTTATCAAAGTACACCAAATATATATTATATACTGTAGATAAAATATCAAATTTCACCACATATATATTATAAACTGTACATAAAATAACAAATTTCACCTCATATATGTTATATACTGTATATAAATTACCAAACTTCACCAAATATAGATTATATACTGTATATAAAATATCAACATACACCAAATATATATTCTATACTGTACATAAAATATCAAACAACACCAAATATATATTATATGCCGTACATAAAATACAAAGAACTCATAATATATATTATATACTGTATATAAAATATCAAACTACAACAAATATATATTATATACTATTCATAAAATATCAAACTACATGAAATATATACTATATACTGTACATAAAATATCAAACTTCACCAAATATATATTATATACTGTACATGATAAGTCAAAGTACGCCAAATATATCTTATATACTGTACATAAAATATCAAATTTCAACAAATATATATTATATACTGTACATAAAATATCAAATTTCACCAAATATATACAATATACTGCACCTAAAATATAATATTTCACCAAATATGTATTGTATACTGTACATAAAATATCAAAGTACATCAAATATATTATATACTGTACATAAAATATCAAATTTCAGCAAATATATATTATATACTGTACATAATGTATCAATGTACGCCAAATATATATCATATAATGTACATAAAATATAAAATTTCTCCAAATATCAATTTTATACTGCACACAAAATATCAATTACACCAAATATATATTATATACTGTACATAAAATATCAAATTTCACCAATATATACTATATACTATACATAAAATATCAAATTTCACCAAATATATATTATGAACAACAAATAAAATATGAAACTTCACCAAATATATATCACATACTGCACACAAAGTATCAAAGTACAACAAATATGTATTATCCACTGTACATAAAATATCAAACTACACCAAATATATAATACATACTGTACATAAAATATCAAATTTCACCAAATATATATTATATACTGTATATAAAATATTAAACTTCACCAAATATATATCATGTACTGCAAATAAACTATCACAATACACCAAATATATATTATATACAGTACATAATATATCAAAGTACACCAAATATATGTTATATAATGTACTTCAAATATCAAAGTACACCAAATATATATTATATACTGTACATCAAACATCAAAGTACACCAAATATATTTTATATACTGTACATAAAACATCAAAGTACACCAAATATATACCTTAAACTGTACGTTAAATATCAAAGTACACCAAATATATATTATATACTGTACAAAAAATATGAAATTTCACCAAATATATATTATGGACTGTAAATAAAATATCAAACATCACCAAATATATATTATATACTGTACATAAAATATCACATTTCACCAAATTTATGTTATATACTGTAGAGAAAATGTCAAAGTACACCATATATATATTGTATACTGTATATAAAATATCAAAGTAGACCAAATATATATTATATACTGTGCATTAAATATCAAATTTCACCAAATATGTATTATAAACCGTACATAAAATATCAAATTACACTAAATATATATTATATACTGTACATAAAATATCAAAATACACCAAATACATGTTATATACTGTACAGAATTTATCAAAGTACACCCTACATATATTTTATACTGAACATAAAATATCAAACTTCACGAATTATATGTTATATTCTGTACATAAAATATCAAATTTCACCAAACTTATGTTATATACTGTACAAATAATATCAAAGTACACCAAATATATATCATATACTGTACATAAAATATCAAAGTACACCAAATATATATTATATACTGTACATAAAATACCAAATTTCTCCATATATACTATATACAGTACATAAAATATCAAATTTCACCAAATATATATTGTATACTGTACATAAAATATCAAAGAACGCCAAATGTATACTGTATACTGTACATAAAATATCAAATTTCTCCAAATTTATACTACATAGTGTAGATAATATATCAAATTTCACCAAATATATATTATATTCTGTACATAAAATATCAAATTTCAAAAAATATATATTATATACTCTTCATAAAATATCAAATTTCACCAAATATATATTATACACGGTACATAAAATATCAAAGTAAACCAAATATATATTATACACTGTACATAAAATATCAAATTTCACCAAAAATATAAAATATACTGTACATAAAATACCAAACTACACCAAATATGTATTATATACTGTACATAAAATATCAATGTACACCAAATACATATTATATACTGTACATGAAATATCAAATTTCACCAAATATGTATTATATACTGTACATAAAATATCTTACTTAAAGAAATATATATCATATACTGCACATAAAATATCAAAGTATACCAAATATAAATTATATACAGTACATAAAATATCAAATTACACCAAATATATATTATATATGGTACATGAAATATCAGAGTACAACAAATATACATTATATACTGTACATAAAATATCAAAGTACACCAAATATATATTACATACTGTACATAAAATATCAAATTTCACCCAATATATATTATGTACTGTACATAAAATATAAAACCTCACGAAATATATATTATATACTGTATATAAAATATCAAATTTCACCAAATATACGTTGTATAATGTACATAAAGTATCAAAGAACACCAAATATATGCTATATGCTGTACATAAAATATCAAATTTCTCCAAATTTATACAATATACTGTAGATAAAATATCAAATTTTACCAAATATATATTATATACTGTACATAAAATATCCAATTTCACCAAATATATACTACATACTGTACATAAAATATCAAATTTCACCATATATATTATATACGATACATAAAATATCAATGTACACCAAATATATATTATACAATGAACGTAAAATACCAAGTTTCTCCAAAAATATATAATATACTATAGATAAAATATCAAAGTACAGCAAATATATATTACATACTGTACACAAATATCAAATTTCACCAAATATATATTATATACTGTACATAAAATATCAAAGTACACCTAATATATATTATATACTGTGCATAAAATATCAAATTTCACCAAATAAATATTATATACTGTACATAAAATATCAAATTTCACCAAATATATTATACACTGTACATGAAATATGAAATTATGCCAAATATATATTATATACTGTACATAAAATAACAAACTTCACCAAATATGTATTATATACTGTAAATAAAATATCAAATTTAAACAAATATATGTTTTATACTGTACCCGAAATATCAAAGTCCACCATATGCATATTGAATACTGTACATAAAATATAAAAGTACACCAAATATATATTATATACTGTACATAAAATATCAAATTTCACCAAATATATATTGTATACTATACATAAAACATCAAAGAACACCAAAAGTATACTTTATACTGTACATAAAATATCAAATTTCTCCAAATTTATACTATATAGTGTAGATAAAATATCAAATTTCACCAAATATATATTATGTACTGTACATAAAATATCAAATTTCACTAAATATATATTATATACTCTTCATAAAATATCAAATTTCAGCAAATATATATTATACACGGTACATAAAATATCAAAGTACACCAAATATATATTATACACTGCACATAAAATATCAAATTTCCCCAAAAATATATAATATACTGTACATAAAATACCAAAGTACACCAAATATGTATTATATACTGTACATAAAATATCAATGTACACCAAAGATATATTATATACTGTACATGAAATATCAAATTTCACCAAATATGTATTATATACTGTACATAAAATATCTTATTGCATGAAATATATATCATGTACTGCACATAAAATATCAAAGTATACCAAATATATATTATATACAGTACATAAATTATCAAATTACACCAAATATACATTATATATGGTAAATGAAATATCAGAGTACACCAAATATATATTATATACTGTACATAACATATCAAAGTACACCAAATGTATATTACAAACTGTACATAAAATATCAAATTTCACCCAATATATATTATATACTGTACATAAAATATAAAACTTCACCAAATATATATTATATACTGTATATAAAATATCAAATTTCACCAAATATACATTGTATAATGTACATAAAATATCAAAGAACACCAAATATATGCTATATACTGTGCATAAAATATCACATTTCTCCAAATTTATACTATATAGTGTAAATAAAATATCAAATTTCACGAAATATATATTATATACTGTACATAAAATATCAAATTTCACCAAATATGTATTATATACACTTCATAAAATAACAAATTTCACCAAATATATATTATAAACGGTACATAAAATATCAAATTTCTCCAAAAATATATAATACACTGTACATAAAATATCAAACTACACCAAATATATATTATATACTGTACATAAAATATCAAAGTACACCAAATATATATTATATACTGTACATAAAATATCAAATTTCAGCAAATATATATTATACACTGCACATAAAATATCTTACTTCACCAAATACGTATCGTATACTGCACATAAAATATCAAGTATACCAAATATATATTATATACACTACAAAAAATATCAAATTACACCAAATATACATTATATACGGTACATAAAATATCAAATTTCTCCAAAAATATATAATACACTGTACATAAAATATCAAACTACACCAAATATATATTATATACTGTACATAAAATATCAAAGTACACCAAATATATATTATATACTGTACATAAAATATCAAATTTCAGCAAATATATATTATTCACTGCACATAAAATATCTTACTTCACCAAATACGTATCGTATACTGCACATAAAATATCAAGTATACCAAATATATATTATATACACTACAAAAAATATCAAATTACACCAAATATACATTATATACGGTACATAAAATATCAAAGTACACCAAACATATATTATATACTGTACATAAAATATCAAAGTACACCAAATATATATTATATACTGTACGTAAAATATCAAATTTCACCAAATATATATTATATACTGTACATAAAATATCAAGCTTCACCAAATATATATTATATACTGTACATAAAATACCAAAGTAGTCCAAATATATATTATATACACTACATAAAATATTAAATTTCACCAAATATATATTATATACTGTACATAAAATATCAAACTTCACCAAATATGTATCATATACTGCACATAAAATATCAAAGTACACCAAATATATATTCTATACAGTATGTAATATATCAAAGTACACCAAATATATACTATATACTCTACATTAAATATCTAAGTACTCCAAATATATATTATATACTGTACATAAAATATCAAAGTACACCAAATATATATTATATATGGAACATAAAACATGAAATTTCACCAAATATATATTTTATACTGTAAAGAAAATATCAAAATTCACCAAATATACATTATATACTGTACATAAAATATCACATTTCAACAAATATATGTTATATACTGTACAGAAAATGTCAAAGTAGAATATATATTGTATACTGTATATGAAATATCTAAGTAGACCAAATATATACAATATACTGTATATAAAATATCAAATTTCACCACATATATATTATACGCTACACATAAAATATCAAACATCACCAAATATATATTATACACTGTACATAAAATATCAAATTTCACCAAAAATATATCATATACTGCACATAAAATATCAAAGTACAAAAAACGTATATTATATACTGTACATAGAATATCAAATTTCAACAAATATGTATCATATACTGCAGATAAAATATCAAAATTTACCAAATATATTGCATATACTGCACAAAACATGAAAGTACAGCAAATATATGTTATGTACTGTACAAAAAATATAAAATTACACCAAATATATATTATATACTGTACATAAAATATCAAAGTACACAAGTTGTATATTATATTCTGTACATATAATATCAAATTTCACCAAATATATATTATATACTGTATATAAATTATCAAAGTACACCAGATATATATTATGTACTGTACGTAAAATATCAAATTTCACGAAATATATATGATATACTGTACATAAAATATCAAACATAACCAAATATATATCATATACTGCACAAAAAATATCAAACTACAGCAAATATATATTATATACTGTACATAAAATATCAAATTTCAGCAAATATATATCATATACTGCAGATAAAATATCAAAATTTACCAAATATATAGCATATACTGCACAAAACATCAAAGTACACCAAATATATATTATATACTTTACATAAAATATCAAATTTCAAAAAATATATATAATATTCTGTACATAAAATGTCAAATTTCACCAAATATATATTATAAACTGCACATAAAATATCAAACTTCACCAAATATATATCATATACTGAACATAAAATATCAAAGTATTCCAAATATATATTATATACTGTACATAAAATATCAAATTTCACCATATATAGTATATACTGTACATAAAATATCAAACTTCACCAAATATACATGATGTACTGCACATAAAATGTGAAAGTACACCAAACATATATTATATACTGTACATAAAATATCAAATTTCACCAAATATATATTATATACTGTACATAAAATATCAAAGTATACCAAATATGTACTATATACTGTAAGCAAAAGATCAAAGTACACCAAATATATATTATATACTGTACATAAAATATCAAATTTCCAAAAATATATATAATATTCTGTACATAAAATATCATATTTCACAAAATATATATTATAAACTGCACATAAAATATCAAACTTCACCAAATATATATCATATACTGAACATAAAGTATCAAAGTACACCAAATATATATTAAATAATGTACTTAAAATATCAAATTTCACCAAATATATATTATACACTGTACATAAAATATCAAAATTGACCAAATATATATTATTATGCTGCACATAAAATATCAAACTTCACCAAATATATATAATATACTGCATATAATATATCAAACTTTACCAAATATATATCCTATACTGTACATAAAATATCAAAGTATGCCAAATATATATTATATACTGTACATGAAATATCAAATTTCATCATATATAGTATATACTGTACATAAAATATCAAACTTCACCAAATATACATCATGTACTGCACATAAAATGTGAAAGTACACCAAACATATATTATATACTGTACATAAAATATCAAATTTCACCAAATATATATTATATACTGTACATAAAATATCAAAGTATACCAAAGATATACTATATACTGTAATCAAAAGATCAAAGTACACCAAATATATATTATATACTGTACATAAAAAATCAAACTTCACCAAATATATATTACATACTGTACATAAAATATCACATTTCACCAAATGCATGTTATATACTGTACAGAAAATGTCAAAGTACACCATATATATAGTACCCTGTACATAAAATAGCAAAATAGTCCAAATATGTATAATATACTGTATATAAAATATCAAATTTCACCAAATATATATTATACACGGCACATAAAATATCAGACTTTACCAAATATATATCATATACTGTACATAAAATATGAAAGTACACTAAATATATTATATATAGAACATGAAATATCAAAGTACACCAAACACATGTTATATACTGTACAGAAGTTATCGAAGTACACCCTATATATATTGTATACTGAAGATAAAATATCAAACTTCACGAAATATATATTATATTCTATACATAAAATATCAAATTCCACCAAACGTATGCTACATGCTGTCCAAAAACATTAAAGTACACCAAATATGTATCATATACTGTACATAAAATATCAAAGTACACCAAATATATATTATATACTGTACATAAAATACCCAATTTCACTGAATATAAATTATTAGGCTGCACATAAAATATCAAACTTCACCGAATATACATAATACACTGCAGATAAAATATCAAACTTCACCAAATATATATCATATACTGTACATAAAATATCAAAGTACATCAAATGTATATTGTACTGTACATAAAATATCAAATTTCACCAAATATATAGAATATACTGTACATAAAATATCATATTTCACCAAATATGTATTATATACTGGACATAAAATATCAAAGTACACCAAATATATTATATACTGTACATAAAATATCAAATTTCAACAAATATATATTATATACTGTAAGTAAAATATCAAACATCACCAAATATATATTATATACAGTACATAAAATATCACTTTTCACCTAATTTATTTTACATACTGTAGAGAAAATGTCAAAGTACACCATATATACAGTATACTGTACATAAAATATCAAAGTAGACCAAATATTTATTATATACTGTACATAAAATATCAAAGTATACTAAATATATATTATATAGTGTACATAAAATATCAAAGTACACCAAATACATGTTATATACTGTACAGAAGTCATCAAAGTACACCCTATATATATTATATACTGAACATAAAATATCAAACTTCACGAAATATATATTATATTCTGTGCATAAAATATCAAATTTCACCAATCGTATGTTACATACTGTACAAAAAATGTGAAAGTACACAATATATATATCATATACTGTTCATAAAATATCAAAGTACACCAAATAAATATTATATACTGTACATAAAATATCAAATTTCACGATATATACTATATACTGCACATAAAATATAAAATTTCAGCAAATATATATTGTATACTGTACATTAAAATATCAAAGAACACCAAATATATACTATATACTGTACATAAAATATCAAATTTCTCCAAATCTATACTATATACTGTAAAAAAAATATCAAATTTCACCAAATATATATTATATACTGTACATAAAATATCAAATTTCACCAAATATATACTATATACTGTACATATAATACCATATTTCACCAAATATATACTATATACGGTACATAAAATATCAAATTACACCAAATATATATTATACCCTGCACATAAAATATCAAATCTCTCCAAAAATATATAATACACTGCACATAAAATATCAAAGTACACCAAATATATATTATATACTGTACATAAAATATCAAAGAACACCAAATATATATTATATACTGTTCATAAAATATCAAATTTCACCAAATATATGTTATATACTGTACATAAAATGTCTTACTTTACCAAATATATATCATATACTGCCCATAAAATATCAAAGTATACAAAATATATATTACATACACTACATAAAATATCAAATTACACCAAATATATATTATATACGGTACATAAAATATAAAAGTACAACAAATATATATTATATACTGTACATAGAAAATCAAAGTACAGCAAATATATGTTATATATTGCATATAAAATATCAAATTTCACCAAATATATATTATATACTGTATATAAAATATCAAACTTCACCAAACGTATATAATATACTGCACATAAAATATCAAAGTACACCAAATATATATTATATACAGTATGTAATATATCAAAGTACACCAAATATATACTTTATACTCTAAATAAAATATCAAACTACACCAAATATATATTATGTTCTGTACATAAAATATGAAATTACACCAAATATATATTATATACTGTACATGAAACATCAAAGTACACCAAATATATAATTTATACTGTACGTGAAATATCAAAGTACACCAAATATATATTATATACTGAACATAAAATATGAAATTTCACCAAATATATATTATATACTGTAAAAAAAAGCATACTTCACCAAATATATATTATATACTGTACACAAAATATCAAAGTACACCAAATATATATTATATACTTTACATAAAATATCAAATTTCACCAAATATATACTATATATTGTATATAAAATATCAAACTCCACCAAATATATATCATATACTGCACATAAAATATCAAAATACACCAAATATATTTTATATACAGTACATAATATATCATAATACACCAAATATATTTTATATACTGAACGTAAAATATTAAATTACACCAAATATATGTTATATACTGTAAATAAAATATGAAATTACACCAAATATATATTATACACTATAAATAAAATAACAAACATCACCAAATATGTATTACATACTGTACGTAAAATATCACATTTCACCAAATATATGTTATATACTGTAGAGAAAATATCAAAGTACACCATATATATATTGTATACTGTACAGAAAATATCAAAGTTCACCAAATATATATAGTATAATGTACATAAAATATCAAAGTACACCAAATATATAATATACTGTACATAAAATATCAATGTACCTCAAATATATATTATATACTGTACATGAAATATCAAATTTCACCAAATATGTATTATGTACTGCAAATAAAATATCAAACTTCACCAAATATATATCATATACTGCACATAAAATATCAAAGTACAGCAAATATATATTATATACTGTACATGAAATATCAAACTTCACCAAACATAAATCATATACTGCACATAAAATATCAAAGTATTTTGGAAATAAACAAAACATATATCTACTGTACATTAAATATCAAAGTACACCCAATACATATTATACACTGTATATATAATATGAAAATATACTAAACATATATTGTATACTGCACATTAAATATCAAAGAACACCATATATATTATATACTGTACATAAAATATAAAAGCACACAAAATATATATTATAGACTGTACATAAAATATCAAACTACAACAAGTATATAATATAAACTGTACATAAAATATCAAATTACGCTAAATAAATATTATATACTGTACATAAAATATAAAAGTACACCAAATATATATTAAGTACTGTACATAAAATATGAAAATATACAAAATACATATTATATACGGTATATAAAATATCAAAGTACACCAAATATATATTATACACTGTAAATAATATATGAAAGCACAACAAATATATATTATATACTGTACATAAAATATCAAAGAACAGCAAATATACGTTATATGCCGTACATTAAATATAATAGTACACCAAATATATATTATATAGTGTACTTATGATATGAAAATATACAGAATATATATTATATACTGTGTATAAAATATCAAAGTACACCAAATATACATTATATTTTGTACATAAAATATGAAAATACACAAAATATATACTATATACTGTGCATAAAATATCAAAGTACACCATATATATAGTATATCCTGTATCTTAAATATGAAAATATGAAAAGTATATATTGTATACTGTACATAAAATAACAAAATACACCAAATATATAATATACTGTACATAAAATAGGAAAATACACAAAGTATATATTATATACTGTACATAAAATATCAAATTTCACCAAATATATACTACATACTGTACATAAAATATCAACTTCCACCAAATATATATTATATACTGTACATAAAATATCAATATACACCAAATATGTATTATATACTGTACATGAAATATCAAATTTCACCAAATATATATTATATACCACACATAAAATATCAAACTTCACCAAATATATATCAAATACTGCACATAAAATATCAAAGTACAGCAAATATATATTATATACTGTACATAAAATATCAAAGTACACCAAATATATATTATGTAGTGTACATAAAATATCACAGTACATCAAAAATATTTTATATACTGTACATAAAATATCAAAGTACACCAAATATATATTTTATACTGCACATAAAATATCAAATTTCACCAAATATATATTATATACTGTACATAAAATATCAAAATTCACCAAATATATACTATATACTGTACATAAAATATCAAATTTCACCAAATATATGTTATATACAGTACATAAAATAGCAAAGTACACCAAATGTATCTTATATACTGTGCATAAATTATCAAATTTCACCAAATATATATTATATACTGTATATAAAATAACAAACATCTCCAAATATGTATTATATTCTGTACATAAAATATCAAATTTCACCAAATATATGTTATATCCTGTACACGAAATATCAAAGTACACCAAATATATATTATACACTGTACATTAAATATCAAAGTACACCAAATATATATTATATACTGTACATAAAATATCAAAGTACATCAAATATATATTATATACTGTACATGAAATATCAAACTTAACCAAATATATATCATATACTGCACATAAAATATCAAAGCACAGCAAATATATATTATATACTGTACATAAAATATCAAAGTACACCAAATATATATTGTATGGTGTACATAAAATATCAAAGTACTCCAAAAATATTTTATATACTGTACATAAAATATCAAATTACAACAAATATATATTTTATACTGCACAGAAAAAAAAAATTTCACCAACTATATATTATATACTGTACATAAAATATCAAACTTCACTGAATATATATTTTATACTATACAAAAAATATCAAAGTACACCAAATATATATTTTATACTGTACATAAAATATCAAAGTATCTCAAATAGATATTTTATACTGTGCATAAAATATCAAATTTCACCAAATATATATTATATACTGTACATAAAATTACAAACTTCTAAAAATATGTATTATATACTGTAAATAAAATATCAAATTTCACCAAATATATGTTATATAACGTACACGAAATATCATAGTACACCATATATATATTGTATACTGTACATAAAATAAAAAGGTACACCAAATATATATTATATACTGAACATATAATATCAAATTTCACCAAAATATATTGTGTACTGTACATAAAATATCATGTTTCAACAAATATATAATATATACTGTACATAAAACATCAAAGTACACCAAGTATATACTATATACAGTACAAAAAATATAAAAGTACATCAAATATATATTATATACTGTACATGAAATATCAAATTTCACCAAATATATATTATGAACTGCACATAAAATATCAAACTTCACCAAATATATATCATATACTACACATAAAATACCAAAGTACAGCAAATATACAGTATATACTGTACATAAAATATCAAAGTACACCAAATATATATTATACAGTGTACATAAAATATCAAAGTACACCAAAAATATTTTATATACTGTACATAAAATAACAAAGTACTCCAAATATATATTTTATACTGTACATAAAATATCAAATTTCACCAAGTATATATCATATACTGTACATACAATATCAAACTTCACCAAATATATATTATATACTTTACATAAAATATCAAAGTACCCCAAAGATATATTATATACTGTACAAAAAATATCAAAGTGCACCAAATATATATTGTATACTGTGAATAAAATATCAAATTTCACCGATTATATAATATACACTGTACATAAAATAACAAACTTCTCCAAATATGTATTATATACTGCAGATAAAATATCAAACTTCACCAAATATATTTTATCTACTGTACATAAAATATCAAATTACACCAAATATATATTATGAACTGTACATAATGTAACAAAGTACACCAAATATATGTTATATACTGTACAGAAAGTATCAAAGTTCACCATATATATAGTATACTGTACATAAAATATCAAACTTCACCATATATATTATATATTGTACATAAACTATCAAAGTCCACCAAATATATATTATATACTGCTCAAAAAATATCAAAGTACACCAAATGTATATTATATACTGTACATAAAATATAAAATTTCAACAAATATATACTATATACTGTACATAAAATATCAAATTTCACCAAATATATATTATATACTGTACATAAAATATCAAAGTACACCAAATATATATTATACTCTGCACATGAAATATCAAATTTCACCAAATATATATTATATACTGCACATAAAACATCAAAATTCACCAAATATATATCATATACTGCACATAAAATAACAAAGTACACCAATATATATTATATACTATACATAAAATATCAAAGTACAACAAATGTATATTATATGCTGTACATAAAATATCAAATTACACCAAATATATATTATATACTGTACATAGAATACCAAGTACTCATAATATATATTATATACTGTACATAAAATGTCAAATTTCACCAAATATATATTATATTCTATACATAAAATATCCGATTTCACCAAATATGTATTACATACTGTTCATAAAATATCAAATTTCACCAAATATATATACTATACTGCACATAAAATATCAAACTTCACCAAATACATATCATATACTGTACATAAAATATCAAAGTACACCAAATGTATGTCTTATACTGTACATAAAATATCAAATTTCCCCAAATATATACTATATACTGAACATAAAATATCAAATTTCACCAAATATATATTATATGCTGTACATAAAATATCAAAGTACACAAAATATATATGATATGCTGTACATACAATATCAAATTTCACCAAATATATTTCATATACTGTACATAAAATATCAAAGTTCACAAAATATATTTTATATACTGTACATAAAATATCAAAGTACACCAAATATATTATATACTGTACAGAAAATATCAAAGTACACCAAATATATATTATAATCTGTACATGAAATATCAAATTTCAACAAATATGTATTATGTACTGCACATAAAATATCAAACTTCACCAAATATGTATCATATACTTCACATAAAATATCAAAGTACTGCAAATATATATTATATACTTTACATAAAATATAAAAGTACACCAAATATATATTATATAGTGTACATAAAATATCAAACTACACCAAAAATATTTTGTAAACTGTACGTAAAATAACAAAGTACACCAAATATATATTTTATACTGTACATAAAATATCAAATTTCACCAAATATATATCATATACTCTACATAAAATATCAAACGTCACCAAATATAAATTATATACTGTACATAAAATATTAAAGTACTCCAAATATATATTATATACTGTACATAAAATGTCAATGTACACCAAATATATATTTTATACAGTGCATAAAATATCAAATTTCACCAAATATATATTATATACTGTACATAAAACAAACATCTCCAAATATGTATTATATACTGTACATAAAATAACAAATTTCACCAAATATATGTTATATACTGTATAAAAAATATCAAAGTACAACATATATATACTGTATACTGTACATAAAATATAAAAGTACACCAAACATATATTATATTCTGTACATAAACCCACAAACTTCACCAAATATATATTATATGCTGTACATAAAATATCAAAGTACACCAAATATATATTATATACTGCACAAGAAATATTTACGTACACCAAAAATATATTATATACTGTTCATAAAATACCAAATCTCACCATATATATATCATATACTGTACATAAAATATCAAACTTCACCAAACATATATCATATACTGCAGATAAAATATCAAAGTACCCCAAATATATATTATATACTGTACATAAAATATCAAAGTGCACCAAATATATATTGTATACTGTGCATAAAATATCATATTTCACTGATTATATAATATATAGTGTACATAAAATAACAAACTTCTCCAAATATGTATTATATACTGCAGATAAAATATCAAACTTCACCAAATATATATTATCTACTGTACATAAAATATCAAATTACACCAAATATATATTATGTTCTGTACATAATGTGTCAATGTACACCAAATATATGTTATATACTGTACAGAAAATATGAAAGTTCACCATATATATAGTATACTGTAAACAAAATATCAAACTTCACCATATATATTACATACTGCACATAAACTATCAAAGTCCACGAAATATATATTATATACTGTACAAAAAATATCAAAGTACACCAAATATATATTATATACTGTACATAAAATTTAAAATTTCAACAAATATATACTATATACTGTACATAAAATATGAAATTTCACCAAATATACATTATATACTGTACATAAAATATCAAAGTACACCAAATACATATTATACTCTGCACATGAAATATCAAATTTCACCATATATATATTATATACTGCACATAAAACATCAAAATTCACCAAATATATATCAAATACTGCACATAAAAAAACAAAGTACACCAATATATATTATATACTGTACAGAAAATATCAAAGTACAACAAATGTATATTATATGCTGTACATAAAGTATCAAATTACACCAAATATATATTATATACTGTACATAATCTATCAAATTTCACTAAATATATATTATATACTGTACATAAAATACCAAGTACTCATAATATATATTATATAATGTACATAAAATGTCAAATTTCACCAAATATATATTATATCCTATACATAAAATATCCAATTTCACCAAATATGTATTATATACTGTACATAAAATAACAAACTTCTCCAAATGAGTATTATATACTGTACATAAAATATCATAGTTCACCAAATGTATGTTATATACTGCAGAGAAAATGTCAAAGTACGCCATATATAGTATACTGTACATAAAATATCAAAGTACAACAAATATATATTATATGCTGTACATAAAATATCAAATTTCACTAAATGTATATTACGTACAGCACATAAAATATCAAACTTCACCAAATGTATATTATATACTGTACATAAAATATCAAAGTACACCAAATATATATAATATAATGTACATGAAATATCAACGAACACCAAATATATATTATACACTGTTCACAAAATATCAAATCTCACCAAATATATATCATATACTGTACATAAAATATCAAACTTCACCAAATATATATCATATACTGCTCATAAAATATCAAAGTACACAACACATATATTATATACTGTACATAAAATATCAAAGTACACCACATATATATTATGTACTGAATATAAAATATCAAATTTCACCAAATATATACTATATACTGTACATAAAATAGCAAATTTCACAAAATATATATTATATACTGTACATAAAATATCAAAGTACAACAAAATATATTAAAAAATGAACATAAAATATCAAATTTCAGCAAATATATATTATATACTGCACATAAAATATAAAACTTCACCAAATATATATCATATACTGCACATAAAATAAGAAAGTACACCAATATATATTATGTACTGTTCATAAAATATCAAAGTACACCAAATGTATATTTTATACTGTACATAAAATATCTAAGTACACCAAATACATATTATATACTGTACATAAAATATCAAAGTACACCAAATATATATTTCATAGTGTACATAAAATATCAAATTTCACCAAATATATATTATAAACTGTATATAAAATATCAAAGTACACCAAATACAGATTATATACTGTACATAAAATATCAAATTTCACCAAAAATGTATATTATATACTGTACATAAAATATCAAATTTCACCAAATATATAACATATGCTGTACAGAAAACATCAAAGTACACCAAATATATACTATATGATGTACGTAAAATATCAAAGTACACCAAATATATATTATATACTGTACATAAAATATCAAATTTCAACAAATATATATTATCTACTGTACATAAAATATCAAACTTCACCAAATATATATTTTATACTGTACATAAAATATCACATTTCACCAAGTATACGTTGTATACTGTACAGAAAATGTCAAAGTACACCATACATATATTGTATTCTGTATATAAAATATCAAAGTAGACCAAATATATATTATATACTGTACATAAAATATCAAATTTCACCAAATATATAGTATACACTGTACATGAAATATAAAACTTTACCAAATATATATTATATACTGTACATAAAATATCAAAGTACACTAAATATATATTATATACTGTACATAAAATATCAAAGCACACAAAATACATGTTATATACAGTACAGAAGTTATCAAACTACGCCGCATATATATTGTATACTGAACATAAAATACCAAACTTCACGAATCATATATTATATTCTGTACGTAAAATATCAAATTTCACCTAACGTATGTTACATACTGTACAAAAAATATCAAAGTTCACCAAATATATATCATGTACTGTACATAAAATATCAAAGTACACCAAATATATATTATATACTGTACATAAAATATCAACTTTCACCTTACGTACTATATACTGTACAACAAATATCACCAAATATATATTGCATATTGTACATGAAATATCAAATAACACCAAATATATACCATATACTGTACAAAAAATATCAAATTTCTCCAAATTTAAACTATATACTGTACATAAAATATCAAATTTCACCATATATTATATACTGCACATAAAATATCAAATTTCACCAAATATATATTATATACTGTACATAAAATATCAAAATACACCAAATATGTATTATATACTGTACATGAAATATCAAATTTCACCAAATATATATTATATACCGCACATAAAATATCAAACTTCACCAAATATATAGCAAATACTGCACATAAAATATCAAAGTACATCAAATATATATTATATACTGTACATGAAATATCAAACTTCACCAAATATATATCATATACTGCACATAAAATATCAAAGTACAGCAAATATATATTATATACTGTATATAAAATATCAAAGTACACCAAATAAATATTATATAGTGTACATAAAATATCAAAGTACTCCAAAAATATTTTATATACTGTACATAAAATATCAAAGTACAACAAATATACATTTTATACTGTACAGAAAATATCAAATTTCACCAAATATATATTATATACTGTACATAAAATATCAAACTTCACTGTATATATATTTTATACTATACAAAAAATATCAAAGTACACCAAATATATATTTTATACTGTACATAAAATATCAAAGTACCCCAAATAGATATTATATACTGTGCATAAAATATCAAATTTCACCAAATATATATTATATACTGTACATAAAATAACAAACTTCTAAAAATATGTATTATATACTGTAAATAAAATATCAAATTTCACCAAATATATGTTATATACTCTACAAGAAATATCATAGTACACCATATATATATTGTATACTGTACATAAAATATAAAGGTACACCAAATATATATTATATACTGAACATATAATATCAAATTTCACCAAAATATATTGTATACTGTACATAAAATATCATGTTTCAACAAATATATAATATATACTGAACATAAAACATCAAAGTACACCAAGTATGTACTATAGACAGTACATAAAATATAAAAGTACATCAAATATATATTATATACTGTACATGAAATATCAAATTTCACCAAATATATATCATACACTGTACATACAATATCAAACTTCACCAAATATATATTATATACTTTACATAAAATATCAAAGTACCCCAAAGATATATTATATACTGTACAAAAAATATCAAAGTGCACCAAATATATATTGTATACTGTGCATAAAATATCAAATTTCACCAAATATATAATATATACTGTACATAAAATAACAAATTTCTCCAAATATGTATTATATACTGCAGATAAAATATCAAACTTCACCAAATATATTTTATCTACTGTACATAAAATATCAAATTACACCAAATATATATTATGTACTGTACATAATGTATCAAAGTACACCAAATATATGTTATATACTGTACAGAAAATATCAAAGTTCACCATATATATAGTATACTGTACATAAAATAACAAACTTCACCATATATATTATATACTGTGCATAAACTATTAAAGTCCACCAAATATATATTATATACTGCTCCAAAATTATCAAAGTACACCAAATGTATATTATATACTGTACATAAAATATAAAATTTCAACAAATATATACTATATACTGTACATAAAATATCAAATTTCACCAAATATATATTATATACTGCACATAAAACAACAAAATTCACCAAATATATATCATATACTGCACATAAAATAACAAAGTACACCAATATATACTATATACTGTACATAAAATATCAAAGTACAACAAATGTATATTATATGCTGTACATAAAACATCAAATTACACCAAATATATATTATATACTGTACATAAACTATCAAATTTCACTAAATATATATTATATACTGTACATAGAATACCAAGTACTCATAATATATATTATATACTGTACATAAAATGTCAAATTTCACCAAATATATATTATATACTATACATAAAATATCCAATTTCACCAAATATGTATTACATACTGTTCATAAAATATCAAATTTCACCAAATATATATACTATACTGCACATAAAATATCAAACTTCACCAAATACATATCATATACTGTACATAAAATATCAAAGTACACCAAATGTATGTCTTATACTGTACATAAAATATCAAATTTCCCCAAATATATACTATATAATGAACATAAAATATCAAATTTCACCAAATAAATATTATATAGTGTACATAAAATATCAAAGTACACCAAATATATATCATATGCTGTACATACAATATCAAATTTCACCAAATATATTTCATATACTGTACATAAAATATCAAAGTTCACAAAATATATTTTATATACTGTACATAAAATATCAAAGTACACCAAATATATTATATACTGTACATAAAATATCAAAGTACACCAAATATATATTATATACTGTATATGAAATATCAAATTTCAACCAATATGTATTATGTACTGCACATAAAATATCAAACTTCACCAAATATGTATCATATACTTCACATAAACTATCAAATTACTGCAAATATATATTATATACTGTACATAAAATATCAAAGTACACCAAATATATATTATATAGTGTACATAAAATATCAAACTACACCAAAAATATTTTGTAAACTGTACGTAAAATAACAAAGTACACCAAATATATATTTTATACTGTACATAAAATATCAAATTTCACCAAATATATATCATATACTCTACATAAAATATCAAACTTCACCAAATATATATTATATACTGTACATAAAATATTAAAGTACTCCAAATATATATTATATACTGTTCATAAAATGTCAATGTACACCAAATATATATTTTATACTGTGCATAAAATATCAAATTTCACCAAATATATATTATATACTGTACATAAAACAAACATCTCCAAATATGTATTATATACTGTACATAAAATAACAAATTTCACAAAATATATGTTATATACTGTATAAAAAATATCAAAGTGCAACATATATATACTGTATACTGTACATAAAATATAAAAGTACACCAAACATATATTATATACTGTACATAAACCCACAAACTTCACCAAATATATATTATATGCTGTACATAAAATATCAAAGTACACCAAATATATACTATATACTGTACAAGAAATATCAACGTACACCAAAAATATATTATATACTGTTCATAAAATATCAAATCTCACCAAATATATATCATATACTGTACATAAAATATCAAACTTCACCAAACATATATCATATACTGCAGATAAAATATCAAAGTACCCCAAATATATATTATATACTGTACATAAAATATCAAAGTGCACCAAATATATATTGTATACTGTGCATAAAATATCAAATTTCACTGATTATATAATATACAGTGTACATAAAATAACAAACTTCTCCAAATATGTATTATATACTGCAGATAAAATATCAAACTTCACCAAATATATATTATCTACTGTACATAAAATATCAAATTACACCAAATATATATTATGTTCTGTACATAATGTACCAAAGTACACCAAATATATGTTATATACTGTACAGAAAATATCAAAGTTCACCATATATATAGTATACTGTACATAAAATATCAAACTTCAACATATATATTATATACTGCACATAAACTATCAAAGTCCACCAAATATATATTATATACTGTACAAAAAATATCAAAGTACACCAAATATATATTATATGCTGTACATAAAATATAAAATTTCAACAAATATATACTATATACTGTACATAAAATATGAAATTTCACCAAATATACTTTATATACTGTACATAAAATATCAAAGTACACCAAATACATATTATACTCTGCACCTGAAATATCAAATTTCACCATATATATATTATATACTGCACATAAAACATCAAAATTCAACAAATATATATCAAATACTGCACATAAAATAACAAAGTACTCCAATATATATTATATACTGTACATAAAATATAAAAGTACAACAAATGTATATTATATGCTGTACATAAAATATCAAATTACACCAAATATATATTATATACTGTACATAATCTATCAAATTTCACTAAATATATATTATATACTGTACATAAAATACCAAGTTCTCATAATATATATTATATAATGTACATAAAATGTCAAATTTCACCAAATATATATTATATACTATACATAAAATTTCCAATTTCACCAAATATGTATTATATACTGTACATAAAATAACAAACTTCTCCAAATGTGTATTATATACTGTACATAAAATATCATAGTTCACCAAATACTTGTTATATACTGCAGAGAAAATGTCAAACTACGCCATATATAGTATACTGTACATAAAATATCAAAGTACAACAAATATATATTATATGCTGTACA
This sequence comes from Gorilla gorilla gorilla, assembly GCF_029281585.2. Taxonomy (NCBI): domain Eukaryota; kingdom Metazoa; phylum Chordata; class Mammalia; order Primates; family Hominidae; genus Gorilla; species Gorilla gorilla. Next base: position 17,264,968 of record NC_073237.2, read on the forward strand.
TAAAATATCATATTTCACTAAATATATATTACGTATAGCACATAAAATATCAAACTTCACCAAATGTATATTATATACTGTACATAAAATATTTAAGTACACCAAATATATATTATATACTGTACATAAAATATCAATGTACACCAAATATATTTTATATACTGTACAGAAAATACAAAAGTACACCAAATACATAATATACAGTACACAAAATATCAAATTTCACCAAATATATATTATGTACTGTACATAAAATATCAAACTTCACGAATTATATATTATATACTCTACATAAAATATCAAATTTCACCAAATATATATTATATACTGTACATAAAATATCAAACTACATGAAATATATATTATATACTGTATATAAAATGTCAAATTTCACAAAATATATATTAAATACTGTAGAAAAAATATCAAATTTCAACAAATATATATTATATACTGTACATAAAATATCAAAGTACAGCAAATATATATTATGTACTGTACATAAAATACCAAGTACACATAATATTAACTATATACTGTACATAAAATATCAAATTCCACAAAATATATATTATATAATGTACATAAATTATCCAATTTTACCAAGTACATATTACATGCTGATCATAATATATCAAGTTTCACCAAATATATATTATATACTGCACATAAAATATCAAACTTCACCAAATATATATCATATACTGCACATAAAATATCAATCTGCACCAAATATATATTATATGCTGTACATAAAATTTCAAAGTAGACCAAATATATGTTATATACTGTATAAAACATATCAAAGTGCACCATATATTTATCGTATACGGTATATAAAATATCAAAGTACACCAAGTATATATTATAAACTGTACATAAAATATCATATTTCACCAAGTATATAATATTTCCTGTACAGAACATATCAAAGTACAACAAATATATATTATATACTGTATATAACTTAGGAAAATACACAATATACATATCACATACTGTACATAAAATATCAAGGTACATCAAATATATATTATATACTGTACATAAAATATCAAATTAAAATAAATATAGATTATATAATGTACATATAATATAAAAGTACACGAAATGTATATTTACACTGTACATAAAATGTGAAAATACAAAAAATACGTATTACATACTTTACATAAAATATCAAAGTACACAAAATATATATTATATAACATACATAAAATATCAAAACCCTCCAAATATACATTAAATAGTATACATAAAATATCAAATTACACTAAATAAATATCATATACTGTACATAAAATATAAACGCACACAAAATATATCTTATATACTGTACTTAAATTTTGAAAATATACAAAATATATAGTATATACTGTACATAAAATATCAAAGTACACCAAATATAAATTATATACTGTACATAAATAATGAAAATACACAAAATATATCTTATATACTGTACATAAAATATAAAAGTTCACCAAATATATATTGTAAACTGTACATAAAATATCAAACTACACCAAATATATATTATATACTGTACAAAAAATAGGAAAATACAGAAATTATATATTATATACTTTACATACAATATCAAAGTACACCAAATATATATTATAAACTGTACATAAAATATCAAATTACACCAAATTAATATTTTATACTGTATATAAAATATGAAAGTACACCAAATATATATTATAAACTGAACATAAAATAGGAAAATACACAAAATTCATATCACATACTGTACATAAAATATCACAGTACACCAATTATATATTATGTACTGTGTATAAAATGTAAAATTATACTAAATATATATTATATGCAATACATATAATATAAAAGTACACGAAATATATGTTATATACTGTACATAGTATGTGAAAATACACGAAATACATATTATATACAGCACATAAAATATCACAGTACACAAAATATATATTATATACCGTACATAAAATATAAAAGCACACCAAATATAGATTATATACTGTACATAAAATATCAAATTACACTAAATAAATATCGTATACTGTACAAAAAATATAGAAGTACCCAAATTTTATTTTTTATGCTGTACATAAATAATGCAAATATATAACATATATATTATATACTGTGCGTAAAATATCAAAGTACATCAAATATATATTATATAGTGTACATAAAATATGAAAATACACAAAATATGTACTTTATACTGTACATAAAATATCAAAATTCACCATATATATTATAAACTGTACATAAAATATCAAATTACACTAAATAAATAGTATATTCTGTACATATAATATAGAACTACACCAAATATATATTATGTACTGTACATAAAATATGAAAATATACAAAATATGTATTATATACTGAACATAAAATATCAACTTACACCAAATATATCTTATATACTGTACATAAAGTAACAAATCACACCAAATGTATATTATATACTATACATAAAATATCAAAGTACTCCAAATATGCATTATATGCTGAACATAATATATAAAAATACACCAAATATATCTTATATACTGTACATAAAATATGGAAATATACAAAACATATATTATCTATTGTACATTAAATATCAAAGTACACCCAATACATATTATATACTGTACATATAATATGAAAATATACTAAACATATAGTGTATACTGTACATTAAATATCAAAGAACACCATATATAATATACTGTACATAAAATATAAAAGCACACAAAATATATATTATAGACTGTACATAAAATATCAAACTACAAGTATATATTATAAACTGTACATAAAATATCAAATTACGCTAAATAAATATTATATACTGTACATAAAATATAAAAGAACACCAAATATATATTATGTACTGTACATAAAAAATGAAAATATACAAAATACATATTATATACGGTATATAAAATATCAAAGTACACCAAATATATATTATACACTGTAAGTAAAATATGAAAGCACACCAAATATACATTATATACTGTACATAAAATATCAAACAACAGCAAATATACGTTATATGCCGTACATTAAATATAAGAGTACACCAAATATATATTATATAGTGTACCTATGATAGGAAAATATACAGAATATATATTATGTACTGTGTATAAAATATCGAAGTACACCAAATATACATTATATTTTGTACATAAAATATGAAAATACACAAAATATATACTATATACTGTACATAAAATATCAAAGTACACCATATATATAGTATATCCTGTATGTTAAATATGAAAATATAAAAAGTATATATTGTATACTGTACATAAAATAACAAAATACACCAAATATATAATATACTGTACATAAAATAGGAAAATACACAAAGTATATATTATATACTGTTCATAAAATATCAAAGTTCCCCAAATATATATTATAAACTGTACATAAAATATCAAACTTCACTAAATAATATTATATACTGTAAATAAAATATAAAAGTACACCAAATATATCTTATATACCATACATAAAATATGAAAATATGCAAAGTATATATTATATACTGTACATTAAGTATCAAAGTACACCAAATATATAATATACTGTACATAAAATATGAAAATAGACAAAATATATATTATATACTGTACATGAAATATCAAAGCACCCCAAATATATAAGATAAACTGTACATAAAATATCTAATTATACTAAATAAATGTTATATACTGTAAACAAAATATGAAAGTTCACCAAATATATCATATATTCTGTACATAAAATATGAAAATATAAAAATATGTATTATATACCGTACATAAAATATCAAACTACACCAAATATATATTATATATTGTACATAAAATATGAAAATACGCATAATATATATTATATACTGTACATAAAATATCAAAGTACAGCAAATGTATATTATAAACTGTACATAAAATATCAAATTTCACTAAATAAATATTATATACTGTACATAAAATATAAAAGTACAGCTAATATATATTATATACTGTAAATAAATTATGAAAATATACAAAAGATATATTATATACTGAACATAAAATATCAAAGTACACCAAATATAGAATACATATTGTCATAAAGCTGAGGCAGGAGAATGGCGTGAACCTGGGAGGCGGAGCTTGCAGTGAGCCGAGATTGCGCCACTGCACTCCAGCCTGGGTGACAAAGCGAGACTCCGTCTCAAAAAAAAAAAAAAGAAAAAAAGATGAAAATAGACAAAATATGTATGACATACTGTACATAAAATTTCAAGGTACACCAGATATATATTATAAACTGTACATAAAATAGCAAATTACTCCAAATATATATTATATACTGTACATAAAATTTAAAGTACTCCAAATATATCTTATATTTTGTACATAAAATATGTAAATATATAAAATATATATTATATACCGTATATAAAATATCAAAGTACACCAAATATATATTATAAACTGTACATAAAATATCAAATTATACTAAATAAATATTATATTCTGTACATAAAATATAAATGTAAAAAAGATTTATATTATAAACAGTACATAAAATATGAAAATATACAAAATATATATTATATACAGTACATAAATATCAAAGTATACCAAATACATATTATATAGTATTCATAAAATATGAATATATGCAAAATATGTATGATATACTGTACATAATATATCAAAGTACACCATATATATATTGTATATGGTACATAAAATATGAAAATATACAACATATATGTTATATATGGTACATAAAATATCATACTACACCAAATATATATTATTTACTTTACAAAAAATTTGGAAATACACCAAATATATATTATGTATTGTACATAAAATAACAAAGTACACCAAATATGTATTATAAGCTGCACATAAAATATCATATTACACTAAATTAATATTATATACTGTACATAAAATATAAAAGTACACCAAATGTATATTATATACTGTACATAAAATCTGAAAATTCACAAAATACTATTCACTTACTGTACATAAAATAGAAAAGTACACCAAATATATATTATACACAGTACAGAAAATACCAAAGCACACCATATATATATTATATACTTTACATAAAATATAAAAGTACACCAAATATTCAGTATATACTGTAAATAAAATATGAAAATATAAAAAATATATATTTTCTACTGTACATAAAATATCAAAGCACACCAAATATATTATATACTGTTCATAAAATATCAAAGCAAATGAAATATATATTATAGAGTGTACATAAAATATCAAAATTAACCAAATATATATTATATACGGTGCATAAAATGTAAAAGTACACTAAATATATCTTATATACTGTACATAACATATGAAAATACACAAAAATATATTATATTATATACTGTACATAAAATATCAAAGTACACCAAATATATATTATATACTGTACATGAAATATCAAATTTCACCAAATATATATTATACACTGTACATAACATATGAAAATATACAAAATATATATTATATACTGTACATAATATATCAAAGTACACCAAATATAGATTATATACTGTACATAAAATATTAATGCACCCCAAATATATATTATATATTGTACATAAAATTTCAAAGTACACCAAATATACATTATATACTGTACATAAAATATAAAAGTACAAAATATATATTATATACTGTACATAAACCATGAAATTAAACTAAAATAACATTATATACTGTACACAAAATATAAAAGTACTCCAAAAATATCTTACATACTGTACATAAAATAGGAAAATACACAAAATACATATCACATTCTGTACAAATAATATGAAAGTACACCAAATATATATTATATAGTGAACACAAAATATGAAATTATACTAAATATATATTATACACTGTACATATAATATAAAAGTACACAAAATATATATTATATTCTGTATATAAAATGTGAAAATTTACTAAATACAGGTTATAAACAGTACATAAAATATCAAAGTACACCAAATATATATTATAAACTGTATATAAATTATCAAATTACAGTAAATAAATATTATATTCTGTACATAAAATATCAAAGTACACCAAATATATCTTATATACTGTACATAAAATATGAAAATATACAAAATATATATTATATACTGTTCATAAAATATCAAAGTACCCCAAATATATATAATATATTGTACATAAAATATGAAAATACCCAAAACATATATTATATACTGTACATGAAATATCAAATTTCACCAAATATATATTATAAAGTGAACATAAAAAATCAAATCACACTAAATAATTATTATATACTGTACATAAAATATAAATGAACACCAAATAAATCTTATATCCTGTACATAAAATATGGAAATATACCAAATACATATTGTATACTGTTCATAAAATATCATAGTACACCAAATATATATAATATATTGTACATAAAATATGAAAATACACAAAATATATACTATATACTGTACATAAAATATCAAAGTACACCATATATATAGTATATCCTGTATGTTAAATATGAAAATATAAAAAGTATATATTGTATACTGTACATAAAATAACAAAATACACCAAATATATAATATACTGTACATAAAATAGGAAAATACACAAAGTATATATTATATACTGTTCATAAAATATCAAAGTTCCCCAAATATATATTATAAACTGTACATAAAATATCAAACTTCACTAAATAATATTATATACTGTAAATAAAATATAAAAGTACACCAAATATATCTTATATACCATACATAAAATATGAAAATATGCAAAGTATATATTATATACTGTACATTAAGTATCAAAGTACACCAAATATATAATATACTGTACATAAAATATGAAAATAGACAAAATATATATTATATACTGTACATGAAATATCAAAGCACCCCAAATATATAAGATAAACTGTACATAAAATATCTAATTATACTAAATAAATGTTATATACTGTAAACAAAATATGAAAGTTCACCAAATATATCATATATTCTGTACATAAAATATGAAAATATAAAAATATGTATTATATACCGTACATAAAATATCAAACTACACCAAATATATATTATATATTGTACATAAAATATGAAAATACGCATAATATATATTATATACTGTACATAAAATATCAAAGTACAGCAAATGTATATTATAAACTGTACATAAAATATCAAATTTCACTAAATAAATATTATATACTGTACATAAAATATAAAAGTACAGCTAATATATATTATATACTGTAAATAAATTATGAAAATATACAAAAGATATATTATATACTGAACATAAAATATCAAAGTACACCAAATATAGAATATATATTGTCATAAAGCTGAGGCAGGAGAATGGCGTGAACCTGGGAGGCGGAGCTTGCAGTGAGCCGAGATTGCGCCACTGCACTCCAGCCTGGGTGACAAAGCGAGACTCCGTCTCAAAAAAAAAAAAAAGAAAAAAAGATGAAAATAGACAAAATATGTATGACATACTGTACATAAAATTTCAAGGTACACCAGATATATACTATAAACTGTACATAAAATAGCAAATTACTCCAAATATATATTATATACTGTACATAAAATTTAAAGTACTCCAAATATATCTTATATTTTGTACATAAAATATGTAAATATATAAAATATATATTATATACCGTATATAAAATATCAAAGTACACCAAATATATATTATAAACTGTACATAAAATATCAAATTATACTAAATAAATATTATATTCTGTACATAAAATATAAATGTAAAAAAGATTTATATTATAAACAGTACATAAAATATGAAAATATACAAAATATATATTATATACAGTACATAAATATCAAAGTATACCAAATACATATTATATAGTATTCATAAAATATGAATATATGCAAAATATGTATGATATACTGTACATAATATATCAAAGTACACCATATATATATTGTATATGGTACATAAAATATGAAAATATACAACATATATGTTATATATGGTACATAAAATATCATACTACACCAAATATATATTATTTACTTTACAAAAAATTTGGAAATACACCAAATATATATTATGTATTGTACATAAAATAACAAAGTACACCAAATATGTATTATAAGCTGCACATAAAATATCATATTACACTAAATTAATATTATATACTGTACATAAAATATAAAAGTACACCAAATGTATATTATATACTGTACATAAAATCTGAAAATTCACAAAATACTATTCACTTACTGTACATAAAATAGAAAAGTACACCAAATATATATTATACACAGTACAGAAAATACCAAAGCACACCATATATATATTATATACTTTACATAAAATATAAAAGTACACCAAATATTCAGTATATACTGTAAATAAAATATGAAAATATAAAAAATATATATTTTCTACTGTACATAAAATATCAAAGCACACCAAATATATTATATACTGTTCATAAAATATCAAAGCAAATGAAATATATATTATAGAGTGTACATAAAATATCAAAATTAACCAAATATATATTATATACGGTGCATAAAATGTAAAAGTACACTAAATATATTTTATATACTGTACATAACATATGAAAATACACAAAAATATATTATATTATATACTGTACATAAAATATCAAAGTACACCAAATATATATTATATACTGTACATGAAATATCAAATTTCACCAAATATATATTATACACTGTACATAACATATGAAAATATACAAAATATATATTATATACTGTACATAATATATCAAAGTACACCAAATATAGATTATATACTGTACATAAAATATTAATGCACCCCAAATATATATTATATATTGTACATAAAATTTCAAAGTACACCAAATATACATTATATACTGTACATAAAATATAAAAGTACAAAATATATATTATATACTGTACATAAACCATGAAATTACACTAAAATAACATTATATACTGTACACAAAATATAAAAGTACTCCAAAAATATCTTACATACTGTACATAAAATAGGAAAATACACAAAATACATATCACATTCTGTACAAATAATATGAAAGTACACCAAATATATATTATATAGTGAACACAAAATATGAAATTATACCAAATATATATTATACACTGTACATATAATATAAAAGTACACAAAATATATATTATATTCTGTATATAAAATGTGAAAATTTACTAAATACAGGTTATAAACAGTACATAAAATATCAAAGTACACCAAATATATATTATAAACTGTATATAAATTATCAAATTACAGTAAATAAATATTATATTCTGTACATAAAATATCAAAGTACACCAAATATATCTTATATACTGTACATAAAATATGAAAATATACAAAATATATATTATATACTGTTCATAAAATATCAAAGTACACCAAATATATATAATATATTGTACATAAAATATGAAAATACACAAAACATATATTATATACTGTACATGAAATATCAAATTTCACCAAATATATATTATAAAGTGAACATAAAAAATCAAATCACACTAAATAATTATTATATACTGTACATAAAATATAAATGAACACCAAATAAATCTTATATCCTGTACATAAAATATGGAAATATACCAAATACATATTGTATACTGTTCATAAAATATCATAGTACACCAAATATATATAATATATTGTACATAAAATATGAAAATACACAAAATATGTATTACATACTGTACTTAAAATTTCAAAGTACTACAGATATATACTGTAAATGGCACATAAAATATCAAATTACACAAAATATATATTATATACCATACATAAAATACAAAAGTACACAAAATATATCTTACATACTGTACATAAAATATGAAAATATACAAAATATATATTATATACTGTACATTAAATATCAAAGTACACCACATATATAATATACAGTACATAAAATATGAAAATACACATAATACATATTTTATACTGTACATAAAATGTCAAAGTACACCAAATATATATTATACACTGTACATAAAATATCTAATAATGCTAAATAAATATTATATTCTGTACATATAATATAAATGTACACCTAATATATATTATATACTGTACATAAAATATGAAAATATACATTATATATATTATATACTGTTCGTAAAATATCAAAGTACTGCAAATTCATATTATATACTCTTCATAAAATATGAATATACACCAAATATTTATTACATACTGTACATAAAATATCAAAGTACACCAAAGATATATAATAAACTGTACATAAAATATCAAATTACAGTAATTAAATATTACATACTGTACATAAAGTATGAAAGTACACATAATATATATTATATAATGTACATGAAATATGAAAAGATACAATATATATATTGTATACTGTACATAAAATATCAAAGTACACCAAATATATTATGTACTGTACATAAAATATCAAAGCACACCAAATATATATTATAGACTATACATAAATTATAAAAGTACACCAAATATATATTATAACCTGTAAATTAAATACCAAATTACACTAAATAAACATTACATTCTGTACATAAAATATAAAAGTACACCAAACATGTATTATATACTGTACATAAAATATGAAAATATACAATATATATATTATATACTGTATGTAAAATTTCAAACTACTCCAAACATAGATTATATACTGTACATAAAAAATAAAATGACACCAAATATATATTATATAATGTACATAAAATATCAAAGTACACCAAGAATACATTATATACTGTACATAAAATATCAAATTACACCAAATATGTATTAAATACTGCAAATAAAATATAAAATTACACCAAGCATATATTAAATACTGCACATAAGATATAAAATTACACCAAATATATATTATACAGTATACATAAAATATCAAAGTACACCAAACATATATTATATACTGTACATTGAATGTCAAAGTACACCATACATACATTTTATACTGTACATGAAATATCAAAGTACACCAAATAAATATTATTTACAGTACATAAAATATCAAAGTACACCAAAAATATCTTATATACTGTATATAAAAAATGAAAATATACAAAATATATGTTGTATACTGTACATAAAATATCTAAGTACACCAAATATATAATATACTGTACATAAAATATGAAAATACACAAAAAGTACATTATATACTGTACATAAAATATCAAAATATCCAAAATATATATTAAAAACTGCACATAAAATTGCAAATTACACTATATAAATATTATATATTGTACAAAAAATATAAATGTTCTCCAAATATATATTATATGCTGTATGTAAAATGTGAAAATATACAATATATATATTATATACTGTACAAAAAATATCAAAGTACAACAAATACATATTATATAGTGTACTTAAAATATGAAAATACACAAAATATATAATATATACTGTATATAAAATATCAAAGCACACAAAACACATATTATATACTGTACATAAAATATCAAAGTACACAAAATATGTATTATAAAATGTACATAAAATATCAAATTACACTGAATAAATATTATATACTGTACATAAAACATAAAAGTACCCCAAATATATATTATATACTGTACATAAAATATGAAAATATACAAAATATGTAAAGTATACTCTACATAAAATAATAAAGTACGCCAAATATATATTATATAATGTGCATAAAATATCAAAGCACACCAAATATATATTATATACTGTACATAAAATATCAAAGTACACCTAATATACATTACATACTGTACATAAAATATAAAGCAAACCAAATATATTTTATATACTGTACAAAAAATATGAAAATATACAAAATATATTTTATATACTATTCATAAAATATCAAATTTCACCAAATATATATAATATACTACACATAAAATATCAAACTTCACCAAATATATATCACATACTGTACATAAAATAGCAAAGTATGCCAAATATATATTATATACTGTTTATAAAATATCAAATTTCACCAAATACGTACAATATACTGTACATAAAATATCATAATTCATCAAATATGTATTATATACTGTACATAAAATATCGAAGTACAGCAAATATATTATATACTGTACAGAAGTTATCGAAGAAAACCCTATATTGATTGTATACTTAACATAAAATATCAAACTTAACAAAATTTATATTATATTCTGTACATAAAATATCAAATTTCACCAAACGTATGTTACATACTGTACAAAAATATCAAAGTTCTCCAAACATATATCATATACTGTTCATAAAATATCAAAGTACACCAAATATATATTATGTAGTGTTCGTAAAATATCAAATTTCAACAGATATACATTGTATACTGTACATAAAATATCAAACTTCACCAAATATATATCATATACTGCACATAAAATATCAAAGTACACCACATATATATTATATACTGAACATAAACTATCAAAGTACACCAAAAATGTATTATATACTGTTCATAAAATATCAAAGTACACCAAATATTTATTATATTCGGTACATAAAATCTAAAATTTCAACAAATATATACTATATACTGTACATAAAATGTCAAATTTCAACAAGTATATATTGTATACTGTACATAAAATATCAAAGAACACCAAATACATACTACATACTGTACATAAAATATCAAATTTCTCCAAATTTATACTATATACTGTACATAAAATATCCAATTTCACCAAATACATATTATACACTGTACATGAAAAATCAAATTTCACCAAATATATAGTCTATACTGTACATAAAATATCAAATTTCACCAAATACATATTATATACGGTACATAAAATATCAAAGCACACCAAATATATATTATATACAGTATATAAAATATCAAAGTACACCAAATATGTATTATATACTGTACATAAAACATCAAAGTACACCAAATATATATTATATACTGTACATAAAATATCAAAGTACACCAAATATATATTATATACTGTTCATAAAATATCAAATTTCACCAAACATATATTATATACAGTACATAAAATATGAAACTTCACCAAATATATATTGTATACTGTACATAAAATATCAAAGTACACCAAATATATATTATATACTGTACATAAAATATGAAATTTCACCAAACATATACTATATACTGTACATAAATTATCAAATTTCACCAGATATATATTATATACGGTACATAAAATATCAAAACACACCAAATATATATTATAAGCTGTATATAAAATATCAAATTTCTCCAAAAATATCTAGTATACTGTATATAAAATATCAAACTACACCAAATATATATTACATAGTGTGCATAAAATATCAAATTTCATCAAATATATATTATATACTGTCTATAAAATATCAAATTTCACAAAATATGTATTATATACTGCACATAAAATATCAAACTTCACCAAATATATATCGTATACTGCACATAAAATATCAAAGTAAAGCAAACATATATTAAATACTGTACATAAAATATCAAACTACACAAAATATATATTTTGTACTGTACATAAAATATAAAAGAACCCAAAATATATATTATATACTGTAAATGAAATATGAAATTTCACCAAATATTTATTATATATTGCACATAAATTGTCAAACTTCACCAAATATATATCATATAATGCACATAAAATATCAAAGTACAGCAAATATATATTATATACTGTATATAAAATGTCAAAGTTCACGAAATATATTTTATATAGTGTACATAAAACATCAAAGTACACAAAATATATTTTATATACTGTACATAAAATATCAAAGTAGACCAAATATGTATTATATACTGTAAATAAAATATCAAATTTCACCAAGTATATATTATGTACTGTACATAAAATATCAAATTTCACAATATATATTATATACTGTACATAAAATATGAAATTTCTCCAAATATATACTATATACTGTACGTAAAATATCAAATTTCACCAAATATATATTATGTACTGTACATAAAATATCAAATTTCACCAAATATATATTTTATACTGTACATAAAACATCAAAGTACTCCAAATATATATTGTATACTGCACATAAAATACCAAATTACACAAAATATAGATTATATTCTGTGCATAAAATATCAAATTTCACAAAATATATATAATACACTGTACATAAAATATCAAAGTACACCAAACATATATTATATACTGTACATAGAATATCAAATTTCACCAGGTATATACCATATACTGTACACAAAATATCAAATTTCACCAAATATATATTATATTCTGTATATAAAATATCAAAGTACACCAAATATATGTTATATACGGTACATAAAACATCAAATTTCACCAAAAGTGTACTATATACTGTACATAAAATATCAAATTTCACCAAACATATATCATATACTGTACATAAAATATCAAAGGGCACCAAATATATAATAAATACTGTACATAAAATATCAAATTTCACCTAATACATATAATATACTGTACATAAAATATCAAACATCACCAAATATATATCATATACTGTACACGAAATATCAAATTTCAACTAATATATATTATATACAGTTCATAAAATATCAAATTTCACCAAATATGTACTGTATACTGTACATAAAATATAAAATTTCACCAAATATATATAATATACTGTACATAAAATATCAAACTTCACCAAAAAAATATTATATACTGTACATAAAATAGCGAATTTCACCAAATTTATATAATATACTGTACATAAACTATCAAACTTCACAAAATACGTATTATATCCTGTACATAAAATATCAAATTTCACCAAATATATGTTATATACTGTACAAAAAATATCAAAGTACACCAAATATGTGTCATATACTGCAGATAAAATATCAAAGTACTCAACATATATATTATATACTGTACATAAAATATCAAAGTACAACAAATATATATTATATTCTCTACATAAAATATCAATGTACAGCAAATATATATTATATACTGTACATAAAATATCAAAGTACACCAAATATATATTATATACCATACATAAAATATCAAATTTCACCTAATATATATTATATACTACACATAAAATATCAAATTTCACCAAATATATACTATATACTGTGCATAAAATATCGAATTTCACCAGCTATATATTTTATACTGTACATAAAACATCAAAGTACTCCAAATATATATTATATACTGCACATAAAATACCAAACTAGACCAAATATAGATTATATTCTGTACATAAAATATCAAATTTCACCAAATATGTATTATACACTGTAAATAAAATATCAAAGTATACCAAATATATATTCTATACTGTTCATAAAATATCACATTTCACCAATATATACTATATACTGTGCATAAAATATCAAATTTCACCAAATGTATATTATATACTGTACATGCAATATCAAAGTACACCAAATATATATTTTATACAGTACATAAAAAATCAAATTTCAGCAAATATATATCATATACTGTACATAAAATATCAAGGTTCACCAAATATAGATCATACACTGCACGTAAAATATCAAAGTACAACAAGTATATAATATTCTATACATAAAATATCAAATTTCACCAAATATATATTATGTACTGTAGATAAAATATCAATGTACAAAAATATATATTATATACTGTACATAAAATATCAAATTTCACCAAATATATATAATATACTGTACATAAAATTTCAAACATCACCAAATGTATATCATATACTGTCCATAAAATATCAAATTTCACCAAATATATGTTATAGAGTGTACATAAAATATCAAAGTACACCAAACATATATTATATAGTGTACATAAAATATCAAAGTACACCAAATATATACTATATACTGAAGATAAAATATCAAATTTCACCAAATATAAATTATATAGTGCACAAAAAATATCAAATTTCACGAAATATATATTATACACTGCACAGCAAATAATCAAACTTCAACAAACATATATTATATACTGCACGTAAAATATCAAACTACATAAAATATATATTATATACTGTACATAAAATGTCAAATTTCACCAAATACGTATTAAATACCATACATAAAATATCAAATTTCACCACATGTATATTATAAACTGCACATAAAATACCAAACTACACCAAATATAGATTATATTCTGTACATAAAATATCAAAGTACACCAAATATATATTATATACTGTACATAAAATATCTAATTACACCAAATATATGTTATATACTGTACAAAAAATATCAAAGTACGCCAAATATATATTCCTGACTGTACATAAAATATCAAATTTTACAAAATATATATTATATAGTGTACATAAAATATCAAAGTACACCAAATACGTATTATATACTGTACATAAAATATCAAATTTCACCTAATATATATAATATACTGTATATAAAATATAAAACTTCACCAAATATATACTAAATACTTTACATAAAATATCAAATTTCACCAAATATATAATATACACTGATCATTAAATATCAAAGTACACCAAATATGTTATATACTGTACAAAAAATATCAAAGTACATCAAATATGTATTCTGTACTATACATAAAATATCAAAGTACACAATATATATATTATATACTGTACATAAAATATCAAATTTCTCCCTATATATAATATAATGTATATAAAATATCTAAGTACACCAAACATATATTATATTCTGTACATAAAATATCAAATTTCACCAAATATATATAATATACTGTACATAAAATATCAAACTTCACCAAATATATATCATATACTGCAGATAAAATATCAAATATATATTTATTATAGTCTGTACATAAAATATCAAAGTACACCAAATATATATTATATACTGTACATAAAATATCAAAGTACACCAAATATATATTATATACTGTACATAAAATATCAAAGAACACCAAATATATATTATATACTGTACATAAAATATCAAATTTCACCAAATATATATTATATACTGTACATAAAATACCAAATTTCAACAATTATATATAATATACTGTACAAAAAATAACAAAGTACACCAAATATATATCATATACTCTAAATAAAATATCAAAGTACACCCAATATATATTATGTACTGTATATAAAACATCAAACTTCACCAAATTTATACTATATACAGTATATAAAATATAAATTTTCACCAAATGTATATCATGTACAGTACAAAAAATATCAAAGTACACCAAATATGTATTCTATACTATACATAAAATATCAAATTTCACCTAATACATACTATATACTGTACATAAAATATCAAATTTCACCAAATATATATTGTATACTGTACGTAAAATATCAAAGTTCACCAAATATATATTCTATACGGTCAATAAAATATTAAATTTCACCAAATATATATTATATACTGTACATAAAATATCAAATTTCACCACATATATGTTATATACTGTAAAAAAATATCAAAGTACACCAAATATATATCATATACCGTACATAAAATATCAAAGTACACAAAATATATATTATATACTGTACATAAAATATCAAATTTCACCCAATATATATTATACACTGTATATAAAATATCAAAGTACACCATACATATATTATATTCTGTACATAAAATATCAAATTTCACCAAATATATATAATATGCTGTACATAAAATATCAATCTTCACCAAATATATATCACGTACTGTACATAAAATATCAAATTTCAACATATATATTGTATGCTGTACATAAAATATCAAATTTCACCAAATATATGCTATATACTGTGCTTAAAATATCGAATTTCACCAAATATATATTATATACTGTACATAAAACCTCAAAGTACTGCAAATATATGTTATATACTGTCCAAAAATTCAAAGTACACCAAATATATATCATATACACTACATAAAATATCAAACTACACCCAATATATATTATATACTGTACACAAAATATCAAATTTCACCAAATATATATGATATACTGTACATAAAACATCAAATTTCACCAAATGTGTATCATATTCAGCACATATAATATCAAAGTACACCAAATATATATTACATACTGCACATAAAATATCAAATTTCACCAATATACGCTATATAATGTACATATAATATCAAATTTCACCAAATATATATTATATACTGTATTTAAAATATCAAAGTACACCAAATGTATGTTACATACTGAACATAAAGTATCAAATTTCACCAAATATATATTATATACTGCACATAAAATATCAAACTTCACCAAATATACATCATATACTGCAGATAAAATATCAAAGTATAGAAAATATTTATTATAGTCTGTACATAAAATATCAAAGTACACCAAATATATATTACATCCTGTACATAAAATATCAAAGTACACCCAATATATGTCAAAAACAGTAGAAAAAATATCAAAGTGCACCAAATATATATAATGTACTGTACATAAAATATCAAACTTCACCAAATATATACTATATACTGTACATAAAATATCAAATTTCACCAAATGTATGTCATATACAGTACAAAAAATATCAAAGTACACCAAGTATATAATATATAATGTACATAAAATATCAAATTTCACCAATATATCCTATATACTGTACATAAAATATCAAATATCACCAAATGTATATTATATACTGTGCATAAAATATCAAAGTACAACAAATATGTATTATATTTTGTACATAAAATATCAAATTTCACCAAATATATATGATATACTGTACATAAAATATCAAAATTCACGAAACATATACACTGTAGTAAAATATCAAACTTCACCAAATATGCATCACATACTGCACATAAAATATCAAAGTACACCAAATATATATTATATACTGTCCATAAAATATCAAAGTACACCAGGTATATATTATATACTGTACATAAAATATAAGATTTAACCAAATATATATAATATACTGTACATAAAATATCAAACTTCACCAAATATATTTGATATACTGTACAAAAAACATCAAAGTACACCAAATATGTATCATACACTGCACATAAAATATCAAAGTACACCAAATATGTATTGTAGACTGTACATAAAATATCAAATATCACCAAATATATATTATATACTGTACATAAAATATCAAATTACAGCAAACATATATTATATACTCTCCATATAATATCAAATTTCACCAAATATATATAATATACTGTGCAAAAATATCAAACTTCACCAAATATATATTATATACTGTACATAAAATATCAAATTTCAACAAATATATGTTATATACTGTACAAAAAAATCAAAGTACACCAAATATATATCATATACAGTACATAAAATATCAAAGTACACCAAATATATATTATATACTGTACATAAAATATCAAATTTCACCAATAAATACTATATACTGTACATATAATATCAAATTTCACCAAATATATATTATCTACTGTACATAAAATATCACAGTACACCAATTATATGTTATATACTGTATATAAAATATCAAATTTCACCAAATATATATTATATACTGCACATAAATATAAATGTACACCAAATATATATTATATACTACACATAAATTATATACTGTACATTAAATATCAAAGTACACCCAATATATATTATATACTGTACATAAAATATCAAAGTGCACCAAATATATATTATATACTGTACATAAAATATCAAATTTCACCAAATATATAGTATTTCCTGTACAGAAAATATCAAAGTACACCAAATATGTATTGTATACTGTACATAAAATATCAAAGTACACCAAATATATATTATATACTGCACATAAAATGTCAAACTTCACCAAATACATATTATATCCTTTACATGAAATATCAAATTTCACCAAATATATGTGATATAGTGTACAAAAAATATCAAAGTACGCCAAATATGTATCATATACTGCACATAAAATATCAAAGTACACCAAATATATAATATACTGTACATGAAATATTAAATTTCACCAAATATATATTATATACTGTACATAAAATATCAAAGTTCACCAAACATATATTATACACTGTACATATAATATCAAATTTCACCAAATATATATAATATACTGTACATAAATTACCAAAATTCACCAAATGTATATTATATACTGTACATAAAACATCAAATTTCAACAACTATATGTTATATACTGTACAAAAAATCAAAGTACACCAAATATATATCACATACTCTACATAAAATATCAAACTACACCCAATATATATTATATACTGTACAGAAAATATCAAAGTACACCAAATATGTATTGTACACTGTACATAAAATATCAAAGTACACCAAATATATATTATATACTGTACATAAAATATCAAACTTCACCAAATACATATTGTATCCTGTACATAAAATATCAAATTTGACCAAATATGTATTATATACTGTACATGAAGTATCAAATTTCACCAAATATATATTATATACTACACATGAAATATCAAAGTACACCAAATATATGTTATGTACTGTATAAAAAATATCAAAGTACACCAAATATGTATTCTATACTGTACATTAAATATCAAATTTCTCAAAATATATATTATATTGTATACATAAAATATCAAAGTACACCAAATATATATTATATACTGTACATAAAATACCAAGTACACATAATATATATTATATAGTATAACATAAAATATCAAATTTCACCAAATATATATTATATACTGTACAAAAAATATCAAAGTACTCAAAATATATAATATGAACTGAACATAAAATGACAAATTTCACGAAATACATATTATATATTGTACATAAAATATCAAATTTCACCAAATATATATTATGTACTGTACATAAAATATCAAATTTCACCAAATATAAAGTATATACTGTACATAAAATGTCAAATTTCACCCAGTATGTATTATATACTCTACTTAAAATATCAAATTTCACCACATGTATATTATATACTGCACATAAAATAGGAAACTACAGCAAATATATATTATATATTGTACATAAAATATCAAAGTACAGTAAATATGTATTATACACGGTAAAGAAAATTTCAAATTTCAATAAATATATATTATATACTGTACGTAAAATATCAAAGTACCCCAAGTATATATTATAAACTGCACATAAAATGCCAAGTACACATAATATATATTATATACCATACATAAAATATCATATTTTACCATATATATATTATATACTGTACATAAAATATCAAAAAACACCAAACATATATTATATACTGTACATAAAATATCAAATTTCACCAAATATATATTATATACTACACATAAAATATCAAACTTCACCAAGTATATATCATATACTACACATGAAATATCAAAGTACACCAAATATATATTATATGCTGTACATAAAATATCAAAGTACACCCAATATATGTCAAAAACTGTACAAAAAATATCAAGGTACACCAAATATATATCATATACTGTACATAAAATATTAAAATACACCAAATATATATAGTGTACTGTACATAAATCCATCAAATTTCACCAAATATATACTATTTCCCTACCAGTGTATATCAAAGTACACCAAATATATATTGTATACTGTGCATAAAATATCAAAGTACACCAAATATATATTATATACTGTACCTAAAATATCAAATTTCACCAAATATATGTCATATACTGTACATAAAATATTAAATTTCACCAAATATATATCATATACTGTAAATAAAATATCAAAGCCCACCAAATATATATTATATACTGTACATGAAATATCAAATTTCACCAAATATATGTTATATACTCTACAAAATATATCAAAGTACACCAAATATATATCATAAGGTGAACATAAAATATAAAAGTACACCAAATATATATTATATACTGTACATAAAATATCAAAGTACACCAAATATGTATTATATACTGTACATAAAATATCAAATTTCACCAAAAATATGTTATATACTGTACACAAAATATCAAATTTCACCAAATATATATTATATACTGCACATTAAATATCAAACTTCACGAAATATATATAAAATACTGCACAAAAAACACCAAACTACACCAAACATGTATTATATTCTGTAGATAAAACATCAAAGTACACCTGCTATATATTATATACTGCACATAAAATGTCAAAGTACACCAAATATATATTATATACTGTACATAAAATATCAAAGTACACCACATATATACTATATACTGTACACAAAATGTCAAATTTCACCAAATATATTTTATATACTGCACATAAAATACCAAACTTCTCCAAATATGCATCATATATAGCACATAAAATATCAAAGTACACCAAATATATATTATATTCTGTATATAAAATATCAAAGTACACCAAATATATATTATATACTGTACGTAAAATATCAAAGTACACCAAATATATATTATATACTGTACATTAAATATCAAAGAACACCTTATATATATTATAAACTGCACACAAAATATCAAATTTCACCAAATATATATTATATGCTGTACATAAAATATCATACTTCAACAGATATATATTATATACTGTACATAAAATCTCAAGCTACATGAAACGTATGTTATATACTGTACATAAAATGTCAAATTTCACCAGATATATATTATACACTGTACATAAAATATCAAATTTCACCATATGTATAGTATAAACTGCACATAAAATACCAAACTACGCCAGGTATAGATAATATTCTGTACATAAAATATCAAAGTACACCAAATATATATTATACACTGCACATAAAATATCAACCTTCACCAAATATATACTATTTCCAGTACATAAAATATCAATGTACACCAAATATATATTATATACTGTACATAAAATATCAAAGTACACCAAATATTCATTATATATTGCACATAAAATATCAAAGTACACGAAATATATATTATCTACTGTACATAAAATTTCAAATTTCAACAAGTATATGTTTTATACTGTACATAAAATATCAAATTTCACCAAATATATATTATATACTGTACATAAAACACCAAGTACACATAATATACATTATATAGTATACATAAAATTTCAAATTTCAACAAATATATGTTATATACTGTACAAAAAATCAAACTACACCAAATATATATCATGTACTGTACATAAAATATCCATCTACACCCAATGTACATTGTATTCTGTACATAAAATATCATATTTCACCAAATATATACTATATACTTTACTTAAACTATCAAATTTCACCAAATGTATATCATATACAGTACATAAAATATCAAAGTACACCAAATATATATTATATACAGTACATAAAATATCAAAATTCACCAATATATAATATATACTGTTCATATAATATCAAATTTCACCAAATATATATTATATACTGTACATAAAATATCAAAGTACACCAAAAATCTATTATATACTGTACATAAAATATCAAATTTCTCCAATTATATATAATATACTGTACATAAAATATCAAATTTCACGAAATATGTATTATATACTGTACATAAAATATCAAATTTCACCAAATATATATTATATACTGTATATAAAATATCAAAGTACACCAAATATATGTTATCTACTGTACATAAAACATCAAATTTCACCAAATATATACTATATACTGTACATAAAATATCAAATTTCACCAAATATATATTGTATACTGAACATAAAATATCAAAGTTCAGGAAATATATATTCTATACTGTACATAAAATATCATATTTCACCAAATATATATTATATAGTGTACATGAAATATGAAATTTCAACAAATATATGTTATATATTGTAAAAAAAATCAAAGTACACCAATTATATATCATATACCGTACATAAAATATCAAAGTGCACCAAATATATATTATATACTGTACATAAAATATCAAATTACACCAATATATATTATATACCATACATAAAATATCAAACTACACCAAACATATATTCTGTACATAAAATATCAAATTTCACCAAATATATATAATATACTGTACATAAAATATCAAACTTCACCAAAATATATCATATACTGTTCATAAAATATCAAATTTCAAAAAATATATATTATATACTGTACATAAAATATCTAATTTCACCAAATATATCTCCAACTGTTCACCGAAGAGTGTCTCAAGTTCTTCGCCTCCAAGCAGGAGGCCGAGGAGAAGGCACTGAACGAGGAGAAGGTGGCCTACGACTGCAGCCCCAACAAGAACAGGTACCTGAACGTGGTCCTGAACACCCTCAAGAGACTCAAGGGCCTGACCCCCAGCTCCATGCCCGGCCTCAGCAGGGCCGCCCTGTACGGCCGCCTCCAGGAGTTCCTGCTCACCCAGGACCAGCTCAAGGAGAACGGCTACCCCTTCCCGCACCCCGAGCGGCCCGGAGGCGCCGTCCTCTTCACTGGCCAGGGGAAGGGGCCCGGCGACTCCTCCTGCAGGGTCTGCTGCCGTTGTGGCACCGAGTACCTGGTGTCCTCCTCGGGCCGCTGTGTACGCGACCAGTTGTGTTATTATCACTGGGGGCGGGTCCGCTCGAGCCAGGTGGCTGGAGGCCGGGTTAGCCAGTACACTGCTGTGCAGCTGCTCCTGGCTCTGTGGGCTGCCAGGTGGCAAAGCAGCACGTGCGGGACGGCCGCAAGGAGAGCCTCGATGGCTTCGTGAAGACCTTCAAGAAAGAGTTGTCCAGAGACGCTTATCCAGGAATCTACGCCTTGGACTGTGAGATGTGCTACACCACGCATGGCCTAGAGCTGACCCGCGTCACCGTGGTGGACGCCGACATGCGAGTGGTGTACGACACCTTCGTCAAGCCCGACAACGAGATCGTGGACTACGACACCAGGTTTTCCGGAGTCACCGAGGCCGACGTCGCCAAGACGAGCATCACCTTGCCCCAAGTCCAAGCCATCCTGCTGAGCTTTTTCAGCGCCCAAACCATCCTCATCGGGCACAGCCTGGAGAGCGATCTGCTGGCCCTGAAGCTCATCCACAGCACCGTGGTGGACACGGCCGTGCTCTTCCCGCACTACCTGGGTTTCCCCTACAAGCGCTCCCTCAGGAATCTCGCGGCCGACTACCTGGGACAGATCATCCAGGACAGCCAGGACGGCCACAACTCCAGCGAGGACGCAAACGCCTGCCTGCAGCTGGTGATGTGGAAGGTCCGACAGCGCGCCCAGATCCAGCCACGCCAGCGGTCCGCCTCTCCCTCCGCCCTGGCCTGTCCTTAGCCCCAGGCCTCTTCCAAAACCGCCATCAGTCCCGAGAGCTCACCCTGTCCACCGCGCCGCAAAGCGAAAGAAACTGGAGCAGCCGGCGGCAGGAGAGGGCAAAAAGCCAAGAGTAACCCCAACACCACACTCCCAGTCCCCCGGAATCCCCGCCGCTGCCCCTCGGGCCTATCCCCATCAATAATAATGGATTCTATACGTGGGATGGTTTTAAAGTATGTGGAAAACTTCTTTGATGGATTTTCCTTGGAAAAGTGAAACCTAAATCCACTCCGTTTGGATGTGGGACTATTTACAGTTGTTGCTTACTAAACATAAACTACGTTTAGGCTGATATTTCAGACAATGAAACCTTTGAGTGCCCGTAGGGGGAAGATCTCGGTTGCTGAGTGTAGGGAAGGGGGATGTAATTCCATCATATATACTCTCTGTGCCTACCGCATTTTGAAAAATGCCAGTGATACCTATTTATAAAATAAAATCAACCAAGGAAAAGTACGAACTTAGCAACACTATATTTAGTTAATACAATGGTTTCTTGTATTTCTTATGTCCAGGTATACTTATAAATGGCTAGAGGGATTTCACCACCTCAGGATGGAGAGACTGAATGCTTCTGAGAGAATTAGGATGGTGGAGTATTGGTGGTACCAGTGAAGGGGGAGAGATGTTTGAAAATACTATGTTTGCTCGTTCTTGGGTTCCAATAAAGAAGAAACCGGCACAGGAGTCGGAAGTACTAGTGGCAATAGTGATGAAGGGAACTTCTTATCATGCTGGCAATGTTAATTACCCAGCTGTAGGATGCCATACACTGAGGCGGAAGATCGCAAGTCAGAGTGGCCGGCAGGCACAACTTCCTGGCACACCAGAGGCAGGTCTTCAATACCCACTGGTTTCCCCACCAGGCTGCATAAGCGAACCTGAGCCACAGGGAGTTGGTCAAATCCTCCTGACAGTGTGGAGAAACCAACAGGCAAAACGTGGGGGCAAAAGTGATGAGACCCCACACTTTTCACTAGGGGTCGCAATGAGCTATGAAGTAACAGCTTCTCAACCTGTGCTGTTTCCTGTTGGATGCACATAATCCATTTGCATTGCAGACAATTTTAGGATGTGCTTTACAGTAAGGTGGAAAGTACCTTATGGCAAAAAACACTCAGAAATTTATGTGTGGATTTCAAGTCATTCCAGTCCTAGAACGTTGTGCTTTTTAGAGACGCCATAGCTGTTTTTCCCTTTGTAATATCAGAGCAGTAATATCTTCTCTGGAGGCCTGTTGGGTGAATTTCATGGAATCAAGTTAAGTAGGTGTCAGAACCATTGCCGTGTTCCCGCCATAGCCCTGCCACCCACTGAAAAATGTTTGATGAGATTACTTAGTGATTTCCAATTAAGTTGTATTTCCAAATATCATGATTTCCATTTTAATGTAGTTGGTACGGAGCTTTGTGAGTGTGTGCTTCTTTTATTATGGATCACGTTCAGCTCCTTTTTGTTTGCCTCCTAGTTATAATAGTAAAACTCTACTCCTCTACTCCGAGGAGTCCCTACCACCCATATCATCACTTTCCAGCCCAGCACTCTTCACGCTCATTCATTTAAAGCATTCAACATTGTGTAAATGAATCTTGGAAGGCAAAAGCTACTGAATTTAGCGAATTTGTGGAGGCATTCCCACAAATCAGCCAGGTGAGTTCTCACACACCCGAAGACTGCACAACTCCTATAAGGCAGCACTATGATGCCAACCCAGACGGCCACTCTTCTCACCCCTCGTCCGTTTGCTGTTCTGGGTAATGAGGTTCAAAAGTCACCTAGGCAACTGCAAAAGTAGCTGAAATGGAGAAAGGGCTTCAGGCTGGTGACCAGCAGAGGTCCACCTGACCCCCGTAAGCTGCTGAACAAGAAGGGCTGCCAGAAATGTCCCCCTAGGGAATTTGGTGGAGACGAAGACCCGCTCACTGGACAAGGGTTCCTCCCAGGATATGCCCGAGCGGAAGAAGCGGGCTCTGAGCCACGCCCTTTCACCCACCGCTACCCCGCCCTGGGCTGGTGAAGGTGCGCGTAAGGATGTGGACTACTGAGCCCTGAAGAAATAAGTCCTTCCCCTTTGACCCCATGGAGGATTGCCTGTGAGGATCTTAAACGAGTCTACCCGTGTCTAGACACGGGAGTAGGTCTGTCCGGCACAGCACCTCCCTCAAGGAGGAGAAGAGTGAGAAGAAAGGAAACTCAAGTCTGACCATTCTGTCCTGGAAGAGAAGAGGAGGATCTCATCTCTCATCTGTCCAAGCAAGGCAAGGAGACTTTCTCTCACCTTTCCAAGCAAGGCAAGGAGACTTTTTATCATTAGGAAACAAAAAGAATCTAGAAGGAATGAAAGCAGCCCGTAAGGTGAATTCCGAAGGACTGCCCATTGAAACTGACAAAATTGCCCTTGTTTGATGAGAGGAATGAGCAGAGCACTGGGGTGGTGAACAAGGATCTGGTGTGACTTTCCCAGCATGTTTCTACCAAAGCCTTATCTGAGCTTCTCAGAACACTCTCCTAAAAAGCAGATGTTTGGCCCTTCAGAAAGTCAGCAAGCAAAATGCCTTGAGTGTCCCAAAACACTGATGCCATGGTGTTGGCTCCTGACTGGCCTCCTTTTCCTTTGACTGGACCACTGCCACCTCTTGGTAGCCACCGCTTTGATGATGCCTTGCCCTCGAGATCATATTGGTAAAGCCATGTTCCAACTTCCGGTTATAATCTGTCAGAGGGATGCGTCAGGATCGTGATCCCTCCTGTTTAAAATTTCCACTGATAGCTCTCGTCGTAACTGCAGCTGATCTGGGCACAGTGGTTTTCACAGCCACTGCAGGATTCATCTTCCACATCTTCTCACCTCTTCTTGAAACAAGCTATACGTTCGTAGAGAGTTCATTTCCTTGGGGTAGTGTCCTTATAAGCTTTTCTGAAAACATCAATGATTTCTTCATTCTTCCGCCCAAGCTTCAGCAGAAATTTGATGTTTGCTCTTGCTGCAATTTTCGTGGAATTCATGTTGCTCTGATAGGAGTCCTTTTCAGTGGATGTCTCATCCTTCTCAGTGCCTCAAACTAGATCTAGTTCAGAAAGGTGATAAGAAGTTAGGACAAGTTTATTTGAGTGCAAACCAGTGGAAATCCATGCATAGTTTCTTCAGCATGTGCATTTTCTATGAACCTTTTGAAGACCCCCTGTGTTGAACATTGCCCGAGTCCTGGGAGAGAAGTGGGTGCGGTCCACTTCCTGTCCTCAATTTGCCCACAGCGGAGGAGTGCACAGAGCAGGGAAAGGCAACCCCAGAGGGATCCTGCCCTCCAGCATGCAGCAGACTGCTGGATCAGTCCTGGCTCCATGGGGTGCTGTGTGGGCCCAAGCAAGTTGACCAACCTCCCTGAAACCTCATTTAATCCTAGGTAGCCCAATTCCAGTAGCCATTATAGGACGGCCCTGCAGGGACAGTTAATTAACTCAGGAAAAGCAACCTAGCTCCAAGGTTAGCAACCAGGAGTTCCAGTTGATTCCGCTAGCGCACCCCCTGGGGCATTCCCAAGCTGGAGTCTGGTGGAAGATGAGGCTCAGTGTGATTGGATTGAAGCAGCAACCTATCAAGGAGAAGTCCCACCCACTCTGCCCTGTGCGTCTATAAAGGCGACGCGTGGCGGCCGCGGCACTCATTGAAGCCGCCAGTTGGGAGAGGAGCAGAGCCAGGCCGGTGCTCCCGAAGGCAGCAAGATGTTGCGAGCCACAGCTCCCTGCTGGTTCCCACCTGGATACCCAGAAGCTAAGAAGGTGGCCGAGGAGGCGGCCCTGGAGGCAAGCCGCCAGCTGGGAGCGGAGCAGAGCCAGGCCGGTGCTCCCGAAGGCAGCAAGATGTTGCGAGCCACGGCTCCCTGCTGGTTCCCACCTGGGTACCCAGAAGCTAAGAAGGTTGCCGAGGAGGCGGCCCTGGAGGCTCCAGAATTCCCACTGCCCTCTCATCAGCCTGCCCAGAGCTTCGGGCTCCGGGTGCCCCAGATGCACAACCAGGCCTCAGCATTTGTGGACATCCAGGCGGAGCCCCAGAACAGGGGTCCGGCGGTGCCCCCAGCGTGGCCCAAGATGGTGACGGAGCCGTGCTACTTCCCTGCGCAGAGGGGATCGGCCTGCTGCTTGCCAGGCGTCCCAAGGCTGACAGAGAGGCCCTTGGGGGTCCTCATCGCAGCCCCCAGGAAGAGGAAGACGATCGCCCACTCTTCCAGCCCTTGCTTGGTCACAGGTTACACAGATGCCAAGAGAACCCGGGTGGCCAGCAGCATCCAAGGCTCCAGTGGCTCCAAGGTCGGCAGGCAGCCAGGAAGACGCGCAACAGGTCAGGGATGACATGCAAGACCACCACCACCTTCAGCTCTAAGCGAATCGTCCGTGGTCCATCCTTACCGAGTTTGAAGAAACCCATTATCCTGCGAAGGTCTGGGTGCCAAGTCCCCAGCGTCATATATATAATTTATACAACATATATTATTTACATGTCATAAAATGTAACATATATTATATGTCTTTACATAACTAATATTATGTAATATATTTTGTCATATTGTATATATTATATATTATATAAAATATAATATATTATATATAATGCATTATATATTATATATAATAAATATTATATATAATATATAGTGTATAATTATATGTAATATATTATATATTATACGAAATAAATATTACATATGGTACACATTATATACAATGTGACAAAATATATATTAAATATTATTTATATTATGATATATTACATATTATATATGTATTATATACGACATCTGTAATATATTATAGAATATATAATGTATATGTAATTTATTTTTATACAGAGTCTTTTTCTGTTGCACAGGCTGGAGTGGAATGGCGCCATCTTGGCTCACTGTAACCTCTCCCTCACGGGTTCAAGTGATTGTCCTGCCTCAGCCTCCCAGGTAACTGCGACTACACCGCATTGGGACTACAGCAGCTGCCACCAAGCCTGGCTAATTTTTTGTATTTTTAGTAGAGACAGGGCTTCACTGCATTGGCCACGATCGTCTTGATCTCCTTTCCTTGTGATCCTCTTGCCTTGTCCTCCCAAAGTGCTGGGATAACAGGCCTGAGCCAAGATACATATGTTTTAAATGAAGAAAAATTTCAAAGTTACTCTGCTTGGTACAGTAATCAAATATGTAAGTTCAGGAATAAAACTTAACCATGAAACACATTTATAACTGCAGATGGAAAACACAGAGGACAATTTTTTAAATAACATATTTGGAAAGCATTAAATAGTAATTTGAAGAGTTCGCATTTGACAGGTTAGTATGAACATACCTTGAATGCAGCAACACAGGTTCCCCAGAAGGAAAATCAACATCAGGGAAAATGAAACCACAAAGGTTCAATCTGCTCTGACCTTTGAAAAACTCAGCACAGACAGTCGCACTTAGGACCAAGGGCAGGAGATCCCTAACCCCATCACCATGTCGATAGGGCATAAACATTCCAGGGTAAAGGTACAATCCATATTGTGATGTCCAACTGCTGCCAGGCAGACAGCAGTGCTTTTACATGTACAGGAAGGTCATGGAAGGCTCAGTGTTTTGTTTCAAAAACTGAATCCCAAGCCCACATATTACTATGATGTGCTTGCTGAAATAAGTTATGAGATGGGAAATAGGGCAACCCCATATATATATAAATATATATATATATATATATGTGATCGTGTATATATATATATAATTATATATCGTAATATACATAACATATATCATACACATAACATATATATAACATATATATTATATAGTATATAACATATTATATATGCTATATAAAACATATAATATACAATATGTCATAATATATAAAATATATGTAATATATACGATGTCATATTATATATATTATATATTATATGTAATATATATAATACATATAATATATCTTATATAAAATATGACATCGTATATATTACATATTATATATTATTTATATAATATATAAAATCTATAATATATATTTTATATTATATAATATATGAAATCTCTACTATTATAAATATTATATAACATATATTATGTATCATATAATGAACTATAATATATATTATATTCTATGACATGTATATAATATATATTATATATAAAATATTAAATATATAAAATATTTATTACATATTAAGTATATACTATATAAAATATATAATGTATATTATGTATAATATATGTTAAATAAAATAATGTATTATATAATATATAAATTATATATTATATGATATGTAAATAATATGTTAAAGGTAATATATACCATATACATTAAATATATGGCATATGTTATATAATATATGATATATATAATGCAATGTATGATGTATATTATATGATTTATGGTATATAATATGATATATGATTTATATTATGTAATACTCTATATAGTATATAATATGATATATAATATATAACATGCTACATATTTTATAATGTATAATATATAGTATATATAACATATGATATATATCATTGATAATATATGATAAATAACATCTGATATATAACATATGTGATATATATTATATATAATGTAAGATATATATACTATGATGCATATATAATGTAATATATATGATATATATTATATATAAAATATGATATATATTATACATAATATAATATATATATTATATATGTTAGATATAATATATAATTATATAATAATCTATTATATATGATCATACTCTATATTATATATCTTAATATATACTATATATTATATCATAATATATTATATATGTCATAATATATTATATATTGTATATTATTACTCTACGTAATGTAAGATATTATATATTTAATCTATCATATACATAATATAATATATTATATTATGATATAATATATAATATGTTATTTAATATATAATATCTTATACACATTATATAATGTATATCTAATATATATTATGTATATTACATATTACATGTAATATACAATACATTATATATTATATATGAATATTACATGTCATATAATGTTATGCATATATTATATATTATATAATATGTTACAAATTATATATTATGTATTATAGATATTTATTCTATTACATGTAATTATGTAATTTTATACTTATATATATAATTATATATTATGTTATATATAATAATTATGCATTATTATATGTATTATATTGTATATAATAATAATATATCATTTTATTTTATAATATATATAATATATATAAGGATGCAGGACGTTAAAGGAAATTATATATATGTTATACATATTATATATGATATATATATTACATTGTATATAATTATATATATGTATATACACCCATATATATTTACATATATTTGGGGGTGCTCTATTTCCCATCTCATAACTTATTTTAAGAAGTACTGCATAGTAATGTTTGGACTTGGGATTCAGTTTTTGAAACAAAACACTGAGCCTTCAATGACCTTCCTGTACATGTAAAAGCACTCCTGACTGCCTGGCTGCAGTTGGACCGCACAATGTGTATTGTGCCTTCACCCTGGAATTTTTATGCCCTATCACCATGGTGATGGGATTAGGGATCTGTTGCCCTTGGTCCTAAGTGCCACTGTCTCTGCTGAGTTTTTCAAAGCTCAGAGCAGATGGAACCTTTGTGGTTTCATTTTCCCTGATTTTGATTTTTCTAATGGGGAGCCTGTGTTGCTGCATTCAAGGTATGTTCATACTGGCCTGTGAAATGCAAACTCATCAAATTACTAGGTAGTGCTTTCCAAATATGTTATTTAAAACATTACACTCTGTATTTTCAATGTGCAGTTATCAATATGTTTCATGGTTATGTTTTATTTCTCAATTAATACATTTGATTATTGTACCAAGTAGAGTACCTTTGAAATTTTTCTTCATTTAAAAAATATGTATCTTTTCTCAGGCCTCTAATCCCAGCACTGTGGGAGGCCAAGGCAAGAGGATCACAAGGTGAGGACATCAAGACCATCCTGGCAAATACAGTGAAATACTGTCTCTACTAAAACTAAAAAAAATTAGCCAGGCATGGTGGCAGCTGGTGTAGTCCCAGTGTGGTGAAGTCCCACCTACTTGGGGGGCTGAGGCAGGACAATCGCTTGAACCCGTCGGGCAGAGTTTGCAGTGAGCCAAGATGGCACCATTGTACCCCAGTCTGTGCAACACTACAAGACTCTGTCTAAAAACAATTATATATATATAACATAAATTATATATACGTATTATATATAATATATATATAATATGTAATATATATATTATCTAATAATATATACTATACATAATATATTATGTCATATTATATATAATATATATTATATGTATTATATATATTGCATATATTATATAATATATAATTTATATATGACACAATATATTATGATATATATTAAAATTATATATAATATAAATAATAAATATATTATATATTATATAATATATGAGATGCATACTATATAATGAACTATAATATATATCTTACTTTATGACATGTATATAAGTTATATTATATATTAGATATTATATACATATATTATATATTTTATGTATATTATATGTATTATATATTATATATTTTATGTATATTATATATTATGTATATATTAATTATATATTATATATATTATATATTATATATTAAATACATCATATATAAAATATATACTATATATTACATATATCATATTTTAAAACATATAATACATAATATTTAAATTATATATTATATATGTAAATAATGTATTATAGGTAATATATACCACATATAATAAATATAATATACGATATATAATATAACATATGATATATATATGATGTATGATGTATATTATATGATATATGGAATATAATATGATATATGATATATATTTTATACTATAAGCTGTATATCATATAATATGATATACATTATATAACATATGCTATATATTATACAATGTATGATATATATTATATATAACATATGATATATATTATGGATATAATATATGATTCGTATAATATATGATACATATTATATATATGATATATCTTCTATATGTTATCAATTATACATAATCATATAATATTCTGTTACGTATGATTATATTATGTATATATTATATAGATTTATAGATATATAGATATATATAATATATCTTAATGTGTAATAAATATGTCGTTATATAGTATAAATAATGCATCATAATGTTTTATGTATTATATTATATTATTACCAAACATAATATATAACCTAATATATGTCATATATATTTTATATATATTATATTATGATATAAGTTATATAATGTTATATAGTATATGGTATATATTATATACCATATAATATATAGTATATGGTATATATTATATACCATATAATATATAATATATTATATACCATATAATATATAATATATTATATACCATGTAATAGATAATATATTATATACCATATAATAGATAATATATTATATACTATATAATAGATAATATATTATATACTATATAATATGTAATATATTATATACTATATAATATGTAATATATTATATACTATATAATATGTAATATATTATATACTATATACTATATAATATATTATATAATATATTATATATTATATTTTATGTGTAATATATTACGTGTTATATGTAATATATAATACATCATATATTATATTTATTATATAATATATATTATATATTATATATTATATTTATTATATAATATATATTATATAATATATATTATATTTATTATATAATATATATTATATATTATATAATATATATTATATAATATATATTATACATATGATATTATATATTATATAATATATTATATCATATATTATACATGCTATATATTATGTATTATGTGATATATAATTATATAGAATTATATAATAATATATATAGTCATTTAATTATATAAATAATTATATATTATGTTATATATAAGAAGTTTACATTATATGTATTATAGTGTATATCATAATTACACATTATTATACATTATATTATAGATAATATATTATATAGAACGTTAGGATTCAGGATGTAAAAGGAAATTTTATATGTTATACCTATTATACATGTTATACGTATTGCATTATATATAATTATATATATATATATATATACACAGATATGTACATATGTATGTATATTTGTGGGTGCCCTATTTCCCATCTCATAACTTATTTTAAGAAGTACAGCATAGTAATGTGTGGGCTTAGGATTCAGTTTTTGAAACAAAACACTGAGCCTTCAATGACCTTCCTGTACATGTAAAAGCACTACTGCCTGCCTGGCAGCAGTTGGACCTCACAATCTTTATTGTGCCTTCACCCTGGAATATTTATGCCCTATCGCCATGGTGGTGGGATTAGGGATCTCCTGCCCTTGGTCCTAAGTGCCACTGTCTCTGCTGAGTTTTTCAAAGGTCAGAGCAGATTGAACCTTTGTGGTTTCATTTTCCCTGATTTTGATTTTTCTGATGGGAAACCTGTGTTGCTGCATTCAAGGTATGTTCATAGTGGCCTCTCAAATACAAACTCTTCAAATTACTAGTTAGTGCTTTCCAAATATTTTATTTAATAATTATCCTCTGTATTTTCCATATGCAGTTATTCATATGTTTCCTGGTTATGTTTTATTCCTCAATTTATATATTTGATTATTGTACTAAGGAGAGTACCTTTGAAATTTTACTTCATTTAACAAATATGTATCTTGGCTCAGGCCTCTAATCCCACCACTTTGGGAGGCCAAGGGAAGAGGATCACAAGGTGAGGAGATAAAGACTATACTGGCCAATACAATGAAATCCCGTCTATACGAAAAATAAAAAAAATTAGCCAGGAATGGCGGCAGCTGGTGTAGTCCCAGTGTGGTTTAGTCCCAGCTATCTGGGAGGCTGAGGCAGGACAATCACTTGAATCCGTCAGGCAGACTTTGCAGTGAGCCAAGATGGCACCATTGCACCCCAGCCTGTGCAACAGATCAAGACTCTTTCTGAAAACAATTCTATATATATAATATATATTATACATGGATTATATATTACATAATATATTATATATGGATTATATATTGTATAATATATTATATATGTAATATATAATATATATGATATATATGTCATAATATATAAAATATATATAATATATATTATGTCATATATATTATATTATATATATTACATATAATATATCATATATAATATGACATAATCTATATTTCATATTATATTTTTATATATTATATAATATATAATACATGTATTATATATTATATAATATATAATATTATGTATATTATGTAATGAACTATAATACTTATATTTTATGACATCTATATAATATATATTACAAATGTTATATATATTATATGCTAAATACATAATATGTAAAATATATATTTAAATTATATATATGTTAAATAAAATATATATTATATAACATAAAAATTATATATTGTATTATATGTAAATATGTTGTAGATAATATATCATATATAAATATAATGTATGACATATATAATATATGATATATAATATAATGTATGATGTATGTTATATGATATATGGTATGTAATGATATATGATATATATTACATAATATATGCTATATATTATATAACATATTATAAATATATAATTTATGCTATGAATTATATAATGTATATTATATATAACATGCTATATATTGTTGATAATATATGACATATAGCAAATAATATATGATATATAACATTATATATGATATATATTATATATAACGTATGATATATATAATATATGATACACATTATGTATAAGAATATATGTGATATATAGTATAAGATATATGATATATATTATATAAGTTATATATTATATAAAATTATATAATATTCTGTTATATATGATTATAATATATATTATAAATATATCTTAATATATAATATGTATTATATTATATATACAATATATCAGTATATTATATATTATATTATATTATTACTATACATAATGTAATATATTATATAATATTTAATGTAATATGACACATATATATTATAATATATATTATGATATAGTATATATGTTATATAGTATATAATATCTAATATATAATATGTAATTCATAATCTCCAATGTAATATATATTATGTATAATATATTACATGTATGTTATATATAATACATTATATATTATATATTAAATATTTTATATTATATAATATGACATACATGTATTTTATATTATATAATATCTTATATATTTGATATTATATATTATATATTGTTTTATATATATTTTATATTCTTATTATATATAATTATATATGTTACATATTGTTATATATAATAATTATATATTATTATATGTGTTATATTTTATATAATAATATATCATGATATTTTATATTATACATAGTATATATAATATAAGGATGCAGGATGTAAAAGGAAATTATTTATATTTTAAACATATTATATATGTTATATATATTACATTATATATAATTATGTATACATATACAAACATATATATATATGTATATATATATTTCGGGTGACCTGTTTCCATCTCATAACTTATTTTAAGAAGTGCAGTATAGTAATCTGTGGGCTTGGGATTGAGTTTTTGAAACAAAACACTGAGCCTTCAATGACCTTCCTGTACATGTGAAAGCACTCCTTTCTGCCTGGCAGTAGTTGGACCTCAAAATGTGGATTCTGCCTTCATCCTGGAATGTTTATACCCTCTCGCCATGATGATGGGATTAGGGATCTCCTGCCCTTGGTCCTCAGTGCCACTGTCTGTGCTGAGTTTTTCAAAGGTCAGAGCAGATTGAACCTTTGTGGTTTCATTTTCCCTGCTTTGATTTGTCTTATGGGGAACCTGTGTTGCTGCATTCAAGGTATGTTCATACTGGCCTGTCAAATGCAAACTCTTCAAATTGCTAGTTAGTGCTTTCCCAATATGTTATTTAAAACATTATCCTCTGTATTTTCCATATGCAGTTATCAATATGTTTCATGGTTATGTTTTATTCCTCAATTTATATATTTGATTACTGTACCAAGGTGAGTACCTTTGAAATTTTTCTTCATTTAAAAAATATGTATCTTGGCTAAGGCCTCTAATCCCAACACTTTGGGAGGCCAAGGCAAGAGGATCACAAGGTGAGGAGATCAAGACCATCTTGGCCAATACAGTGAAATCCTGTCTCTACTAAAACTAAAAAAAATTAGCCAGGCATGGTGGCAGCTGGTGTAGTCCCAGTGTGGTATAGTCCCAGCTACCTGGGAGGCTGAGGCAGGACAATCAGTTGAACCCGTGAAGCAGAGGGTGCAGTTAGCCTAGATGGAGCCATTGCACCCCAGCCTGTGCAACAGAACAAGACTCTGTCTAAAAACAATTATATATATATAATATATATTATATATATGTGTAATATATAATATATAATATATATTATATAAAATATGTCATAATATATGTAATATATATTATATATATTATGTTATATTTTATATAATATATATTATATTTATTATATATTATGTTATATCATATATAATATATATTATATATATTATACATTATGTTATATTATATATAATATATATTATATATATTATATATTACATATAATATATAATATATATTACATTTATTATATATTACATATAATAAATATATATTATATTTATTATATATATTACATATAATATATAATATAAATATAATATGACATAATCTATATTACATATAATATATATTATTTATATTATATAATGAACTATAGTATATATTATATTTTATGGCATGTATATAATATATATATTATATATTAATTATATAGTATATATAATATATAGTATATATAATATATGTTAAATAAAATATATATTATATAATATATAAATTATATATTATATGATATGTAAATAATATATTACAGGTAATATGTACCATATGTAATAAATATATGAAATATTTTATATAATGTATGATATATGTAATATAATATATGATATATATTATATGATATATGGTATATAATATGACATATGATATATATTATATATTATTCGCTATATATTTTATAATATATGCTATATATTATGCAATATATGATATATATTATATAATATATGCTATATATTATACAATATATGTTATATATTATATATAACATATGATATTTTTTTTAATATATGATATATTCCAGCACTCTGGGAGACCCGAGAGGGGAGGATCGCTTGAGGCCAGGACTTTGTAACCAGCCTGGTCTACACAGCAAGACCCCCATCTCTATAAAAAAATAAAAAATATTTTTAATTCCTGAAAAATGAAATACTAAATTATTTATGAATATATAACTTCAATAAAAGATGAGAAAATGCACCTAGGTCATTAGGACAATTTGTATGAAACAGTATCCAATTTGCTGTCTGTTACTTCTCCTACCTTATCATGTCTAATTTTTTCTCATCTTTGTGAATTCCTGCATCTACAGTAGGCAAAAAAACAAAAATCAAAAGGAATCTTATTCTATTCACAGCCATCAGAAAAATGTGTTACTATTCCTGTAGTCAGTTAGGTTCTAAATCATACATTTGAGATATATTTGAAACTCTTCATAAAGAAAATAAGCATCATATTTCTCACTAAATAGCACCTGAAATATTCCATATGAAAGGAAAAATACAAAAAACTAAACTTTTAATTACTAACCTCCTTAAAGAAAAAGAATTCTATGCGATTAGATATTTGATAATGGATGTCCAATACCTGAGATTTAAATCCCATTTTCTGTGTCCTAACATCTCACCTTCAGAAAATCTCCAATATTGGGTTATTTGGATTATATATTTAAAACTGAATATACTTGAAGATGTGAATGATTTGTTGCTGCAACAAATGGTTTAGCAATTATCTGCAATAAAATGTGTTTCATGAAGAACAGAAAAAGAATATTTCTACTTCAGTCCTTAAAAATTGTGAAAGGACAGCCACAGTCTTAGTTTGTCAATCTTGAATTCTTTTGGTATTTTAATTTCACCAATAGTTCTGGAACTGCTCTTTTTGTATTTCTCAAAATGTTTTGTCTTGCATCGTGCAATAAGGCAGCCACCATCATATGTGACCACTGAGCACTTCTAATGCAGCTAGCCAGAACTGATGTTTTAAGTATAAAGCATCTTGTTCATTTTTATACTAAATCCTGAAATATTGTTTTGAATATACCAGGTTAAATAAAATAGATTAAAATTTATTTCACCTGTTTTTTTTTTAAGTGTAACTACTGGAAAATTTAAAATTACACATATGGTCTGCATCATATTTCTATTAGACAGCACTGGCTCACCGTTCTACTGGTTGGCTAGCTTGTACCTCCAGATAACATCTGATAATCCAATCACTAGCTATCACAAACTAGATCTTTCAGATGTTTCCTATTAAAATGTTCATTTAATTTTGAAATGAATTCCTAGAAAAGCTCATATAATACTATTATAGAAAATCATTAAAATCAACTTAATAATTTGCCCAACATGAAACAGAACTTAAGGTAAATCTACATTTGTTTGGTTAGTATTTATTGTACTGGTAAAGACCAAAGAATTGGTAATGTTCAACAAAATATGAAAATGACAGTGACGTTAACAAAAAATAGCTGGAAACCAAAGAATATTGCTTACGTCACAATCACAGCCAGGAAAATGCAGCTTATTTTACAGCCAGTCCCCAATGTGAAGAATACGTAGAAGCAACAGTAAATAAAAAAAGAAGTATAATACAGAAATGCCTAATATCAAAGAAATTCATGTAACAGAATACTGAACTTCAGTATTTCTAATACATGTATATATACATTCCTGCTAACTGTAGAATATTTCCTGCAAGTTATGGTCCCAGTGCCTCACCAATGGAAGATCTATCTTGTACTATTCAATTCATACTCTCCCTAATAACAGCACTATACTAGCAGGTTCATCATCAAGTGAAGGCTGTTTGCTAGATAACCAAAACCAAGATTGGAAAACTAAAAAGCTGGAGGGAGGGAAAACACAGCCTACAAAATGCTTACAAGATTAGCAGCAAATGATGAAGTAGTAACAAGAGGGGCAGAAAAATAGAAAGATTATCATCGGATTTGGGAATTCAAAGAGAGCTCAGCAAAATACTAGGACATGGCTCATATAAGATGGAATAAGCCTGGAAATACACCCCCCTCCCCAACATTTCAGAACATAAAATCTACAGAAAGAGAGTCCTAATGTATTGAACCTGGTTTCTCCATTGAAACAAAAGTCTTCAAGGAAGGAGAGATACATAAAATTTAACAGGAATACATATGAAGCAGTATCTTTAAAGAATGTAAATATATCAACCAAAAGTAAATTTGAGATTCAAATTTCCATTGCTAAAATCTTTTCAGAGTCAGAACGACATAATTATTATATAACTATTCAAAACAAAACCAAAAACTTACTGGAAAGGAGAACAACTGGTTTGAGAAGAAAAACTTTTCATGGTAGAGCAGAAATAACTGTCAAGGAAAATACTTAGAAAAAGGCATATACAAAGAGTGGCCTAGTTTTACTGCACACGTCTTTGCCATGCAGAAACAGCTAAATCCCATCTGACAACTACTTTCCCTTTCGTGTACCTTGCCTTTAGAGAATAAAATATATCTGGGTTTGATATAGAGGAGACTAATTTTCACATTAAAAAATGATTTTCTTAAAAGCCTGGCCTTACAGTTTAAAAATTATACGATTAAAATCAAGATATTATTCCTATAAAAAGCCAAACTTTAATCCATTTAAATCATGAAACTTAAAACTTAACTTGAAGCAATTTCAATCATGAAACTTAAAACTCCAAATTACTATTGTGAATTAACACTTCTCCACTATTTATCTTGCAATTTTAAAAACACTTCAGAAAGTAGCAAATTTGTAAAACAATAAATAATTCGTACCTATAGTATCCTCATTTTGCCATGCAGTTTTATTTAAATCTCACTTAAAAAGAAATGGAACTCATTCTTAAAGGGTAGAATGTACATGATGTAAAGCAGGCACAGGAAGATTTATCTTTACTTACTGAAAATCAATAGTACAATTCTAAGATTTTTTCCATGAAACTATTGAAATAAGTCCTACTTGAAAAAAGAAATCCCACAAGAGTTAGCAATTAATAAAAACACCAAAATGAGAAATTCCCCAGCATGGAAAATTCCTGTCATAAATGTTGATGTTTATCCAATTAAAAATATATACAACGAATAATATCAATAAATAAATGTATTAGAAGGAAATAATAGATGTTAGTTACGTATACCCAAAACTATACGTATTTTAGGCTCTATATTTACTGAGGCACAGAACTAAAAGAATTTTTAAAGTTCTTTCTATTAGAAACTATTATCAATAGGTTGCATCTTTATGGCCCAACTGAGTTGAAATTCCAAATAAGATCCCTTCAAATTTAATAAATGGCATTCTTCATTAACAGCATTTAAAAAATAATGGCTGAAACACATAATCAACATTACACTGAAGTTCTATCTGAAGACAGAAAAAGTTGCCATCCACACCAAAACTACACATATACCTTCTGATTTTATAGAATTGTTCCAATGTCTTTTCTGTCAATATCATTAAAATCACCCTACCTGTTTGGACCGAGGTCTACCAGGAGAAAATTTTCTCTTAGTAATAGCTGGTTTACCCATGCCAATTTTTGGAGTGACTGAGATGTAAGTTGTTGGCATGATGTTTCCAGCAGAGGAACTAAGAGCTGAAGGGTAATTATGCAGCATGTCATGTGAAGGCAAGTCTGAAGAAGGTGTTGGGGAAGAAGACACATCTGCCTTGCTTATGTCTGCTGATGATGAAAATGATGACTCTGTCTCAGATGATAACTTTATAGATTTGCCTCCTTGGTATGAAACATCTTTCAAACAACGCTCAATTTTAGGAGTCATTTCAGAGTCCATCAATCCAGTAGAAAGCTCAGAATTTTCTTTATGTTCCTTTTCTCCTTGTAGCCTTTCTATAACCAACTGTTCCTCAGGACATAATGAAGTGCTTTCCTCATGTGGGGACACTAAGATATCTAGTGGAAGAGTGACAGATTCAATGACTAATTTTGGAGGCCTTGATTCTTCTTTGGATACCACTGTTTTAGGTTCCTCTAACAACTGCAGTTGCTCTTGCTGCACAGTGATCTGGTGTGTAACGACTTCAATGTTTTCTGTCACTTCCATTTTATCTTCAATTTGATCTTCACCACAAATATGCTTCACTTCAGAAGACATTTTCATTTCTTCACTATCAACCTCATTAGAAATCTGTTTTTCCAATTCGGTATTCACTGTATGTTGGGATGATACTACAAAATTCAGAACATTTGTTATGGTAAGGTACAAACAAATTTTAAATTTTCTAACTGTAGATATATAAAACATTTGGCTACACTAGAACTTAAATCAGAAGGTATTCATCAAAGCAGACAATTATTAAGTGAATGAAAGCCAAAGTATACAAGGATTTATGGATTAGAATTAGCCACACACCAGAAAACCTAATGAAAACATGTTTTATAACTTAAGTACTTCCAAATGTATTGAAAATTACACAGGAAAAGTTCTCATACTCATTTTTTAGTTAAGAAAATGAGGATCAATCATGTTATGTGAGGTACCTAAGTTAAAAAGTAAAGACTGATCTAGAATGTGTAGGCATTTTCTAATAGTAGATACCCAGATGTAACAAAGTTACTATAGACTCAAAAGCACAGACAGAAAAGATTTGCTAACCACCAATATTTATTTTGCTTAACCATACCTGCAAACCTAGCCAAAATATTCTTTGGATATAATCCTTGCTCTTCATCATTGTCTATAAATTAAAAGACTAATCTCAGAAAATCTATAAACTTAGATATCAGAAACATAGTCACTGGTAAATTTTAAATCAGGATACCAGTATGTTAAACC
This sequence comes from Gorilla gorilla gorilla, assembly GCF_029281585.2. Lineage (NCBI taxonomy): Eukaryota > Metazoa > Chordata > Mammalia > Primates > Hominidae > Gorilla > Gorilla gorilla. The sequence continues at coordinate 17,309,338 of NC_073237.2, forward strand.
TTTAACTCAATCTCATCAAGGTAATTTTTAAATTATAGTAAAAAGACACTGCTAGCCTCATTTACCAATCAGTGACTAAAATTTATCTATTTATCTATGTTCTTTTTTTTTTTTTGAAACAGGATCTCAATCTCACTCTGTGACCCAAGCTGGAGTGCAGTAGCACAAATATGGCTCACTGCAGCCTCAACCTCCTGGGCTCAAGTGGTCCTCCCACCTCAGCCTCCCAAACTGCTGGGACTGCAGGCATGTGTCACCATGCCCAGATTTTTTTTTATTTTTGTAGAGACAGGGTCTCACTATATTGCCCAGGCCTATACATGTTCTGATACCAAACTGAAATCTCATCTTCTTTCCCACTTTATTGAAAGACTACAGGTAAGGATAAAAGAAAACTACCAAATAACAGATCTGATAGTACAAAATATTTTTAATCATGACCTCCCCCCTCCAAAAAAAGAAAAACTTTCAAGAGAAACTAACTTACTTTAGATCCATTGTCAATTCTTTTCCAGAATCTCTTAACTAAAAGATTTAGTTACTGTAATGTATATACATACAGCAATTGCAAAAATGTCTTTGGGATAAAGACATTATCTTATAACTCAAACAAATTAGACAATATGAACATACTGCTTACCAGCAATGAGAAGACTATCTGTGTCCTCTATACCCTCAGTGTAGGGAAAGGCTTTCTGAATATGACTCAAAAATCCAGAAGCAAAAGAAGATTAATAAATCTAACTCCATAAAAAAGAAACTTTTGCATGGCAAAAAAAATAATAAAAACAAAGTCAAAAGACACATAATACAGCCTGGATAACATGGTGAGACCCTGTCTCTACAAAAGTAAAAAATTAGCTGGGCTTCGTGGTACACATAACTCCTAGCTAACTCGGGAGGCTGAGGCAGGAATATTGCTTGAGCCCAGGTCAAGGCTACAGTGAACTATGACCATACCACTGTACTATGGCCGGGGTGACAGGGTGAGACACTGTCTCACACAAATAAGCAAAAAAAAAAAAAACAAGAACAAATAAGCTAGCAGATAGTATCTGCATCATGTAACACATATAAAGGCTTACATCCCTCACTTATAAAGAACTCTTAAATTTAGGGAAAAATGCCAAAATCTTCAATAACAGGCAAAACACATGAACAGACAATTCATGAGAAGAAATAAAAGCTGACCCTTAAACACATGAAAAAATGATCAACTTCACCCTTAGGATAAACAAAAATTAAAACTACATTGATACACTACTTTTCACCCAGAAGACAGACAAACATTCAAAAGCTGAGCAAGTCATCCTGTTAGCAAAGACGTAGGAAAAGTTCTCTCACACATCTCTGGTGGCAATGCAAAGTACCATAAGCCCCAAAAAAGGGAATTTGACGGTATCTCACAAAGCTACATATGTGTACACTCCTGAGGCAATAATCCTAGGAATTTACCCTACAGATTTGTCCCTGAGAATTCAAAAACACACATGCACAAAGCCAGGGAGTGTAAAATCATTTATAATGCAAAATATCATAAACTACTGAAATACCATGGGTTACTGAGTAACCCATAGCACAGATACACAATGGAGTGCTATGCAGCTGTTTAAAAGGAGAATGAGATCTCTTGAACTTGCCTAACTTGCCTGGAAGTGATTCCAGATTTTATTACACGAAAAAAGCAACATGCAAAAGAACATATACAACATGCTACCTTCACTGAAAGAGCAATATATCCTCTTATTCTTAGATGAAAAATAACAGGAGGTTTAAAACAGAAAACAATGAAGTTAGTTACTTCCAAGAGGCTGGGGAAAATGCGGTATAAGTAATTAACAAGAGACAGTGACAATTCTGAGTAAAACTTCATATAGTTTTGAGTTTTGAAAGTATACTCATACCTTCTATATTTAAAAAATTAAATCACTAAGAAAAGAAAGGGGAATAAAAATCTATTACTGAGAGCAAACTGAAGCAGACTTGCTTTTTAGATTGAGCAACTGAATAAATGTGCTGTTCTACAACCCAGAATTTTTATTGTAGAAGAACAGACATGCAAGAATGAAAAGGCAAAGAACTCAATGGAGAAGGATAAGAACTGGAGGTGCTGGTATAAATTCATTATTTCTAAGTTATGTATATGTATATGAATATTTATGTGTATATACATAACATGTAGGGGTGTTCAATCTTTTGGCTTTCCTGGACCACATTGAAAGAAGAATCGTCTTGGGCCACACACAAGATACACTAGTACTAATGATAGCTGATGAGCTACACACACACACACACCCACACACACACACCCCCAAAAAAAGAAACACCTCATAATGTTTTAAGAAATTTTATGAATTTCTGTTGGGCCACATTCAAAGCCATCCTGGACCACATGTAGCCTGCGGGCCATGGGTTGGACAAACTTCTGTAAGTGTATACACATGCATGTATTTCCTGACACCACCTGCTGAAAGGGTGAAGAAGCAAACACCCTCCAGTAGCAATGAGCACACCCAGCACCCATTCCCCACTAAAGGAATGTGGGTTACTTATTTAACAATGGACTTATTCCAGGACTGGGGCACGGGAGGTATAAGATGAGCTTGTAACATCTTGTTACACCAAAAAGTATGAAGTGTTCAAATAAGCAGTGAGAGCAGAACACCAGTGCCAGCTTGAAGGAGCAACTGACAGCAAGTATGGGACTATTTGAGCCAAAAAATAATTAGGTAATGAGTTGTAAATGATTGAAGATAATAGGAGTTCATGAGCCAATATTAATAGTAAGTAAGTTTAACATGTGAAAGAAGTGTTCTTGCTTACAAAAGAAAGCAGAGGGCTAACTGGTAAATGTGGTGGGAGTGCGAGAGCTGGAAATGCATCATTTGCAACCAAAAGAAAGCATGTTAAAATGGCATCATCAGGCAGTAAGTTTGTTGTTGTTGTTGCTGTTGTTGTTGTTGCTGTTTTTTGAGACAGAGTCTATCTCTGTCACCCAGGCTGGAGTGTAGTAGCATGAGTTCGACTCACTGCAACCTCTGCCTCCCGGATTCAAGCGATTCTCCTGTCTCAGCATCCTGAGTAGCTGGGATTACATGGCACCCACTACCATGCCTGGCTAATTTTTGTATTTTTAGTACAGACAGGGTTTCACCATGTTGGCCAGGCTGATCTTGAACTCCTGACCTCAACTGATCCACCCACTTCAGCCTCCCAAAGTGCTGGGATTACAGGTGTGAGCCACCACACCCGGGCTAGGGAGTAAGTTTTTCAAATCTAGAAGGAAATTCTGAGGAAAAGCAAGATATTTGCATGGTCTTAAAGTATCCTCACATACTGCTTTATTAGATACAAAGGAGTGGGGAATAGAAATTGGGCAACAGCCTGACCACGTGATTCTCATGAGGGAAAGTGGAATAATGTGTGCTTCCAGCTGTGATACCCTGAGGATGGATCAGCACTTTGCAGTATTCTGGCCAATAATGCATGCCTCTCATCTAATTATAAGGGGTTATCAAAAACAACATGGGGAAATTTCTGTTTGAAAAAAGAAAAAAAGAAGTATATCGAGAAGAACTCTATTCTTCAAAAATACCAATGACAAAAACTAAATCCTAGAATCTACTTGGAGGAAGGGGTAGACTATGAAGGACATAAGATCAAATGACATAACTGGAATATGGCTAGTACATTAGATAAACATACGACATTGATGTAAGTTTAGGAAGTTGATAGCAGGATTGTGATTTTTTTAAGAATATTCCTACTATTAAGAAATACATACTGAAATGGTGGTGAAAAGGCACAATGTATGTAATTAACCCTCAAATAGTAGGGGGTTGGGGGAATAAAGACACACACACAGACACACACAGATAAACACACACACACACACACACAGAGAAAGCGAGAGAGGGCATGCCCAATGATAATGAAATGCTAACAACTGATAAATCTGAGTAAATGGGATACACGTATTATTTTTATTTTTTCCAACTTTTAGAGTTTGAACTTATTTTCAAGTAAAAACTTTCTAAAAACGCATAATATACCAACGAACAGACATTCCTGAGATAAAAATAGGAAAAAAAAAAACCCATCTGACAATGACTGTTTTACAATAAAGATCCTGAAAAGATCACCCCCACTCCAGCTCACCAGGGAGCAGCCCCAAACTAGACTGACAACCCTGTGGGGGCACACTGATTTGCCCCAACATCTCCAGCCTTCACTACAGTGATGTTCGCACACAGTAAACACTCAAATGTTAAATGCAAACAAATGAGCAAATTATGACTCAAGACTACAGAGAGAACTACAGAAGAATTCAACAGCAGAGAAAGATGATCATTCTTCAAATGGTTCAAAGGACAAACCTTTCGATCCATGAAAAACTCTATGGTAACTGTTTCTGTACTTACTTTGTGTTAGGCATTGTGCTGGGCACTTTATAGATACCACTTCAGTAAATCCAACATCCCTGTGAGGTAAGTACCGTTAACCTTCTATACACTGACTTAGGGAAGTTCAACAGGTAGCCAAAGATCATCAATTTAGTAACTGAAAAACTGCAGTTTGACTCCACAGCATAAGCTTTGAACCACCACACTATAGTGCCTTCATAGAGCAGAATAAAAAGATTAAGTATCCAATAGTATTCCCAGAATTTATGTAATTCTGTCACTCTCAAAAGAGAATAGCAGATTACAAAGAGCAAATCGAAAAGAAGCACACCAAAGGGGAGACAGAACAAGCTGAGAAAGACACCCAGAATTCTCTACCAGTTCTCAAGACAATGAAAACCATAATAAAGAAGATTAAGAGCAAGAGACAAAAATTATCCAGTAGTTACTAGATATTATTAGAGAGTGTAAAGAAGGTAATTTTTTAAGTGAATATATTTTTTTAAAAAGGTGCTGGGGCGGGGGGTGGGGGCGGGGATGGGGATTCACACATCTCCCAAAGCTTTCAGGAAGAAAAAAAGGATTATGATTAAATTTTTTCAAGTTAAGATTTTTCTCGTGACAGCATAAACTGAAAAAACTGAAGAAAATGTTTTCAGAGTATAAAAAAGAAAAATTTGTAATATGAAACATTATACTGTGCCAAGTTCTTATAGCCTAAAAGGAACAGTCTCTTTCTGACATGTAGGGTTTCAAAAAATTTATAATTATTTTTAAAGGATCACAACCAAGACTCCAAAAGATTGAGGGTAAAGTTGGAATTAACAGAGGAAATATATTTTTGCAAGAAAATTGTGACAAGGTTTACAATCTAGGTTAATCGAATCAGAGAAAAGGGGAATAAAAACTTCATTTTCAGTGGGGAATGGGAGAAAATTTATATCTTTAATATTTATAATCATTTACATTCACAAAATGAGATTCTGAATTATAAATCATTGCAGGAAGTAAAAGAAGAGAAAAATAGAAAGAAATTATAAGAAAAATTTTGCCTCAAAACAGCCAAGCATTTCAATTGCAACCATCAATCCAAACAGTGACCTCTATTAAGCTTTCAAAAGATACATTTTTATAACACAAAAGAATCCAAAATAAGATGTGAAAAGATAACCATTCAACTGTTAAACTAACACCCTACGTGGCCATAGTGTCAGGCAAAGCAAAATACCTGCCCTTCCTGATCCCTCAACAAAAAACACGTTACATAGAATAAAGAACAATTTTATACTGGTAAAAAGCACAATATATTAACACTGTTGCTAAATAACAGCCACAAGTTATTTGTTTAAAAATACGATAAATTGATAGGAACAATTAATAGTGGTCAGTTGTAACTTGTTGAATCAACAAGTCAAAAAATAAGGTAAAAGGACTTCATCTAACTAAATGAAATTAATAAACACAAATGCTACACCTTTAAAAAGTCAATACTTCAAGTATCAAAACATTTATTTTAAAAAACCTACCTTAGTTAAATTCTCTGATTAAATGAAATGAAAGCATAAATTAACATACTTCAGCACAACTTAAAAAAAACATAGTTATTAGCTAAGGTATATACATACATAAAGTTACAAATACAATAAACTTGGCTTCAGCCAAAGCTATAGCCTAAGGTAAACTTATAGTCTTAAATGTCCTTTTTCCTTAGGAAAGAAAATGAATTACAAATTCAACTTCGTATTAAAGTAAAAAGGCAAGTAGAGGAACTGAGTGAAGATAAGAGTGTAAATATACAAATCAGTCGAACAGCAGAGTTTTTCCTTTCCAATGATAAGTCATTCAGCAAGAGAAGGAATCTGAACTACCTGAGGAAGCAGACCAGAGTTCATCACAATCCTTCAGCCCTCAGGCCCCACTTCCCAGGTAGCCACAGCTGAGCACAGTTACCCAGCAGCTCTTTTTCCCCCAAGGAGAGAAAGCCCCTCCCCTCAACCCCCACCGCTCAGGCAGATGTCTAGTAGAACTTGCTGAAGACCACAGCAGAACCTGGTAATACTGCTTGCAGTTCTAGGTGCCAAACCTCACTGGCGAGGACAGGGTGCAGATACAGGATCTCTCTGCGTCTGCTCCCACCTCTTCCCCACGCCAGGGACCAGGGGTTCTGGCCACATCACCCTCCTTTCCCAGGCCCTCCACCTCCTCCCTAGAGAAAGCAGTTCCGAGAAGGGCAATGACAATGCTGTGCCTTCCACTCCCGCACACGGGCCATCACGCCCTCTCCAGCTCCAGGGAAAACCCGCTCCAGGCCCATGCAGCACCTGAGGGTCATCTCCATCCCTCAACCTCGCGACACCAGCAGTCCAGGAAGACTAAGCTTAAAAGCTAAACCGCACCTTGGATTCCAAGGGCTATCTCCACTACCCCACTGCCCCCAACCCGGCTCTGAACACCTCACCCTGAAGGGGCAGAAGCCAAGTGAGGTAGGAAGTTAGTTAATGAGTTCATCGGCATTTTTTATAATAGCTCAAAATTTTAAAGGACCCAAATGTTCACCAACAGGTGATTCAATACACACAATGTGGTATCTCCAGCACTCAGTAATACAAAAGAATCACTACTGATCTGTGCAGCAATAGGGATGAATTTCAAAATAATTACACCGAGTTAAAGAAGCCAGACCAAAAATGAGTATATACTATATGAAGCTTTTATTAAAAATTCTAGGAAGTGAATACTAATCTATAGTGAAAAAGCAGACTAGGAACACAGAGGGTTTGGGTTTGAACAGCCACAAAGCAAGCCAAGAGGCACCAGGAAACTTTGACGGTGATGACTATGTTCATTATCTTGAAGAGTGTACAGTTTACTGTATGTCAGTTATATGTCAATAAAGCTGCTTTTAAAAAGGTGATGGTAATATATAGATTTGAATAGATATCCGATTTGTCTGTTCTCCATATAAAACATACAGAGGATTTAAAAAAGTAAATAAACAACTTACTTTGCATTTCCAGCCATTGGTTGGTACAGATTTCATAATTCGTTGAGGACAAAAAGTATGATACCCTTTGTCACACGTGTCACACACTAGCATCTTGCTATCTTCTCCCGATTGTCTAAAAAGTAAGATAGCATTAATGATGGCTTATCTTTAAACTTATGTTTTGCAACATAAGTAATCATGAAAATCATCAGTCCTGGGAACTGCACAGTTCATAAATACCTCAATATCTGTTTTGTCTCTGCAGATAGTAACAGAGGTAACCCTGCTATAAGGATTGCCTCCTAAATGGTGATCTTTACTCAATGCTCACCTACGGTTAACTTGCTCTAGCCATTTTAGGATTCCTGCAAAGGAGGAAGGGTTGAGGCAAGATGAATAGCCTCTGATCTTTACTTTTAAAATATAATTTTTGAGAGGAAGGCGTTATAACTGCTAGGTGCTACTGTGTGGAAAGAACAAATCTTGGCACAGCAAATTGAAAAGACTGTCATATAACTTAAAGAGGATCAAATTTGGCATCAGATCTCTATTTGTATTCAGGCTGCTGTTTTCTAGCTGTGTCACTAAACAACTTATACTAAAGCTCTCTGAGTTTCTGGTATAAAACGGGAATAATAAACATTACTGTGATAATTAAATGTAATGCAGTTTCAAGTGCTTAGGATGTCTATTAAGCAATTAAACGCTGAATAATTATTTCAAAAGATGAACCTTGTCATAATTATTAAGAATTATAATTGAAAACCTAAATCCTTTCTTTAAACACTCTTCTGCCCCCAAAGATTGGGCCCCTGTCCTACAGCGTTATCTCTGTTGAGATTTTTGACTATAATCACTTTCAGATACTATGATTTTAAATTCAAGAGGAGGGGAAGAGAAAAAACGGGGAAAGCAAGAAGAGCTGAGAGAGGAATCTCTGAATGAAATCTGTGGGATAAACAGAAGTCAACAGGAAGATGGGTCAGTTGGCCTCCAATTATTATTCAGTTCAACCTCTCCATAAAAAGTCACATGTTTTATCTCTTCAGCTGCATGGAAAGATCTTGGAGGACAAGTACTCTTCCTTCAAGTTCTTTTAATCCTTCCCAAGAAACTGAGTGCAGATACAAGGTATCGAATAAATGTTTACTGAATATTTTATCTAATTTTTACCAAAATATTAAGGTACATATTCCTATTTATGTCACGTAACTCTAAGATATTGATGCTTATTTCTTATAAAACTAAATAATAAAAACAGGCTGATCATGGCAGTTGGGCATAATTCTTGCTGGTTTCAACAAAAATTCTCAGCCTGTAAATGAAGATGCTGGTAACATCCCCAAATTATCATGCTCATTAGAATCATGGGGGTGCAAGCGGAAATCACAGAAAAGACTGGAGAAATGACCAAGAGATGAAATACAATAGGAAAAGATAACCCCCTTACAAATTTTTAAATGCCACATATTTCATTTTCGAATTATGCTGACCAGGATCTACTCAAGGTGCCTTTTAGAGAGATGCAGATGTACATTAAAATAATAGTAGAAATTGTCCTTCCTGGAATGGAAATTCAAACACATGACTGACGTTTTGGCTCAACTCTAATTCTTCTACGTCTGTAGTAACAGGTTTAAATCCTATCACATCCCCTCCCCGGTGCCCCTGAAGACAAGCTACTTTATTCTTCTCATGCTTGTTTTAAATTGTTAATATCACTTATTTTTTAAACTGTTGGTAAATTTAAATTAGCTCTTTAGACTACCAGAGCAATTTAAATGATTAAAATCAGTTTTGTTTAGACTTCTTTCAAAATAATATAAACGTTAATATCCAGTAATTTTCTTAAGTATGATGAAGTCACTCTGAATGAATACAGCCAAAATATGAACAACCTCTATTATATTACACAAACCTTTAGCGCCTAGTAATAGGGTCCCTCTTAAACCCAATACACAGCTTTGAATTGAAATGAAAACTTACTTGCAGTTCTGGCACACTTTGCACTCAGGACATTGCCAACCTGCACGTTTTAATGGAGTAACCGCTATATCCAGGCACATTCCATGATAGTGCTGACCACAAGTAATACAAAAGAACTGATCTAAGAGGTCTCCCGTGCTGTCGCACACTGCACAGTTTGCATCTTCCTTCGCTATAATTAACAGTAAAACAATGAAATTGTTGTATAAGAATTTAATTTTTTTCTGACTATACAGTAAAATCATTTGAAAGGATTTGCATCATGAACCTTTCAGACATTTGAAGTTATTCACCTTGAATTGTCATCTAATCAGAAAGAGGCATCAATAAAAACACTGTAGGGTATTTAATCTAAATGTAATCACATTAAATTTAATCGTATAGTTTTGCAATTATTTGTGGCTATATCTACTTGAGACCATAAGCAGGTCTTCTTTAATTTTCTATTCCTAATGCCAATGATAATGCTGGACACCTAATTAATGCTCAATATATGCTCACTGGAAAGAACCAAACAAGGAAAATACCAACTAAGAAATGCTTTGCAGTGTAACATAAACATTTTCTTTGAATGTTAAATATATTTTGAAATTACAAAATCAGACAAGAGACAAAATTAAGAAACGTTAATATCAATTAGACTAAGATGCTTCTTAAGCAGAAACAGACTATTCAAATCATATAAGGGCTTTTTTTTAATTACTGGAAAATGTCTTATGTGGAAGAACATTAAAGACAGAAGCTACATATTCATACACAAACACATTACTTAATATACTAATTATATATTCTTCTATATTAATTTCTACTTGTAAAAGCATTAAAATCCACATCATTATGGGCATCATCCATCCCTAAATGTGGATTAAAAGAAAATGTACTAACAGTTCTTTTACCATAGAAAACAGAAAATATAAGGATAAACTGCCCTGCGAAATATACAGTTAAACTTATGCATATTGCAAAATAAGAAGGAAAATAATGTATTCTAAAATCATACCAATCTTAGATAATGTATAAAAAATATGCCTGTATATAACAAGTATCACAAAGTATATGAATCTTTTCATTTTTCGAAGGTTTGATCATTCCTATCTACTATTCTGACTCATATGTTCTTTCTTTTCCAGTCAAGCTTATCATACCAACCTTTGATAATATATATAAATATGCCTGTATTTAACAAGTATCACAAAGTATATGAACCATTTTTTTTTCCTTTTTTTTTTTGAGACAGTTTCACTCTGTCACCAAGGCTAGAGAGCAATGGCGCGATCTAGGCTTACTGTAACCTCCGCCTCCCAGGTTCAAGGGATTCTCATGCCTCAGCCTCCCCAGTAGCTGGGATTACAGGCGTGTGCCACCATGCCCACCTAATTTTTATATTTTTAGTAGAGACGGTGTTTCGCCACATAGCCCAGGCTGGTCTCAAACTCCTGAGCTCAAGCAATCCTCCTGCCTCACCCTCCCAAAGTGCTGGGATTACAGGTGTGAGCTACCGCACTCAGACTTTTTTCCATTTTTTGAAAGTTTGGTCAATCCTATCAATTTCTCTCTGGCTCATACATTCTTTCTTTTCCAGTCAAGCATCTTGAAACAGAGTAAAAATATATTTCTTTTATTTGTACCGGAGTCTGCAAACTTTTCCTGAAAAGGGCCAGACAGTAAATATTTTAGGCTTTGTGAGCCATAGCAGTCTCTGACAAAAAGTCAGACCTTTTGTTTTTATTTACACTCTTTTAAAAATGTGAAAATAATTCCTCGCTTGAGGGCAGTACAAAAACAGGCTTCAAAATGTGGACGCTGGCTGGACCTCTGACATACTTCACGAAGGCTGGCTTAGCACCTAATACTCATCTGAAGCTACATTAGTGAGGCTGCCAATGCCCATAGGAAACCCGATTTAGTCTTTGGCTTTTTTGCACTTTGCAGCATTTGCATTGCTAGCCACTCCCACATTAAAACGCCCCTTTCCTTAGTTTCTATCATGGCAACTCTCTCCTAATTTCTCCTTAGTTTTCCCCCACTTTCATCTCATCCTCCTTTGTTGGCTTTTGTACCTATACAATCTTTCTAAATGCTGGAGTTTCTTAGGATTTCATCCTTTTCCTTCTTTCCTAATCCCCCATAGTTTCCCTTTGTGATCACATCAACTCTCATGCCATAAAATGCCACCATGATTCCTAAATCTGTATTATTGGCCCTAGAATTCTTTCATAAACCCCAAACTTTTATTCTTCAAGTCTTACTGGATCTCAATAGCCAGGTGTTCTAAACACTCAATCTCAACTGCTCTAAAGTGAAACTTTTTTAAAAACCCGAAACATCATCCATTTTTCTCAAGAATAGATAAAGGCAGAAACCTTAGTATCATTGTTGACTCTGAACTCAGCCCTGACCCAACACATCCAGCCAGATCCCAATTCTTATGTATTAAACTTCCTACACATCATTCTTCCTTATATGTTTATAGTTTAGTCTATCATATTAGGTTAGTGCAAAAGTAACTGCAGTTTTTGGCATTACTTTTAATGGCGAAGACTGCAATTACCTTTGCACCTACCTAATACTCTGTCTCGCTAACTGCAGTATCTTCTGCATCAAATCATCTCTACTTACGGTTCTGACATCCTCTCTAAATCATTTTCTACACATCCAGAACAATCTTTCAACAATGTAAATCTAATTGTTAACCTCTTTATAAATTAAAACTCCACCAATACCTCATTTTTCACCTAAAAGAAAATCAGAATTTTCAAGTATGAGGCAAAAAGGTCCTTATCTCCCTTTCCAACTGAATCTCAGAACCACTCACTATTTTGTGGTCATGGTGGGTTGTCTGCCATGCACCTCACATAGCATGCTATTCATGTCTGTGTGCTTTTACACATTCTGTTCCCTCTGCTTGAAATTTTGTTTTTCTGCTGTGCTCTCAGCCTTCAAAACTCTGCTCATGGCTGGGAACAGAGGCTCACGCCTGTAATCCCAGCACTCTGGGAGGCCAAAGCAGATGGATAACTTGAGGTCAGGAGTTTGAGACCAGCCGGGCCAACATGGTGAAACCCCATCTATACTAAAAATACAAAATTAGCAGGGTGTGGTGGCACATGCCTGTCCCAGCTACTCAGGAGGCTGAGGCAGGAGAATCGCTTGAACCCAGGAGATGGAGGCTGCAGTGACTAGAGTTTGTGCCATGGCACTACAGCCTGGGGGACAGAGTGAGACCCTGTCTCAAAAAAAAACTCTGCACATTATTTCCTGAATACCTATTACCACACCCAAATACCCATTTAGTAGTTGAATATTACTTTTACCCATATGCTTACAAGAAACTTCTGTTACATAATCATTTATTTACAGCACAACTCTGTGAATCCTTGAAGGACAGGGGCCTTAACTTTTTTAAATTTTTATCCCCAACTGCCTAACATGAATCAAGTCTTATTGAACATATTTTAAGTGAAGGACTTACTGCTAAAATGACTTTTAAATGGCTCTTTAAGTGATAGGCATTTAAAATAAATCATTAATCTAACAATGGAAGCATCATAAATTGGTTCATTTTTGATAGAAAAGACATAACTGGGATCTTATGTTTCTTAATATTAAGAGAGTACTAGTATTTATCTTTCAAAATATGTACATTGAAAAATTGATCTCTTTTTGCTCACCGTAAAACTTTTAAAAATTGGGGGAATACTCAACTAATTATCAGAAACTAATTATCAGATAATCAATTCATTTTTCTATTATACTCTCCTAGGAACACTAAAATGCTTCTGTGAAACTTTCTAGAGTTTGCTCCCCTGACACTTCAGGTTGCCATGGTAGCTACTAGCGACTTGTGGTTTCTGAACAAGTGAAATGTAATTAGTTCAAATCGAGGTATGCAGTAAGCATAAAATGCACACTGGATTCCAAAATCTTAATGGGGAAAAAGTATCTCAAAATTTGAAATATTACTATTTTGGATTACTGAATTAAATAAAATTTACTACAGTTGTTCCCAAATGTTTCCTTTTCCTCAAATTTTTAACATACCCACTAGAAAAATTACTTATGTTGCTCACATTATATTTATACTGCGCAGCACTGTTATATACAACAAAGTTCACTCTGCAACAAGACAACTGTCATTGTCACAAAAATCACTTTTTAGACTATGATGATCTCCACCAATTCCTTACTGACAACCTTGCTGTCTTATCTGATTACTATGGATCATTGGTAATAAATTAGTCAAAGAAAAACATCCATGTAATACATCTGGTGCAAAAGCACTTAATATGCCTTATGTGAAAAACAATATTATTTTTAAAAGCACTACACAAAGAAATGAGGTTGGTTCCAACCCTCCCAGTCAGGGAGAAGATGTGTGGGGATACTGAAACAACCTTATGGAGGTCATGTATAAGAAGATTATCGATACTACTAGATAGGTTTGGTGTCATCACAGAAATTAAATATGAATATTTAGACACACATGTCTGTAAGCCAGAGACATTAAGTTTAAAGCAATAATCAACTAAGAAATTTTTCTTTAAACAGTTGAAAAAGCAAAAAGACAGGCTATAACTAAAGATAATTTAAGAGGGGAGAGGAGTAAAATCCAGGTCTATTTGGCTTCTAAGATCAGGCTCTTGACTACTAATCAAATTGACTCCTCAGTAAACTTTACTAGTGATCAATGAAAGTGATGAGTATTTGAGTATACACAAAAGTAGACATGAAATGCCAACAGTGGCATACAATGAAGCTAAATGGAGTAAAGGGAGCAAGGTTCTTATGGCAGGAGAAAAGTGAGAGGAAACAAAATGATCATCTTTAGAGAAGGTCATTTCCTAAGAGACAGCTGTAAAAAGAGAAGAGATAAATAAAAAAGACAAAAACATTGAGCTTAAATTAGAACAGAGCTTATCACAGATCCTTAAACTTGATGAAACTATTGCTTAAGAAAGCCCAGACAACACATAAGAATAAAAGCATTGGTGAGCAGCAAGAAAAGTCAAAATAGCTGTCATATAGTGTAAATTGAAGAAGGACGAAATCAGCATTGCTTTCTAATTTCCATCACACCCTACCATCTGCCAATTTTCATTACTGGCAGGACACTGGGCTGACTGATTTGTCTATAAAAGAGAATCTCTGGAAAGAAAAAATAAATCATGGATGTCATCCAAAAAGGCTAGACCATATCATTGGCAGGTAGATAAGAAAGGTCAGAAGACTGACAGAATTTAGGGTAAAAGAAAAGCAGCAGGACTTAATGCCAAGAAATACAAAGATAACCAAAGAAAAGAGGCTGGAGTTAAAGCTTAAGTGAAGTAAAAGGAATTAAAGCTAAATGATGAGTAAATACATTGAAGAACAGGGGGTGAATTAAGATGTGTAGCATTTCCATGTTTAAACCTTGCAAAAACTTCTCATTGCAGGCTGAACAGAACCCAAACTCCTTCCCTTGCTTACAAGCCTACATGATCTAGCCTTTGTTCACCTTGACGATGTCTCTACTACCCCCACCTAGTAGGCTACTATGCTCCAAGTAAAATGACATGCTGTCTGTTCATGAATCATGCCAAGTCCACTCCTCAAGTTCTGTGTAGTGGTCTGTTCCCTCTCCCTGGAATGTTCTTTCCTCTTATCTTGCATGATTGGCTTCTTACCATTCACTTTTCCTATTCAGGAAGTATATCTGGTTGTATCTCCTAGATGGATTTTTAGTGTAAAATTTCCAGTCAAGGTTAATGTATCCTTGTATCATCATGAAAACAATGTTGCAACAATGACCAGCCATTTACCTATGACAGAACACCCTAAAAGTGTTTCCTGATGAAAATCTTGGCCTTCTTCGCAGATACTCTCTTTAGTGGATTTCTTTATAATGAGATGCATGATTTTGTTAAATTTCTCAACTTTTATAAAAAGATGTCAACCTTACTCCTAACTCAGTCAACTATCACAGCTACTGCTCTGCCCTTTAGGAAGCAACAGAAAATACATATACTCAATATGTATTATCATTCTCATAACTTAAGCCTTAGATAGGAGGTAAAATAACTACCCTTTTTAAAGCAATTAATATATACAAGGCCCAATGTTATGTGAATTCCATTCATTGTTTTCATTTAACCCTCATAATAACACTATGATTTCAGACAGTATCATTTTAAAAGCATAAAAAGTAACTTCTGCCATGACACACAATTAGGATAGGAAGAAATCTTTATAAAAGATGTTAAAAAGGTGACAAAACATCCTATCTGCAATATTCTTTAAATTATATCCTTGGAACTTAATCCAAGATTATGATCGTCTTAACAGATGGGTCAGAACGCTGTGTAGTTAGAATGCACTGTTTAAGATCCCCAAGGAGGCCGGGCACGATGGCTCACACCTCTGTATCCCAGCAGTTTGGGAGGCTGAGACGGGCAGATCATGAGGTCAGGAGTCCGAGACAAATCTAGCCAACATAGCGAAACCCCGTCTCTACTAAAAATACAAAAAATTAGCCGGGTGTTATGGTGTGCGCCTGTAATCCCACCTACTTGGGAGGCTGAGGCAGGAGAAATCGCCTGAACCCGGAAAGTGGAGTTTGCAGTGAGCCAAGGCCATGCCACTGCATTCCAGCCAGGGTGACAGAGCGAGACTCCGTCTCAAAAAAAAAAAAAAAAAAAAAAAACAAAGGAATCTAATTTAGTCATTTAGGCCTTGATTTTATACCACTGACTTAGTTTGAAGGCTGCTATAAGAAACAGCCCTATGAAACTGGTATTTTTCTACTGCAAGTTGGCTATTTTAAGACAATTTTTCATTGCATTCTATCAAGGGATGTCTTATTATTATACCATTATATCAAGTGATGTTATAAATAGTAAGAATCAGATTAAGGGCTCATATGTCCTTCTTTGTATTGACTGTTGAAAAGGTATGGGGCCAAATTTGTGGTTTGTCTGGAATTACATATTTTTGGGGGGTCTCTCTATTATCTTCATATTTATCCTATCTAAATTTTCCATTGCCAAATTTCCTTACTTATTTTTAGTTTTATCCTATTGCTCATGTATTTTTATGAGTCTCCATAAGTCTATTTTGGAAAAAGGCAGAGTACTCATAATTTTAGTATATCTTTTAGCTTTATGTTGCCATAAACCTTTCATTATATACATGATCAACAACAGCAAATTATCTCACCTCAGTATTTAGTTTATTATTTTACAAACTGATTTATGATTGCTAACATGTAACTGAAGGTATACACTATTAGAACACAGTTTTCAGTAGAAAGTAGCACTGCCATTGAGTAAAAAACTGTTCTAACATTAGAGCAACATTCTTATACAAGTTTGCATGTTGTTTACTGAGGTCTAAAGCATGACTACACAAAAGGCTGAATGAAATTCAGATTCTTACATACACATAAAATTGTTTTATTGAGATGACAAAGTATATTTATTATGCCACCCAGAATATAATCCACTCTGATAACTGCCAGTCTATGCACTTGCTGATGTAACTCAATACATAAATAGTAGCCACATCAGTCGCTGTGCATGAAAGTTCTTCTCTTCCAGATTGAAGAGTGTACAATCTAAAGCATTTTAAAACTTTAAATCCCTTATTAGCTTAAATATAATTTAAAATTTTAGTTTGCCTTACCTATAATTTGTCTGTACACTAGGTTACTAAGGGTGATATGATTACATATGTGGACACAAAATAATTTTAATGGAAAATGAAATTAGGGTACTCAACAAAGATAAAGGGTAATGATCATGTACACTAACCATATTTGAGATTAGTTTAAGCCTGGGGTAGCTATACTTATGTTTCACAGACCTGGAGAAGATAGGAAAAAAAGCTTTTATCAACATTGCTAAGGAACAGGTAAAAGCTAACATTAGGTAACTAAGAGGTGACATAAAAAAGACTGAATAAAATATCATGGAGGTTTCATAATAAGATTGGAAATTCAATAGACTAGGAGAAAAAAGATCCCAAAATATACATGCTCATTGGGAAAACACATAGTAAGAAAAAGGAGAGATCTCTATTTAATGATACAATAGTAGAGTTATAATTTCCTGTATAATGTAAATTTCAAGCATTTAAACATTTTCATTGAATTATAAAATACTATTTGGAAAAGAAAGAAAAACAGCACAACTGCAGATTACAGATGACTAAGATAGATGAATCATGAAAATGTGCCAGCAGAGATTTCTATCACACCTATCAGGGATACACAATTTCCAAGAATTTCAGAAGTATTTTTTGTTCCTATTAACGTAAATCCTGAAATAACACCTGAGTGAACTGTCTTCTAATTCTTCAACTGGATGGCTTTTTAGTGTAAAAGATGTTGAATACTGATTGGCTTTTTAATAATTTTATAGTATATGTCAGAAATACTGCACAGTCCCTATTTACATCTTTCTACAGTGGTTTTTAAAATGTTTTAAGAATAAAAAACATGCAAACTTTATTTGATTTTTCTGAGGAAATAACTTTTTGGATTTAATTTCAATGAAACCGTTGATAACATTTCCCTCCCCAACAATCTCTGGCAACGATCCCTCAGATTTTAAAGATTATGTATTATTACCTTTTAATACAAGTAGAATAACACTCAGGGAATTTACAACATTTGTTATTTTCAGTAAATACATTGGTTGAAGTTTGAAAGTCTATCCGTAGTGAACTTACATCTTTCAGGAGCTTGGTCAATGTGTTCTGGACAAAGCAGGAAGATGTGACTGAAATCCTGAAAGGAGCCGGCTCCCGCAGCACAAGGATAATGATACATCTGGGTACATTTCTCTTCACAGCATTTGATAGTGGCCCCAAAGCGCTTACAAAATGCACATCGCTGAAAGGGGTAAAGGAGAGAAATCTCTTTATAAAACCTTGAAAAGGAATATTCAAATATAAGCTGGGAAGGTATAAAAAGCTCTCTGTGCATCACAAGTAAACAAATTGAACCTGCAAAATATTAAACAAAAGATTCGTTAAAAATAATAAAATCTACATTACTCAATTTAGTGCCTCGTGTGCTACGAACTCACCCTTCCATTCAAATTAGAAAGTTAGAATTTCATTCCTTATATTTTCAAAAATAAATTGTGAAGCATTTTTGAAACAAAACCTAAAGATTTTTTTTTAAAAGCAAATAGTAATATGGTTAAAGGGGCAGGTTTCTATATTGAGGATTATTATAAAGTTTTTAAATCCCACCAAAACTAGTAATAGGAACATATATTATTTATGAGACATATTACTATTTTTTACCCTGCCTAAAAATAAATACAAAATAAACTCATCAATTATAAGTTAACAGGGACACAAATGGTTAAAGACTCACAAAAAAAAAACAACAAAACTACATACTTCAATGTAGCAATCAACTTCAAATTTCTTAACAAAAGATGGAAATGTGGGGGAAAAAATTAGTCATCTGGTATCTTTCCCATTTCAACCTGCCTCCATTATCTTGCAAGTGGTAAAATGCACAGAAATAAGCCCCAAAGAAGAGGGGCAGTCTAGGGCAAGTGAACACATAAGAAGTCAGAAGAAATTATGTAAAATGTTGCATTTACTTATTCAGTTTTCCCTTAGAATGATTCACAAACTCTTCCTCATTCTCCCAAGCCCATTTTGAGCATTATTTTCTTTGAAGAGAGTCTGATGGGCCCTGTACTATACAGTATTAAATCTCTCTGTGGGAAATGACTATCTAACATAAATTTTTGTTTACATCGTTACATGGTACCTACTTGCTTATGCCATTACATGATCAGTTTACCTTTTTCTCATCCTAATCCAAGATCCTTCAATTGAGGCAACATACTATCCTTGTATCCAAAGCACCAAAAATGCTGCTTCAAACAGGCCCTAATAGATAGGTGTTCCTATACATATACCAAAAAGACTTAACTTTTGGTGATCTTGTTTGTGAGTGTGGCTCATAAACAGCTTAGCTGAGATAACTGGAGCCTCACGTAGCAGAGACAGTTGGACCCTGCTAACATTACTGTGGATATCTTCACATGTTACTACACTGACTTTATATTCTGCTAATTAACCAGGGACTACAGTAGTTAAAATTATAATTGTTTTCAATGTTTTATGTGTAAATCTGTATCTCACATACTATCAAACTCTTCATCACTGTCATCAGTCTACTGCATTGAATCAGCGTAACAAAGCTAAATGACTCCTGAGGGCTGAATCAGAAAGAAGAAAAGAAAGAGATACAAAACTTTGGCCGGCCCGGTGGCTCACACCTGTAATCCCGGCACTTTGGAAGGCCAAGGCGGGCGGATCACGAGGTCAGGAGATCGAGACCATCCTGGCTGACACAGTGAAACTCCATCTCTACTGAAAATACAAAAAATTAGCCGGACGTGGTGGCGGGCACCTGTAGTCCCAGCTACTCAGGAGGCTGAAGCAGGAGAAGCTTCTAAATAACTCATAAACACTAATTACTGTTGTGACACTTTAATTTTATATAATATTTATAAGTATACAGAATAACATTTCAGTGCTATTTTGGCACTCAAGGGTATTAATGCATTAGAAACACAGAAAAAAATAAATATTTGTCTTCATTGATAAAGTGTAATAACCAGCTTTTACAAAACAGGTAATTTTTTATATTGTAACTCCCAAGGTATCTAAATATGTTTAGTGCATTAACAGAACCCAGAATTAACTGCAAATACAACACCTTGGTAGTCTAAATGTCCAAACAGAAAGGTCACATAAATGTCGAAAGAAAAAGTACAATCTGTTGAAAAATGTTTGTAACAACTCATTAACATAACTAATTTCTGCTAAATTGTTAAAATCTAAAATCGCTTATTTTGATACCATATGGCAAGTTTTGCAGAAGCCTTTTGCACTAAAAATAATCTTGGCAGATAAAATATAACGAGAGGTAAGTATATAATAACAGAAAATAATTTAAATTGACCAGCTTCTCAATGTCTTTCTCATTTTAGAAACACCAATATGTTCTCTTAATCATATCTGCAATGAAAAATATTATATTAGCTAAACTATTATGAAAAGTACTGGAATATATCTAACATACTAATTTACAATATCATATAAAGATATCAGTGAATAAAAGAAGGAAAATAAAACACTACATTTAGGGGAACGCCTCAAACCCATATGTTACAATTAAATAGCTAATGAAGAGCACTCGGCATTAAAAGAAAATGTTTACTATATATACACAGTCTGGAATGTATCTTCCTACACCAAATAAAAAGGACTTGTAAAATCATAGACAATATCAAAGAATAGATTTCTACAGGGAACTTCTCAAATGTCAACACTCTTATATACTACACATAAAAGAAATCAAGCAAGTTAAGATATTAATAATATAATAAGTAATATATAATACATAAGTAACAATTACAAAGCAAATTAACATTTGGGGAGGAGGGATAAAGTAAACAGCTCTTGGCCGGGCATGGTGGCTCACGCTTTTAACACCAGCACTTTCGGAGGCTGAGGCAGGTGGATCATTTGAGCTCAGGAGTTCGAAACCAGCTTGGGCAACATGGTGAAACTCCATCTCTACAAAAAATACAATAATTAGGTAGGCATGGTGGCATGCACCTATAGTCCCAGCTACTCATGAGCCTGGGGTGGGAAAATTGCTTGAGCCCAGGAGGTTGAGGCTGCAGTGAGCTGTGATCACGCTACTGCACTCTAGCCTGGGCAACAAAAGTGAGAACCTGTCTATAAAAATTAAAAAAAAAAAAGCCCTTAAATGGTTTATCAACTAAATGGTTTATTTGAATCAATAATGAAAATTCCTAGACAGCATTTTTTCTTTTTACTTCTATTCATCATTAAAAAGACAGGGAGTAAGAAAAGGAAAAAAAGTAACATGTTATAATAATATTTTCCCATATTAATCCAAGAACACAATAACAACAACAAAAATTCAGTGAGAACTCATATTACCAATTTTAAGAATGAGTCTGAGGAATTTTGAAAACTTTTATTTAATAGATTGAAATAATCTGTCAAAATGTATCTATAAAACACAACAGAATGAACAAAATTTCTGAGATTAAAGTTGTATCATAAAAAATACCAAGAAGTTAAATATTCCACAGTTCATTTAATTAATTATCCAGTATTTATTCTGTACCAACTATAGCAATGGTTTTAAGCTACGTGCTCTAATAAATAAGTATTGTAAGGCTCCCCATGCTCCAAATTTGTTTTTAATCTTCACCAATCTGTTTCCAGTGTTAGGCAACTAGGATTCTCCCAGGATGCAGTAATAAAGAACAAAGATGGAAAGCAAGAGAAAGAGGTAGAATGACATGAAAATCTGATCCAGAAGGTGCAACGTCTGTTTTACATGAGTACCAGAAAGGGAGAAAATAGGAGGGATGATAATCACCAAAATTCTAAAGGAAAAGTTATGTATATATCTAATAATAAAAGCTAACATTTAATTAAGCATAATCCTCATTCAACAGATGAGGGACCTAAAACCCAAAGAGTCATTATCACTGTTCCACTTATCTCTATATCCCTACAAAAATACTCACTCTTGATCTGTAACAATGCCTCCTTAAACTCCCTGAATGGCAGCTTCAGGTAAAAACTTCCCAGAAAGTTTGAAATAACAAGGATAAAAGGAAAATTCTTGGAGCCACATAAAAAAGGAAACAGATCATTACAAAAAAAGAAGAATCGGGCATCAGTTCTCATTACCAATACTGAATTAAAAAGAAACCCCCCAAAAATCATTATTTTCCTAGGTCTATAAAAAATTATTTAAAACCAAAATTTTAATGTCTGTTAAGCTAACATTCAAGTCCATGGATAACAAATGTAAATAGGTTAAATTCTCTAGTAAAAGGCAGCAATTTTCAAAATATGCAAAATATACTACTTAACACATACACATATTTTACATGTAACTATACTACAGACTTCATTTATGTATGTGTGTGTGTGTGTGTACACATATATAATATAAAATGAATGAAATACTTTGGATATTTGTCCCCACCAAAATTTCATGTTGAAATGTAATCCCCGATGTTGGAGGTGGGGCCTTATGGGAGGTGTTTGGGTCATGGGGGCAAATCCCTCATGGCTTGGTGCTGTCCTTGCGATAACGAGTGAGTTCTCACAAGATCTGGTTGTTCAAAAGTGTATGGCATCTCCACCCGTCTCCTTTGCTCCTGTTCTTGCTATGTGAGATGCCTGCTCCCCCTTCTCCTTCCACCATTATTTCAAACTTTTTTTAAAAATTTATTATTTATTATTTTTTTTCTTTTCGAGACAGAGTTTCACTCTGTTGCCCAGGCTGGAGTGCAATGGCCCGATCTCGGCTCACTGCAACCTCCGCCCCCCAGGTTCAAGCGATTCTCCTGCCTCAGTCTCCTGAGTAGCTGGGATTACAGGCACCTGCTACCGCACCCGGCTAAATGATTTCAAACTTCTTGAAGCCCTCACCAGAAGCAGATGCCAGCACCACACTTCCTGTACTGTCTGCAGAATCATGAGCCAATTAAACCTCTTTTTGTTATCAATTACCCAGCGACAGGTATTTCTTTACAGCAACACAGGAGCGGCTATATATATATATATACTCATACAAATGCACAATGCACAGTGACATACACAATTCAAAAACAGACTTGAGGGGAAAAAACACAAACGCTATCCAAAAAATGCAGGTACAGCAATAATTTCAAAGAAACAGAATTTAAACTAAAAAGCAGTGAACAAGTCAAAGATAATAATTCATAATAACATAAGTTTTATGTTACAGTGTAAATTCCAAAAGAAGCCATAGTCATTAAAGTTTATACACCTAATAAATATATGTCACATGTAGAAAGTAAAGCTGAGTAGAAATAACATGCACAGATTAGACTTTAACATAGCTCTCAAATCAGGATATTAAGTAGATATGAAATAAATAATAACAATGATCGGGTTTGATTCAAACAGACACATAAAATACACACAGATCTCTGAATTCCAAAAATAGAGAAAGCATTCTATTCAAATGTACATAGAATTTTCAAAAAAAAATTCACATGTATGGTCATAAAGAAATGTCCACATATTTTAAAAAGCAGGTATTTCCTAGGTTATATCCAGTAAAAGCAGATGTGTCCCTAGACCTAATACAATAAAAATTAGAAATTCACAATATAAGGAAAAACTTCCAAATCTATCCACTGGCAAAATTTAAAAGTCCTTTCTATATAACGGCAGAGTTTCAATCAAGAAGAAAAATCATGTATTATTTTTAAATGATTAAGAAACATCAAAAAAATCTCTGAGACGTGGCAAATGTGGTATTCAGAGGAAAAAAATATAGCTTCAAACATGCAAAACTGTAAGACTAAAGAATTACAATAAATAATGCCCGATTCAAAAATTAAGCCAATAAGAATCAACATATAATCCATGAGATTCGCAATCTAGGGAAGTAAACCCACCCTAATACTGTGTTTATTAAAATGCTGTTAATGAGATCCGAGGTTTAAACAACTGTTCACTTTAGAAAGTGAAATAAAGATGACTGAAATAAAACCTAATCTATGAAATTATTCTGTATATGAATTGACCTGAAGTAATGAACAGTTCAATGACTGACTCATGACTCTTGTTCTGGTCCAGGCTAATCATTCTAGTTGGCATACTATTAAACACACATTTCTGATTGAAACATCTGCTAAAAAATAACATCAAACGACATTACAAAATCAAAATGGAGACTGCTAAGAGTGGGATTTTTCTCCTGCCAGTATCTTTCCTTTCTGCCACATCCTCCTCCCTGCTGCCACAGCAATCTTTCTAAAGGAATACAAATATATTCTGAATCACACGCAAACCCCTCAATACAGAATGTGTGGTAGGCAGTATTCTAAAATGCCCGCATACCACCAACCCCACCAAATTTCCTACCCTAATACAGAGGCTGTAAATATGATGAAATATCATGGCAAGGATAATGCCATTAATATATTATATGGCAAAGGAATTCTGCAGATGTGATTAAAGCCACCAATCAACTGCCTTTCAATTAATCAAAAGGGAGATTTGTCTAATCTAATCAAATAACCTCTTTGAAAGTGGAGTTTTCTCCAGCTAGTAGCAAAAGGGAAATTCATAGCAAGGGAACATTTCAATACACTGTTTGAAATACAGTGTATCTTTGAAGATAAAATACAAATCTTTGAAGATAAAAAGAGCCAGGAGCAAAAACCAAAGAGTGGCCTCTAGGAACTGAGAGTGACCCAAGCCAATAGGCAGTAAGAAAATGGTGAGCTCAGCAGGGTGTGGTGGCTCATGCCTGTAATCCCAGCACTTTGGGAGGCCAAGGCAGGCGGATCACGAGGTCATGAGATCGAGACCATCCTGGCTAACATGGTAAAACCCCGTTTCTACTAAAAATACAAAAAAAAGAAAAAAGTTAGCCGGCGTGGTGGTGCACGCCTGTAATCCCGGCCACTTGGGAGGCTGAGGCACGAGAATCACTTGAACCCAGGAGGCAGAGGTTGCAGTGAGCTGAGACTGCACCACTGCACTCCAGCCTGTGCGACAGAGCAAGACTCTGTCTCAAAAAAAAAAAAAAAAAAGAAAAAGAAAATGGCGAGCTCAGCCCTATTACTGCATAGAACTGAATTCCTCCCACACCTGAGTGCACCAGAAGAGGATTCACCCCTGGAGCCTCCACCCAGGTAACACCTTGATTTGAATCTTGTGAGACCTTAAACAGAGAGCACAGTTGAGCCTGCCCTGAGTTCTGACCTAAGTAAATGGGTGCTGTTTTAAGATATTAAGTTTATGTTAATTGCTTTATAATAATAGATAACAAATAGAGCAGCATTTCAAGGCCCTCCATGCTTTGGTCTCTGCCAAATCACTATTAGATTTTTAAGATTTTTTTTTTACACATTATACTTACATTACACAATGTCTTAACACTATGAAGTAAAAATGTAAATATTTTAAACTCTGGCTTGGAAATGAGGAGGCAGAATCTCAGAAATTTTCCTAAAATAAAATAGGAGAGGCAAGCTTTCTGAGTCCACAAAAGTGCCCTCTACCTATTGGGTCAAAGAAAAGTAATTTCTCTATTTGTAACAACATACATAAATTATAAACCCTGAAGAAATAGGTCCCTAATAGCTATAATCTTTAACATAACCATAAATAAAAACATGAATAAATCTGACTACATAAAAATGTAAAAACTTCTATGTGGTGAGAACACACATTACAGAAAAAAAAAAATCAAATGACAAAAAATAACCTCCAATTTGAATTACAAATATCTGGAATCCTGGATATATACAAATAAAGCATGTAAGTTATAAAAATGAGTATAATTTTAAAATAGACAAGGATACTTTATACAATTTCATAACTTAAGGAAGACATAAAGTTAGCCAATAAACTATGGGTAATATGCAAGAATCAGTAAGCATTATTATTTGCCAGCAGCTAAGCCAAGTACTTTATAAGAATTACTTTATTCCCATCTATGCCAGGCACAGTGGCTCACGCATGTAATCCCAACACTTTGGAAGGCAGAGGTGGGTGGATCACCTGAGGTCAGGAGTTTTAGACCACCCTGGCCAACATGGTGAGACCCCGTTTCTATTAAAAATACAAAAATTAGCTGGGCCTGGTGGCAGGCGCCTGTAATCCCAGCTACTTGGAAGGCTGAGGCAGGAGAATCAGTTGAACCCAGGAGGTAGAGGTTGCAGTGAGCTGAGATCATGCCACTCCACTCTAGCCTGGGCAACAGAGTGAGACTCCATCTCAAAAACAAAAACAAAAACAAAAAAAGAAATTACTTTATTCCCATCTAACCACCACCACTTTAGGTAGATATCACTATTTTTCATTTCACAAATGAAGCAGAGAGGTTAAATTTCCTTGTTCAAGTCCATGGAGTCAGGAAATGAAAAAGGAACTGAACTCAAGGAGTTCATAATTATTTATATACAAGTAATAAAGACAAATTCATCGACTATGGAAATGTACTGAGTATTTTGTCTTGTTTACATAATGGTTTTTATTTAGGTTGTAAGAAAATAACATATAACCAGGCACGGTGGCTCGTGCATGTAATCCCAGCACTTTGGGAGTCCAAGGCAGGCGGATCACTTGAGACCAGGAGTTCGAGACCAAACTGGCCAACATGGCAAAACCCCATTTCTACCAAAAAAAAAAAATATATATACAAAAATTAGCCAGGCGTGGTGGTGCACACCTGTAATCCTAGCTACTCGAGAGGCTGAGGCAGGAGAATCGCTTGAACCCGGGAGGTGGAGGTTGCAGTGAGCCAAGATTGCACCACTGCATTCCAGCCTGGACAGAGCTGGACTTTGTCTCAAAAAAATAAAAAATAAAAAAGAAAGTAAGAAAAGAAAGTAACCACTTTGGGGTTAGAATCCATAAAATACTCTCAGTGTCAACCAAAAGAAATGTACTGCAATGTTCACAGAACACAATTCATGATGACCTCAAATTGAAAGTCCTCAAAATGCCCAACGGTAAAATAAATAAATTATAGTACTCTTAACAACAGAATACTATATATCAAGGAGAAAAATAAACGACTGGAAGGAACAATTTGGATTTATCTCACAAATATATACGTGAAAGATGACAGATAACAGTACTTAGTAGCTCAATTATACGAAGTACAAAGCCAATTACGCAAAGTACAAACATAGGCAAGACTCACCTATGTTGTTACTAGATGATAGTGCATGTCTCTGGGGAGTTAGGAATAGTAACCAACAGGAGGCTTGAATGGAATGTCTGGGGCGCTATTATTTGTTTCCTGATGTGATTTTGGTATATAGGTTCTAATATTTTGGGTATTCCTAGAAATGTGTACCTATTATTCACTTGCTCTATATATAGCAAAGTGAATTTTATATATAATTCTTCAACATATTTTTAGAAAAATTAAGTTTTTTTAGAAAATTAAGAGAATTTTAGATAAAAACTCAACTTTTAATGGAAAATATTTTCCTTTATCTTTCTCACATGAAATCCTATATCAAGGTTAGTATCCTACCTGGCATCTCTCCAATACTGGGTTAAGAGTTTTTCTTCTCAAGTAACCTGTATTATATTAAGATGATATTAACTGAAATAATCAGATAGATGAATGCACCATAAAGCTAATTCTAAGATATCTGTCCTTAGCCAAAAGCAGAAAAGGGATACACATAACTTCCACATAAAACATCCACCCCCATTTTTTTGGTTATTCTTAAAAGCTCATAATGTATACAATGATAAAATTTATTGTTTCAAATTAGGGTTTTTAAAATTGAAATATTAATTTAAACATGTTTGCTTAACACAACTTTAAAGTTAATAAGAAAACACTGCATATTACAGAAGAGTTAAATACTTCAAAAAGTGGGAAAAAATTTAAAAGCTTTCATTTGAGTAGGAGTAAACACAGACACACTAAGAATCTAGTTGGATACACTTAAATTTAAATCATGTCTTTTAAGAACATAAGAACAGATTATTTGCTTCCTCTTTAGTCCAAAACCTTGGTGTAATTTTAGTCCAAATTTGAAACTAACAGAAGAATATTCAGCTTCTTAAAAGTTTTATTTCAAGAACAGTAAAAGAACTTCTGGTCTTACAAACATTACACAGATAAAACGAGTTTCTCCAAACAGATGTATGTAAAAATCTAGTACATATACCCCCAAGTTGAGTCAATAAGGTGAACCAGATTCTGGTTGAATGGAATCCTTGAAATATAACTTTGGTGAACAAACTGTTTGTGTTTTCCACTTTTCTTAAAAAAGAAGTGATAAAGCAGATTTCCAGTACCTGCCAGCTGACAAAATGTTACTTACCAGGGAAAAACCACTACCAAAAATCAGAATCATAGAAGGGCTATCAGTAAAATTATTAATGCCACAAATTAACATGATGTTAACAGCTGAATTATGCATCAAAAGAGTATTTATATAATCACAGCAAATAACTCAAATCATTTACATCACTAGTAAACTCAAAAAAGATAGCAAAAAGCAACAACATTAAATTTCATTATTGATCTACTATCTTTAACTATTTAATACTAGTACACTTAGTTTTGATTACTTTGAAATTGAAACAAAAACAATAATCTTTTCTTCTTTTAATGACTTTTTCAGTTATAGGAAAGATGATATTAAAAGAAAGTATACAACTATAGCTTAGCTACAGGTATAAAATTGTTTTAAAGGTATGTAATTGTGCTATTGAATTAAAATGAAAACATAAATATCAACTCATGATTTTGAAAAAAAAGTCTTTTTTATGTTTGGTTTTGGTAAAAGGAGAGACAAATAAGTCAGAAGAACAGAAAATACAGAAATAGTCAAACTTTCCCATATTCAATTAGTTTTTGACCAAGGGGCCAAGATAATTCAAGAGAGCAATAAATAATCTTTTAGAATGATTTTGGAACTGCCAAATAATTCATATGGAAAACAAAGAAACATGAATCTTATCTCGTATTCTCTTATCATGTGTAATTTAACCATAAATGGATTTTTTAAACCTACAAGTAACACTGCGGCAAGCAAAGATTTTTTAATAAAGCATAAAGAGCATAATTTTTTCAACTTCCAAAAAATTAACAAATAACAAATGTCATCAATATGAAACCCTCTGCTGTTCAATAAACATTGCTAAATAAATGAAAACAAGTCACACATTAGGCAAAAATATTTATAAAATGCATCTCCAATAACTGACTTGTGTGAATAATATATAAAAAAAATCTCACAACTCAAGAAGATGACAAGCAAATCAACTGGAAAAAAATGGTGGTAGAGACAAAATACTTTAACAGACATGTCACCAAAGATACACAAATGGCAAAAAAACACATAAAAAGAGCCTCAATCTAATTAATCATCAGAGAATGCAAAATCAAACCCACAATAAATTGTCACTAAATGCCAACCAGATGGCTAAAATT
The DNA here is from genome assembly GCF_029281585.2 of Gorilla gorilla gorilla. Taxonomy (NCBI): domain Eukaryota; kingdom Metazoa; phylum Chordata; class Mammalia; order Primates; family Hominidae; genus Gorilla; species Gorilla gorilla. The sequence continues at coordinate 17,338,727 of NC_073237.2, forward strand.
TAGAAACAGTGGCAATATCCAGTGCTGGCAACAATGTACAGCAAATGGAACTCTCAGATCTCTAGAAATGGAAAAGTATACAGACACTTTTTAAGAAACTGTGAAACTGTTTTCCAAAGTTAAGAATATTATTTCCAACAAGTCAGAAATTCCAGTCCTAGGTATTTACCCAAGAAACATGAAAAGATACAGCTACAACGAAGCATGTTACATAAATGCTCACAGCAGCTTTATATACTGGCCAAAAATTGAACGAAACTTAACTGTAAGCTAGTGAATGGACCAATCTCAAAACGATTATGCTAAGCAAAAAAAAGGCAGACGGAAAAGATTCTATACTGTACGGTTCCATTCATATATTAGTCTAGAAAAGGCAAAACTATAGGAAAGCAACAGATCGGTGATTGCCAGGAGCTGGAGTGGGAGGTAGGCAGTAACTTCAAAAGGTCATGAGCGAATTTATGGGTAAAGGGTCTATTCTGTATCTTGACTATGATGGTAATTACATGACTGTTCATATTTACCAAATCACATTCAATACACACCTTAGAAAGGGTGAATTATAGTGTATGCAAAATATACCTTAACAAAACAATGACTCTCACACATAAATTTATTTATTTATTGGGTAACAGCATAGGGACCAATATCAGAATAACTTTCCTAAAATGTCTCAAATCTGAAGAAAATGTAAAAGCTAACTAATTGAAGTTACCTGTAAATAACCAAAAACTGGCTGGAATGGGAGGACATTTTACCCTTGGAAAAAAAGCGGAATATCGTTGGCTAAAATCTATATTTAAATGGAGTTTCAGCCTGGGCGCGATGGCTCCTGCCTGTAATCCCAGCACTCTGGAAGGCCGAGGAAGGTGGACCACCTAAGGCCAGGATTTTGAGAGCAGCCTAGCCAACATGGCAAAACCCCACCTCTACTAAAAATACAAAAATTAGCTGGGTGTGGTGGTGGGCACCTTATAGTCCCAGCTACTTGAGAGGCTGAGGCACGAGAATCGCTTGAACCTGGGAGGTGGAGGTGGCTGTGAGCCGAGATCGCGCCATTGCACTCCAGCCTGGGCGACAGAGACCCTGTCTCAAAATAAAAGAAAAGAAAATTCTACAACTAATAAGTATAGTGATTTCAATGAAAATTTTAGTGGATGGGCTTAACAAGAGATTGGTAGAAAATTGGTCCATCTCCTTGAAAATACATGAATAGTGTATCTATTCTGAGGAACTAAAAGTAAAAACACTGGGAAGAAAACGAACAGACCCTCAGTAATCTACAAAATATCAAATATACTAACATTCATGTAATTAGAGTTACAGAGGAAGAGGAGAGAGAGATGAGACAGAAAAAGAATAAGAAATAAAAGTCAAGCTTTTCACAAATTTGGTGAAAAATATCAACTTACACTTTCAAGAAGCTCAGCAACCCCCGAGCACGATGAATACAAAGAAAACCACACCTAGGCACATCATAGTCAGACTGCTGAAAACCAAAGATAAAGAGAAAATCCTGAAAGCAGCCAGAGAATATCGAAACATTATTATATACATGGGAATAATGATACTACTGACACCACACCTGACTTCTCATTAGAAACCATGGAAGACAGGAAACAATGCAACATCTTTTAAATGCTTGAAGAAGAAGAACATAATCATCCCAGAACTCTATATTCAGGGAAAAAAAGGCAAAAATGAATGCAGACTTCCACTTCCAGACAAAATGCAGAAAATGTACTTTTCCCTGTTCTTTCCACTAAATACAGCTTTGAAAACCCTTGGCCGTGATACATAAGACAAACAAAGGAAGACAACAAAATGTAGAGAGATGGCAGACCAATTAGGGCTTCAGGTGCCAAGAAACACAAGAGGATGAATTCCCTAGGTTTCCTTTCTGACTCATATATACAAGAAAAGTTGCTAGAGAAGCAGACAACTCAGAAACGCCAACAGGCACACACATATGTAAAACTCCAAGAAAATTCTGCTGTCTCTTGTCAAAAAAGCAGGGAAGCGGCAGGCTACCAAGAAAAAAAACTCACAGACAACAACCAACCAGTTTAAGCCAAAGGGTACAAATAAAACCCCAAGACATATACCTTTTGCAAAGACTTAAAAGGAGGACATAGTCAGCCATTCCCCACTCCTACCCACAGACAACATGATACCACAGCAGGCCAAGTGGGGGCACAGGACACTCATACCCACTGAGCAGTAACGTGGCTTCCTCCCTCTAGAGTGTGGGTGGAAAAAAAGTGGGGAGCCTGAGTTCAACACCCACCCAATGATAAGGACATATCCCTATCCCTCCCTCTACAGAGATATGACAGGAGAGGCCTACTGGAGAATCCAAACTCAAAGCACTGCCCAGTGATAACTTAACCACCCCTCCATCCCAGTGTCAGTGGAGGCCAAGTGAAAAGCAGGAACCTTTTGAGCCAGGGTGGTATTCACAAAGGTATAATGCAAGTCCAGAGTTTTCATTCCGACTCAGCATTTACTAGGTGTACGTCTCCATCAATGAGTCAACAAAGGCCTACTATAAAACTGGAATCTTCACATACACCTGGGAGTAGTAACAAGGCTGGGCCCCACCTCCACCCCAAAAGCAAAGTTTCAGATAAATCCTACTAAAAGGGGGGATTTAAATAAAATGCAGAGCTTCAAAACACAACACTTAAATGCAAATGATTCAATCAAATATAACATGTCATACCATACTAAGAACCAGGAAAATGTGGACAAGAATTTGAAAATATAGTTGAAACGTGCAAACCATGAGAATTTATAGATGTCATAATTATCTATCAAAGATTTTAAACTATATATTATAAAACTGCTTCAACAAGCAATTACAGCTGGACACAGTGGCTCACGCCTGTAATCCCAGCACTTTGGGAGGCAGAGGTGGTTGGATCACTAGAGGTCAGGAGTTCGAGACCAGCTTGGCCAACATTGTGAAACCCCATCTGTACTAAAAATACAAAAATTAGCCAGGCATGGTGGTTCACGCCGTGATTCCAGCTACTTGGGAGGCTGAGGCATGAGAATCACTTGAACCCAGGAAGCAGAGGTTGCAGTGAGCTGAGATCATTCTACTGCATTCCAGCCTAGGCAACAGAGCAAGAGTCCACCTCAAAAAAAAAAAAAAAAAAAAAAAAAAAAAAAGCAATTACAAACATAATTTTGAAACAAAGGAAACAATACAAAGTTTCACAAAGAAATCAAGAAAGAAACAAATACCAAGTTGAAAATTAAAAAATATGCTAGCAATAATAAAATACAAACTAAGCTGAACAACAAAATGGGAGAGATTACCCAACCTAGAGAAGAAAATGAACTGATTTAAAAAAAAAAAAAAAAACAGTGGCCAGGTGCGGTCGCTCAGGCCTGTAATCCTAGCACTTTGGGAGGCCGAGATGGGTGCATCACCTCAGGTGAGGAGTTCAAGACCAGCCTGGCCAACGTGGCAAAACCCTGTCTCTAATAAAAATACAAAAGTTAGCTGGGCATGGTGGCACACACCTATAATTCCAGCTACTCAGGAGGCTGAGGAAGGAGAATCACTTAGACCCAGGGGCAGAGGCTGCAGTGAGCTGAGATCGTACCACTTCACTCCAGCCTGGGCAAAAGAGCAAAATTCTGACAATATATAAACAAATAAATATATATATATATATTTTTAAAAAGACATTAAAGACACTTGTGGGACTATAATAAATGATGCAACATTCCTGTCACTGGAATCTCAGAAAAGGAACATGATGCAGCTGAACAATTATTTGAAGACCCACAGATTCAAGAAATTGAATAAATCCTAAGAGGATACACACAAATAAATCAATGCTAATATATATCATAAACTTCTGAAAACTAATGACTAAACTTAAAAACCTTGAGATAAATAAGAGAAATGACACCTTATCCACAGATGAAAAACAACTCAAATGACAGCAGATTTCTCACCTGAAACGATGGAGGCCAGAACAAAGCAGCATAACATTTTTGCAAGTCCTAAAAGAACTGACAACAAAGAATTCTACATCCAGCAAAAACATCCATTAGTAATGAAAGGGAAATCAAGAAATTGTGAGATGAATGACAACTAAAAATTAGTCATGAGACAAAACTACACCAAAAGAATAGTGAGAAAAGTTATTGAACCAGAAAGGAGAATGATAAAAAGAAGGATTCTCAGAACATCCTGAAGGAAGAAAGAACAAACAAATAGTAAAAATATGGGCAATAAAACAGGCTTTACTGTTCCTTGAGTTTCCAAAATAATGTTTAACAATTGAAGCAAAAATTGTTACATGATGCAAAAGCTATGGTGGGTAATACTGTTGATGCATTTCCAAAACTGAAGACAGCTGGCACCAAGCTGGTTGTCACATTCTCAACTGGCATTACAACTACAGTAAAAATAATGTAGAGTATCATTGAGAATATCACTGATGAAGCAGCAAAAATCTTTAATGTTTTAAGTCTTGATCCACGAATACACATCTTTTAATTATCTATGTGACAAAACAAGAAATAAAGCATAAAATAATTGTTACACCATAGTTTTTCTTGAGGAAAGAATTTGTGATCATGTGATTTATAAACTGAAATAACTGCTTTTTTCATGGAACACTGTTTTTACATGTAAGAACAACTAAGAAACCACAATTATTAAAACTTGATTATCTGACATATTTCTTCAAAAATGAATAAAGTGAGCCTGTCACTTCAAGGAAAACAACTTAGAACATGAGTGGACAATAAGAAGATTTGAAAAACTTACAACCAACAATGTAAGCTTAACTAATTCCAATACTTAAAGACTTTTCTGATGAGATCAGTCGATTATAACAAATGTGAATTTTGTTATTTATTAAAAATATGTAGGACTAGGTAAGCTGGCTCACACTTGTAATCCCAGCACTTTGGGATCACTGGAGGTCAGGAGTTCAAGACCAGCCTAGCCAACATAGTGAAACCCCATTTCTACTAAAAATATGAAAATTAGCTGGGCCTGGCGGTGCATGCCTATAGTCTCAGCTACTCAGGAGGCTGAGGCATGAGCATCACCTGAACCCAGGAGATGGATGTGAGCTGAGATCACACCACTGCATTCCAGCCTGGGCAACAGAGTGAGATTCTGTCTCAAACAAACAAAACAAAACAAACAAACAAAAACAACCGTATCAATAGTTGGAATATCTGGATCACTCAGTGAACCAATATTTTCCGAAGACCACTTAGTAATCTTATAAAATCATATATGGGTAAAAGATCCCCTGAAATTGCAAGGTAGTCTAATAAATAATATATATATATATATATATATAGTCTGAGATGGAGTCTCACTCTGTCACCCACGCTGGAGTGCAGTGGCACAATCTCAGCTCACTGCAACCTCCACCTCCTGGGTTCAAGTGATTCTCTGCCTCGGCCTCCCCCGTAGGTGGGATTGCAGGTGACTGCTACGATGCCTGGCTAATTTTTGTATTTTTAGTAGAGATGGGGTTTCACAATCTTGGCCAGGCTGGTCTTGAGCTCCTGACCTCGTGATCCACCCGCTTCAGCCTCCCAAAGTGCTGGGATTACAGGCGTGAACAACTGCGCCCAGCCCATAAATTATAATTTTAAAGGGTAAAGATATAAAGTTCATTGATGGGATTGCAGTCTTCAGATTGCACCAAACCACTTGGAAAACTTGAGAAACTACCACTTCTCAAGCTTTGGTTTAGTATCAAACAGGAATATTCATTAGGGCTTGTGCTTTCATTCTTACAGTATCTTTTAATAAACAGAAGTTATTTCTCAAATGTAGTTGAATGCTCCAATATTTTCCTTTACATTCAGTGCTGTATCTCAAGAACTCTTTTACAAAAGTATTATCCTATATTATCTTTTTAAGTATAAATAAAAATAATTATCTTTTTAAAAGCTTATGAGTTTAAGTGGAAATATGAAGGGCCAAAAGGAATTGGAAGACATTTTCCTACTATTTGTTCTTTCTCTTGATTTTCATGATTCATTATTCTTGTAGAAGTGACCTTACCACAGTATAAGGTTCACTTTTAATCACAGTTCTGCCTTGTAATTTTAGGTGAATTTGTTACAAAATATTATGAAATCTATAGGAAAAGCCAACTTTCAAAGCTATTAAACATTTGACTTAACAGTTGAGGGCAATATTATTCAGAAAAATTTCAATCTCATTCCTCAGCGCAAAAAAGTGAAATAAAACTTTACCACGGCCAAGTCATTAAATTGCTATGTAGAATGGCAATTCAATATATTCTGCCTCTATATCTAACAAAAATTCATAGGATTTGATGATGAAGTCCACAAATGCAAGTCAAAATCACTGCTGACACTATTATATAATAGTTCACTAAAACATGACAGATTTAAATATTTTCTGCAAAGTACCTGCTAATAAATAATACAATGAATAATCAGGCTTTAAACACCTGACATTTAACAAGCTTTGTAAATTTGTCCAACTCAAGTCTTTCTGCTCCACAGTTATTTTTGCCACTATCAACTGTAACGCATCTTAGCGGATTCCACTTCAGGTTGTACTAAGTTAGTGTTTGCTCAACTTTTCTGAAAATATTTTCTTTTGTAGTTGTTTCACATAGACTATGCATAAACACTAATTCTTCAATCACTTCAAACTCAGCACTGACTTCTGGAATATGTAACAACTGAACAGTACTGGTAACACCTATTCATCCATCAAAAGCCTAAGAAAACCATGAAAAATCATTCACCCTTCTTTCCAAAATGACTTGATATTACTCCCAATGTCCTTAACTTTTAGAGCAATTACTCTCACTGAAAGGCTAATAGTCTTTTTTAAAGTTTATTTTCTATGGACACATCTTTGGTTACCATAATAAAACATAATTTAATTAACTACTGTTGGTAATGGTTTTCCTTGCTTGGCTAACAAGCCATTGAAAAACTTACTTTAATTATAGCCTAATTTCCATTTTTTGTTTTTGAGAAGAAATTCTGCTGTGATAAAATTTTGTTTTAATTTACTATTTTTTTTCTTACCTTTAGTTTTATTCCTGTTGGTTGGGAATATTGTGAGAAGTGCCCAGTCTGGCAATGTTGACATATATTATATTCTTTTAGCACAGCCATAGTCTTCTAGCATAACAAATATAATGCTTTGCTATCTAATTTGTTAATAATAATATACATTCCACTATGCCTCTAAAGTGTTACATATAAAGTCCACTTTTCTCCTTTTCTTGTTTTAACATGATAGGTAGGTATGCACTGGTAATGAGAGAAATAAATAAGATGCCAGGGCAATATGTGTGGCACACACACACACACACACACATACTGACAAGCAGTAACTATGTCATTGTGATTCATAGAATGCAGAGCAGCAATTTGAAATATATGTGCTCTCTGCAGCAACCAACTCTGACACTGTAGTGCAACAGAAGTCATATATAATGCCCAAACAATTCACGGAAAGGAAAAGTCACGTGCCTCTCACTTTAACTGAAAAGCTACAAATGATTAATCTTAGTGGGGAAGGAATATCAAAAAGTGAGAAAGGCCTAAAGCTAGGCCTCTTGTACCACTCAGCCAATTATGAATGTAAACGAAAAATTCTTGAATAAAATTAAAAGCACTATGTCAGTGAACATGAAACAATCTTATTGCTAATATGAAGAAAGTTTTAGTGGTCCATATGGAAGATCAAACCAGCCACAACATTCCCTTAAGCAAAAAGCCTAATCCACAGCAAGGCTCTAACCTTCTTCAGTTCTATGAAGGATGAGAGAGGTGAGAAAACTGCAGAAGAAAAACTGGAAGCAAGTAGAGGTTGGCTCATGAGGAAAAATGCTCTTGTCATAACATAAAAGTGGAAAGTGAAGCAGCAAGTGCTGACATGGAAGCTGTAGCAAGTTATCCAGAATATCTATCTAAGATCATTGCTGGAGGTGGCTATACTAAACAAGGTGTTTTATGTAGACAAGAGAGCCTTCCATTAGAAGAAGATGCCATCTAGGACTTTCACAGCTAGAGAGGGAAAATCAATGCCTTGCTTCAAAGGTCAGACTGGGGCCACACCTGTTATTCCAGCACTTTGAGAGGCCAAGGTAAGAGAATCACTTGAGCCCAGGAGTTCAAGGCCAGCCTGGACAACAAGGCGAGACTCTTGTCTCTTTTAAAAATAAATAAATAAATAAATACATAAATAAATAAATAAATAAATAAATAAATAAATAAATAAATAAAAACTGACTCTCTTGTTAGGGGCTAATGCAGCTGGTAACTTGACATTGAAGCTAGTGTTCATTTGCCACTCAAAAAGTCCTAGAGCTCTTAAGAATTATGCTATATCTAATCTGCTTGCTGTCTACATATGGAACAACAGTCGCCTGGATAACAGCACATCTGTTTAGAGGTTGGCTTACTGAATATTTTCAGTCCACTGTCAAGACCTACTGCTAAGGAAAAAACATTCATTTCAAAATATTAGCACTCACTAACAATGGACCAGGTCATTCGAGGGCTTTGATGGATATGTTCAGAAAGAAGAATGTTACTTTCATGCCTGCCAGTACAATACAACATCTATCCTGCAGCCCATGCATCAATGAGAAATTTCAATTTTTAAGTCTTACTGTTTAAGAAATACATTTCAGCCAGGCACAGCGGCTCATGCCTGTAATCCCAGCACTCTGGGACACCAAGGCAGGAGGATCACTTGAAGCTGGGAGTTCGAGAACACCCTGGCCAACATGGCAAAACCCCATCTCTACTAAAAATACAAAAATTAGCCAGGCGTGGTGGCACGCACCTGTAGTCCCAGATACTCGGGGGCTGAGTCAGGAGAATTGCTTGAACTGGGAGGCAGAGGTTGCAGTAAACCAAGATCACACCACTGCACTCCAGCCACGCCAACAAAGCGAGACTCTGTCTCCAAAAAAAAAGTGATTCCTGTAGTAGATTTGGGCAAAATAAACTGAAAACCTTCTGGAAAGGCTTCACCACCGTAGATGTCATTAAGAACATTCATAATTCATGAGAGGAAGTCAAAATATCAACATGAACAGGTGTTTGGAAGAAGTTGATTCCAACTCTCATGGATGACTTTGAGAGGTTCAAGACTCAAGTGGAGGAAGTCACTGCAGATGTAGTGGAAACAGCAAGAGAATTAGAAGTGGAGCCTGAAGATGTGACTGAATTGCTGCAATCTCATGATAAAACTTGCACAGATTAGGAGTTGTTCCTTACAGATGACCCAAGAAAGTGGTTTCTTAAAGATGGAAACTACTCCTGGTGAAAAGGCTGTGAAATTATTGAATGACAACAAAGGATTTAGAATACTATATAACCTTAGCTGTTAAAGCAGTGGCAGGGTTTGAGCTGGCTCCAATTTTGAAAAAAAGTTCTACTTTTGGGTAAAAAATGCTATCAAACAGCATCAAGTGCTACAGAGAAATCTTTCATGAAAGAAAGAGGCAATCAATATAGCAAACTTCATTGTTGTCTTATTGTAAGAAACTGCCAGAGGCACCCCAACTTTCAGCAATCACTGCTGGGATCAGTCAGCAGCCACCAACATCCTCTATCAGCAAGAAATCTTACAATTTACTGAAAGCTCAGATGATCAGTAGCATTTTTTAGCAATAAAGTATTTTTAAATTAAAGTATGCACATTGGTTTTTTAAATATAACGCTATTGAACATTTAATAGACTGCAGTAGAATGTAAACATAATATTTACATGCACTGGTAAACCAAAATATTTGTGTGCCTTGCTTTATGGTGATATTCACTTTATTGTGGTAGTCTATAATGGAACCTACAGTATCTCCAAGGTATGCCTGTATTTACTTTGGTACCAATTCTAGATATACATCTGCATATACTTGGGTATTTAACTTCCTGGTCTCATGTTCCTTAAATAGTTAATAAGAAAGAGTAATTATGAACCATGCAGACCAATTAACAAGCCTAACTTCCAATATTTTCTTCACTCTGAAATAAATATTTCCAACAGTGTATTATGTCAGAAGTTCTCGGTTTTGGGGGTGCTTTATCTTAATTTTTCTGTACTCTATTTTCAACTTCACTGACATAATAAAAGCTCTATCTTCCTTACAAATTTATAAGGAATCAAATGAAATGAAATATATAAAAGTTGTCCTCTTTCTCCCATCTTCAAAAAACTTCCCCCTGCACTTCATTTCCTGTTAGCCCTCTCTCCTTCAACAGACTGGTCTGTAGAAAGAGTCCATACATGGCCTCCCTCCACTCCCTCATCTTCCATTCACTCCTTGTTCCAAGGCCCTCCCAACACCACTGAAACTTTTTTCAATGCCCTTTTTTAAATTTTTTTTTTAAAAGCAAATTCTGCCCCCAACTTTTCATTCTTTCAGTTGAACCACTTTTTTCCAAAACACTGTGCAGATGTAAAAAATACGTAGTTAAGGCCAGGGTCCAGTGGCTCATGCCTGTATTCCCAGCACTGTGGGAGTCTAAGGCAGGAAGATCACAAGTCTGGAGTTCAAGACCAGCCTGGTCAACATGGTGAAACCTCATCTCTACTAAATATACAAAAATAAGCCAGGCATGGTGGCAGGCACCTGTAATCCCAGCTACTCAGGATGCTGAGGCAGGAGAATTGCTTGAACCCAGAAGGCGGAGGGTGCAGTGAGCCAAGATCGCACCACTGCACTCCAGCCTGGGGCAACAAGCAAGACTGTGTGTGTGGGTGGGGGAGGGGAACCTGTTAATCAAAAGAAAAGAAAACAACTCAATTTCAAAATGGGCAAAGGAGGCCTGCCATGGTGGCTCCTATCTATAATCCCAGCACTTTTGGAGGCCAAGGTGGGTGTATCACCTGAGGTCAGGAGTTCAAGACCAGCCTGGCCAACATGGCAAAATCCCGTCTCTACTAAAAACAAAAAAATTGGCCAGGCATGGTGGTGCACGCCTGTAGTCTCAGCTACTCAGGAGGCTGAGGCAGGACAATTGCCTGAACCCAGAAAGTGGAGGTTGCAGTGAGCCGAGATCATGCCACTGCACTCCAGCCTAGGTGACAAGAGTAAGACTCTGTCTCCAAAAAACAAACAAAAATGGGCAAAGGAGCCAGGCGTGGTGGTGCACACATAGAGTCCCAGCTACTCAGAGGCTGAAGTAGGAGGATCACTTGAGCTAGAGGATCACTTGACCCCAGGAGTTCAAGGCTGCAGTGAGCTAGAACTGTGCCACTGCAATCCAGCCTGTGTAACAGAGTAAGACTCCAAAAAAGACAAGGGCAAAGACATGATAAGAGAGAAAAAATAAGTATAAAAGTAAAGACAGAGAGAGTGAGACTTCAAAAAGGAGGACAGGGCAGGGCACAGTGGCCCATGCCTGTAATCCCAGCACTTTGGGAGGCTGTAATGGGAATATCACTTGAGCCCATGGGTTCGAGACCAGCCTAGGCAACACAGCGAGACCCCAGTATCTACAAAAACTAGCCGGGAATGGCTGGGCATGGTGGCTCACACCTGTAATCCTAGCACTTTGGGAGGCCGAGGCAGGCGGATTGCCTGAGCTCAGGAATTCGAGACCAGCTGGGTAACAAGGTGAAACCCCATCTCTACTAAAATATAGAAACTTAGCCAGGGGTGGCAGCATGCGCCTGTAGTCCCAGCTACTTGGGAGGCTGAGGCAGGAGAATCACTTGAACCCAGGAGGCAGAAGTTGCAGTGAGCTGAGATCACACCACTACACCACTTCACTCCAGGCTGGGCAACAGAGCGAGACTCCATCTCAAAAAAAAAAAAAAAAAAAAAACTAAGCTGGGCACAGTGGCTCACACCTATAATCCCAGCATTTTGGGAGGCCGAGGCAGGCAGATCACCTGAGGTCAGGAGTTCAAGGCCAACCTGACCACTATGATGAAACCCCACCTCTACTAAAAACACAAAAATTAGCTGAGCATGGGGGCATGAGACTGTAATCCCAGCTACTCGAGAGGCGGAGACAGGAGAATCGCTTGAACCTGGGAGGCAGAGGTTGCAATGAGCCGAGATCACACCATTGCACTCCAGCCTGGGCAACAAGAGTGAAACTCTGTCTCAAAAAAAAAAAAAAAAAAAAAAAAACTAGCCGGGCACAGTATTGTGCACCTGTATTCCCAGCTACTTGGGAGACTGAGATGGAAGGGTCATTCGGGCCCAGAAATTCGAAGCTGCAGTCAACTATGATTGTGCCAACGCACTCCTGCCTAAGTAACAGAATGAGATAATGTAATTTAAAAAATAAAAGGATAGGTAGGATTTACAGACTGGAAAATGGGAAAAAGATGAGAGTGGAAAAAGGAAGGAGGGGTAGCAAGAATGGCAGGCAGGTAGACAGAAAGGTAAAATTCAGTCATGTTCAAAAGGGAACAAATAAAAGCATTGAAAGGTAAGACAGACCTAGTATATTTATGACTTGAATCCCAAGCTAAGAAATTGGAACGTAATTTAGCAGAGAGACTCCAAAAGTTTTACAGCAAAAAGTATTAGAATCATTTATATACTGGGAAAAAATAGCCTCCTCATTTTAATAATCCAGATTGGGAAATCAGATCTAAAACAGATGTTCAATGGACATCACATTTCTTTTGTAAAAGCAACTTGAAAGGTCAGTCATCAAGTTTTGTTCTGTTTTTAATTCACAATGAAAATCTGACTACTCATTTATTCAACAAATATTTGAGTACCAGCCATGTGCTAGGCACTGTTCTAAACACGCCAATAACATTTATTTAGTGGTACTGATTCTGTACTCTAGAACAATGACTCTTAACTGGGGAGAGGGAGCAATTTTTGCTGCCCAAGGGACATCTGGCAATGTCTAAAGACATTTTTGGTTGTCACGGGGGCAGGGAGGAGGGGAGGGATGTGGGTGTGCTACTATATCTAGTGGGTGGAGGCCAGGAATGCTGCTTAACATCCTACACACAGGACATACTGCCCGTGACAAGGAATTAGCTAGCCCAAAATGTCAATAGTGCCAAAGTTGAATAAACCTGTTCAAGAGCAACACATTTCTATTTCCTCTTCCATAGTAACTGTTAATAAACATTAGTTCCATTTTCTACTATTTCTGTTCTACAATAGAGGCTTTAAAATAGCTTAAGAAATATAACACCATTTTAATAATTTGGCAAGTAGAAGTAAAGATACCATGAATCCTGAGATTTCACTTTCAAAAAATGTATAAGCCACATTTATTTTACAATATAACTTTTAGGAACAAAGTTGTCTTCTCCTTCTGACACTGTTCTCAAAAACTGTGCTAAAAGCTTTGAGTGATGTTTGATTACTCCTTTTATTTTGGGGTCCTTATAGCACTTAATTACCACATTCTGCCAGTTCTTTCCATGTGAATGCCTCACATTTCAATGGATCGTTTTCTAGTACCAATGTATTATCTGAAACATTTTACTAACTGGTTTTTCTGAAGCTCAATGTCCATGTCTCCTTCCCTCCCAAGCTATCCCTACCCATTAATACTGTACTTTTCACCTGCTCAAAAGTCCATATGGTTGCCTGTAACATACCAAATAAGAATCTAATTCCTAAAGCTTGACATTCAAATCCTTTTTTCAACTAGCTACAATCCACTGTTCCAACTCTTTTTTCCACTGCTCTCCCTCAGGAGTAGCCTTTTTTAGCAAAATGACTTATTCTGAGATACACAAACAACCTTTCCAGATCAGAGACATCAAAAGCCATTCAGGCTTCACTGAGACAAAAGATGTGCATTCAACTCAGAATAACAGTAAGGAATCAACTTATAGGGAAACCAGATCTAGCATGTTCTTTAAATATGAGAGATAACCCCGTTGGCTCATGCCACTGTCCTTATTTATAACAGCCCCTATTTGCCTTTCTACTTCTCTGAACTCCTTATCCTTCAAATCTACAATCTTTTCAAAAACCCAAACACACAGTCACCTCAGTCACCACTACCTGCCCTTCTCCTACCCCACCCAATGCCTGTGGCTTTCAGGTCATTTATTTTGCAATAAACTTGTTATCTCAATTTTACTGGTTCTCTTTTAGATTCAGACAGCTGAGATTATGATAGATTCATTAGTAAGCTGAATGGGGAAGAAAAGGATATTTACATTCCCAGGCGAATTTTCAGTGCTTTTTGGAAGATTCTGTTCAATTCACAATTTCCAGAACTGGCAAGTAATAGGTAAATATATACACTCATATATTACTGGTAAGAGTATAAATTGGTATAATTATCCTACAGTGATATCTGCCAACATTGAAAGTCTTTAAAATCTGTATACCCTTTGGCCTAGGAATTCAACTTGAAAATTTATCATAAGTAAATTATAAAAGGTACAAAGGTTTAACTATAAAGACACTCATCTCTGCATTGTTTCTAACTCTCAAAGATTGAGGGGAAGGGGAAAATTCCTTGTCCAATAAAAAAAGACTATTCCGTGAATCATTTATTTAAGTAATGTAATACTCTGCAACTACTAAAATCCTATAGTATCATGGTTATTGACATGTAACTCTTTTAATGGCTTTCTTTCCTAAGCTAAAAAAATGCAAACATGATTCCACATAATGTATTTCAAATATTTGTATACATTTTTCTACTTTTCTATATTTTCTACACATCTATGTATAATTTGTGTGTGTGTGTGTGTGTGTGTATGCATGCATGTAAATATAATATACCTCTAAGTCTTTGTAACCTTAAGATGGTGGGGCAAAATATTTTTATTTTCTGTTGTTGATTATTTAAAATTTAGCTATATTAAATTTTTTCTGATTTAGTAAACATACATAAGGCCTATTTATAGTTGAATGGCAGTCTTACAAAACCTAAGCAACCTTGGTTTACTCTATCTGTGGGAAAAGCATTTTTAGTAGAATGCTTGCACATCTTCCTACATTCCTGTAATCAAACAGTATTTATCATCAACTATGTTGGTGACTCTCACTTTGACATAGGCTGAACCAGAAATCCTAGGAAAAACTAATGACAGAAAGCTAAGGGGAAGGATAGGAAGCCGGGAAACCCTGGGAAAGGAGGGATTATATTACACATGTTATGGGAACTAGTTTGTATGTGCGGGGCACAGAGCATACACTTGGATAAGAAGGCGGTCATAAAACCAGAAAGGCAATAAATAGAATGTTATGAGCATGAACTCTAGATGCAAACTGTTCGGGTTCAATCCCACCTCTGCTTCTTACTACATTTATTACCTTAAGCAAGTCACTTAACTTCTCCCTGCCGTTTCTGCCACATCTGTATAATGGGGATAACAGACCCTACCTTAGAGGGTTGTCACACTAATGAATTCTGAGAATAGTCCCTGGTACTACAGTTAAGTGCTCATTAGTTGTCCACACTCATCATCGTCGTTACTCCCATTACTATGACGTGAAGAGTTGTGCTGCTAGGACGGGAGCAGCAACTTTTCAACACCAATCACTTTTTTAGATGGCCTCCTTTCTAGCCTTGCTAGTTGCCCAAATTCTGAAAAAAACAAGGACTAAGACTCTAGAATGAGATCCGAGAGGCAGACGTGTGTCTCTGTGTGTGTTTGTGTGTGTGTGTAGGTGCGTATGCATGTAGACGAAGGAGGAATCAGGAGTAATGCCAAGAATGAGAATCAAATCTGTATAAGCAGTTCAGAAAAGGGGCATCATGAGTCACTCTTCTCAGTGCTGCCCCAAGGGTTCCACAGTTTGCTCCTTCCATCATTCACTTGGATAAAACCTTTCAATGTCTCTCCATGGCCTTCAGAGTTAAATCAAAACTATTCCTTCAATGACTTAAAATCCATACTACCTCTAAAGCCTCATTTCTTGACTCTCTAGCACGAAGCTCACTGAGCTTCCAGCCCTACCAAATTTCTTCAGTAACAAACTCTCACATCTCAGAGCCTTTGCACATGCTGCTCCCTCTGCCTGAAAAGTAACCTCTACCTCCTCCAACAACAAACTGCTACTCAACCTTCAAAACACAGCTCAAGGATAACTCCAGAGCTCTTTCCTGATTTCAAGCTAAATGCCTCTGCTATATTATCCCCCATGTGCATAACACCACCACTACCACCACCACCACCATCGCCACTAAAACCACGACCACCACCACCACCACTACCACTACCACTACCACCACCACCACCATCACCATTACCACTACCACCACCACCATCACCACCACTACCACCACCATCACCACTACCACCATCATCACCATCACCACCACCACCACTACCACAACCACTACCACTACCACCACCACCACTAAAACCACAACCACTACCACCACCACTACCACCACCACCACCACCACCACCATCACCACTACCACCATCACCATTACCACCACCACCAACACCATCACCACCACCACCACCACCACCACCACCATCACCACTACCACCATCACCATCACCATCACCACCAACACCATCACCACCACCACCATCACCACCACCACCACCACCACCACACTGCACTGATCCACCACTAGCCAATGACTTCTTTAGAGATCTTGTCTTTGGGTATTTCCAGATACTGTCCTATACAGTAACAGATACATTAAAAATAATAATTTTAAAAATTTATTAATCACAGCTGGAAAATACAGTGAACCTACTGACTACACTGGAAACTGATAAAGAAAGGTAAACAAGCAAACATTTATTCTGCCTTTCCCATATGAACAGTTACACTGGGCAACCAAGTAAGAGGTGATGGAAACTTTTCTTTTTATAAAACAGTATTCCAGATAATAAAATGAAGGAGTAACACAACTAGAACATTATCATTTTACAACCCTTAATGAATCAAAGGATCTAGGCATTAGTCACCAACAGTTGCTAGTGTCACAAAAAGAGAAAATCACATTTTGTGACTCCTGATGAAAGAATGCATCACAACTACAAAGCAGTCTTGTAAAATAAGACTGAACCTGACTCTGACCAAGCCTCTGGTTCCAACTACGCATTTGGAAATACAGAAAATAAAGAAACATCAGGGATAAACCTGGTATTGAATCTCAGGAATCAGCAAAATCCTGACTACGGGAACTCTACAGGGCAAATAACCCATTTCTTTAACGAATAAATTGCGAGAATAAAAAGAAAGGTGGTAACCTACAGATTAATAGACTTAATCGCAATATGTAAGCCTTCTTCAAATACTTTTAAAAACTGAGACATGTTTACCTGAACATAGAATATTTGATGATATTATGGATTTAACTGTCAATTTTTTTTTAAGTATGATGGTGGTATTAGGTTTTTCTTAAGCCTTCACTTTTTAGAACTACATTCTCTAATATTTATAAATGATATCACATTATGCCTGAGGCCAGGTGCAGTGGCTCATGCCTGTAATCCCAGCACTTTGGGAGGCTGAGGCAGGTGAACCACCTGAGGTCAGGAGTTCAAGACCAGCCTGGCCAACACAGTGAAACCCCGACTCTACTAAAAATACAAAAATTAGCCTGGCGTGGTAGCACTCACCTATAATCCCAGCTACTTGGGAGGCTGAGGGAGGAGAAGTGCTTGAACCTGAGAGGTGAGGTTGCAGTGAGCTGAGATCACACCACTGCACTCCAGCCCGGGTGACAGAATGAGACTCCATCTCAAAAAAAAATTAATAAAAATAAAAATAAATAAAAGCACAGACCCTACAGAAAAGACTGCCTGGGTTAAAATCCTGTGTCCATGACTCACTCTGAGCCTTAGCTTCCTCAGCTGATAAAAAAGAAAAAAAAAAGGACAATAATAGTCTTTACTTCAGAGGACTTTTGTAAGAATTAAGTGAGTTAAGATGGTTATAACATATAGTTCTCCCAAAACAATGCTTCATAGAAGTTTTCATTATCATCCCCCTTCCCACTTTACAGAAAGAAACACGGACCTGGAGAGGTGAAAAGTGACTTGCTTAATGACTTGAAAACCATCTTCCAGGAACTGTGCTTAGCACTGGTGGCAAAAACTGTCTATTTACCAAAGCGTTTCCTTTTCCTCCTGGCATATGGCTAAACTACATTTCCCAGCTTCCCTTTCACATGACTGGTCTGGACAATGAAATGTGGGCAAAAGTGAAAGATGCCTCTTTACTACTCCCAGGCCTTGTCCCCAAACCTCCCATGCAATCCCTCACCACTTCTCACTCTCATTTGCCAGGTAGACATCAATGCCTAGGGCAACGGAGAAAAGATTAGCCTGAGTCCCAGTATGACTTAACTGTTATTGTGTTACTCTTGAAATTTCGGCCACCATAAAGTCAGTAAGACTGTATTTTTTATGGACTGATCACAACAATCATTATTCCTATTCAACAGTTGGGGAAACTGAAGTATAAAGAAGTCATGGTCAATTATTCAATGGTAGATCCAGAACTTGAACCAGCACTGGCTTAATACAGAGCTCAGGATCTTAAGTGACTTCTGAGATCATAAGACCAGTAAGTGCATCAAGATTTCTAACTTAGAGTAGATACATTTTATATAGAATTTGGTTAAGTATTCCTTAAAATATCACTTTAATATGCCACAAGAATAACCACAGAATAGTGTTACTTTAAAGTAAAAAGATGTAAATAGAAGCCCAAAATGTTAAGTGGGGTTTTACAATCAAGAAGACACACCAGAATAAGATATTTTTAAAATACCATGTACGTTAAAGAGATCATACTTCCTTACCCTAATAGCCATGTAGTACAAGTTTTAACTTTTTAATCAAAAAAATTATTAAAAATATTAAATATACAACTTCTATTGGGTTTTACCTCAGCCATTCCTTTATACTGACAGTTACATAATGTGATTTCAGTTATATATGTAGTTATTGGTAATTTTTCAAAAATAGAATATAATGAAAACTTCATTTCAATCATTACTGAACTGCACCTACATTAATAATGATATACCTATGAAAAGATGTATAACATATACTAGTATGCCAAAAAAAAGTAAGTTACAAAACAGTATTTATAGTATAATTCCATGTGGTTTTTTGTTGCTGTGTTTTTTTTTTTTTTTGAGACAGAGTCTCGCTCTGTGGCCCAGGCTGGAGTGCAGTGGTGCCATCTCGGCTCGCTGCAAGCTCTGCCTCCCGGGTTCACGCCATTCTCCTGCCTCAGCCTCCCAAGTAGCTGGGACTACAGGCGCCCACCACCATGCCCGGCTAATTTTTTGTATTTTTTAGTAGAGACCGGGTTTCACCGTGTTAGCCAGGATGGTCTCGATCTCCTGACCTCATGATCCGCCCGCCTTGGCCTCCCAAAGTGCTGGGATTACAAGTGTGAGCCGCCTTGCCCGGCCTAATTCCATTTGTTTTCAAAGAACATATATGCCTATGTCTGTACTTTTTTTCTAAGTACATACATGTCTTATCTACAAACCAAAAACATCTGGAAAAATATACAAAAAAAGTTTCCAGTGATAACCTCTGGGGAGTAAAACTGAACTTGTGATGTATACCTTTTGTTAGAATTTGAATTTATGAAAAGCACATATATCTTTAGAATAAAAAGTACTTTAAAATAAAGCTCTATCATTTACAGTAATGCAAAGCGATCCAACTCTCAAATTCCCACATAATCATGTTATGTAGTGAAGCTTTCTAGGCTGGGGGAAAAATGTAACCCCTTATAATGAATATATAAATAGATATAATTTCATCAATTTCATTCATTATGGGTATACATTTATACATCTATTTACAAGTAAGTCTGTGTAAATACACATATCCACACCTGCTAAATAAGTATGTTCTGGCCAGGCGTGGTGGATCACGCCTGTAATCCCAACACTTTGGAAGGCCAAGGTGGGTGGATCACCTGAGGTCAGGAGTTCAAGACCAGCCTGGTCGACATGGTGAAACCCTGTCTCTACTAAAAATACAAAAATTAGGCAGGCATGGTGGTGTGTGCCAGTAGTCCCAGCTACTCGGGAGGCTGAGGCAAGAGAATCGCTTGAACCCGGGAGGCTGAGGTTGCAGTAAGCCAAGATTGTGCCACCGCACTCCAGCCTGGGCAACAGAGCGAGACTCTGTCTCAAAAAAACAGAAACAAATGAAAAAAGTATCTAATCAGGAGATTTTGGTAAGTTTTTCAAGCACACCCTTTTTTGTGAAACTGAGTTCTAACCTGAAGAATACCTGGGATTATATGGCGAAAAAACACAATATATTAAAATTTTAAAACAGTTCTTATTTGAGGCTCAAATTTTATGTTTTTGGGACTACTTAGACTTTTTTTTTCCCCCTGAGATGGAGTTTTGCTCCTGTTGCTCAGGCTGGAGTGCAATGGCGTGATCTGGGTTAGTGCAATCTCTGCCTCCCGGGTTCAAGCGATTCTCCTGCCTCAGCCTCCCAAGTAGCTGGGATTGCAGGCATGCACCACCATGCACAGCTAATTTTGTATTTTTAGTAGAGACGGGGTTTCTCCGTGTTGGTCATACTGGTCTCAAACTCCCAACCTCAGGTTATCCGCCTACCTCGGACTCCCAAAGTGCTGGGATTGCAGGCATGAGCCACCACGCCCGACCAACTTTTTGTATTTTTAGTAAAGACGGGGTTTCACCGTGTTAGCCAGGATAGTCTAAATCTCCTGGCCTCGTGATCTGCCCGCCTTAGCCTCCCAAAGTGCTGGGATTATAGGCATGAGCCACTGCGCCCGGCCGAGTGTCACTCTTAATTTTTTAAAATTAAAAGAAATTAAATTTCTCAATTCTGGAGGCTGGAAGTCCCAGCTACTCGGGAGGCCGAGGTAGGAGAATCACTTGAACCTGGGAGGCCGAGGCTGCAGTGAGCCGAGATCGTGCAGCCTGGCGACAGAGTGAGACTGCGTCTCAAAAAAAAAAAAAAATAGTGTCAGTTATGTCACTCAGTTTGTGGTATTTTGTTATGGTAGCTCTAGCAAACTAATAGGAGGGGCCTCTAGTTTACACTATTTAAATTTTCTAATTATTTACTTTTTTTTTTAAACGCCTGGTGGAGTGCAGTGGCACAATCACAGCTTACTGCAGCCTCGAACTCTTGGCCTCAAGCAATCCTCCCAGGTAGCTGGGACTACAGGCATGCACCACCATACCTGGCTAATTTTTATTTTTTGTAGACATGAGGTTTCACTATGTTACTCAGGCTGGTCTTAAACTCTTAAGCTCAAGTGATCCTCCAGCCTTGGACTCCCAAAGTGCTGGGATTACAGGTGTGAGCCACCATGCTCAGCCTACATGAACTTTTTTTAAACTAGCAGGGGTTATGTGAATAGTGGGATTACAGATATTTTCTTCATTATGCTGGTCCATATTTAAATCCTCTCCCCCTCGCAAAAACGGTAAAAATATACAGCCATAAAAAAGAATGGAATCATGTCCTTCGCAGCAACACGGATGGAGCTGGAGGCTACATTCTTTTTCATCCTTTATCCTAAAAGAAGTAACTCAGAACCAGAAAATCAAATACCACATGGTCTCATTTCTAAGTGGGAGCTAAACAATGAGTACATGTGAACATAAAGATGGAAGTAATAGACCAGAGATTCCAAAAGAGAAGGTAGAAGAGGAGGTACACAGGTTGAAAACTACTTACTGGGTACTAGGGTCACTTTGGATGATGGCTGCGCTAGCAGGCCAAACCTCAGCATTACATAATCTAGCCATGTAACGAACCGGCATGTGTACCCCCGAACCTAAAATAAAATAATTTTTTTAAAAACTGGTAAGGAAAAAAGTATTAAATGACATAACTAAATATTCCAGACATCATTCTACCATATGTTGTCCAAGAAAAACCACATTTTACCTTACTGTTTATCTTTTGAAATAAAATATTATGTTAAGATATTTTAAATTTTTACCAGTTCCACAAGGGAACTGGGAAGTAGAAACTGAAGAACACATTTTTAAACAAGTCCTTGGGGATTAAAGAAGTAATAGCTACGAAGTATACAACAGTGTGATGAGTGAATCCTTCTCATATTGGGGTTAAAATGGTCTTGATAGCTACTGCGTACCACAAATCCAATCAAGTTAGGTATTTTGTACACATTATCATTTAATTCTCATTACAACCCATCACAATAGATGTTAATTAGTATGTCCCCAATTTTTCGGATAAGGAAATTCAAGATCAAAGGGATTAAATGGCCAAGGTCATACAACTAAGAAGTGAAAGTGCTGAGACTCAAACCCAAGTTCATGCCTTAAATCCCATGCTGTTTGATATTAAGGACCACTTGTGTTTAACAAATATTAAACACCTGCTACACACACACACTGTGCCAGATGTATAAGATAGAGCCGTGACCCAAGAAACACAGTCACTATTCTCAAAAAACTTAGAATCTCTGCCAGGAGCAGTGGCTCATATCAAATTTCACCAAATATATGTGATATACTGTACAAAAAATATCAAAGTACACCAAATATATATCATATACTGTACATAAAATATCAAAGTACACCAAATATATATTATATACTGTATATAAAACATCAAATTTCACCAAATATATATTAAATGCTGTACATAAAATATAAAAGTTCACCAAATATATATTATATACTGTACATAAAATATCAAATTTCACCAAATATATATAATATACTGTAAATAAAATATCAAACTTCACCAAGTATATATTATATACTGTACATAAAATATGAAATTTCAACAAATATAAGTTTTATACTGTACACAAAATGTCAAAGTACACCAAATATACATTATATACTGTACATAACATAGCAAATTTCACCAAATGTATACTATATACAGTACATAAAATATCAAATTTCACCAAATATATATCATATACGGTACATAAAATATCAAAGCACACCAAATATATATTATATACTGTACATAAAATATCAAATTTCACCAAATATGTATTATATACTGTACATAAAACATCAAAGTACACCAAACATATATTATATACTGTACGTAAAATATCAAATTTCACCAAATATATATAATATCCTGTACATAAAATATCAAACTTCATTAAATATATATCATATCCTGCGCATAAAATATCAAATTTCAACAAATATATGTTATATACTGTGCATAAAAAATCAAATTTCACCAAATATATGTTATATAGTGTACATAAAATATAAAAATTCACCAAATATATATTATATATTGCACATAAAATATCAAATTTCACCAAATATATGTTATATACTGTACAAAATATATCAAAGTACACCAAATATATATCACATACTGTACATAAAATATAAAAGTACACCAAATATATATTATATACTGTACATAAAATATCAAATTTCACCAAATATATGTGATATACTGTACAAAAAATATCAAAATACATCAAATGTATACCATATACTGCACATAAAATAGCAAAGTACAACAAATATATATTATATACTGTACATAAAATATCAAATTTCACCAAACATGTATTATATACTGTACATAAAATATATAAGTTCACCAAAGATATATTATATGCTGTACATAAAATATAAAATTACACCAAATATATGTAATATACTGTACATAAGATATCAAACTTCACCAAATATAAATATTATACTATATATAAAATATGAAATTTCAACAGATATAAGTTTTATACTGTACAGAAAATGTCAAAGTACACAAAATATATATTATATACTGTACAAAAAATATCAAATTTCACCAAATATATACTATGTACTGTACATAAAATATCAAATTTCATCAAATATATACTATTTCATGTACAGAAAATATCAAAGTACACCAAGTATATATTGTATACTGTACCTAAAATATCAAAGTACACCAAATATATATTATATACTGTACATAAAATATCAAATTTCACAAAATATATATAATATACTGTACATAAAATATCAAAGTTCACCAAATATATATTATATACTGTACATAAAATATCACATGTCACCAAATATATGTGATATACTGTACAAAAAATATCAAAGTACACCAAATATATATCATATACTGTACATAAAATATCAAAGTACACAAAATATATATTATATACTGTACATAAAATATCAAATTTCACAAAATATATATAATATACTGTACATAAAATATCAAAGTTCACCAAATATATATTATATACTGTACATAAAATATCAAATTTCACCAAATATATGTGATATACTGTACAAAAAATATCAAAGTACACCAAATGTATATCATATCCTATACATAAAATATCAAACTTCACCAAACATATATCATATACTGTACATAAAATATCAAATTTGAACAAATATATGTTATATACTGTACATAAAAAATCAAATTTCACCAAATATATATTATACAGTGTACATAAAATATAAAAATTCAACAAATATATATTATATACTGCACATAAAATATCAAATTTCACCAAATATATGTTATATACTGTACAAAATATATCAAAATACACCAAATATATATCATTTACTGTACATAAAATATCAAAGTACAACAAATATATTTTATATACTGTATATAAAATATCAAATTTCACCAAATATATATAATATACTGTAAATAAAATATCAAACTTCACCAAGTATATATTATATACTGTGCATAAAATATGAAATTTCAACAAATATGTTTTATACTGTACAGAAAATGTCAAAGTACACCAAATATATATTATATACTGTACATAAAATAGCAAATTTCACGAAATATATACTATATACTGTACATAAAATATCAAATTTCACCAAATATATATCATATACGGTACATAAAATATCAAAGTACACCTAATATATATTACATACTGTACATAAAATATCAAATTTCACCAAATATGTATTATATACTGTACATAAAACATCAAAGTACACCAAACATATATTATATACAGTACATAAAATATCAAATTTCACCAAATATATATAATATCCTGTAGATAAAATATCAAACTTCACCAAACATATACCATATACTGTACATAAAATATCAAATTTGAACAAATATATGTTATATACTGTAAATAAAAAATCAAATTTCACCAAATATATATTATATAGTGTACATAAAATATAAAAATTCAACAAATGTATATTATATACTGCACATAAAATATCAAATTTCACGAAATATATGTTGTATACTGTAAAATATATCAAAATACACAAAATATATATCATATACTGTACATAAAATATAAAAGTACACCAAATATATATTATATACTGTACATAAAATATCAAATTTCACCAAATATATATTATATACTGTACATAAAATATAAAAGTTCACCAAATATATATTATATACTGTACATAAAATATCAAATTTCACCAAATATATGTGATATACTATACAAAAAATATCAAAGTTCACCAAATACATATTATATACTGTACATAAAATATAAAATTTCACCAAATATATGTGATATACTGTACAAAAAATATCAAAGTACAACAAATATATATCATATACTATACATAAAATATCAAAGTACACCAAATATATATTATATACTGTATATAAAATATCAAATTTCACCAAATATATATTATATGCTGTACATAAAATATAAAAGTTCACCAAACATATATTATACACTGTACATAAAATATCAAATTTCACCAAATATATATAATATACTGTAAATAAAATATCAAACTTCACCAAGTATATATTATATACTGTACAAAAAATATGAAATTTCAACAAATATAAGTTTTATACTGTACAGAAAATGTCAAAGTACACCAAATATATATTATATACTGTACGTAAAATAGCAAATTACAACAAATATATACTATACACTGTACATAAATATCAAATTTCACCAAACATATATCATATACGGTACATAAAATATCAAAGTACACCAAATATATATTACATACTGTACATAAAATATCAAATTTCACCAAATATGTATTATATACTGTACATAAAACATCAAAGTACACCAAACGTATATTATATACTGTACATAAAATATCAAATTTCACCAAATATATATAATACCCTGTAGATAAAATATCAAACTTCACCAAACATATATCATATACTGTACATAAAATATCAAATTTGAACAAATATATGTTATATACTGTACATAAAAAATCAAATCTCACAAAATATATATTATATAGTGTACATAAAATATAAAAATTCAACAAATGTATATTATATACTGCACATAAAATATCAAATTTCACCAAATATATGTTGTATACTGTAAAATATATCAAAATACACCAAATATATATCATATACTGTACATAAAATATCAAAGTACACCAAATATATATTATATACTGTACATAAAATATCAAATTTCACCAAATATATACTATGTACTGTACATAAAATATAAAATTTCACCAAATATATACTATTTCATGTACAGAAAATATCAAAGTACACCAAATATATATTGTATACTGTACCTAAAATATCAAAGTACACAAAATATATATTATATACTGTACATAAAATATCAAATTTCACCAAATATATATTATATACTGTACATAAAATATAAAAGTTCACGAAATATAAATTATATACTGTACATAAAATATCAAATTTCACCAAATATATGTGATATACTGTACAAAAAATATCAAAGTACACCAAATGTATAACATGTACTGTACATAAAATATCAAAGTACACCAAATATATATTATATACTGTACATAAAATATCAAATTTCACCAAACATGTATTATATACTGTACATAAAATATATAAGTTCACCAAAGATATATTATATGCTGTACATAAAATATAAAATTTCACCAAATATATGTAATATACTGTACATAAGATATCAACCTTCACCAAATATATATATTATACTATATATAAAATATGAAATTTCAACAGATATAAGTTTTATACTGTACAGAAAATGTCAAATTACACAAAATATATACTATATACTGTACAAAAAATATCAAATTTCACCAAATATATACTATGTACTGTACATAAAATATAAAATTTCACCAAATATATACTATTTCATGTACAGAAAATATCAAAGTACACCAAATATATATTGTATACTGTACCTAAAATATCAAAGTACACAAAATATATATTATATACTGTACATAAAATATCAAATTTCACAAAATATATATAATATACTGTACATAAAATATCAAAGTTCACCAAATATATATTGTATACTGTACATAAGATATCAAATTTCACCAAATATATGTGATATACTGTACAAAAAATATCAAAGTACACCAAATAGATATCATATACTGTACATAAAATATCAAATTACACCTAATATACTATTTCCTGTACATAAAATACCAAAGTACACCAAATATATATAGTATACTGCAAATAAAATATCAAAGTACACCAAGTATATATTATATACTGTATATAAAATATCAAATTTCACCATATATATGTAATATAGTGTACATAAAATATCAAACTTCACCAAATATATATTCTATACTGTACATAAAATATCAAATTTCACCAAATATATGTTATATACCGTACAAAAAATATCAAAGTACACCATATATATCATTTACTGTACATAAAATACCAAACTACCGAAAATATATATTATGTACTGTACATAATATATCAAAGTACACGAAACATATATTATATACTGTAGATAAAATATTAAATTCCACCAAATATATATAATATACTGTACATAAAATATCAAACTGCACCAAATATATATCATGTACTGTAGATAAAATATCATATTTCAAAAAATATGTTATATACTGTACAAAAAATATCAAAGTACACCAAATATATATCATATTCTGTAAATAAAATAACAAATTTCACCAGATATATGATATAAACTGTACAAAAAATATCAAAGTTGATGAAATATGTGTCATATAATATAGATAAAATATCAAAGTACACCAAACATATATTATATACTGTACATAAAATATCAAATTTCACCAAGTATATAATATATCCTGTACATAGAATATCAAAATTCACCAAATTTGCATTATATACTATAGATAAAATATCAAATTTCACCAAATATATAATATATCCTATACAGAATATATCAAAGTACACCAAGTATATATTGAATAATGTACATAAAATATAAAAGTACACCAAATATATATTATATACTGTACATAAAATATCAAATTTCTCCAAATATATATAGTATACTGTACTTAAAATATCAAACTTCACCAAATATATATTAAATACTGTATATAAAATATCGAATTTCACCAAATATATGTTATATACTATACAAAAAATAACAAAGTACAACAAATATATATCATATACTGTACATAAAATATCAAAGTACACTAAATATATATTATATATTGTGAATAAAATATCAAATTTCATCAAATATATGTAATATACTGTACATAAAATGTCAAATTTCACCACATATATATTATATACTGTGCATAAAATACGAAACTACACCAAATATAGATCATATACTGTACATAAAATATCAAATTTCACCAAATATATGTTATATACTGCACAAAAAATATCAAAGTTCGCCATATTTGTTTACTGTACATAAAATATCAAACTTCACCAAATATATATTATATACTGTACATAAAATATCAAATTTCAAAAAATATATGTTATATACTGTACAAAAAATATCAAAGTACACCAAATATATATCATATTCTGTAAATAAACTATCAAAGTCCAACAAATATATATTATATGCTGTACATAAAATATCAAATTTCACCAAATATATTCTATATACTCTAAATAAAATATCAAATTTCACCAAATATATCTCATATACAGTAGATAAAATATCAAAGTACACCAAATATATATAATGTACTGTACATAAAATATGAAATTTCACCAAATATATACTATATAATGTACATAAAGTATCAAATTTCAGCAAATATATATTATATACTGTACATAAAATATCAAAGTACACCAAAAATATATTATATACTGTACATAAAATATCAAATTTCACCAAATATACATTATATACTGCACATAAAATATCAAACTTCACCAAATATATATCATATACTGCACATAAATTGTGAAACTACAACAAACATATATTATATTCAGTACATAAAATATCAATGTACACCAAATATATATGATATATTCTATATAAAATATCTAATTTCAATAAACATATATTATACACTGTACATAAAATATCAAAGAACACCAAATATATATTATATACTATACATAAAATAACAAGTACACATTGTATATTATATACCGTACATAAAGTATAAAATTTCACCAACGGTATATTACATACTGTACTTAAAATATAAAAGTACACCAAATACATAACATATACTGTACATAAAATATCAAATTTCACCAAATATATATTATATACAGTACATAAAATATCAAATTTCACCAAATATATACTATATACTGTACAAAAAATATGGAAGTACACCATATATTATATACTTTACATAATATCTCAATGTACACGAAATATATATTTTATACTGTACATAATATATGAAAGTACACCAAATACATATTATATACTGTACATAAAATATCAAATTTCCCCATATATATGCTATACACTGTACATATCAAATTTCACCAAATATATATTATATACTCTACATAAAATGAGAAATTTCACCAAATATATATTATGTACTGTACATAAAATATCAAATTTCACCAAAAATATATATTATGTACTGTATATAAAATATCAAATTTCACCAAATATATATTATATACTGTACATAAAATATCAAACTACATGAAATATATACTACATACTGTACATAAAATGTCAAATTTCACCAAATATATATTATATACTGCACATAAAATATCAAATTTCACCAAATATATATTAGATACTGCACATAAAATACCAAACTACACCAAATATAGATTATATACTGTACATAAAATATCAAAGTACACCAAATATATATTTCATACTGTACATAAAATATCAAAGTACACCAAATATATAGTATATACTGTACATATAATATCAAATTTCACCAAATATAGATTATCTAATGTATATAAAATATCAAAATACACCAAATATATATATTATACTGTACATGAAATATCAAATTTCACCAAATATATATTATATACTGTACATAAAATATCAAAGTACACCAAATATATATTATATACTCTACATAACATATAAAATTTTACCAAATATATAGAATACACTGCACAAAAAATATCAAACTTCAGCAGATATAAATGATATACTGCACATAAAATATCAAATTACACCCAATATATATTATATACTGTATATAAAATATGAAAGTACACGAAATATATATTATATACTGTACATAAAGTATCAAATTTCTCCAAATATATACTATTTCCTGTACAGAAAATATCAAAGTTCACCAAATATATATTGTACTCTGTATCTATAATATCAAACTACACCAAATATATATTTTGTACTCTACATAAAATATCAAATTTCACCAAATATATATAATACACTGTACATATAATATCAAACTTCACCAAATATATATCATGTATTGTACTTAAAATATCAAAGTTAAACAAACATATATTATATAGTGTACATAAAATATCAAAGTACACCAAATATATATTATATACGGTAAATAAAATATCAAAGTACACCAAATATATATTACATACTGTACATGAAATATCAAAGTACAGCAAATATATATTATATACTGTACATAAAATATCAAATTCCACCAAATATATATCATATACTGCACATAAAATATCAAACTTCACGAAATATATATCACATACTGCACATAAAATATGAAAGTACAGCAAATATATATCATATACTGTACATAAAATATCAAAGGACACCAAATATATATTATATACTGTACATAAAATATCAAAGTACACTAAATGTATATTATATACTGCAGATAAAATATGAAATTACACAAAATACATGTTGTAAACTGTGCAGAAAATATCAAAGTGCAACATATATATATCGTATACTGAACATAAAATATCAAACTTCACCAAATATATATTATATTCTGTGTATAAAATATCAAATTTAACGAAACATGTTATACACTGTACAAAAAATATCAAAGTACCTCAAATAAATATCATATACTGTACATAAAATATAAAAGTACACCAAATATATATTATATACTGTACATAAAATATCAAATTTCACCATATATGCTATACACTGTACATAAAATATGAAATTTCACCAAATATATTTTGTATACTGTACATAAAATATCCAAGAACACCAAATGTATACTATGTACTGTACATAAAATATCAGATTTCACCAAATATATTCTATGTATTGTACATAAAATATCAAATTTCACCAAATATATATTATATACTGTATATAAAATATCAAACTGCACCAAATATATATAATATACTGCACATAAAATATCAAATTTCACAAAATATATGTTATATACTCTACAGAAAATATCAAAGTTCACCAAATATATACCATATAATGTACATAAAACATCAAAGTACATCAAACATATATTATATACTGTACATAAAATATCAAATTTCCCCAAATATATACTATATACTGTACATAAGATATCAAATTTCAACAACTATATTTTATATACTGTACATAAAATATGAAATTTCACCAAATATATATTATATACTGTACAAAAAATTTTAAAGCACACCAAATATATATCATATACGGTACATAAAATATCAAAGTACACCAAACATATATTATATACTGTATGTAAAATATCAATTTTCACCAAATATGTACTATATACTGTACATAAAATATCAAATTTCACCAAATATATATTATATACTGTACATAAAATATCAAAGTACACCAAGTGTATATTATATACTGTGCATAAAATATGAAACTTCACCAAATATATATTATATACTGCACATAAAATATAAAATTTCACCAAACATATATCATATACTGCACGTAAAATATCAAAGTACAACAAATATATATTATATACTGTACATAAAATTTCAAAGTACACCAAATATATATTATATACTGTACACAAAATATCATACTTCACCAAATATATTATATTCTGTACATAAAATATCAAATTTCACCAAATATATTTTGTATACTGTACATAAAATATCCAAGAACACCAAATATATACTATGTACTGTACATAAAATATCAGATTTCACCAAATATATTCTACATATTGTACATAAAATATCAAATTTCACCAAATATATATTATATACTGTATATAAAATATCAAACTGCACCAAATATATATAATATACTGCACATAAAATATCAAATTTCACAAAACATATGTTATATACTGTACAAAAAATATGAAAGTTCACCAAATATATACCATATAATGTACATAAAACATCAAAGTACATCAAACATATATTATATACTGTACATAAAATATCAAATTTCCCCAAATATATACTATATACTGTACAAAAATTATCAAATTTCACCAAATATATACCATATAATGTACATAAAATATCAAAGTACATCAAACATATATTATATGCTGTACATAAAATATCAAATTTCCCCAAATATGTACTATATACTGTACATAAGATATCAAATTTCACAAAATATATTTTATATACTGTACATAAAATATGAAATTTCACCAAAAATATATTATATACTGTACAAAAAATATCAAAGTACACCAAATACATATCATATACCGTACATAAAATATCAAAGTACACCAAACATATATTATATACTGTATGTAAAATATCAATTTTCACCAAATGTATACTATATACAGTACATAAAATATCAAATTTCACCAAATATATATTATATACTGTGCATAAAATATCAAAGTACACCAAATATATATTATATACTGTACATAAAATATCAAATTTCACCAAATATATATTATATACCGCACATAAAATATAAAACTTCACCAAACATATATCATATACTGCACGTAAAATATCAAAGTACAACAAATATATATTATATACTGTACATAAAATATCAAAGTACACCAAATGTATATTATATACTGTACATGAAATATCAAATTACACGAAATATATATTATACACTGTACATAAAATATCAAAGTACACCAAATATATATTATATACTGTTCATAAAATATCAAAGTACACCAAATATATATTATATACTGTACGTAAAATGTCAAAGTACACCAAATATATATTATATACTGTACAAAAAATATCTAAGTATGCCAAATATATATTATATACTGTACATAAAATAACAAAGTACACCAAAAACAAATCATATACTGTACATAAAATATCAAAGTACACAGAATATATATTATATACTGTACATAAAATATCAAATTTCGACAAAAATCTATTATATATTGCACATAAAATATCAAATTTCACCAAATATATATCATATACTGCAGATAAGATATCAAAGTACACCAAATATATATTATATACAGTACATAAAATATCAAACTTCACCAAATATATATTGTATACTGTACATAAAATATCAAATTACACCAAATATATATTACATGCTTTACATAAAATATCTAAGTACACCACATATATATTTTTTACTGTACATAAAATATAAATTCCACCAAATATATATTATATACTGTTCATAAAATATCAAACTTCTCCAAATAAGTATAATATACTGTACAAAAAATATCAAATTTCACCAAATATATGTTATATACTCTACATAAAATATCAAAGTACACCAAATATATATTATATACTGTACATAATATATCAAATTTCACCAAATAAATGTTATAAACTGTACAAAAAATATCAAAGATCACCAAATATGTATCATATACTGTACATAAAATATCAAAGTACACCAAACCTATATTATATACTGCACATAAAATATCAAATTTCACCAAGCATATACTATATCCTGTACATAAAATATCAAATTTCACCAAATATATATTATATACTGTGCATAAAATATCAAAGTACACCAAATATATATTATATACTGTACATAAAATATCAAATTTCACCAAATATATATTATATACCGCACATAAAATATAAAACTTCACCAAACATATATCATATACTGCACGTAAAATATCAAAGTACAACAAATATATATTATATACTGTACATAAAATATCAAAGTACACCAAATGTATATTATATACTGTACATGAAATATCAAATTACACGAAATATATATTATACACTGTACATAAAATATCAAAGTACACCAAATATATATTATATACTGTTCATAAAATATCAAAGTACACCAAATATATATTATATACTGTACGTAAAATGTCAAAGTACACCAAATATATATTATATACTGTACAAAAAATATCTAAGTATGCCAAATATATATTATATACTGTACATAAAATAACAAAGTACACCAAAAACAAATCATATACTGTACATAAAATATCAAAGTACACAGAATATATATTATATACTGTACATAAAATATCAAATTTCGACAAAAATCTATTATATATTGCACATAAAATATCAAATTTCACCAAATATATATCATATACTGCAGATAAGATATCAAAGTACACCAAATATATATTATATACAGTACATAAAATATCAAACTTCACCAAATATATATTGTATACTGTACATAAAATATCAAATTACACCAAATATATATTACATGCTTTACATAAAATATCTAAGTACACCACATATATATTTTTTACTGTACATAAAATATAAATTCCACCAAATATATATTATATACTGTTCATAAAATATCAAACTTCTCCAAATAAGTATAATATACTGTACAAAAAATATCAAATTTCACCAAATATATGTTATATACTCTACATAAAATATCAAAGTACACCAAATATATATTATATACTGTACATAATATATCAAATTTCACCAAATAAATGTTATAAACTGTACAAAAAATATCAAAGATCACCAAATATGTATCATATACTGTACATAAAATATCAAAGTACACCAAACCTATATTATATACTGCACATAAAATATCAAATTTCACCAAGCATATACTATATCCTGTACATAAAATATCAAATTTCACCAAATATGTATTATATACTGCAGATAAAATATCAAATTTCACCGAATATGTTATACACAGTACAAAAAAATCAAATTTCACCAAATATATACCATATAATGTACATAAAATATCAAATTACACCAAATATATATTATATACTGCACATAAAATATCAAACTTCACCAAATATATACTATATACTGTACATAAAATATGAAATTTCACCAAAGATATACAATGTACTGTACATAAAGTATCAAAGTACACCAAATAAATATTATATACTGTACATAAAATCACAAAGTACACCAAATACAAATCATATAGTGTACATAAAATATCAAAGTACACCAAATATATATTATATACTGTACATAAAATATAAAATCCACCAAATATATATTATATACTGTTCATAAAATATCAAACTTCTCCAAATAAGTATAATATACTGTACATAAAATATGAAATTTCACCAAATATATGTTATATACTCTACATATAATATCAAAGTACACCAAATATGTATCACATACTGTACATAAAATATCAAATTTCTCCAAATATATATCATATACTGCACATAAAATATCAATGTACACCAAACATATGTAATATACTGTACATAAAATATCAAGGTACACCAAATATATATTATATATTCTACATAAAATATTAAATTACACCAAAAGTATATTATATACTGTTCATAAAATATCAAAGTACAACAAATATATATTATATACTGTACATAAAATATCAAACTTCACCAAATAGATTAAATTCTGTACATAAAATATCAAATTTAACCAAATATATTTTGTATACTGTACATAAAATATCCAAGAACACCAAATATATACTATGTACAGTACATAAAATATCAGATTTCACCAAATATATTCTATATATTGTACATAAAATATCAAATTTCACCAAATATATATTATATACTGTATATAAAATATCAAACTGCTCCAAATATATGTAATATGCTGCACATAAAATATCAAATTTCACAAAATATATGTTATATACTGTAAAAAAAAATCAAAGTTCACCAAATAAATACCATGTAATGTACATAAAACATCAAAGTACATCAAACATATATTATATACTGTACATAAAATATCAAATTTCCCCAAATATATACTGTATACTGTACAAAAATTATCAAATTTCACCAAATATATGCCATCTAAAGTACATAAAATATCAAAGTACATCAAACATATATTATATGCTGTAGATAAAATATCAAATTTCCCCAAATATGTACTACATACTGTACATAAGATATCAAATTTCACCAAATATATATTATATACTGTACAAAAAATATCAAAGTACACCAAATATATATCATATACCGTACATAAAATATCAAAGTACACCAAACATATATTATATGCTGTATGTAAAATATCAATTTTCACCGAATATATACTATATACAGTACATAAAATATCAAATTTCACCAAATAAATGTTATAAACTGTACAAAAAATATCAAAGATCACCAAATATGTATCATATACTGTACATAAAATATCAAAGTACACCAAACATATATTATATACTGCACATAAAATATCAAATTTCACCAAGAATATACTATATCCTGTACATAAAATATCAAATTTCACCAAATATGTATTATATACTGTAGATAAAATATCAAATTTCACCGAATATATTATATACAGTAGAAAAAAATCAAAGTTCACTAAATATATACCATATAATGTACATAAAATATCAAAGTACACCAAATATATATTATATACTGCACATAAAATATCAAACTTCACCAAATATATACTATATACTGTACATAAAATATGAAATTTCACCAAAGATATAGTTTGTACTGTACCTAAAGTATCAAAGTACACCAAATATATATTATATACTGTACATAAAAACACAAAGTACACCAAATACAAATCATGTAGTGTACATAAAATATCAAAGTACACCAAATATATATTATATACTGTACATAAAATATAAATTCCACAAAATATATATTATATACTGTTCATAAAATATCAAACTTCTCCAAATAAGTATAATATACTGTACATAAAATATGAAATTTCACCAAATATATGTTATATACTCTAAATATAATCTCAAAGTACACCAAATATATATTTCATACTGTACATAAAATATCAAAATTCTCCAAATATATATCATATACTGCACATAAAATATCAATGTACACCAAACATATATAATATACTGTACATAAAATATCAAGGTACACCAAATATATATTATACATTCTACATAAAATATTAAATTACACCAAAATTATATTATATACTGTTCATAAAATATCAAAGTACAACAAATATATGTTATATACCGTACATAAAATATCAAACTTCACCAAATATATTATATTCAGTACATGAAATACCAAATTTAACCAAATAAATTTAGTATACTGTACATAACATATCCAAGAACACCAAATATATACTATGTACTGTACATAAAGTATCAAAGTACACCAAATATATATTATATACTGTACATAAAATATAAAAGTACACCAAATATATATTAAATACTGTACATAACATATCAAAGTACCCCCAATATATATTATATACTGTACATAAAATATCCAGTTTCACCAAGTATATATTATATACTGCACATAAAGTATCAAACTTCAACAAATTTACATCATATACTGCACATAAAATAGCAAAGTACACCAAATATATACTATATACTGTACATAAAATATCAAAGTATACTTAATATATGTTATACACTGCACAAAATATATGAAAGTACTCCAAATATATATCGTATACTCCACAAAAAATATCAAAGTACAGCAAATATTATATTATATACCGTACATAAAATATCAAATTTCACCAAACATATACTATTTACTGTACAGAATATATCAAAGTACACCAAAAATATATTGAATAGTGTACATAAAATATCAAAGTATACCAAATTTATATTATATACTGTACATAAAATACAAAATTTCACCAAATATATATAGCATACTGTGCATAAAATATGAAACTTCACCTAATATATATTATATACTGTACATAAAATATCAAATTTCACCAAGCATATGTTATATATTGTACAAAAAATATCAAAGAGCACCAAATATATATCATATACTGTACATAAAATATGAAAGCACACCAAATATATATTATATACTGTACATAAAATAGCAAATTTCACCACATATATATTATATACCGTACATGAAATACCAAACTGCACCAAATACAGATCATATTCTGTACATAAAATATCAAAGTACACCAAACATATATTATATAATGCAAATAAAATATCAAAGTACACCAAATATATATTTTATACTGTACATAAAATATCAAATTTCACCAAATATATATTACATACTGCACATAAAATATCAAACTTCACCAAATATACATCATATACTGCACTTAAAATATCAAAGTACACCAAACATATAATATATACTGTACGTAAAATATCAAACTTCACCAAATATATATCATATACTGCACATAAAATATCAAACTTCTAATATATATCATATACTGCACATAAAATATTAAAGTACAGCAAATATATATTACATACTGTTCATAAAATATCAAAGTACACCAAATATATATTATATACTGTACATAAAATATCAAAATACAGCAATTATATATTAAATACTGTACTTAAAATATCAAAGTACACAAAATATATATTATATACTGCACATAAAATATCAAAGTACACCAAATATATATTATATACTGTAGATAAAATATCAAAGTATATCAAATATATATTACATACTGCACATAAAATATCAAACTTCACCAAATATATATCATACACTGCACATAAAATATCAACGTACACCAAATATATACTATGTACTGTTCATAAAATATCAAAGTACACAAGATATATATTATATAAAGTACATAAAATATCAAAGTACACCAAAAATATGTTATATATTGTAAAAAAAAATCAAAGTACACCAAATATATATCATATACTCCACTTAAAATGTATGTTATATACTGTACAAAAAACATCAAAGTACACCAAATATATATCATATACTGTACATAAAATATCAAAGAACACCAAATATATATTATATACTGTACATAAAATATCAAATTTCACCAAATATATATTATATACAGTAAATAAAATATCAAATTTCACCAAATATATATTATATACTGCACATAAAATACACACTTCATCAAATATACATAATATACAGCACATAAAATATAAAAGTACATCAAATATATATTATATACTATACATAAAATATCAAAGTACACCAAATATATATTATATACTATACATAAAATATCAATATACACCAAATATATATTATATACTGTACATAAAATATCAAATTACACCGAATATATATTATATACTGTACATAAGATATCAAATTTCTCCAAATATACTTATATACTGCACATAAAATATCAAACTTCAAATATATGTCACATACTGCACATATAATATCAAAGTACACCAAATATTTATTATATACTGTTCATAAAATATCAAAGTACACCAAATATATATTATATACTGTACATAAAATATCAAAATACAGCAAATATATATTAAATACCGTACATTAAATATCAAAGTACACAAAATATATATTATGTACTGCACATAAAATATCAAAGTTCACCAAATATATATTATACACAGTATGTAAAATATCAAAGTACACCAAACATATACTATATACTGTACATAAAATACCAAATTACACCAAATATATATTATATACTGTACATAAAATTTCAAATTTCACCATATATAATATATACTGTACATAAAATATCAAACTTCACCAAATATATATTACATACAGTACATAAAATACCAAATTTCACAAATTAAATATTATGTACTGTACATAAAACATCAAAGTCCAGCAGATATATGTTATATACTGTACAAAAAATATCAAAGTACACAAATTATATATCATAGACTGTACATAAAATATATGTTATATACTGTACAAAATATATCAAAGTACACCAAATATATATCATATACTGTACATAAAATATCAAAGTACACAAAATATATATTATATACTGTATGTAAAATATCAATTTTCACTAAATATATATTACATACTGCACATAAAATATCTAACTTCACGAAATATATATCATGTACGGCACATAAAATACCAAAGTACACCAAATATATATTATATACTGTACATAAAATATCAAACACACCAAATATATATTATATACTGTAGATAAAATATCAAACTACACCATATATATTTTATTCTGAACATAAAATATCAAAGTACACCAAGTATATATTATATACTGCACAAAAAATATCAAATTTCACCAAATACATATTATATACTGCACATAAAATATCAAAATTCACCAAATATATATCATATACTGCACATAAAATATCAAAGTACAGCAAATATATATTATATACTGTATATAAAATATCAAATTACACCAAATATATATTATATACTGTACATAAAATATCAAAGTACACCAAATATATATTATATACTGTATATAAATATCAATTTTCACCAAATATATGCTATATACCGTACATAAAATATCAAATTTCACCAAATATATATTATATACTGTACATAAAATATAAAGTACAACAAATATATATTATATACTGCATATAAAATATCAAATTTCACCAAATATATATTATGTACTGAACAGAAAATATAAAACTTCACCAAATGTATATCATATACTGCACATAAAATATCAAAGTACACCAAATATATATTATATACTGTTCATAAAATATCAAAGTACACCAGATATATATTATAAAAGGTACATAAAATATCAAAGTACACCAAATATATGTTATATAGTGAAAAAAAAATCAAAGTACACCAAATATATATCATATACTGTACATAAAATATCAAAGTACACCAAATATATATTACATTCTGGACATAAAATATCAAAGTTCACGAAAAACATATTATATACTGTACATAAAATATCAGAGTACACCAAATATATATTATATACTGTACATAATATATCAAATTTCACCAAATATATATAATATACTGTTCATGAAATATCAAACTTCACCAAATATATTATATACTGTACATAAAATATCAAATTTCACCAAATATATGTTATATACTGTACAAAAAATGTCAAAGTTCATCAAACATATAACATATAATGTACATAAAATATCAAAGTACACCAAACATATATTATATACTGTACATAAAATATCAAATTTCACCAAGTATATACTATATCCTGTACAGAAAATATCTAATTTCACCAAATATATATTATATACTGCACATAAAATATCAAACTTCACCTAATATATATTATGTACTGCACATAAAATATCAAAATACACCAGGTATATATTATGTACTGTACATAAAATATCAAATTACACCAAATATATATTATATACTGTACATAAGATATCAAATTTCACCCAAAATATATTATATACTGCACATAAAATATCAAACTTCAAATATATATCATGTACTGCACATAAAATATCAAAGTATACCAAATATATATTATATACTGTTCATAAAATATCAAAGTACACCAAAAATATATTATATACTGTACATAAAATATCAAGATACTGCAAATATGTATTAAATACTGTACATAAAATATCAAAGTTCACCAAA
The DNA here is from genome assembly GCF_029281585.2 of Gorilla gorilla gorilla. Classification (NCBI taxonomy): domain Eukaryota; kingdom Metazoa; phylum Chordata; class Mammalia; order Primates; family Hominidae; genus Gorilla; species Gorilla gorilla. The sequence goes on from NC_073237.2 coordinate 17,380,601, forward strand.
TATATATTATATACTACGTATAAAATATAAAAGTACACCAAATATGTATTATATACAGTATATAAAATATCATAGTACACCAAATATATACTATATACTGTACATACAACATCAAAGTACACCAAATATATATTACATACTGCACATAAAATATCAAACTTCACCAAATATATATCATATACTGCACATAAAATATCAAAGTACACCATATATATACAATATATTGTACATAAAATATCAAAGTACACCAAATATATATTATATACTGTTCATAAAATATCAAAGTACACCAGATATATGTTATAAAAGGTACATAAAATATCAAAGTACACCAAATATATGTTATATACTGTCAAAGAAAATCAAAGTTCGCCAAATATATATCATATACTGTATATAATATATATGTTATATACTGTACAAAAAATATCAAAGTACACCAAATATATATCATATACTGTACATAAAATATCAAAGTACACCAAATATATATTACATACTGGACATAAAATATCAAAGTTCACCAAATACATATTATATATTGTGCATAAAATATCAAAGTACACCAAATATATATTATATACTGTACGTAATATATCAAATTTCACCAAATATATATAATACACTGTTCATGAAATATCAACTTCACCAAATATACTATATACCATACATGAAATATCAAATTTCACCAAATATGTATTATATACTGTAGATAAAATATCAAATTTCAAGAAATATAAGTTATATACAGTACAAAAAAATCAAAGTTCACCAAATATATACCTTATAATGTACATAAAATATCAAAGTACACCTAATATATATTATATACAGTACATAAAATATCAAATTTCACCAAATATATTCTATATACTGTACATAAAATATGAAATTTCACCAAAGATGTATACTGTACAAAAAATATCAAAGCACTCGAAATATATATTATATACTGTACATAAAATATCAAATTTCACCAAATATATATTATATAGTGCACATAAAATATCAAACTTCACCAAATATACATCATATACCACACATATAATATCAAAGAACAGCAAATATATATTATATACTGTACATAAAATATCAAAGTACACCAAATATATATTATACACTGTTCATAAAATATCATTGTACACCAAATATATATTATATACTGTACGTAAAATATGAAATTTCACCAAATATATATTATATACTGCACATAAAATATCAAATTTCACCAAATATATGTTATATACTGTACATAAAATATCAAAGTACACCAAATATATATTATATACTGTTCATAAAGTATCAAAGTACACCAAATATATACTATATACTGTACATAAAATATCAAAGTACACCAAATATATATTAAATACTGTACATAAAATATCCAATTTCATCAAGTATATATTATATACTGCACATAAAATATCAAACATCAACAAATTTACATCATATACTGCACATAAAATATCTAAGTACACCAAATATATACTATATACTGTACATAAAATATCAAAGTACACTTAATATATGTTATATACTGCACAAAATACATGAAAGTACTCCAAATATATAACATATACTGTACAAAAAATATCAAATTTCTCCAAATATATACTATGTACTGTACATAAAATATCAAATTTCAACAAATATATACTATTTCCTGTACAGAATATATCAAAGTACACCAAAAATAGATTGAATACTGTACATATCAAAGTACACCAAATTTATAATATTTACTGTACATAAAATATAAAATTTCACCAAATATATATAGTATACAGTGCATAAAATATCAAAATTCACCTAATATATATTATATGCTGTACATAAAGTATCAAATTTCACCAAATATGTGTTATACACTGTACAAAAAATATCAAAGAACACCAAATATATATCATATACTGTACATAAAGTAAGAAAGTACACCAAATATACATTATATATTGTACATAAAATATCAAATTTCACCACATATATATTATATACTGTACATAAAATACCAAACTACAGCAAAAACAGATCCTATTCTGTACATAAAATATCAAAGTACACCAAACATATATTATATTCTGTACATAAAATATCAAAGTACACCAAATATATATTATATATTGTACATAAAATAACAAATTTCAACAAATATGTATTATATACTGCACATAAAATATCAAACTTCACCAAATATATATCATATACTGCACATAAAATATCAAAGTTCACCAAATATATCTTATATACTGTACATAAAATATCAAACTACTCCACATGTATGTTATATACTGTACATAAAATATCAAAGTACACCAAATATATATTATATACTATACATAAAATATAAAAGTACACCAAATATATATAATATACTGTACATAAAATATCAAACTTTACCTAATATACATCATATACTGCAAATAAAATATCAAAGTACACGAAATACATATTATATACAGTACGTAAAATATCAAAGTACACAAATATATATTATATACTGTACATAAAATATCAAAGTACACCAAACATATATTATATACTGTGCGTAAAATATCAAACTTCAACAAATATATATTATATACTGTACATAAAATATCATATTTCACCAAATATATGATATATACTGTACATAAAATGTGAAAGTAAACCATATAAATAATATACTGTACATAAAATATCAAAGTACACAAAATATATATTATATACAGTACATAAAATATCAAATTTCAACAAATATATATTATATACTGAACTTAAAATATCAAACTTCACCAAATATATATCATATACTGCACATAAAATATCAAAGTACACCAAATATATCTTATATACTGTACATAAAATATCAAAGTACACCAAACATATATTATATACTGTGCGTAAAATATCAAACTTCAACAAATATATATTATATACTGTACATAAAATATCAAAGTACACAAAATATATATTATATACAGTACATAAAATATCAAATTTCAACAAATATATATTATATTCTACACATAAAATATCAAACTTCACCAAATATATATCATATACTGCACATAAAATATCAAAGTACACCAAATATATATTATATACTGTATAAAAAATATCAAAGTACACCAAATATATATTATATACAGTAGGTAAAATATCAAAGTACACCAAATATTTATTACATACTGCACATAAAATATCAAACTTCACCAAATATATATCACAGACTGCACATAAAATATCAAACTACACCAACTATGAATTATGTACTTTTCATAAAATATCAAAGTACACCAGATATATATTATGTAAGGTACATAATATATCAAAGTACACCAAATATATGTTATATACTGTAAAAAAAATCAAAGTACACCAAATATATATCATATACTCCACATAAAATATATGTTAGATACTGAACAAAAAATATCAAAGTACACCAAATATATATCATATACTGTACATAAAATATCAAAGAAGACCAAATATATATTATATACTGTACATAAAATATCAAATTTCACCAAATATATATTACATTCAGTAAATAAAATATCAAATTTCACCAAATATATATTACATACTGCGCATAAAATACAAAAGTACACCAAAACTATATTATATACTGTACATAAAATATCAAAGTACACCAAATATATATTACATACTGTATATAAAATATCAATATTCACCAAATATATATTATATACTGTACATAAAATATCAAATTACACAGAATATATATTATATGCTGCACATAAGATATCAAATTTCACCAAATATATATTATATACTGCACATAAAATATCAAACTTCAAATATATACTATATACTGCACATAAAATATCAAAGTACACCAAATATTTATTATATACTCTTCATAAAATATCAAAGTACACCAAATATATATTATATACTGTACATAAAATACCAAAATACAGTAAATATATATTAAATACTGTACATAAAATATTAAAGCACTCAAAATATATATTATGTACAGCACATAAAATATCAAAGTGCACCAAATATATATTATATACAGTATATAAAATATCAAAGTACACCAAATATATATTATATAGTGTACATAAAATATCAAAGTACACCAAATATATATTATATACTGTACATAAAATTTCAAATTTCAGCAAATATACATTATATACTCTACATAAAATATCAAACTTCACCAAATATATATTACATAATGTACATAAAATACCAAATTTCACCAATTATATATTATGTACTGTACATAAAATATCGAAGTCCACCAGATATATGTCATATACTGTACAAAAAATGTCAAATACACCAAATATATATCATATCCTGTACATAAAATATATATTATATACTGTACACAAAATCTCAAAGTACACAAAATATACATGATATACTGTATATAAAATATCAAATTTCACCCAATATATATTATATACTGTACATAAAATATCAAACTTCAACGAATATGTATTACATACCGTACATAAAATAACAAACATCACCAAATATATATTATATACAGTAAATAAAATATCATATTTCACCAAATATGTTATATACTGTTCATAAAATATCAAAGTACACCATATATATTATATACTGTACATAAAATATCAAAGTACTCCAAATATATATTATATACTGTACATAAAATATCAAATTTCACAAAATATATATTATATACAGTTCATAAAATATCAAATTTCACCAAATATACATTATGTACTGCACATAAAATATCATACTTCACCAAATATATATTATATACTGTACATAAAATATCAAAGTACACCAAATATATATTATGTACTGTATATAAAATATCAATGTACACCAAATATATATTATATACTTTAGATAAAGTATCAAATTACAACAAATACATATTATATACTGTACATCAGATATCAAATTTCACCAAATATATATTATATACTGTACATAAAACATCAAACTTCACCAAATATATAGTATATACTGTACATAAAATTTCAAATTTCACCAACTATATATTATATACTGTACATAAAATATCAAAGTACACCAGATATATAATACATAAGGTACATAAAATATCAAACTACACCAAATAAATGTTATATACTGTACAAAAAATATCAAAGTACAACAAATTTATATCATGTAGCGTACATAAAATATATTATATACTGTACAAAATATATCAAAGTACTCCAAATATATATCATATACTGTACATAAAATATCAAAGTACACCAAATATATATTATATAATGTACATAAAATATCAAAGTACACCAAATATATATTATATACTGTACATAAAATATCAAATTTCACCAAATATATATTATATACTGCACATAAAATATCAAACTTCAAATATATATCATATACTGCACATAATATGAGAAAGTACACCAAATATATATTATATACTGTTCATGAAATATCAAAGTACACCAAATATATATTACATACTGTACACAAAGCATCAAAATACAGGAAATATATATTAAATACTGTACATAAAATATCAAAGTACACCATACATATTAAATACTGCATTAAATATCTAAGTACACCAAATATATATTATATACTGTAAAAAAATATCAAAGTACACCAAATATATATTATATACTGTATATAAAATATCAAAGTACACCAAAGAAATATAATGTACTGTACATAAAATATCAAAGTACACCAAATATATATTATATTCTGTACATAAAATATCAAATTTCACCAAAAATATATCTTATACTGTATATAAAATATAAAACTTCAACAAATATATATTATATACTGTACGTAAAATATCAAATTTCACCAAATATATATTATATACTGTACATAAAATATCAAAGTACACCAAAGATGTATTATATACTGTACATAAACATCAAATTTCACCAAATATATATAATATACTGTACATAAAATATCATACTTCACCAAATATATATTATATACTGTACCAAAAATATCAAAATACAACAAGTATATATTATATACTGTACATAAAATATGAAAGTACACCAAATGTATATTATATACTGTACATAAAAAACCAAAGTACACCAAAAAATACTATATACTGTAAATTAAATGTCTAAGTACACCAAATATGAATCACGTACTGTACTTCAAATATCAAAGTACACCAAATATATATTATGTACTGTACATAAAGTATCAAAGTACACCAAATAAATTAAACTGTACATAAAATATAAAAGTATACCAAATGTATATTATATACAGTACATAATATATGAAAATACAGAAATTATATGTTATACACTGTAAACAAAATATCAAATAGCACCAAATGAATATTATATATTGTACATTATATATCTAGGTACACCAAATACGTATTATGTACTGTAGTTAAAATATCAAACTACACCAAATATATATTATAATCTGTACATAAAATATCAAAGTACACCTAATATATTCTCTTCATAAAATATCACTGTACACCATATATGTATTATATACTGTAAACAAAATATCACAGTACACAAAATGTATATTATATACTATATATAAAATATCAAATTACACCAAATACATATTATATTCTTTACATAAAATATCAAAATACACCGAATATATATTTTATGCTGTATGTAAAATATGAAAATACACACAATATATTTTATGTACTGAACATAAAATATCAATGTACACCAAATATATATTATACACTGTAAATAAAATATATAAGAACACCAAATATGTATTATATACTGTACATAAAATATGAAATTACACTAAATACATATTATATACTGTACATAAAATATAAAAGTACACTAAATACATATTATATACTCTATATAAAATATGAAAATTCACAAAATATATATTATATACTGTACATAAAATATCACATTACAGCAAATATACATTATATACTGTATATAAAATATCAAGATACCACAGATATACATCATATACTGTACATAAACTATCAAAGGACACCCAATGTATATTATATACTGTACATAAAATGTCAAATTTCACCAAATGTATACTACATACTGTACATAAAATATCAAATCACACTAAATATATGTTATTTACTTATGTAATATATAAAAGTACACCAAACATATATTATATACTATACAGAAAACTTTAAAATACACAAAATATATTTTATATACTTTACATAATATATCAAACTTCACAAAATATATATTATATACTGTACATAAAATTTCAACCAAACCAAATATATATTATATAGCGTTCATAATGTATCAAAGCACACCAAATATATATTTTATACTCCGCATAAAATATCACAGTACACCAAATATATGTTATATACTGTATATGAAATATCAGAGTAAACCAATTATATAATATATACTGTAAGTAAAATATCAAAATACACCAAATATATATTACCTACTGTACATAAAATATCAAAGGACACCGTATGTATATTACATACTGTATATTAAATGTCAAAGTTCACCAAATATATATTATATACTGTACATAAAATATCAAAGTACACCAAATATACGTGATGTACTTTACATAAAATATCACAGTACAAAAATATATTTTATCTGCTGTTCATAAAATATCAAAGTACACCAAATATATGTTATCTACTGTACATAAAATATCAAAGTACACCAAATATATATTATATACTGTACATAAAATTTCAAATTTCAGCAAATATACATTATATACTCTACATAAAATATCAAACTTCACCAAATATATATTACATAATGTACATAAAATACCAAATTTCACCAATTATATATTATGTACTGTACATAAAATATCGAAGTCCACCAGATATATGTCATATACTGTACAAAAAATGTCAAATACACCAAATATATATCATATCCTGTACATAAAATATATATTATATACTGTACACAAAATCTCAAAGTACACAAAATATACATGATATACTGTATATAAAATATCAAATTTCACCCAATATATATTATATACTGTACATAAAATATCAAACTTCAACGAATATGTATTACATACCGTACATAAAATAACAAACATCACCAAATATATATTATATACAGTAAATAAAATATCATATTTCACCAAATATGTTATATACTGTTCATAAAATATCAAAGTACACCATATATATTATATACTGTACATAAAATATCAAAGTACTCCAAATATATATTATATACTGTACATAAAATATCAAATTTCACAAAATATATATTATATACAGTTCATAAAATATCAAATTTCACCAAATATACATTATGTACTGCACATAAAATATCATACTTCACCAAATATATATTATATACTGTACATAAAATATCAAAGTACACCAAATATATATTATGTACTGTATATAAAATATCAATGTACACCAAATATATATTATATACTTTAGATAAAGTATCAAATTACAACAAATACATATTATATACTGTACATCAGATATCAAATTTCACCAAATATATATTATATACTGTACATAAAACATCAAACTTCACCAAATATATAGTATATACTGTACATAAAATTTCAAATTTCACCAACTATATATTATATACTGTACATAAAATATCAAAGTACACCAGATATATAATACATAAGGTACATAAAATATCAAACTACACCAAATAAATGTTATATACTGTACAAAAAATATCAAAGTACAACAAATTTATATCATGTAGCGTACATAAAATATATTATATACTGTACAAAATATATCAAAGTACTCCAAATATATATCATATACTGTACATAAAATATCAAAGTACACCAAATATATATTATATAATGTACATAAAATATCAAAGTACACCAAATATATATTATATACTGTACATAAAATATCAAATTTCACCAAATATATATTATATACTGCACATAAAATATCAAACTTCAAATATATATCATATACTGCACATAATATGAGAAAGTACACCAAATATATATTATATACTGTTCATGAAATATCAAAGTACACCAAATATATATTACATACTGTACACAAAGCATCAAAATACAGGAAATATATATTAAATACTGTACATAAAATATCAAAGTACACCATACATATTAAATACTGCATTAAATATCTAAGTACACCAAATATATATTATATACTGTAAAAAAATATCAAAGTACACCAAATATATATTATATACTGTATATAAAATATCAAAGTACACCAAAGAAATATAATGTACTGTACATAAAATATCAAAGTACACCAAATATATATTATATTCTGTACATAAAATATCAAATTTCACCAAAAATATATCTTATACTGTATATAAAATATAAAACTTCAACAAATATATATTATATACTGTACGTAAAATATCAAATTTCACCAAATATATATTATATACTGTACATAAAATATCAAAGTACACCAAAGATGTATTATATACTGTACATAAACATCAAATTTCACCAAATATATATAATATACTGTACATAAAATATCATACTTCACCAAATATATATTATATACTGTACCAAAAATATCAAAATACAACAAGTATATATTATATACTGTACATAAAATATGAAAGTACACCAAATGTATATTATATACTGTACATAAAAAACCAAAGTACACCAAAAAATACTATATACTGTAAATTAAATGTCTAAGTACACCAAATATGAATCACGTACTGTACTTCAAATATCAAAGTACACCAAATATATATTATGTACTGTACATAAAGTATCAAAGTACACCAAATAAATTAAACTGTACATAAAATATAAAAGTATACCAAATGTATATTATATACAGTACATAATATATGAAAATACAGAAATTATATGTTATACACTGTAAACAAAATATCAAATAGCACCAAATGAATATTATATATTGTACATTATATATCTAGGTACACCAAATACGTATTATGTACTGTAGTTAAAATATCAAACTACACCAAATATATATTATAATCTGTACATAAAATATCAAAGTACACCTAATATATTCTCTTCATAAAATATCACTGTACACCATATATGTATTATATACTGTAAACAAAATATCACAGTACACAAAATGTATATTATATACTATATATAAAATATCAAATTACACCAAATACATATTATATTCTTTACATAAAATATCAAAATACACCGAATATATATTTTATGCTGTATGTAAAATATGAAAATACACACAATATATTTTATGTACTGAACATAAAATATCAATGTACACCAAATATATATTATACACTGTAAATAAAATATATAAGAACACCAAATATGTATTATATACTGTACATAAAATATGAAATTACACTAAATACATATTATATACTGTACATAAAATATAAAAGTACACTAAATACATATTATATACTCTATATAAAATATGAAAATTCACAAAATATATATTATATACTGTACATAAAATATCACATTACAGCAAATATACATTATATACTGTATATAAAATATCAAGATACCACAGATATACATCATATACTGTACATAAACTATCAAAGGACACCCAATGTATATTATATACTGTACATAAAATGTCAAATTTCACCAAATGTATACTACATACTGTACATAAAATATCAAATCACACTAAATATATGTTATTTACTTATGTAATATATAAAAGTACACCAAACATATATTATATACTATACAGAAAACTTTAAAATACACAAAATATATTTTATATACTTTACATAATATATCAAACTTCACAAAATATATATTATATACTGTACATAAAATTTCAACCAAACCAAATATATATTATATAGCGTTCATAATGTATCAAAGCACACCAAATATATATTTTATACTCCGCATAAAATATCACAGTACACCAAATATATGTTATATACTGTATATGAAATATCAGAGTAAACCAATTATATAATATATACTGTAAGTAAAATATCAAAATACACCAAATATATATTACCTACTGTACATAAAATATCAAAGGACACCGTATGTATATTACATACTGTATATTAAATGTCAAAGTTCACCAAATATATATTATATACTGTACATAAAATATCAAAGTACACCAAATATACGTGATGTACTTTACATAAAATATCACAGTACAAAAATATATTTTATCTGCTGTTCATAAAATATCAAAGTACACCAAATATATGTTATCTACTGTACATAAAATATCAAAGTACACCAAAGAAATATTATATAGTGTACATAAAATATAAAGGACACAAAATATATATTACGTACCGCACATAAAATATCAAACTACAGCAAATATATATTATATGCTGTAGATAAAATATCATATAACACCAAAAGAATATTATATACTGTAAATTAAATGTCTAAGTACAGCAAATATATATTATACACTGTACTTAAAATATCAAATTACACCCAATATATATTATATACAGTAAATAAAATGTCAATGTACACCAAATATGTATTATAAACTGTACATAAAATATCAAAGTACACCAAATATATTATATACTGTACATAAAATATCACAGTATACCAAATATATAATATATAGTGTACATAAAATTTCACAGTTCACCAAATGTATATTATATACTGTATATAAAATATCAAATTACACCAAATATATATTATGTACTGTACATAAAACATCAAAGTACACCAAATATATATTTTATACTGTACATAAAAGGTGAAAATACACAAGTTATATATTATATACTGAACATAAATTATCAAAGTACACCAAATATATATTATATACTGAACATAAAATATCAAAGTTCACCAAATATATATTATATACCGTAAAAAAAATCAAATTAAATTAAATATATATTATAAACTGTACCTAAAATATAAACGTTCACCAAATATATATTATATACTGCACATAAAATATGAAAATACACCAAACATATATTGTGTACTGTACATAAAATGTTAAAGTATAACAAATGAATATTAAATACTGTACATACAATATCAGTGCACTCCGAATATATATTGTATACTGTACATAAAATATCAAATTACGCCAAACACACATTATATATGGTACATAAAATATCACAGTACACAAAATATATATTATATAATGTAAATAAAATATCATAGTACTCCAAATATATATTATATACAGTACATAAAATATCAAAATAACTCAAATATATATTATATACTGTACATAAAATATCAAAGGACAGCAAATGTATATTGTATACTGTACTTAAAATGTCAAACTTCACCTAATATATATTATATACTGTAGATAAAATATCAAAGGACACCAAATGTATATTGTATACTGTATACAAAAATCAAAGTACACCAAGTATATGTAATGTACTATACATAAAATATCAAAGTCTACCAAATATATATTATATACTGTACATAAAATATAAAATCACACCAAATATATATTATATACTGTACATAAAATATTAAATTACTCTAAATACATATTATATACTGTACATAAAGCATAGAAGTACACTAAATATATGTTATATACTGTACATAAATTATGAAAATACACAAAATACATATCAGATAGTGTACATAAAATATCAAAGTACACCAAATATATATTATATACTGTACATAAAACATGAAAATACACAAAATACTTATCACATACTGTACATAATATATCAAAGTACACCAAATATATATTATATACTGTATATAAAATATAAAAGTACACCAAATATATATTATATACTTTACATAAAATTTGAAAATACACAAAATTCGTGTTATATACAGTACATAAAATATCATAGTACACCAAATATATATCATATACTGTATATAAAATTTAAAAGCACACCAAATATATATTATGTACTTTACATAAAATATCAAATTACAGTAAATGAAAATTATATACTGTATATAAAATATAATAGTACACAATACATATCTTATATACTGTACATAAAATATGAAAATATACAATTTATACTATATACTTTACATAGAATATCAAAGTACACCAAATATGTTATATACTGTACATAAAATATCAAAGCACACCAAATGTCTGTAATATACTGTACATAAAATATCAAAGTACACCAAACATACATTACATACCGTACATAAAATATCACAGTACACCAAATATATATTATATACTGTACATAAAATTACACAATACACCTTACATATATTATATTCTCTACATAAAATACCAAAGTACACCAAATATATGTTATATACTTTACGTAAAATATCAAAGTACACCAAATATATATCATATACGCTACATAATATATCAAAGCACACCAAATATATATTATATACTGTACATAAAATATCAAATTACAGTAAATTAATATTATATACTGTACATAAAATATACAAGTACAACATACATATCTTATATACTGTATGCAAAATATGAAAGAACATAAAATATATATTATATACTGTACAAAAAATATAAAATCACACCAAATACATATTATATACTGTATGTAAAATACCAATTTACACTAAATACATATTATATACTGTGCATAGCATATAAAAGTACACCAAATTTATATTATGTACTGTACATAATTCGTGAAAATACACAAAATACTCATCACAAACCCTGCCAAAAATATCAAAGTATACCAAATATACATTATATACTGTATACGAAATATCAAATTAAACTAAATATTTATTATATACTGTACATAAAATATCAAAGTACACCAAATATATGTAATATAACTTACATAAAATGAAAATACACAAAATACGTATTATATACTGTACATAAAATATCAAATTGCACCAAATATTTATTACATACTGTACATAAAATATCAAAGCACACAGAATATATATTATATACTGTACACAAAATATCAAATTACACTAAATAAATATTATATAACGTACATAAAACATAAAAGTACACTAAATATATATTATATACTGTAAATAAAATATGAAAATCTACGAAATATATATTATATACTGTACATAAAATATCAAAGTACACCAAATATATATTATATACTGTACATAAAATATCAAAGGACACCAATTATTTATTATGTACTGTACATAAAATATCAAACTACACGAAATATAAATTATATACTCTTCATAAAATATCACAGCACACCAAATATACATTACATACTGTACATAAAATCTTACAGTACAACAGATATATATTATATACTGTAGAAAAAATATAAAAATTCCCCAAATATATATTATATACCGTACATAAAATATCAAATGACACCAAATGTATATTATATAATGTACATAAAATGTGAAATTTTACCAAAAATATTTTATATACCGTACATAAAATATCATATTACACTATATATATATTATATACTGTACATAAAATATAAAAGTAGACCAAATATATATTACATAGTGTACAGAAAATTTGAAGATACCCAAAATATATATTATATACTGTACATAAAATATCAAAGTACTCCCAATATACATGATATACTGTACATAAAATATCACAGTACACCAAATATCTATTATATACTGTACATAAAATATCAAAGTACACCCAATATATATTATCAACAGTACATAAAATATCAAAGTTCACAAGATAAATATTATATAGCGTGCACAAAATAGCAAAGTACACAAAATATATATTATATACTGTAAATAAAATATCAAAGTACACCAAATATATATTATATGCTGTACATAAAATATGAAATTACACCAAATGAATATTATATACAGTAAATTTAATGTCTAAGTACACCAAAAATATATTATGTACTGTACTTAAAATATCAAAGTACACCAAATATATATTACATACCGTAAATAAAATATCAATGTACACCAAAAATATATTATGAACTGTACATAAAGTATCAAAGTACACCAAATATATGTTATGTACTGTACATAAAATATCATAGTACCCCAAATATATATTATCTACTGTACATAAAATAGCAAACTTCACCTAATATATATTATATACTGTACATAAAATATCAAAGTACAGCAAATGTTCATTAAAAACACTGCATAAAATATCACAGTACAGCAAATATACATTTTTTGCTGTACATAAACTAATACAGTACACCAAATATATTTTATATGCTGAACATAAAATATCAAAGTACCCCAAATATATGATAAGTACTGTACATAAAATATCAAAGTACACCAAATTTATATTATATACAGTACATAAAATATCAAACTTCACCAAATATATATTATGTACTTTACATAAAATATCAAATTACACCAAATATGTATTATATACTGTACATGAAATATGAAAATACACAAAATATATATTATATACTGTACATAAAATATCAAAGTATAGCCAGTTGCTGAGAAGCACAGGTAAAACAACGTAGGGTTCCCATTGTTATTAGTGTGGGAGGCCTGTCTGGCGGGACTCCTCCCTTTGGAATCTAATCCTATGTCCCGGTAGGTAGCGTCACCATTGACTTAGAAGACACACATATGTTGAGAATAATATTTCTGGTCGTTTGCTGCACGTCTTATTTACAATATGTAATCAAATTCTTTATCCTGACCTTATGGCATCTGGGTTGAGAATCATGATGGGAAGCAAACATTGGTGTGTCACTTTCTGAGTTTGAAACTTTATTTTGCCTTTAGCGTTTTGCTATTGCTTTCTCATTTTCTTTGCTTTCGTTTTATTTCTAAGTTCTGGGATATATGTGCAGGATGTGCAGATTTGTTACTAAGGTAAACGTGTGCCATGGTGGTTTGCTGCACCTGTCAACCCATCACCTATGTATTCAGCCAAGCATGCAGTAGCTGTTTTTCTTAACGCTCTGCCTCCCGAAAGGCCCCAGTGTGTGTTGTTCCCCTTCCTGTGTCCATGTGATCCCATTTTTCAGCTCCCATTATAAGTGAGAATGTGGCGTTTGGTTTTCTTTCCCTGGATCAGTTTGCTGAGGATAATGACCTCACATCACCAGTGTTTTTGCTTTTTATTTTAAAGAGTAGTATTTTATTGAATAAGATTTGCTCACAGAAAACGAAGCTTAAATCTACAATGAATGCCGGACTCTACAGCAGAAAGCAATTTTCTCACTTTTCCACACACAATGGTTCCTACTAAGTGAAAAAAAGCCATAAAATTTCATTCACAAATGTACTACTGTGTCTCAAAACATCTCACATAATCATGCACTGTACTAAAGCCATTAGATCAGTTCTTCAGTCAGGTTAAAGAAGTATCCCTCTAAGAACTGATTTTTATAATGCTATCAATCTCCACTCCCAATCAGTCTGCCATTGTTAATGGCGTACAGCATTATTGAATACAATGGAATTGATGACGCCCATATCCACGGACAAACCGTGACTTAGGATGGTTTGATTTATGATTTTTCAACGTTATGATGGGTTTATTGGAATATTAGATGCGTTTCTGAGTTACACTGGGTTTAGGAGTATGCGACCCTATAGTCCAGAAACAGCTGTATAAAGAAAAACAGGTGTACCTAATTAAAATATGCCTAGTGACTTGGGATAAACCAATAGATGTTCACAACTGATGGAGAGCCGTGAAAGAGAGATAGTGGTAAATAGTTAAAATAACACAATTTTCCTGCACCTGTGGAGGATTTCCCCAAAAAAACGCAGAATGTGGGATGCACCTAAGGCATATGAAAGAGAGAGGGCTGAAGGAGTAAGAGAGAAATAGGAGGAAGGAAGGAAGGAAGGAAGGAAGGAAGGAAGGAAGGAAGGAAGGAAGAAAGGAAGGAAAGAAGGAAGGTAGGAAGGAAGGAAGGAAGGAAGGAAGGAAGGAAGGAAGGAAAGAAGGAAAGAAGGACGGAAGGAAGGAGAAAACACCCGGTGTTACTAAAACCCCAAAAAGACTGGTTTCCCCCTGTGGGTAAGCCTACAATGTGGATGAATCTTGAAAATATTGTGCTACGTGTTATGTTAGTCATAAAAGCTCACCTATTGTGCAATTCCGTTTATAGAAATTGTCCACAATATGGAAATCTATGCATATGGTGTTGATCGCACTATGTAGTTGCTAACTAGGGCTGAGGGTCAGGGAGAGGGTTTGAGACAGAATGAGGAGTGACTAATGTCTACAGGGTTTTTCTCTGGTCGGGGGTGATAAGACGTTCAACAGTGGATTGCGAATTAAAATGGAATGTGCACAACCACAGGTATACTAAAAGCCACTCAATTCATGACTTTTAATGGGGGAATCTTATGTGGCGCACTCTCATCGAGACCACGGCAGACATAGTGAGAGAGAAAAAGGTGAGTAAATATCTGAAACGGAGGCAGAAACAGAGAGAATGAAAAGCCCTGTGAATGGAAGGGAGAGCGAAAAGAGCAAATGGTCCTATTTACAAATGACAGATGTGAAACTGGAGTTTGCATCAACAGTGTCACTGCCAGGAAGGAGGGTCATGCTAGCCATGTCACCGGTAGTGTGGCCCGCAGGGACGCCAACATGCTGGAGCATCGTGCCAGCATGGGCTCTGGCAGCCACGTTGGCCAGCAGGAGGGTCCTGCTGCACAGCTGTGGGGTGAGGATAGACTGGGTGGTGATATCGGGCATTACAGGGGCCTCTTCTGCTGGCAAGAGTGTGACAGTATCAAGTAGATGGACAGGCCTGCGTGTGAGGACGGAATGCAGGAGGGGCTCTTCTGCGGCTGGGTGTGGGGCCCTCACCGGAACTGTGGAGAAATGGCCAGGTAACTGCGTCATGTGGGCTGGTAGATTGGCCAGGGCTTCGAACTGAAGGACAATAACGGGGAGTAGCTGTCAGGCCCTGGGAGTGTCTGAGTGTAAGTGGAGATGGGTTTGGGGTCACTGAGGGATGCGTGGGAGCCATCCCTGTATAGGTACAGGTCATAGGGAGATAGTTTCGTGAGACCTGTGAGTGTCTAGGGTTGTCCTGGGTGCCTGGGGCTGACTGTGGCAGAAATCTGGGGAGGGCTGGAGAGAAGCTGGGAGACACAGGAGAGTCCCTGAAGGCAGGGGGTGAAGAGGTGAAAGAAATGGGTGAGGGTTGCAGTAAGGTCCGTGAGTTTGTAGGTGATTCCTGGGTGTGGGAAGCTGACTCCAGGTGAAATCTGGAGATGGCTAGAGAGTAGCTGAGAGAGACAGAAGAGTCCCTGAGGGCTGGAGGTGAGAACATGAGGGAGACTGGGGAGTAAGTCAGTGAAATTCGCGAGTTCGGTGGTGTATCGTGGGCGCCTGGAACTGACTCCAGCTGGAATCTAGAGAAGTTTTGACAGTAGCTGAAAGAGACACAAGAGTCCCTGTGGGCTGAGGGCAAAGACCTGAGAGAGACCAGGGAGGAGCTCAGTGAAGTCTGTGAGTCTGTAGGTGATTCCGGAGTGTGGGAGGCTGACTCCCGCTGAAATGTGGGCGTGGTGGGAGAGTAGCTGGGACAGACAGGAGAGTCCCAGGGGGCTGGAGGTGAAGACATGAGAGAGACTGGGGAGTAACTCAGTGAAACTGGAGAGTTTGTGGGTGATACCTGGGAGCCTGGAACTGACTCCCGCTGAAATCTGGGCATGGTTGAAGAGTAGCTGGGACAGACAGGAGAGTCCCTGAGGGCTGGTGAATACATGAGAGAGACTGGAGAGTAATTGAGTGAAATTGGTGAGTTTGGTGGCGATTCTGGGGTGCAAGGAACTGCTTCGAGCTGAAATCTGGGCGTAGTTGGAGAGTAGCTGGGACAGACAGGAGAGTCCCTGAGGGCTGGTGAAGACATGAGAGAGACTGGGGAGTAACGCAGTGAAAGTGGTGGGCTTGGTGGTGATCCCTGGGTTCCTGGATCTGACCCGCGCTGAAATGTGGGCGTGGTTGGAGAGTAGCTGGGAGAGACAGGAGAGTCATTGGTGGCTGGGGGTGAGCTGCTGGATGATGGCAGTAAGAACATATGGTATATTATTGATGAATGGGGTGACTGTGAGGAATCTCCCGAGGAGGACACGGGAGAACACAATGACATGAGTGATTGTCCTGCTTGGTTAGGAAAGGGAAATGTAAAGTTGTGGAATTCTGTCGATGACGGATGTGAGAGTGGTGAAGCCCTGCAGGATGATGTAGAGTACTTCCACATCCCTGGTGAGGAGCTGCCCCTTGGGGCTGAGTTCCTGGGAGGGGAGAGGTAGATGCTGGGTGAGGCAGGCATGAATCTTGAGGAGTCAGGGCTGGGGGACCGCTCATATTCTCCCGAGACCTGTGAGTCTCTGTGGGACTCCTGGGTGCATGGGGCTGACACCCGCAGGAACCTGGGGATGGCTGGAGAGTAACTGGGAGCCACAGGAGAGTCCCTGAGGCCTGGGGGTGAAGAGATGAAAGACATAGGGGAGGAGCACCGTGAGGCTCGTGAGTTTGTAGGTGACTCCTGGGTGTGGGGGGCTGACTCCAGCTGAAATCTGGGGTTGTTTGGAGAGTAGCTGGGAGACACAGGAGACTCCCTGAGAGCTGGGGGTGAGCTGCTGGGTGATGGCAGTAGGAACATGTGGTATATTACTGATGAACGTGGTGACTCTGGAGAATCCTCAGAGGAGGACACGGGAGAGCCCAATGGCTTCATTGATTGCCCATCACGGAGAGGACAGGGACATGGGAGATTGTGGGATACTGGTGATGACAGAGGTGAGTGTGGTGAAGCCCTAGGGGATGGTGAATGGTAGCTCCGGATCCCTGGTGAGGAGCTTCCTCTTAAGTCTGAGTTTCTGAGAGGGGAGAGGGAGAAGCTGGGTGAGGCTAGCATGGACCTTGGGGAGTCCGGGCTGGGGAACCGTTCATAAGAAGAGCCAGACAAGACCCTAGTGTTCTTAGGTGCAGACATGATTAGGAAACCTGCAGCTCCCAGAGACCCCTACTAATTTCCTAACCCGCAGAATGAAGGAGTGTGTGTGTGTGCGTGTGTGTGTGCGTGTATGTGCGTGTGTGTGTGCGTGTGTGTTTGTGTGTGTGGGGTGTGAAGTATGTGATCCTTAAGAAAATGGAAATAAACCAACCAATGAGACAGACAGACAGACAGACAGACAGAGATTCACTTGCCCAAGTGTTCTGTCCTGTCCTCTGAATCCGCTTCCAAGTCGCAAGACGCTGTGAGCTCCAAGTCCACACAGAGTCCGCCAAACGCTCCGGCCGCTGCTCCGCTCTGCGAAGATCTGAGTACAGACCAGCCAGGGTGGGTTTAAATAGCCTCGGGAACAACCTCGCAGCGGAAAGGGCGGAGCTTCACTCCTCCTTTCCATCAGTCACCCCCAACTTTCCCAGGCTACACCTCGTAGGAAACTGTTCTCCTGATTTGATTTCATGCGCCACCTTTGGGACAATCTGAGAACTTACAAGTTTTCTTGGCCAAAGGTATGATGAATTAAATGCACGGAAACACTGAAAACCAACTAGGGGTTCTGTGGCTCCCACGTGGTGGTTTTGACACCAGCAGCATGCTTGTCACCCTAAAACCCCGGAGATCCACAGATCTGTGTGGTAACAAGCCCTCCCCCTGACCCTGATGCATGGCAGTTGAAGAATTACGCGTGTAACCGAAAAGACTTTGAAGAAGAGGTGAAGATAGGAGTTGTAGAATCATCCTTTGCTCTGGAACCCCGTAGAGGCTTGGGAGCCAGTTGGGTGAAGCATTCGTTGGATGAGGGTGCTCGGGTTAGGAATATCAAGGTGTGGCTCCAGATAATTCCATCATCTAGTTAAGTTTCCAGTTATGCTAATCTGTTTTAAAATTCCGTTTGTGTAAATTCTTTTACTCAGACTGAGAATGGCAAAGCCACAACCCCAATTTCCAGGGAGGGTTGAGAGCCTCAGGTTGAGTTGATGACCAATAGCCTATGGTTTAACCCATCATGCCTATTGATGAGGTCTCCATAAAAACCCAAAAGGACTGGGTTCAGAGAGCTTCTGGATAACACTTCCTGGAAGGCAGTGCGCCCCTCCCCACATGCTGGGCCCAAAAGTTTTTTCTGAAATTTTTGCAATAACCGCTAAGTACAGATAATGGGAAATGTCAGTGATTCCCTGCGTGCTGTGAGCTCTTCCAGCAAATGAATGCAACTAAAACTGGGAGTGGTGGAAACCAGATTTATAGCCAGTTGCTGAGAAGCACAGGTAAAACAACGTAGGGCTTCCCATTGTTAAGAGTGTGGGAGGCCAGTCTTGCGGGACTCGGCACTTTGGAATCTAACGCTATGTACACCTGCTGTGCAGCTGCTCCTGGCTCTGTGGGCTGCCAGGTGGCAAAGCAGCACGTGCGGGACGGCCGCAAGGAGAGCCTCGATGGCTTCGTGGAGACCTTCAAGAAAGAGTTGTCCAGAGACGCTTATCCAGGAATCTACGCCTTGGACTGTGAGATGTGCTACACCACGCAAGGCTTAGAGCTGACCCGCGTCACCGTGGTGGACGCCGACATGCGAGTGGTGTAAGACACCTTTGTCAAGCCTGACAACGAGATCGTGGACTACAACAACAGGTTTTCCGGAGTCACCGAGGCCGACGTCGCCAAGACGAGCATCACCTTGCCCCAAGTCCAAGCCATCCTGCTGAGCTTTTTCAGCGCCCAAACCATCCTCATCGGGCACAGCCTGGAGAGCGATCTGCTGGCCCTGAAGCTCATCCACAGCACCGTGGTGGACACGGCCGTGCTCTTCCCGCACTACCTGGGATTCCCCTACAAGCGCTCCCTCAGGAATCTCGCGGCCGACTACCTGGGACAGATCATCCAGGACAGCCAGGACGGCCACAACTCCAGCGAGGACGCAAACGCCTGCCTGCAGCTGGTGATGTGGAAGGTCCGACAGCGCGCCCAGATCCAGCCACGCCACCGGTCCGCCTCTCCCTCCGTCCTGGCCTGTCCTTAGCCCCAGGCCTCTTCCAAAACCGCCATCAGTCCCGAGAGCTCACCCTGCCCACCGCGCAGCAAAGCGAAAGAAACTGGAGCAGCCGGCGGCAGGAGAGGGCAAAAAGCCAAGAGTAACCCCAACCCCCCACTCCCAGTCCCCCGGAATCCCCGCCGCTGCCCCTCGGGCCTGTCCCCATCAATAATAATGGATTCTATACGTGGGATGGTTTTAAAGTATGTGGAAAACTTCTTTGATGGATTTTCCTTGGAAAAGTGAAACCTAAATCCACTCCGTTTGGATGTGGGACTATTTACAGTTGTTGCTTACTAAACATAAACTACGTTTAGGCTGATATTTCAGACAATGAAACCTTTGAGGGCCGTAGGGGGAAGACCTCGGTGGCTGAGTGCAGGGAAGGAGGATGTAATTCCATCACATATACTCTCTGTGCCTACCGTATTTTGAAAAATGCCAGTGATACCTATTTATAAAATAAAATCAACCAAGGTGAAGTACGAACTTAGCAACACTAAATATAAATATAGTGTTGCTAAATGTAGCAACACTATATTTAGTTATTACAATGGTATCTTGTATTTCTTACGTCCAGGTATACTTATAAATGCCTAGAGGGATTTCACCACCTCAGGATGGAGAGACTGAATGCTTCTGAGGGAATTAGGATGGTGGAATATTGGTGGTAACAGTGAAGGGGGAGAGATGTTTGAAAATACTATGTTTGCTCGTTCTTAGGTCCCAATAAAGAAGAAAGAGGTAACAGGAGTCGGAAGGACAAGGGGCAATAGTGATGAAGGGACCTTCTTATCATGCTGGCAATGTTAATTACCCAGGTGTAGGATGCCATACACTGAGGCGGAAGATCGCAAGTCAGAGTGGCCGGCAGGTACATCTTCCTGGCACACCAGAGGCAGGTCTTCAATACCCACTGGTCTCCCCACCAGGCTGCATAAGCGAACCTGAGCCACAGGGAGTTGGTCAAATCCTCCTGACAGTGTGGAGAAACCAACAGGCAAAACGTGGGGGCAAAAGTGGTGAGACCCCACACTTTTCACTAGTGGTCACAATGAGCTATGAAGTAACAGCTTCTCAACCTGTGCTGTTTCCTGTTGGATGCACATAATCCATTTGCATTACAGACAATTTTAGGATGTGCTTTACAGTAAGGTGGAAAGTACCTTATGGCAAAAAACACTCAGAAATTTATGTGTGGATTTAAAGTCATTCCAGTCCTAGAACATTGTGCTTTTTGGAGACGCCATAGCTGTTTTTCCCTTTGTAATATCAAAGCAGTAATATCTTCTCTGGGGGCCTGTTGGGTGAATTTCATGGAATCAAGTTAAGTAGGTGCCAGAACCGTTGCCGTTTTCCCGCCATAGCCCTGCCACCCACTGAAAAATGTTTGATGAGATTACTTAATGATTTCCAATTAAGTCGTATTTCCAAATATCATGATTTCCATTTTAATGTAGTTGGTACGGAGCTTTGTGAGTGTGTGCTTCTTTTATTATGGATCACGTTCAGCTCCTTTTTATTTGCCTCCCAGTTATAATAGTAAAACTCTACTCCTCTACTCCGAGGAGTCCCTACCACCCATATCATCACTTTCCAGCCCAGCACTCTTCACGCTCATTCATTTAGAGCATTCAACATTGTGCAAGTGAATCTTGGAAGGCAAACGCTACTGAATTTAGCGAATTTGGGGAGGCATTCCCACAAATCAGCCAGGTGAAGTTTCACACACCCGAAGACTGCACAACTCCTCTAAGGCAGCACTATGCTGCAAACCCAGACGGCCACTCTTCTCACCCCTCGTCCGTTTGCTGTTCTGGGTAATGAGTTTCAAATGTCACCTAGGCAACTGCAAAAATAGCTGAAATGGAGAAAGGGCTTCAGGCTGGTGACCAGCAGAGGTCCACCTGACCCCCGTAAGCTGCTGAACAAGAAGGGCTGCCAGAAATGTCCCCCTAGGGAATTTGGTGGAGACGAAGACCTGCTCACTAGAAAAAGGTTCCTCCCAGGATACGCCCGAGCGGAAGAAGCGGGCTCTGAGCCACGCCCTTTCACCCACCGCTACCCCGCCCTGGGCTGGAGAAGGTGCGCGTAAGGATGTGGACTACTGAGCCCTGAAGAAATAAGTCCTTCCCCTTTGACCCCATGGAGGATTGCCTGTGAGGATCTTAAACGAGTCTACCCGTGTCTAGACACGGGAGTAGGTCTGTCCGGCACAGCACCTCCCTCAAGGAGGAGAAGAGTGAGGAGAAAGGAAACTCAAGTCTGACCATTCTGTCCTGGGAGAGAAGAGGAGGATCTCATCTCTCATCTGTCCCAGCAAGGCAAGGAGATTTTCTCTTGTCTTTACAAGCAAGGCAGGGAGACTTTTTATCATTAGGAAACAAAAAGAATCTAGAAGGAATGAAAGCAGCCCGTAAGGTGAATTCCTAAGGACTGCCCATTGAAACTGACAAAATTGCCCTTGTTTGATGAGAGGAATGAGCAGAGCACTGAGGTGGTGAACAAGGATCTGGTGAGACTTTCCCAGCATGTTTCTACCAAAGCTTTATCTAAGCTTCTCAGAACACTCTCCTAAAAAGCAGATGTTTGGCCCTTCAGAAAGTCAGCAAGCAAAATGCCTTGAGTGTCCCAAAACACTGATGCCATGATGTTGGCTCCTGACTGGCCTCCTTTTCCTTTGACTGGACCACTGCCACCTCTTGGTAGCCACCGCTTTGATGATGCCTTGCCCTCGAGATCATATTGGTAAAGCCATGTTCCAACTTCCGGTTATAATCTGTCAGAGGGATGCGTCAGGATCGTGATCCCTCCTGTTTAAAATTTCCACTGATAGCTCTCGTCGTAACTGCAGCTGATCTGGGCACAGTGGTTTTCACAGCCACTGCAGGATTCATCTTCCACCTCTTCTC
Source organism: Gorilla gorilla gorilla (assembly GCF_029281585.2). Classification (NCBI taxonomy): domain Eukaryota; kingdom Metazoa; phylum Chordata; class Mammalia; order Primates; family Hominidae; genus Gorilla; species Gorilla gorilla. The sequence goes on from NC_073237.2 coordinate 17,405,389, forward strand.
ACCTCTTCTTGAAACAAGCTATACATTCGTAGAGAGTTCATTTCTTTGGGGTAGTGTCCTTATCAGCTTTTCTGAAAACATCAATGATTTCTTCATTCTTCCACCCAAGCTTCACCAGAAATTTGATGTTTGCTCTTGCTGCAGTTTTCGTGGAATTCATGTTGCTCTGATAGGAGTCCTTTTCAGTGGATGTCTCATCCTTCTCAGTGCCTCAAACTAGATCTAGTTCAGAAAGGTGATAAGAAGTTAGGACAAGTTTATTTGAGTGCAAACCAGTGGAAATCCATGCATAGTTTCTTCAGCATGTGCATTTTCTATGAACCTTTGGAAGACCCCCTGTGTTGAACATTGCCCGAGTCCTGGGAGAGAAGTGGGTGCGGTCCACTTCCTGTCCTCAATTTGCCCACAGCGGAGGAGTGCACAGAGCAGGGAAAGGCAACCCCAGAGAGATCCTGCCCTCCAGCATGCAGCAGACTGCTGGATCAGTCCTGGCTCCATGGGGTGCTGTGTGGGCCCAAGCAAGTTGCCCAACCTCCCTGAACCTTCATTTAATCCTAGGTAGCCCAATTCCAGTAGCCATTATAGGACTGCCCTGCACGGACAGTTAATTAACTCAGGAAAAGCAACCTAGCTCCAAGGTTAGCAACCAGGAGTTCCAGTTGATTCCGCTAGCGCACCCCCTGGGGCATTCCCAAGCTGGAGTCTGGTGGAAGATGAGGCTCAGTGTGATTGGATTGAAGCAGCAACCTATCAAGGAGAAGTCCCACCCACTCTGCCCTGTGCGTCTATAAAGGCGACGCGTGGCGGCCGCGGCACTCATTGAAGCCGCCAGTTGGGAGAGGAGCAGAGCCAGGCCGGTGCTCCCGAAGGCAGCAAGATGTTGCGAGCCACAGCTCCCTGCTGGTTCCCACCTGGATACCCAGAAGCTAAGAAGGTGGCCGAGGAGGCGGCCCTGGAGGCAAGCCGCCAGCTGGGAGCGGAGCAGAGCCAGGCCGGTGCTCCCGAAGGCAGCAAGATGTTGCGAGCCACAGCTCCCTGCTGGTTCCCACCTGGGTACCCAGAAGCTAAGAAGGTGGCCGAGGAGGCGGCCCTGGAGGCAAGCCGCCAGCTGGGAGCGGAGCAGAGCCAGGCCGGTGCTCCCGAAGGCAGCAAGATGTTGCGAGCCACAGCTCCCTGCTGGTTCCCACCTGGGTACCCAGAAGCTAAGAAGGTGGCCGAGGAGGCGGCCCTGGAGGCTCCAGAATTCCCACTGCCCTCTCATCAGCCTGCCCAGAGCTTCGGGCTCCGGGTGCCCCAGATGCACAGCCAGGCCTCAGCATTTGTGGACATCCAGGCGGAGCCCCAGAACAGGGGTCCGGCGGTGCCCCCAGCGTGGCCCAAGATGGTGACGGAGGCGTGCTACTTCCCTGCGCAGAGGGGATCGGCCTGCTGCTTGCCAGGCGCCCCAAGGCTGTCAGAGAGGCCCTCGGGAGTCCGCATCGCAGCCCCCAGGAAGAGGAAGACGATCGCCCACTCTTCCAGCCCTTGCTTGGTCACAGGTTACACAGATGCCAAGAGAACCCGGGTGGCCAGCAGCAGCCAACGCTCCAGTGGCTCCAAGGTCGGCAGACAGCCAGGGAAGACGCGCAACAGGTCAGGGATGGCATGCAAGACCACCACCACCATCAGCTCTAAGCGAATCGTCCGTGGTCCATCCTTACCGAGTTTGAAGAAACCCATTATCCTCCGAAGGTCTGGGTGCCAAGTCCCCACCGTCATCCGCCGAGGCTATCTCCAACTGTTCACCGAAGAGTGTCTCAAGTTCTGCGCCTCCAAGCAGGAGGCCGAGGAGAAGGCGCTGAACGAGGAGAAGGTGGCCTACGACTGCAGCCCCAACAAGAACAGGTACCTGAACGTGGTCCTGAACACCCTCAAGAGACTCAAGGGCCTGACCCCCAGCTCCATGCCCGGCCTCAGCAGGGCCGCCCTGTACGGCCGCCTCCAGGAGTTCCTGCTCACCCAGGACCAGCTCAAGGAGAACGGCTACCCCTTCCCGCACCCCGAGCGGCCCGGAGGCGCCGTCCTCTTCACTGGCCAGGGGAAGGGGCCCGGCGACTCCTCCTGCAGGGTCTGCTGCCGTTGTGGCACCGAGTACCTGGTGTCCTCCTCGGGCCGCTGTGTACGCGACCAGTTGTGTTATTATCACTGGGGGCGGGTCCGCTCGAGCCAGGTGGCTGGAGGCCGGGTTAGCCAGTACACCTGCTGTGCAGCTGCTCCTGGCTCTGTGGGCTGCCAGGTGGCAAAGCAGCACGTGCGGGACGGCCGCAAGGAGAGCCTCGATGGCTTCGTGGAGACCTTCAAGAAAGAGTTGTCCAGAGACGCTTATCCAGGAATCTACGCCTTGGACTGTGAGATGTGCTACACCACGCATGGCCTAGAGCTGACCCGCGTCACCGTGGTGGACGCCGACATGCGAGTGGTGTACGACACCTTCGTCAAGCCCGACAACGAGATCGTGGACTACAACACCAGGTTTTCCGGAGTCACCGAGGCCGACGTCGCCAAGACGAGCATCACCTTGCCCCAAGTCCAAGCCATCCTGCTGAGCTTTTTCAGCGCCCAAACCATCCTCATCGGGCACAGCCTGGAGAGCGATCTGCTGGCCCTGAAGCTCATCCACAGCACCGTGGTGGACACAGCCGTGCTCTTCCCGCACTACCTGGGTTTCCCCTACAAGCGCTCCCTCAGGAATCTCGCGGCCGACTACCTGGGACAGATCATCCAGGACAGCCAGGACGGCCACAACTCCAGCGAGGACGCAAACGCCTGCCTGCAGCTGGTGATGTGGAAGGTCCGACAGCGCGCCCAGATCCAGCCACGCCAGCGGTCCGCCTCTCCCTCCGCCCTGGCCTGTCCTTAGCCCCAGGCCTCTTCCAAAACCGCCATCAGTCCCGAGAGCTCACCCTGTCCACCGCGCCGCAAAGCGAAAGAAACTGGAGCAGCCGGCGGCAGGAGAGGGCAAAAAGCCAAGAGTAACCCCAACCCCCCACTCCCAGTCCCCCGGAATCCCCGCCGCTGCCCCTCGGGCCTGTCCCCATCAATAATAATGGATTCTATACGTGGGATGGTTTTAAAGTACGTGGAAAAATTCTTTGATGGATTTTCCTTGGAAAAGTGAAACCTAAATCCACTCCGTTTGGAGGTGGGACTATTTACAGTTGGTGCTTACTAAACATAAACTACGTTTAGGCTGATATTTCAGACAATGAAACCTTTGAGTGCCCGTAGGGGGAAGATCTCGGTTGCTGAGTGCAGGGAAGGAGGATGTAATTCCATCATATATACTCTCTGTGCCTACCGCATTTTGAAAAATGCCAGTGATACCTATTTATAAAATAAAATCAACCAAGGAAAAGTACGAACTTAGCAACACTATATGTAGTTAATACAACGGTATCTTGTATTTCTTACGTCCAGGTATACTTATAAATGCCTAGAGGGATTTCACCACCTCAGGATGGAGAGACTGAATGCTTCTGAGGGAATTAGGATGGTGGAATATTGGTGGTACCAGGGAAGGGGGAGAGATGTTTGAAAATACTATGTTTGCTCGTTCTTGGGTCCCAATAAAGAAGGAACAGGGCACAGGAGTCGGAAGGACTAGTGGCAATAGTGATGAAGGGACCTTCTTATCATGCTGGCAGTGTTAATTACCCAGGTGTAGGATGCCATACACTGAGGCGGAAGATCGCAAGTCAGAGTGGCCGGCAGGCACAACTTCCTGGCACACCAGAGGCAGGTCTTCAATACCCACTGGTTTCCCCACCAGGCTGCATAAGCGAACCTGAGCCACAGGGAGTTGGTCAAATCCTCCTGACAGTGTGGAGAAACCAACAGGCAAAACGTGGGGGCAAAAGTGATGAGACCCCACACTTTTCACTAGGGGTCGCAATGAGCTATGAAGTAACAGCTTCTCAACCTGTGCTGTTTCCTGTTGGATGCACATAATCCATTTGCATTGCAGACAATTTTAGGATGTGCTTTACAGTAAGGTGGAAAGTACCTTATGGCAAAAAACACTCAGAAATTTATGTGTGGATTTCAAGTCATTCCAGTCCTAGAACGTTGTGCTTTTTAGAGACGCCATAGCTGTTTTTCCCTTTGTAATATCAGAGCAGTAATATCTTCTCTGGAGGCCTGTTGGGTGAATTTCATGGAATGAAGTTAAGTAGGTGCCAGAACCGTTGCCGTTTTCCCGCCATAGCCCTGCCACCCACTGAAAAATGTTTGATGAGATTACTTAATGATTTCCAATTAAGTCGTATTTCCAAATATCATGATTTCCATTTTAATGTAGTTGGTACGGAGCTTTGTGAGTGTGTGCTTCTTTTATTATGGATCACGTTCAGCTCCTTTTTATTTGCCTCCCAGTTATAATAGTAAAACTCTACTCCTCTACTCCGAGGAGTCCCTACCACCCATATCATCACTTTCCAGCCCAGCACTCTTCACGCTCATTCATTTAGAGCATTCAACATTGTGCAAGTGAATCTTGGAAGGCAAACGCTACTGAATTTAGCGAATTTGTGGAGGCATTCCCACAAATCAGCCAGGTGAAGTTTCACACACCCGAAGACTGCACAACTCCTCTAAGGCAGCACTATGCTGCAAACCCAGACGGCCACTCTTCTCACCCCTCGTCCGTTTGCTGTTCTGGGTAATGAGTTTCAAATGTCACCTAGGCAACTGCAAAAATAGCTGAAATGGAGAAAGGGCTTCAGGCTGGTGACCAGCAGAGGTCCACCTGACCCCCGTAAGCTGCTGAACAAGAAGGGCTGCCAGAAATGTCCCCCTAGGGAATTTGGTGGAGACGAAGACCTGCTCACTGGACAAAGGTTCCTCCCAGGATACGCCCGAGCGGAAGAAGCGGGCTCTGAGCCACGCCCTTTCACCCACCGCTACCCCGCCCTGGGCTGGAGAAGGTGCGCGTAAGGATGTGGACTACTGAGCCCTGAAGAAATAAGTCCTTCCCCTTTGACCCCATGGAGGATTGCCTGTGAGGATCTTAAACGACTCTACCCGTGTCTAGACACGGGAGTAGGTCTGTCCGGCACAGCACCTCCCTCAAGGAGGAGAAGAGTGAGGAGAAAGGAAACTCAAGTCTGACCATTCTGTCCTGGGAGAGAAGAGGAGGATCTCATCTCTCATCTGTCCCAGCAAGGCAAGGAGATTTTCTCTTGTCTTTACAAGCAAGGCAGGGAGACTTTTTATCATTAGGAAACAAAAAGAATCTAGAAGGAATGAAAGCAGCCCGTAAGGTGAATTCCGAAGGACTGCCCATTGAAACTGACAAAATTGCCCTTGTTTGATGAGAGGAATGAGCAGAGCACTGAGGTGGTGAACAAGGATCTGGTGAGACTTTCCCAGCATGTTTCTACCAAAGCTTTATCTAAGCTTCTCAGAACACTCTCCTAAAAAGCAGATGTTTGGCCCTTCAGAAAGTCAGCAAGCAAAATGCCTTGAGTGTCCCAAAACACTGATGCCATGATGTTGGCTCCTGACTGGCCTCCTTTTCCTTTGACTGGACCACTGCCACCTCTTGGTAGCCACCGCTTTGATGATGCCTTGCCCTCGAGATCATATTGGTAAAGCCATGTTCCAACTTCCGGTTATAATCTGTCAGAGGGATGCGTCAGGATCGTGATCCCTCCTGTTTAAAATTTCCACTGATAGCTCTCGTCGTAACTGCAGCTGATCTGGGCACAGTGGTTTTCACAGCCACTGCAGGATTCATCTTCCACCTCTTCTCACCTCTTCTTGAAACAAGCTATACATTCGTAGAGAGTTCATTTCTTTGGGGTAGTGTCCTTATCAGCTTTTCTGAAAACATCAATGATTTCTTCATTCTTCCACCCAAGCTTCACCAGAAATTTGATGTTTGCTCTTGCTGCAGTTTTCGTGGAATTCATGTTGCTCTGATAGGAGTCCTTTTCAGTGGATGTCTCATCCTTCTCAGTGCCTCAAACTAGATCTAGTTCAGAAAGGTGATAAGAAGTTAGGACAAGTTTATTTGAGTGCAAACCAGTGGAAATCCATGCATAGTTTCTTCAGCATGTGCATTTTCTATGAACCTTTGGAAGACCCCCTGTGTTGAACATTGCCCGAGTCCTGGGAGAGAAGTGGGTGCGGTCCACTTCCTGTCCTCAATTTGCCCACAGCGGAGGAGTGCACAGAGCAGGGAAAGGCAACCCCAGAGAGATCCTGCCCTCCAGCATGCAGCAGACTGCTGGATCAGTCCTGGCTCCATGGGGTGCTGTGTGGGCCCAAGCAAGTTGCCCAACCTCCCTGAACCTTCATTTAATCCTAGGTAGCCCAATTCCAGTAGCCATTATAGGACTGCCCTGCACGGACAGTTAATTAACTCAGGAAAAGCAACCTAGCTCCAAGGTTAGCAACCAGGAGTTCCAGTTGATTCCGCTAGCGCACCCCCTGGGGCATTCCCAAGCTGGAGTCTGGTGGAAGATGAGGCTCAGTGTGATTGGATTGAAGCAGCAACCTATCAAGGAGAAGTCCCACCCACTCTGCCCTGTGCGTCTATAAAGGCGACGCGTGGCGGCCGCGGCACTCATTGAAGCCGCCAGTTGGGAGAGGAGCAGAGCCAGGCCGGTGCTCCCGAAGGCAGCAAGATGTTGCGAGCCACAGCTCCCTGCTGGTTCCCACCTGGATACCCAGAAGCTAAGAAGGTGGCCGAGGAGGCGGCCCTGGAGGCAAGCCGCCAGCTGGGAGCGGAGCAGAGCCAGGCCGGTGCTCCCGAAGGCAGCAAGATGTTGCGAGCCACAGCTCCCTGCTGGTTCCCACCTGGGTACCCAGAAGCTAAGAAGGTGGCCGAGGAGGCGGCCCTGGAGGCAAGCCGCCAGCTGGGAGCGGAGCAGAGCCAGGCCGGTGCTCCCGAAGGCAGCAAGATGTTGCGAGCCACAGCTCCCTGCTGGTTCCCACCTGGGTACCCAGAAGCTGAGAAGGTGGCCGAGGAGGCGGCCCTGGAGGCTCCAGAATTCCCACTGCCCTCTCATCAGCCTGCCCAGAGCTTCGGGCTCCGGGTGCCCCAGATGCACAGCCAGGCCTCAGCATTTGTGGACATCCAGGCGGAGCCCCAGAACAGGGGTCCGGCGGTGCCCCCAGCGTGGCCCAAGATGGTGACGGAGGCGTGCTACTTCCCTGCGCAGAGGGGATCGGCCTGCTGCTTGCCAGGCGCCCCAAGGCTGTCAGAGAGGCCCTCGGGAGTCCGCATCGCAGCCCCCAGGAAGAGGAAGACGATCGCCCACTCTTCCAGCCCTTGCTTGGTCACAGGTTACACAGATGCCAAGAGAACCCGGGTGGCCAGCAGCAGCCAACGCTCCAGTGGCTCCAAGGTCGGCAGACAGCCAGGGAAGACGCGCAACAGGTCAGGGATGGCATGCAAGACCACCACCACCATCAGCTCTAAGCGAATCGTCCGTGGTCCATCCTTACCGAGTTTGAAGAAACCCATTATCCTCCGAAGGTCTGGGTGCCAAGTCCCCACCGTCATCCGCCGAGGCTATCTCCAACTGTTCACCGAAGAGTGTCTCAAGTTCTGCGCCTCCAAGCAGGAGGCCGAGGAGAAGGCGCTGAACGAGGAGAAGGTGGCCTACGACTGCAGCCCCAACAAGAACAGGTACCTGAACGTGGTCCTGAACACCCTCAAGAGACTCAAGGGCCTGACCCCCAGCTCCATGCCCGGCCTCAGCAGGGCCGCCCTGTACGGCCGCCTCCAGGAGTTCCTGCTCACCCAGGACCAGCTCAAGGAGAACGGCTACCCCTTCCCGCACCCCGAGCGGCCCGGAGGCGCCGTCCTCTTCACTGGCCAGGGGAAGGGGCCCGGCGACTCCTCCTGCAGGGTCTGCTGCCGTTGTGGCACCGAGTACCTGGTGTCCTCCTCGGGCCGCTGTGTACGCGACCAGTTGTGTTATTATCACTGGGGGCGGGTCCGCTCGAGCCAGGTGGCTGGAGGCCGGGTTAGCCAGTACACCTGCTGTGCAGCTGCTCCTGGCTCTGTGGGCTGCCAGGTGGCAAAGCAGCACGTGCGGGACGGCCGCAAGGAGAGCCTCGATGGCTTCGTGGAGACCTTCAAGAAAGAGTTGTCCAGAGACGCTTATCCAGGAATCTACGCCTTGGGCTGTGAGATGTGCTACACCACGCATGGCCTAGAGCTGACCCGCGTCACCGTGGTGGACGCCGACATGCGAGTGGTGTACGACACCTTCGTCAAGCCCGACAACGAGATCGTGGACTACAACACCAGGTTTTCCGGAGTCACCGAGGCCGACGTCGCCAAGACGAGCATCACCTTGCCCCAAGTCCAAGCCATCCTGCTGAGCTTTTTCAGCGCCCAAACCATCCTCATCGGGCACAGCCTGGAGAGCGATCTGCTGGCCCTGAAGCTCATCCACAGCACCGTGGTGGACACGGCCGTGCTCTTCCCGCACTACCTGGGTTTCCCCTACAAGCGCTCCCTCAGGAATCTCGCGGCCGACTACCTGGGACAGATCATCCAGGACAGCCAGGACGGCCACAACTCCAGCGAGGACGCAAACGCCTGCCTGCAGCTGGTGATGTGGAAGGTCCGACAGCGCGCCCAGATCCAGCCACGCCAGCGGTCCGCCTCTCCCTCCGCCCTGGCCTGTCCTTAGCCCCAGGCCTCTTCCAAAACCGCCATCAGTCCCGAGAGCTCACCCTGTCCACCGCGCCGCAAAGCGAAAGAAACTGGAGCAGCCGGCGGCAGGAGAGGGCAAAAAGCCAAGAGTAACCCCAACCCCCCACTCCCAGTCCCCCGGAATCCCCGCCGCTGCCCCTCGGGCCTGTCCCCATCAATAATAATGGATTCTATACGTGGGATGGTTTTAAAGTACGTGGAAAAATTCTTTGATGGATTTTCCTTGGAAAAGTGAAACCTAAATCCACTCCGTTTGGAGGTGGGACTATTTACAGTTGGTGCTTACTAAACATAAACTGCGTTTGGGCTGATATTTCAGACAATGAAACCTTTGAGTGCCCGTAGGGGGAAGATCTCGGTTGCTGAGTGCAGGGAAGGAGGATGTAATTCCATCATATATACTCTCTGTGCCTACCGCATTTTGAAAAATGCCAGTGATACCTATTTATAAAATAAAATCAACCAAGGAAAAGTACGAACTTAGCAACACTATATGTAGTTAATACAACGGTATCTTGTATTTCTTACGTCCAGGTATACTTATAAATGCCTAGAGGGATTTCACCACCTCAGGATGGAGAGACTGAATGCTTCTGAGGGAATTAGGATGGTGGAATATTGGTGGTACCAGGGAAGGGGGAGAGATGTTTGAAAATACTATGTTTGCTCGTTCTTGGGTCCCAATAAAGAAGGAACAGGGCACAGGAGTCGGAAGGACTAGTGGCAATAGTGATGAAGGGACCTTCTTATCATGCTGGCAGTGTTAATTACCCAGGTGTAGGATGCCATACACTGAGGCGGAAGATCGCAAGTCAGAGTGGCCGGCAGGCACAACTTCCTGGCACACCAGAGGCAGGTCTTCAATACCCACTGGTTTCCCCACCAGGCTGCATAAGCGAACCTGAGCCACAGGGAGTTGGTCAAATCCTCCTGACAGTGTGGAGAAACCAACAGGCAAAACGTGGGGGCAAAAGTGATGAGACCCCACACTTTTCACTAGGGGTCGCAATGAGCTATGAAGTAACAGCTTCTCAACCTGTGCTGTTTCCTGTTGGATGCACATAATCCATTTGCATTGCAGACAATTTTAGGATGTGCTTTACAGTAAGGTGGAAAGTACCTTATGGCAAAAAACACTCAGAAATTTATGTGTGGATTTCAAGTCATTCCAGTCCTAGAACGTTGTGCTTTTTAGAGACGCCATAGCTGTTTTTCCCTTTGTAATATCAGAGCAGTAATATCTTCTCTGGAGGCCTGTTGGGTGAATTTCATGGAATGAAGTTAAGTAGGTGCCAGAACCGTTGCCGTTTTCCCGCCATAGCCCTGCCACCCACTGAAAAATGTTTGATGAGATTACTTAATGATTTCCAATTAAGTCGTATTTCCAAATATCATGATTTCCATTTTAATGTAGTTGGTACGGAGCTTTGTGAGTGTGTGCTTCTTTTATTATGGATCACGTTCAGCTCCTTTTTATTTGCCTCCCAGTTATAATAGTAAAACTCTACTCCTCTACTCCGAGGAGTCCCTACCACCCATATCATCACTTTCCAGCCCAGCACTCTTCACGCTCATTCATTTAAAGCATTCAACATTGTGTAAATGAATCTTGGAAGGCAAAAGCTACTGAATTTAGCGAATTTGTGGAGGCATTCCCACAAATCAGCCAGGTGAAGTTTCACACACCCGAAGACTGCACAACTCCTCTAAGGCAGCACTATGCTGCAAACCCAGACGGCCACTCTTCTCACCCCTCGTCCGTTTGCTGTTCTGGGTAATGAGGTTCAAAAGTCACCTAGGCAACTGCAAAAATAGCTGAAGTGGAGAAAGGGCTTCAGGCTGGTGACCAGCAGAGGTCCACCTGACCCCCGTAAGCTGCTGAACAAGAAGGGCTGCCAGAAATGTCCCCCTAGGGAATTTGGTGGAGACGAAGACCCGCTCACTGGACAAGGGTTCCTCCCAGGATACGCCCGAGCGGAAGAAGCGGGCTCTGAGCCACGCCCTTTCACCCACCGCTACCCCGCCCTGGGCTGGTGAAGGTGCGCGTAAGAATGTGGACTACTGAGCCCTGAAGAAATAAGTCCTTCCCCTTTGACCCCATGGAGGATTGCCTGTGAGGATCTTAAATGAGTCTACCCGTGTCTAGACACGGGAGTAGGTCTGTCCGGTACAGCACCTCCCTCAAGGAGGAGAAGAGTGAGGAGAAAGGAAACTCAAGTCTGACCATTCTGTCCTGGGAGAGAAGAGGAGGATCTCATCTCTCATCTGTCCCAGCAAGGCAAGGAGACTTTCTCTCATCTTTCCAAGCAAGGCAGGGTGACTTATGATAATTAGGAATCAAAAAGAGTCTAGAAGGAACGAAAGCAGCCCGTAAGGTGAATTCCTAAGGACTGCCCATTGAAACTGACAAAATTGCCCTTGTTTGATGAGAGGAATGAGCAGAGCACTGAGGTGGTGAACAAGGATCTGGTGAGACTTTCCCAGCATGTTTCTACCAAAGCTTTATCTAAGCTTCTCAGAACACTCTCCTAAAAAGCAGATGTTTGGCCCTTCAGAAAGTCAGCAAGCAAAATGCCTTGAGTGTCCCAAAACACTGATGCCATGATGTTGGCTCCTGACTGGCCTCCTTTTCCTTTGACTGGACCACTGCCACCTCTTGGTAGCCACCGCTTTGATGATGCCTTGCCCTCGAGATCATATTGGTAAAGCCATGTTCCAACTTCCGGTTATAATCTGTCAGAGGGATGCGTCAGGATCGTGATCCCTCCTGTTTAAAATTTCCACTGATAGCTCTCGTCGTAACTGCAGCTGATCTGGGCACAGTGGTTTTCACAGCCACTGCAGGATTCATCTTCCACCTCTTCTCACCTCTTCTTGAAACAAGCTATACATTCGTAGAGAGTTCATTTCTTTGGAGTAGTGTCCTTATCAGCTTTTCTGAAAACATCAATGATTTCTTCATTCTTCCACCCAAGCTTCACCAGAAATTTGATGTTTGCTCTTGCTGCAGTTTTCGTGGAATTCATGTTGCTCTGATAGGAGTCCTTTTCAGTGGATGTCTCATCCTTCTCAGTGCCTCAAACTAGATCTAGTTCAGAAAGGTGATAAGAAGTTAGGACAAGTTTATTTGAGTGCAAACCAGTGGAAATCCATGCATAGTTTCTTCAGCATGTGCATTTTCTATGAACCTTTGGAAGACCCCCCGTGTTGAACATTGCCCGAGTCCTGGGAGAGAAGTGGGTGCGGTCCACTTCCTGTCCTCAATTTGCCCACAGCGGAGGAGTGCACAGAGCAGGGAAAGGCAACCCCAGAGAGATCCTGCCCTCCAGCATGCAGCAGACTGCTGGATCAGTCCTGGCTCCATGGGGTGCTGTGTGGGCCCAAGCAAGTTGCCCAACCTCCCTGAACCTTCATTTAATCCTAGGTAGCCCAATTCCAGTAGCCATTATAGGACTGCCCTGCACGGACAGTTAATTAACTCAGGAAAAGCAACCTAGCTCCAAGGTTAGCAACCAGGAGTTCCAGTTGATTCCGCTAGCGCACCCCCTGGGGCATTCCCAAGCTGGAGTCTGGTGGAAGATGAGGCTCAGTGTGATTGGATTGAAGCAGCAACCTATCAAGGAGAAGTCCCACCCACTCTGCCCTGTGCGTCTATAAAGGCGACGCGTGGCGGCCGCGGCACTCATTGAAGCCGCCAGTTGGGAGAGGAGCAGAGCCAGGCCGGTGCTCCCGAAGGCAGCAAGATGTTGCGAGCCACAGCTCCCTGCTGGTTCCCACCTGGATACCCAGAAGCTAAGAAGGTGGCCGAGGAGGCGGCCCTGGAGGCAAGCCGCCAGCTGGGAGCGGAGCAGAGCCAGGCCGGTGCTCCCGAAGGCAGCAAGATGTTGCGAGCCACAGCTCCCTGCTGGTTCCCACCTGGGTACCCAGAAGCTAAGAAGGTGGCCGAGGAGGCGGCCCTGGAGGCAAGCCGCCAGCTGGGAGCGGAGCAGAGCCAGGCCGGTGCTCCCGAAGGCAGCAAGATGTTGCGAGCCACAGCTCCCTGCTGGTTCCCACCTGGGTACCCAGAAGCTGAGAAGGTGGCCGAGGAGGCGGCCCTGGAGGCTCCAGAATTCCCACTGCCCTCTCATCAGCCTGCCCAGAGCTTCGGGCTCCGGGTGCCCCAGATGCACAGCCAGGCCTCAGCATTTGTGGACATCCAGGCGGAGCCCCAGAACAGGGGTCCGGCGGTGCCCCCAGCGTGGCCCAAGATGGTGACGGAGGCGTGCTACTTCCCTGCGCAGAGGGGATCGGCCTGCTGCTTGCCAGGCGCCCCAAGGCTGTCAGAGAGGCCCTCGGGAGTCCGCATCGCAGCCCCCAGGAAGAGGAAGACGATCGCCCACTCTTCCAGCCCTTGCTTGGTCACAGGTTACACAGATGCCAAGAGAACCCGGGTGGCCAGCAGCAGCCAACGCTCCAGTGGCTCCAAGGTCGGCAGACAGCCAGGGAAGACGCGCAACAGGTCAGGGATGGCATGCAAGACCACCACCACCATCAGCTCTAAGCGAATCGTCCGTGGTCCATCCTTACCGAGTTTGAAGAAACCCATTATCCTCCGAAGGTCTGGGTGCCAAGTCCCCACCGTCATCCGCCGAGGCTATCTCCAACTGTTCACCGAAGAGTGTCTCAAGTTCTGCGCCTCCAAGCAGGAGGCCGAGGAGAAGGCGCTGAACGAGGAGAAGGTGGCCTACGACTGCAGCCCCAACAAGAACAGGTACCTGAACGTGGTCCTGAACACCCTCAAGAGACTCAAGGGCCTGACCCCCAGCTCCATGCCCGGCCTCAGCAGGGCCGCCCTGTACGGCCGCCTCCAGGAGTTCCTGCTCACCCAGGACCAGCTCAAGGAGAACGGCTACCCCTTCCCGCACCCCGAGCGGCCCGGAGGCGCCGTCCTCTTCACTGGCCAGGGGAAGGGGCCCGGCGACTCCTCCTGCAGGGTCTGCTGCCGTTGTGGCACCGAGTACCTGGTGTCCTCCTCGGGCCGCTGTGTACGCGACCAGTTGTGTTATTATCACTGGGGGCGGGTCCGCTCGAGCCAGGTGGCTGGAGGCCGGGTTAGCCAGTACACCTGCTGTGCAGCTGCTCCTGGCTCTGTGGGCTGCCAGGTGGCAAAGCAGCACGTGCGGGACGGCCGCAAGGAGAGCCTCGATGGCTTCGTGGAGACCTTCAAGAAAGAGTTGTCCAGAGACGCTTATCCAGGAATCTACGCCTTGGACTGTGAGATGTGCTACACCACGCATGGCCTAGAGCTGACCCGCGTCACCGTGGTGGACGCCGACATGCGAGTGGTGTACGACACCTTCGTCAAGCCCGACAACGAGATCGTGGACTACAACACCAGGTTTTCCGGAGTCACCGAGGCCGACGTCGCCAAGACGAGCATCACCTTGCCCCAAGTCCAAGCCATCCTGCTGAGCTTTTTCAGCGCCCAAACCATCCTCATCGGGCACAGCCTGGAGAGCGATCTGCTGGCCCTGAAGCTCATCCACAGGACCGTGGTGGACACGGCCGTGCTCTTCCCGCACTACCTGGGTTTCCCCTACAAGCGCTCCCTCAGGAATCTCGCGGCCGACTACCTGGGACAGATCATCCAGGACAGCCAGGACGGCCACAACTCCAGCGAGCACGCAAACGCCTGCCTGCAGCTGGTGATGTGGAAGGTCCGACAGCGCGCCCAGATCCAGCCACGCCAGCGGTCCGCCTCTCCCTCCGCCCTGGCCTGTCCTTAGCCCCAGGCCTCTTCCAAAACCGCCATCAGTCCCGAGAGCTCACCCTGTCCACCGCGCCGCAAAGCGAAAGAAACTGGAGCAGCCGGCGGCAGGAGAGGGCAAAAAGCCAAGAGTAACCCCAACCCCCCACTCCCAGTCCCCCGGAATCCCCGCCGCTGCCCCTCGGGCCTGTCCCCATCAATAATAATGGATTCTATACGTGGGATGGTTTTAAAGTACGTGGAAAAATTCTTTGATGGAGTTTCCTTGGAAAAGTGAAACCTAAATCCACTCCGTTTGGAGGTGGGACTATTTACAGTTGGTGCTTACTAAACATAAACTACGTTTAGGCTGATATTTGAGACAATGAAACCTTTGAGTGCCCGTAGGGGGAAGATCTCGGTTGCTGAGTGCAGGGAAGGAGGATGTAATTCCATCGTATATACTCTCTGTGCCTACCGCATTTTGAAAAATGCCAGTGATACCTATTTATAAAATAAAATCAACCAAGGAAAAGTACGAACTTAGCAACACTATATTTAGTTAATACAACGGTATCTTGTATTTCTTACGTCCAGGTATACTTATAAATGCCTAGAGGGATTTCACCACCTCAGGATGGAGAGACTGAATGCTTCTGAGGGAATTAGGATGGTGGAATATTGGTGGTACCAGGGAAGGGGGAGAGATGTTTGAAAATACAATGTTTGCTCGTTCTTGGGTTCCAATAAAGAAGGAACAGGGCACAGGAGTCGGAAGGACTAGTGGCAATAGTGATGAAGGGACCTTCTTATCATGCTGGCAGTGTTAATTACCCAGGTGTAGGATGCCATACACTGAGGCGGAAGATCGCAAGTCAGAGTGGCCGGCAGGCACAACTTCCTGGCACACCAGAGGCAGGTCTTCAATACCCACTGGTTTCCCCACCAGGCTGCATAAGCGAACCTGAGCCACAGGGAGTTGGTCAAATCCTCCTGACAGTGTGGAGAAACCAACAGGCAAAACGTGGGGGCAAAAGTGATGAGACCCCACACTTTTCACTAGTGGTCGCAATGAGCTATGAAGTAACAGCTTCTCAACCTGTGCTGTTTCCTGTTGGATGCACATAATCCATTTGCATTGCAGACAATTTTAGGATGTGCTTTACAGTAAGGTGGAAAGTACCTTATGGCAAAAAACACTCAGAAATTTATGTGTGGATTTCAAGTCATTCCAGTCCTAGAACGTTGTGCTTTTTAGAGACGCCATAGCTGTTTTTCCCTTTGTAATATCAGAGCAGTAATATCTTCTCTGGAGGCCTGTTGGGTGAATTTCATGGAATGAAGTTAAGTAGGTGCCAGAACCGTTGCCGTTTTCCCGCCATAGCCCTGCCACCCACTGAAAAATGTTTGATGAGATTACTTAATGATTTCCAATTAAGTCGTATTTCCAAATATCATGATTTCCATTTTAATGTAGTTGGTACGGAGCTTTGTGAGTGTGTGCTTCTTTTATTATGGATCACGTTCAGCTCCTTTTTATTTGCCTCCCAGTTATAATAGTAAAACTCTACTCCTCTACTCCGAGGAGTCCCTACCACCCATATCATCACTTTCCAGCCCAGCACTCTTCACGCTCATTCATTTAAAGCATTCAACATTGTGTAAATGAATCTTGGAAGGCAAAAGCTACTGAATTTAGCGAATTTGTGGAGGCATTCCCACAAATCAGCCAGGTGAAGTTTCACACACCCGAAGACTGCACAACTCCTCTGAGGCAGCACTATGCTGCAAACCCAGACGGCCACTCTTCTCACCCCTCGTCCGTTTGCTGTTCTGGGTAATGAGGTTCAAAAGTCACCTAGGCAACTGCAAAAATAGCTGAAATGGAGAAAGGGCTTCAGGCTGGTGACCAGCAGAGGTCCACCTGACCCCCGTAAGCTGCTGAACAAGAAGGGCTGCCAGAAATGTCCCCCTAGGGAATTTGGTGGAGACGAAGACCCGCTCACTGGACAAGGGTTCCTCCCAGGATACGCCCGAGCGGAAGAAGCGGGCTCTGAGCCACGCCCTTTCACCCACCGCTACCCCGCCCTGGGCTGGTGAAGGTGCGCGTAAGGATGTGGACTACTGAGCCCTGAAGAAATAAGTCCTTCCCCTTTGACCCCATGGAGGATTGCCTGTGAGGATCTTAAATGAGTCTACCCGTGTCTAGACACGGGAGTAGGTCTGTCCGGTACAGCACCTCCCTCAAGGAGGAGAAGAGTGAGGAGAACGGAAACTCAAGTCTGACCATTCTGTCCTGGGAGAGAAGAGGAGGACCTCATCTCTCATCTGTCCCAGCAAGGCAAGGAGACTTTCTCTCATCTTTCCAAGCAAGGCAGGGTGACTTATGATAATTAGGAATCAAAAAGAGTCTAGAAGGAACGAAAGCAGCCCGTAAGGTGAATTCCTAAGGACTGCCCATTGAAACTGACAAAATTGCCCTTGTTTGATGAGAGGAATGAGCAGAGCACTGAGGTGGTGAACAAGGATCTGGTGAGACTTTCCCAGCATGTTTCTACCAAAGCTTTATCTAAGCTTCTCAGAACACTCTCCTAAAAAGCAGATGTTTGGCCCTTCAGAAAGTCAGCAAGCAAAATGCCTTGAGTGTCCCAAAACACTGATGCCATGATGTTGGCTCCTGACTGGCCTCCTTTTCCTTTGACTGGACCACTGCCACCTCTTGGTAGCCACCGCTTTGATGATGCCTTGCCCTCGAGATCATATTGGTAAAGCCATGTTCCAACTTCCGGTTATAATCTGTCAGAGGGATGCGTCAGGATCGTGATCCCTCCTGTTTAAAATTTCCACTGATAGCTCTCGTCGTAACTGCAGCTGATCTGGGCACAGTGGTTTTCACAGCCACTGCAGGATTCATCTTCCACCTCTTCTCACCTCTTCTTGAAACAAGCTATACATTCGTAGAGAGTTCATTTCTTTGGAGTAGTGTCCTTATCAGCTTTTCTGAAAACATCAATGATTTCTTCATTCTTCCACCCAAGCTTCACCAGAAATTTGATGTTTGCTCTTGCTGCAGTTTTCGTGGAATTCATGTTGCTCTGATAGGAGTCCTTTTCAGTGGATGTCTCATCCTTCTCAGTGCCTCAAACTAGATCTAGTTCAGAAAGGTGATAAGAAGTTAGGACAAGTTTATTTGAGTGCAAACCAGTGGAAATCCATGCATAGTTTCTTCAGCATGTGCATTTTCTATGAACCTTTGGAAGACCCCCTGTGTTGAACATTGCCCGAGTCCTGGGAGAGAAGTGGGTGCGGTCCACTTCCTGTCCTCAATTTGCCCACAGCGGAGGAGTGCACAGAGCAGGGAAAGGCAACCCCAGAGAGATCCTGCCCTCCAGCATGCAGCAGACTGCTGGATCAGTCCTGGCTCCATGGGGTGCTGTGTGGGCCCAAGCAAGTTGCCCAACCTCCCTGAACCTTCATTTAATCCTAGGTAGCCCAATTCCAGTAGCCATTATAGGACTGCCCTGCACGGACAGTTAATTAACTCAGGAAAAGCAACCTAGCTCCAAGGTTAGCAACCAGGAGTTCCAGTTGATTCCGCTAGCGCACCCCCTGGGGCATTCCCAAGCTGGAGTCTGGTGGAAGATGAGGCTCAGTGTGATTGGATTGAAGCAGCAACCTATCAAGGAGAAGTCCCACCCACTCTGCCCTGTGCGTCTATAAAGGCGACGCGTGGCGGCCGCGGCACTCATTGAAGCCGCCAGTTGGGAGAGGAGCAGAGCCAGGCCGGTGCTCCCGAAGGCAGCAAGATGTTGCGAGCCACAGCTCCCTGCTGGTTCCCACCTGGATACCCAGAAGCTAAGAAGGTGGCCGAGGAGGCGGCCCTGGAGGCAAGCCGCCAGCTGGGAGCGGAGCAGAGCCAGGCCGGTGCTCCCGAAGGCAGCAAGATGTTGCGAGCCACAGCTCCCTGCTGGTTCCCACCTGGGTACCCAGAAGCTAAGAAGGTGGCCGAGGAGGCGGCCCTGGAGGCAAGCCGCCAGCTGGGAGCGGAGCAGAGCCAGGCCGGTGCTCCCGAAGGCAGCAAGATGTTGCGAGCCACAGCTCCCTGCTGGTTCCCACCTGGGTACCCAGAAGCTGAGAAGGTGGCCGAGGAGGCGGCCCTGGAGGCTCCAGAATTCCCACTGCCCTCTCATCAGCCTGCCCAGAGCTTCGGGCTCCGGGTGCCCCAGATGCACAGCCAGGCCTCAGCATTTGTGGACATCCAGGCGGAGCCCCAGAACAGGGGTCCGGCGGTGCCCCCAGCGTGGCCCAAGATGGTGACGGAGGCGTGCTACTTCCCTGCGCAGAGGGGATCGGCCTGCTGCTTGCCAGGCGCCCCAAGGCTGTCAGAGAGGCCCTCGGGAGTCCGCATCGCAGCCCCCAGGAAGAGGAAGACGATCGCCCACTCTTCCAGCCCTTGCTTGGTCACAGGTTACACAGATGCCAAGAGAACCCGGGTGGCCAGCAGCAGCCAACGCTCCAGTGGCTCCAAGGTCGGCAGACAGCCAGGGAAGACGCGCAACAGGTCAGGGATGGCATGCAAGACCACCACCACCATCAGCTCTAAGCGAATCGTCCGTGGTCCATCCTTACCGAGTTTGAAGAAACCCATTATCCTCCGAAGGTCTGGGTGCCAAGTCCCCACCGTCATCCGCCGAGGCTATCTCCAACTGTTCACCGAAGAGTGTCTCAAGTTCTGCGCCTCCAAGCAGGAGGCCGAGGAGAAGGCGCTGAACGAGGAGAAGGTGGCCTACGACTGCAGCCCCAACAAGAACAGGTACCTGAACGTGGTCCTGAACACCCTCAAGAGACTCAAGGGCCTGACCCCCAGCTCCATGCCCGGCCTCAGCAGGGCCGCCCTGTACGGCCGCCTCCAGGAGTTCCTGCTCACCCAGGACCAGCTCAAGGAGAACGGCTACCCCTTCCCGCACCCCGAGCGGCCCGGAGGCGCCGTCCTCTTCACTGGCCAGGGGAAGGGGCCCGGCGACTCCTCCTGCAGGGTCTGCTGCCGTTGTGGCACCGAGTACCTGGTGTCCTCCTCGGGCCGCTGTGTACGCGACCAGTTGTGTTATTATCACTGGGGGCGGGTCCGCTCGAGCCAGGTGGCTGGAGGCCGGGTTAGCCAGTACACCTGCTGTGCAGCTGCTCCTGGCTCTGTGGGCTGCCAGGTGGCAAAGCAGCACGTGCGGGACGGCCGCAAGGAGAGCCTCGATGGCTTCGTGGAGACCTTCAAGAAAGAGTTGTCCAGAGACGCTTATCCAGGAATCTACGCCTTGGACTGTGAGATGTGCTACACCACGCATGGCCTAGAGCTGACCCGCGTCACCGTGGTGGACGCCGACATGCGAGTGGTGTACGACACCTTCGTCAAGCCCGACAACGAGATCGTGGACTACAACACCAGGTTTTCCGGAGTCACCGAGGCCGACGTCGCCAAGACGAGCATCACCTTGCCCCAAGTCCAAGCCATCCTGCTGAGCTTTTTCAGCGCCCAAACCATCCTCATCGGGCACAGCCTGGAGAGCGATCTGCTGGCCCTGAAGCTCATCCACAGCACCGTGGTGGACACGGCCGTGCTCTTCCCGCACTACCTGGGTTTCCCCTACAAGCGCTCCCTCAGGAATCTCGCGGCCGACTACCTGGGACAGATCATCCAGGACAGCCAGGACGGCCACAACTCCAGCGAGGACGCAAACGCCTGCCTGCAGCTGGTGATGTGGAAGGTCCGACAGCGCGCCCAGATCCAGCCACGCCAGCGGTCCGCCTCTCCCTCCGCCCTGGCCTGTCCTTAGCCCCAGGCCTCTTCCAAAACCGCCATCAGTCCCGAGAGCTCACCCTGTCCACCGCGCCGCAAAGCGAAAGAAACTGGAGCAGCCGGCGGCAGGAGAGGGCAAAAAGCCAAGAGTAACCCCAACCCCCCACTCCCAGTCCCCCGGAATCCCCGCCGCTGCCCCTCGGGCCTGTCCCCATCAATAATAATGGATTCTATACGTGGGATGGTTTTAAAGTACGTGGAAAAATTCTTTGATGGATTTTCCTTGGAAAAGTGAAACCTAAATCCACTCCTTTTGGAGGTGGGACTATTTACAGTTGGTGCTTACTAAACATAAACTGCGTTTGGGCTGATATTTCAGACAATGAAACCTTTGAGTGCCCGTAGGGGGAAGATCTCGGTTGCTGAGTGCAGGGAAGGAGGATGTAATTCCATCATATATACTCTCTGTGCCTACCGCATTTTGAAAAATGCCAGTGATACCTATTTATAAAATAAAATCAACCAAGGAAAAGTACGAACTTAGCAACACTATATTTAGTTAATACAACGGTATCTTGTATTTCTTACGTCCAGGTATACTTATAAATGCCTAGAGGGATTTCACCACCTCAGGATGGAGAGACTGAATGCTTCTGAGGGAATTAGGATGGTGGAATATTGGTGGTACCAGGGAAGGGGGAGAGATGTTTGAAAATACTATGTTTGCTCGTTCTTGGGTCCCAATAAAGAAGGAACAGGGCACAGGAGTCGGAAGGACTAGTGGCAATAGTGATGAAGGGACCTTCTTATCATGCTGGCAGTGTTAATTACCCAGGTGTAGGATGCCAGACACTGAGGCGGAAGATCGCAAGTCAGAGTGGCCGGCAGGCACAACTTCCTGGCACACCAGAGGCAGGTCTTCAATACCCACTGGTTTCCCCACCAGGCTGCATAAGCGAACCTGAGCCACAGGGAGTTGGTCAAATCCTCCTGACAGTGTGGAGAAACCAACAGGCAAAACGTGGGGGCAAAAGTGATGAGACCCCACACTTTTCACTAGTGGTCGCAATGAGCTATGAAGTAACAGCTTCTCAACCTGTGCTGTTTCCTGTTGGATGCACATAATCCATTTGCATTGCAGACAATTTTAGGATGTGCTTTACAGTAAGGTGGAAAGTACCTTATGGCAAAAAACACTCAGAAATTTATGTGTGGATTTCAAGTCATTCCAGTCCTAGAACGTTGTGCTTTTTAGAGACGCCATAGCTGTTTTTCCCTTTGTAATATCAGAGCAGTAATATCTTCTCTGGAGGCCTGTTGGGTGAATTTCATGGAATGAAGTTAAGTAGGTGCCAGAACCGTTGCCGTTTTCCCGCCATAGCCCTGCCACCCACTGAAAAATGTTTGATGAGATTACTTAATGATTTCCAATTAAGTCGTATTTCCAAATATCATGATTTCCATTTTAATGTAGTTGGTACGGAGCTTTGTGAGTGTGTGCTTCTTTTATTATGGATCACGTTCAGCTCCTTTTTATTTGCCTCCCAGTTATAATAGTAAAACTCTACTCCTCTACTCCGAGGAGTCCCTACCACCCATATCATCACTTTCCAGCCCAGCAGTCTTCACGCTCATTCATTTAAAGCATTCAACATTGTGTAAATGAATCTTGGAAGGCAAAAGCTACTGAATTTAGCGAATTTGTGGAGGCATTCCCACAAATCAGCCAGGTGAAGTTTCACACACCCGAAGACTGCACAACTCCTCTAAGGCAGCACTATGCTGCAAACCCAGACGGCCACTCTTCTCACCCCTCGTCCGTTTGCTGTTCTGGGTAATGAGGTTCAAAAGTCACCTAGGCAACTGCAAAAATAGCTGAAATGGAGAAAGGGCTTCAGGCTGGTGACCAGCAGAGGTCCACCTGACCCCCGTAAGCTGCTGAACAAGAATGGCTGCCAGAAATGTCCCCCTAGGGAATTTGGTGGAGACGAAGACCCGCTCACTGGACAAGGGTTCCTCCCAGGATACGCCCGAGCGGAAGAAGCGGGCTCTGAGCCACGCCCTTTCACCCACCGCTACCCCGCCCTGGGCTGGTGAAGGTGCGCGTAAGGATGTGGACTACTGAGCCCTGAAGAAATAAGTCCTTCCCCTTTGACCCCATGGAGGATTGCCTGTGAGGATCTTAAATGAGTCTACCCGTGTCTAGACACGGGAGTAGGTCTGTCCGGTACAGCACCTCCCTCAAGGAGGAGAAGAGTGAGGAGAAAGGAAACTCAAGTCTGACCATTCTGTCCTGGGAGAGAAGAGGAGGATCTCATCTCTCATCTGTCCCAGCAAGGGAAGGAGACTTTCTCTCATCTTTCCAAGCAAGGCAGGGTGACTTATGATAATTAGGAATCAAAAAGAGTCTAGAAGGAACGAAAGCAGCCCGTAAGGTGAATTCCTAAGGACTGCCCATTGAAACTGACAAAATTGCCCTTGTTTGATGAGAGGAATGAGCAGAGCACTGAGGTGGTGAACAAGGATCTGGTGAGACTTTCCCAGCATGTTTCTACCAAAGCTTTATCTAAGCTTCTCAGAACACTCTCCTAAAAAGCAGATGTTTGGCCCTTCAGAAAGTCAGCAAGCAAAATGCCTTGAGTGTCCCAAAACACTGATGCCATGATGTTGGCTCCTGACTGGCCTCCTTTTCCTTTGACTGGACCACTGCCACCTCTTGGTAGCCACCGCTTTGATGATGCCTTGCCCTCGAGATCATATTGGTAAAGCCATGTTCCAACTTCCGGTTATAATCTGTCAGAGGGATGCGTCAGGATCGTGATCCCTCCTGTTTAAAATTTCCACTGATAGCTCTCGTCGTAACTGCAGCTGATCTGGGCACAGTGGTTTTCACAGCCACTGCAGGATTCATCTTCCACCTCTTCTCACCTCTTCTTGAAACAAGCTATACATTCGTAGAGAGTTCATTTCTTTGGAGTAGTGTCCTTATCAGCTTTTCTGAAAACATCAATGATTTCTTCATTCTTCCACCCAAGCTTCACCAGAAATTTGATGTTTGCTCTTGCTGCAGTTTTCGTGGAATTCATGTTGCTCTGATAGGAGTCCTTTTCAGTGGATGTCTCATCCTTCTCAGTGCCTCAAACTAGATCTAGTTCAGAAAGGTGATAAGAAGTTAGGACAAGTTTATTTGAGTGCAAACCAGTGGAAATCCATGCATAGTTTCTTCAGCATGTGCATTTTCTATGAACCTTTGGAAGACCCCCTGTGTTGAACATTGCCCGAGTCCTGGGAGAGAAGTGGGTGCGGTCCACTTCCTGTCCTCAATTTGCCCACAGCGGAGGAGTGCACAGAGCAGGGAAAGGCAACCCCAGAGAGATCCTGCCCTCCAGCATGCAGCAGACTGCTGGATCAGTCCTGGCTCCATGGGGTGCTGTGTGGGCCCAAGCAAGTTGCCCAACCTCCCTGAACC
Organism: Gorilla gorilla gorilla; assembly: GCF_029281585.2. Lineage (NCBI taxonomy): Eukaryota > Metazoa > Chordata > Mammalia > Primates > Hominidae > Gorilla > Gorilla gorilla. Next base: position 17,429,084 of record NC_073237.2, read on the forward strand.
TTCATTTAATCCTAGGTAGCCCAATTCCAGTAGCCATTATAGGACTGCCCTGCACGGACAGTTAATTAACTCAGGAAAAGCAACCTAGCTCCAAGGTTAGCAACCAGGAGTTCCAGTTGATTCCGCTAGCGCACCCCCTGGGGCATTCCCAAGCTGGAGTCTGGTGGAAGATGAGGCTCAGTGTGATTGGATTGAAGCAGCAACCTATCAAGGAGAAGTCCCACCCACTCTGCCCTGTGCGTCTATAAAGGCGACGCGTGGCGGCCGCGGCACTCATTGAAGCCGCCAGTTGGGAGAGGAGCAGAGCCAGGCCGGTGCTCCCGAAGGCAGCAAGATGTTGCGAGCCACAGCTCCCTGCTGGTTCCCACCTGGATACCCAGAAGCTAAGAAGGTGGCCGAGGAGGCGGCCCTGGAGGCAAGCCGCCAGCTGGGAGCGGAGCAGAGCCAGGCCGGTGCTCCCGAAGGCAGCAAGATGTTGCGAGCCACAGCTCCCTGCTGGTTCCCACCTGGGTACCCAGAAGCTAAGAAGGTGGCCGAGGAGGCGGCCCTGGAGGCAAGCCGCCAGCTGGGAGCGGAGCAGAGCCAGGCCGGTGCTCCCGAAGGCAGCAAGATGTTGCGAGCCACAGCTCCCTGCTGGTTCCCACCTGGGTACCCAGAAGCTAAGAAGGTGGCCGAGGAGGCGGCCCTGGAGGCTCCAGAATTCCCACTGCCCTCTCATCAGCCTGCCCAGAGCTTCGGGCTCCGGGTGCCCCAGATGCACAGCCAGGCCTCAGCATTTGTGGACATCCAGGCGGAGCCCCAGAACAGGGGTCCGGCGGTGCCCCCAGCGTGGCCCAAGATGGTGACGGAGGCGTGCTACTTCCCTGCGCAGAGGGGATCGGCCTGCTGCTTGCCAGGCGCCCCAAGGCTGTCAGAGAGGCCCTCGGGAGTCCGCATCGCAGCCCCCAGGAAGAGGAAGACGATCGCCCACTCTTCCAGCCCTTGCTTGGTCACAGGTTACACAGATGCCAAGAGAACCCGGGTGGCCAGCAGCAGCCAACGCTCCAGTGGCTCCAAGGTCGGCAGACAGCCAGGGAAGACGCGCAACAGGTCAGGGATGGCATGCAAGACCACCACCACCATCAGCTCTAAGCGAATCGTCCGTCGTCCATCCTTACCGAGTTTGAAGAAACCCATTATCCTCCGAAGGTCTGGGTGCCAAGTCCCCACCGTCATCCGCCGAGGCTATCTCCAACTGTTCACCGAAGAGTGTCTCAAGTTCTGCGCCTCCAAGCAGGAGGCCGAGGAGAAGGCGCTGAACGAGGAGAAGGTGGCCTACGACTGCAGCCCCAACAAGAACAGGTACCTGAACGTGGTCCTGAACACCCTCAAGAGACTCAAGGGCCTGACCCCCAGCTCCATGCCCGGCCTCAGCAGGGCCGCCCTGTACGGCCGCCTCCAGGAGTTCCTGCTCACCCAGGACCAGCTCAAGGAGAACGGCTACCCCTTCCCGCACCCCGAGCGGCCCGGAGGCGCCGTCCTCTTCACTGGCCAGGGGAAGGGGCCCGGCGACTCCTCCTGCAGGGTCTGCTGCCGTTGTGGCACCGAGTACCTGGTGTCCTCCTCGGGCCGCTGTGTACGCGACCAGTTGTGTTATTATCACTGGGGGCGGGTCCGCTCGAGCCAGGTGGCTGGAGGCCGGGTTAGCCAGTACACCTGCTGTGCAGCTGCTCCTGGCTCTGTGGGCTGCCAGGTGGCAAAGCAGCACGTGCGGGACGGCCGCAAGGAGAGCCTCGATGGCTTCGTGGAGACCTTCAAGAAAGAGTTGTCCAGAGACGCTTATCCAGGAATCTACGCCTTGGACTGTGAGATGTGCTACACCACGCATGGCCTAGAGCTGACCCGCGTCACCGTGGTGGACGCCGACATGCGAGTGGTGTACGACACCTTCGTCAAGCCCGACAACGAGATCGTGGACTACAACACCAGGTTTTCCGGAGTCACCGAGGCCGACGTCGCCAAGACGAGCATCACCTTGCCCCAAGTCCAAGCCATCCTGCTGAGCTTTTTCAGCGCCCAAACCATCCTCATCGGGCACAGCCTGGAGAGCGATCTGCTGGCCCTGAAGCTCATCCACAGCACCGTGGTGGACACGGCCGTGCTCTTCCCGCACTACCTGGGTTTCCCCTACAAGCGCTCCCTCAGGAATCTCGCGGCCGACTACCTGGGACAGATCATCCAGGACAGCCAGGACGGCCACAACTCCAGCGAGGACGCAAACGCCTGCCTGCAGCTGGTGATGTGGAAGGTCCGACAGCGCGCCCAGATCCAGCCACGCCAGCGGTCCGCCTCTCCCTCCGCCCTGGCCTGTCCTTAGCCCCAGGCCTCTTCCAAAACCGCCATCAGTCCCGAGAGCTCACCCTGTCCACCGCGCCGCAAAGCGAAAGAAACTGGAGCAGCCGGCGGCAGGAGAGGGCAAAAAGCCAAGAGTAACCCCAACCCCCCACTCCCAGTCCCCCGGAATCCCCGCCGCTGCCCCTCGGGCCTGTCCCCATCAATAATAATGGATTCTATACGTGGGATGGTTTTAAAGTACGTGGAAAAATTCTTTGATGGATTTTCCTTGGAAAAGTGAAACCTAAATCCACTCCGTTTGGAGGTGGGACTATTTACAGTTGGTGCTTACTAAACATAAACTGCGTTTGGGCTGATATTTCAGACAATGAAACCTTTGAGTGCCCGTAGGGGGAAGATCTCGGTTGCTGAGTGCAGGGAAGGAGGATGTAATTCCATCATATATACTCTCTGTGCCTACCGCATTTTGAAAAATGCCAGTGATACCTATTTATAAAATAAAATCAACCAAGGAAAAGTACGAACTTAGCAACACTATATTTAGTTAATACAACGGTATCTTGTATTTCTTACGTCCAGGTATACTTATAAATGCCTAGAGGGATTTCACCACCTCAGGATGGAGAGACTGAATGCTTCTGAGGGAATTAGGATGGTGGAATATTGGTGGTACCAGGGAAGGGGGAGAGATGTTTGAAAATACTATGTTTGCTCGTTCTTGGGTCCCAATAAAGAAGGAACAGGGCACAGGAGTCGGAAGGACTAGTGGCAATAGTGATGAAGGGACCTTCTTATCATGCTGGCAGTGTTAATTACCCAGGTGTAGGATGCCATACACTGAGGCGGAAGATCGCAAGTCAGAGTGGCCGGCAGGCACAACTTCCTGGCACACCAGAGGCAGGTCTTCAATACCCACTGGTTTCCCCACCAGGCTGCATAAGCGAACCTGAGCCACAGGGAGTTGGTCAAATCCTCCTGACAGTGTGGAGAAACCAACAGGCAAAACGTGGGGGCAAAAGTGATGAGACCCCACACTTTTCACTAGTGGTCGCAATGAGCTATGAAGTAACAGCTTCTCAACCTGTGCTGTTTCCTGTTGGATGCACATAATCCATTTGCATTGCAGACAATTTTAGGATGTGCTTTACAGTAAGGTGGAAAGTACCTTATGGCAAAAAACACTCAGAAATTTATGTGTGGATTTCAAGTCATTCCAGTCCTAGAACGTTGTGCTTTTTAGAGACGCCATAGCTGTTTTTCCCTTTGTAATATCAGAGCAGTAATATCTTCTCTGGAGGCCTGTTGGGTGAATTTCATGGAATCAAGTTAAGTAGGTGCCAGAACCGTTGCCGTTTTCCCGCCATAGCCCTGCCACCCACTGAAAAATGTTTGATGAGATTACTTAATGATTTCCAATTAAGTCGTATTTCCAAATATCATGATTTCCATTTTAATGTAGTTGGTACGGAGCTTTGTGAGTGTGTGCTTCTTTTATTATGGATCACGTTCAGCTCCTTTTTATTTGCCTCCCAGTTATAATAGTAAAACTCTACTCCTCTACTCCGAGGAGTCCCTACCACCCATATCATCACTTTCCAGCCCAGCATTCTTCACGCTCATTCATTTAAAGCATTCAACATTGTGTAAATGAATCTTGGAAGGCAAAAGCTACTGAATTTAGCGAATTTGTGGAGGCATTCCCACAAATCAGCCAGGTGAAGTTTCACACACCCGAAGACTGCACAACTCCTCTAAGGCAGCACTATGCTGCAAACCCAGACGGCCACTTTTCTCACCCCTCGTCCGTTTGCTGTTCTGGGTAATGAGGTTCAAAAGTCACCTAGGCAACTGCAAAAATAGCTGAAATGGAGAAAGGGCTTCAGGCTGGTGACCAGCAGAGGTCCACCTGACCCCCGTAAGCTGCTGAACAAGAAGGGCTGCCAGAAATGTCCCCCTAGGGAATTTGGTGGAGACGAAGACCCGCTCACTGGACAAGGGTTCCTCCCAGGATACGCCCGAGCGGAAGAAGCGGGCTCTGAGCCACGCCCTTTCACCCACCGCTACCCCGCCCTGGGCTGGTGAAGGTGCGCGTAAGGATGTGGACTACTGAGCCCTGAAGAAATAAGTCCTTCCCCTTTGACCCCATGGAGGATTGCCTGTGAGGATCTTAAATGAGTCTACCCGTGTCTAGACACGGGAGTAGGTCTGTCCGGTACAGCACCTCCCTCAAGGAGGAGAAGAGTGAGGAGAACGGAAACTCAAGTCTGACCATTCTGTCCTGGGAGAGAAGAGGAGGATCTCATCTCTCATCTGTCCCAGCAAGGGAAGGAGACTTTCTCTCATCTTTCCAAGCAAGGCAGGGTGACTTATGATAATTAGGAATCAAAAAGAGTCTAGAAGGAACGAAAGCAGCCCGTAAGGTGAATTCCTAAGGACTGCCCATTGAAACTGACAAAATTGCCCTTGTTTGATGAGAGGAATGAGCAGAGCACTGAGGTGGTGAACAAGGATCTGGTGAGACTTTCCCAGCATGTTTCTACCAAAGCTTTATCTAAGCTTCTCAGAACACTCTCCTAAAAAGCAGATGTTTGGCCCTTCAGAAAGTCAGCAAGCAAAATGCCTTGAGTGTCCCAAAACACTGATGCCATGATGTTGGCTCCTGACTGGCCTCCTTTTCCTTTGACTGGACCACTGCCACCTCTTGGTAGCCACCGCTTTGATGATGCCTTGCCCTCGAGATCATATTGGTAAAGCCATGTTCCAACTTCCGGTTATAATCTGTCAGAGGGATGCGTCAGGATCGTGATCCCTCCTGTTTAAAATTTCCACTGATAGCTCTCGTCGTAACTGCAGCTGATCTGGGCACAGTGGTTTTCACAGCCACTGCAGGATTCATCTTCCACCTCTTCTCACCTCTTCTTGAAACAAGCTATACATTCGTAGAGAGTTCATTTCTTTGGAGTAGTGTCCTTATCAGCTTTTCTGAAAACATCAATGATTTCTTCATTCTTCCACCCAAGCTTCACCAGAAATTTGATGTTTGCTCTTGCTGCAGTTTTCGTGGAATTCATGTTGCTCTGATAGGAGTCCTTTTCAGTGGATGTCTCATCCTTCTCAGTGCCTCAAACTAGATCTAGTTCAGAAAGGTGATAAGAAGTTAGGACAAGTTTATTTGAGTGCAAACCAGTGGAAATCCATGCATAGTTTCTTCAGCATGTGCATTTTCTATGAACCTTTGGAAGACCCCCTGTGTTGAACATTGCCCGAGTCCTGGGAGAGAAGTGGGTGCGGTCCACTTCCTGTCCTCAATTTGCCCACAGCGGAGGAGTGCACAGAGCAGGGAAAGGCAACCCCAGAGAGATCCTGCCCTCCAGCATGCAGCAGACTGCTGGATCAGTCCTGGCTCCATGGGGTGCTGTGTGGGCCCAAGCAAGTTGCCCAACCTCCCTGAACCTTCATTTAATCCTAGGTAGCCCAATTCCAGTAGCCATTATAGGACTGCCCTGCACGGACAGTTAATTAACTCAGGAAAAGCAACCTAGCTCCAAGGTTAGCAACCAGGAGTTCCAGTTGATTCCGCTAGCGCACCCCCTGGGGCATTCCCAAGCTGGAGTCTGGTGGAAGATGAGGCTCAGTGTGATTGGATTGAAGCAGCAACCTATCAAGGAGAAGTCCCACCCACTCTGCCCTGTGCGTCTATAAAGGCGACGCGTGGCGGCCGCGGCACTCATTGAAGCCGCCAGTTGGGAGAGGAGCAGAGCCAGGCCGGTGCTCCCGAAGGCAGCAAGATGTTGCGAGCCACAGCTCCCTGCTGGTTCCCACCTGGATACCCAGAAGCTAAGAAGGTGGCCGAGGAGGCGGCCCTGGAGGCAAGCCGCCAGCTGGGAGCGGAGCAGAGCCAGGCCGGTGCTCCCGAAGGCAGCAAGATGTTGCGAGCCACAGCTCCCTGCTGGTTCCCACCTGGGTACCCAGAAGCTAAGAAGGTGGCCGAGGAGGCGGCCCTGGAGGCTCCAGAATTCCCACTGCCCTCTCATCAGCCTGCCCAGAGCTTCGGGCTCCGGGTGCCCCAGATGCACAGCCAGGCCTCAGCATTTGTGGACATCCAGGCGGAGCCCCAGAACAGGGGTCCGGCGGTGCCCCCAGCGTGGCCCAAGATGGTGACGGAGGCGTGCTACTTCCCTGCGCAGAGGGGATCGGCCTGCTGCTTGCCAGGCGCCCCAAGGCTGTCAGAGAGGCCCTCGGGAGTCCGCATCGCAGCCCCCAGGAAGAGGAAGACGATCGCCCACTCTTCCAGCCCTTGCTTGGTCACAGGTTACACAGATGCCAAGAGAACCCGGGTGGCCAGCAGCAGCCAACGCTCCAGTGGCTCCAAGGTCGGCAGACAGCCAGGGAAGACGCGCAACAGGTCAGGGATGGCATGCAAGACCACCACCACCATCAGCTCTAAGCGAATCGTCCGTCGTCCATCCTTACCGAGTTTGAAGAAACCCATTATCCTCCGAAGGTCTGGGTGCCAAGTCCCCACCGTCATCCGCCGAGGCTATCTCCAACTGTTCACCGAAGAGTGTCTCAAGTTCTGCGCCTCCAAGCAGGAGGCCGAGGAGAAGGCGCTGAACGAGGAGAAGGTGGCCTACGACTGCAGCCCCAACAAGAACAGGTACCTGAACGTGGTCCTGAACACCCTCAAGAGACTCAAGGGCCTGACCCCCAGCTCCATGCCCGGCCTCAGCAGGGCCGCCCTGTACGGCCGCCTCCAGGAGTTCCTGCTCACCCAGGACCAGCTCAAGGAGAACGGCTACCCCTTCCCGCACCCCGAGCGGCCCGGAGGCGCCGTCCTCTTCACTGGCCAGGGGAAGGGGCCCGGCGACTCCTCCTGCAGGGTCTGCTGCCGTTGTGGCACCGAGTACCTGGTGTCCTCCTCGGGCCGCTGTGTACGCGACCAGTTGTGTTATTATCACTGGGGGCGGGTCCGCTCGAGCCAGGTGGCTGGAGGCCGGGTTAGCCAGTACACCTGCTGTGCAGCTGCTCCTGGCTCTGTGGGCTGCCAGGTGGCAAAGCAGCACGTGCGGGACGGCCGCAAGGAGAGCCTCGATGGCTTCGTGGAGACCTTCAAGAAAGAGTTGTCCAGAGACGCTTATCCAGGAATCTACGCCTTGGACTGTGAGATGTGCTACACCACGCATGGCCTAGAGCTGACCCGCGTCACCGTGGTGGACGCCGACATGCGAGTGGTGTACGACACCTTCGTCAAGCCCGACAACGAGATCGTGGACTACAACACCAGGTTTTCCGGAGTCACCGAGGCCGACGTCGCCAAGACGAGCATCACCTTGCCCCAAGTCCAAGCCATCCTGCTGAGCTTTTTCAGCGCCCAAACCATCCTCATCGGGCACAGCCTGGAGAGCGATCTGCTGGCCCTGAAGCTCATCCACAGCACCGTGGTGGACACGGCCGTGCTCTTCCCGCACTACCTGGGTTTCCCCTACAAGCGCTCCCTCAGGAATCTCGCGGCCGACTACCTGGGACAGATCATCCAGGACAGCCAGGACGGCCACAACTCCAGCGAGGACGCAAACGCCTGCCTGCAGCTGGTGATGTGGAAGGTCCGACAGCGCGCCCAGATCCAGCCACGCCAGCGGTCCGCCTCTCCCTCCGCCCTGGCCTGTCCTTAGCCCCAGGCCTCTTCCAAAACCGCCATCAGTCCCGAGAGCTCACCCTGTCCACCGCGCCGCAAAGCGAAAGAAACTGGAGCAGCCGGCGGCAGGAGAGGGCAAAAAGCCAAGAGTAACCCCAACCCCCCACTCCCAGTCCCCCGGAATCCCCGCCGCTGCCCCTCGGGCCTGTCCCCATCAATAATAATGGATTCTATACGTGGGATGGTTTTAAAGTACGTGGAAAAATTCTTTGATGGATTTTCCTTGGAAAAGTGAAACCTAAATCCACTCCGTTTGGAGGTGGGACTATTTACAGTTGGTGCTTACTAAACATAAACTGCGTTTGGGCTGATATTTCAGACAATGAAACCTTTGAGTGCCCGTAGGGGGAAGATCTCGGTTGCTGAGTGCAGGGAAGGAGGATGTAATTCCATCATATATACTCTCTGTGCCTACCGCATTTTGAAAAATGCCAGTGATACCTATTTATAAAATAAAATCAACCAAGGAAAAGTACGAACTTAGCAACACTATATTTAGTTAATACAACGGTATCTTGTATTTCTTACGTCCAGGTATACTTATAAATGCCTAGAGGGATTTCACCACCTCAGGATGGAGAGACTGAATGCTTCTGAGGGAATTAGGATGGTGGAATATTGGTGGTACCAGGGAAGGGGGAGAGATGTTTGAAAATACTATGTTTGCTCGTTCTTGGGTCCCAATAAAGAAGGAACAGGGCACAGGAGTCGGAAGGACTAGTGGCAATAGTGATGAAGGGACCTTCTTATCATGCTGGCAGTGTTAATTACCCAGGTGTAGGATGCCATACACTGAGGCGGAAGATCGCAAGTCAGAGTGGCCGGCAGGCACAACTTCCTGGCACACCAGAGGCAGGTCTTCAATACCCACTGGTTTCCCCACCAGGCTGCATAAGCGAACCTGAGCCACAGGGAGTTGGTCAAATCCTCCTGACAGTGTGGAGAAACCAACAGGCAAAACGTGGGGGCAAAAGTGATGAGACCCCACACTTTTCACTAGGGGTCGCAATGAGCTATGAAGTAACAGCTTCTCAACCTGTGCTGTTTCCTGTTGGATGCACATAATCCATTTGCATTGCAGACAATTTTAGGATGTGCTTTACAGTAAGGTGGAAAGTACCTTATGGCAAAAAACACTCAGAAATTTATGTGTGGATTTCAAGTCATTCCAGTCCTAGAACGTTGTGCTTTTTAGAGACGCCATAGCTGTTTTTCCCTTTGTAATATCAGAGCAGTAATATCTTCTCTGGAGGCCTGTTGGGTGAATTTCATGGAATCAAGTTAAGTAGGTGCCAGAACCGTTGCCGTTTTCCCGCCATAGCCCTGCCACCCACTGAAAAATGTTTGATGAGATTACTTAATGATTTCCAATTAAGTCGTATTTCCAAATATCATGATTTCCATTTTAATGTAGTTGGTACGGAGCTTTGTGAGTGTGTGCTTCTTTTATTATGGATCACGTTCAGCTCCTTTTTATTTGCCTCCCAGTTATAATAGTAAAACTCTACTCCTCTACTCCGAGGAGTCCCTACCACCCATATCATCACTTTCCAGCCCAGCATTCTTCACGCTCATTCATTTAAAGCATTCAACATTGTGTAAATGAATCTTGGAAGGCAAAAGCTACTGAATTTAGCGAATTTGTGGAGGCATTCCCACAAATCAGCCAGGTGAAGTTTCACACACCCGAAGACTGCACAACTCCTCTAAGGCAGCACTATGCTGCAAACCCAGACGGCCACTTTTCTCACCCCTCGTCCGTTTGCTGTTCTGGGTAATGAGGTTCAAAAGTCACCTAGGCAACTGCAAAAATAGCTGAAATGGAGAAAGGGCTTCAGGCTGGTGACCAGCAGAGGTCCACCTGACCCCCGTAAGCTGCTGAACAAGAAGGGCTGCCAGAAATGTCCCCCTAGGGAATTTGGTGGAGACGAAGACCCGCTCACTGGACAAGGGTTCCTCCCAGGATACGCCCGAGCGGAAGAAGCGGGCTCTGAGCCACGCCCTTTCACCCACCGCTACCCCGCCCTGGGCTGGTGAAGGTGCGCGTAAGGATGTGGACTACTGAGCCCTGAAGAAATAAGTCCTTCCCCTTTGACCCCATGGAGGATTGCCTGTGAGGATCTTAAATGAGTCTACCCGTGTCTAGACACGGGAGTAGGTCTGTCCGGTACAGCACCTCCCTCAAGGAGGAGAAGAGTGAGGAGAACGGAAACTCAAGTCTGACCATTCTGTCCTGGGAGAGAAGAGGAGGATCTCATCTCTCATCTGTCCCAGCAAGGCAAGGAGACTTTCTCTCATCTTTCCAAGCAAGGCAGGGTGACTTATGATAATTAGGAATCAAAAAGAGTCTAGAAGGAACGAAAGCAGCCCGTAAGGTGAATTCCTAAGGACTGCCCATTGAAACTGACAAAATTGCCCTTGTTTGATGAGAGGAATGAGCAGAGCACTGAGGTGGTGAACAAGGATCTGGTGAGACTTTCCCAGCATGTTTCTACCAAAGCTTTATCTAAGCTTCTCAGAACACTCTCCTAAAAAGCAGATGTTTGGCCCTTCAGAAAGTCAGCAAGCAAAATGCCTTGAGTGTCCCAAAACACTGATGCCATGATGTTGGCTCCTGACTGGCCTCCTTTTCCTTTGACTGGACCACTGCCACCTCTTGGTAGCCACCGCTTTGATGATGCCTTGCCCTCGAGATCATATTGGTAAAGCCATGTTCCAACTTCCGGTTATAATCTGTCAGAGGGATGCGTCAGGATCGTGATCCCTCCTGTTTAAAATTTCCACTGATAGCTCTCGTCGTAACTGCAGCTGATCTGGGCACAGTGGTTTTCACAGCCACTGCAGGATTCATCTTCCACCTCTTCTCACCTCTTCTTGAAACAAGCTATACATTCGTAGAGAGTTCATTTCTTTGGAGTAGTGTCCTTATCAGCTTTTCTGAAAACATCAATGATTTCTTCATTCTTCCACCCAAGCTTCACCAGAAATTTGATGTTTGCTCTTGCTGCAGTTTTCGTGGAATTCATGTTGCTCTGATAGGAGTCCTTTTCAGTGGATGTCTCATCCTTCTCAGTGCCTCAAACTAGATCTAGTTCAGAAAGGTGATAAGAAGTTAGGACAAGTTTATTTGAGTGCAAACCAGTGGAAATCCATGCATAGTTTCTTCAGCATGTGCATTTTCTATGAACCTTTGGAAGACCCCCTGTGTTGAACATTGCCCGAGTCCTGGGAGAGAAGTGGGTGCGGTCCACTTCCTGTCCTCAATTTGCCCACAGCGGAGGAGTGCACAGAGCAGGGAAAGGCAACCCCAGAGAGATCCTGCCCTCCAGCATGCAGCAGACTGCTGGATCAGTCCTGGCTCCATGGGGTGCTGTGTGGGCCCAAGCAAGTTGCCCAACCTCCCTGAACCTTCATTTAATCCTAGGTAGCCCAATTCCAGTAGCCATTATAGGACTGCCCTGCACGGACAGTTAATTAACTCAGGAAAAGCAACCTAGCTCCAAGGTTAGCAACCAGGAGTCCCAGTTGATTCCGCTAGCGCACCCCCTGGGGCATTCCCAAGCTGGAGTCTGGTGGAAGATGAGGCTCAGTGTGATTGGATTGAAGCAGCAACCTATCAAGGAGAAGTCCCACCCACTCTGCCCTGTGCGTCTATAAAGGCGACGCGTGGCGGCCGCGGCACTCATTGAAGCCGCCAGTTGGGAGAGGAGCAGAGCCAGGCCGGTGCTCCCGAAGGCAGCAAGATGTTGCGAGCCACAGCTCCCTGCTGGTTCCCACCTGGATACCCAGAAGCTAAGAAGGTGGCCGAGGAGGCGGCCCTGGAGGCAAGCCGCCAGCTGGGAGCGGAGCAGAGCCAGGCCGGTGCTCCCGAAGGCAGCAAGATGTTGCGAGCCACAGCTCCCTGCTGGTTCCCACCTGGGTACCCAGAAGCTAAGAAGGTGGCCGAGGAGGCGGCCCTGGAGGCAAGCCGCCAGCTGGGAGCGGAGCAGAGCCAGGCCGGTGCTCCCGAAGGCAGCAAGATGTTGCGAGCCACAGCTCCCTGCTGGTTCCCACCTGGGTACCCAGAAGCTGAGAAGGTGGCCGAGGAGGCAGCCCTGGAGGCTCCAGAATTCCCACTGCCCTCTCATCAGCCTGCCCAGAGCTTCGGGCTCCGGGTGCCCCAGATGCACAGCCAGGCCTCAGCATTTGTGGACATCCAGGCGGAGCCCCAGAACAGGGGTCCGGCGGTGCCCCCAGCGTGGCCCAAGATGGTGACGGAGGCGTGCTACTTCCCTGCGCAGAGGGGATCGGCCTGCTGCTTGCCAGGTGCCCCAAGGCTGTCAGAGAGGCCCTCGGGAGTCCGCATCGCAGCCCCCAGGAAGAGGAAGACGATCGCCCACTCTTCCAGCCCTTGCTTGGTCACAGGTTACACAGATGCCAAGAGAACCCGGGTGGCCAGCAGCAGCCAACGCTCCAGTGGCTCCAAGGTCGGCAGACAGCCAGGGAAGACGCGCAACAGGTCAGGGATGGCATGCAAGACCACCACCACCATCAGCTCTAAGCGAATCGTCCGTCGTCCATCCTTACCGAGTTTGAAGAAACCCATTATCCTCCGAAGGTCTGGGTGCCAAGTCCCCACCGTCATCCGCCGAGGCTATCTCCAACTGTTCACCGAAGAGTGTCTCAAGTTCTGCGCCTCCAAGCAGGAGGCCGAGGAGAAGGCGCTGAACGAGGAGAAGGTGGCCTACGACTGCAGCCCCAACAAGAACAGGTACCTGAACGTGGTCCTGAACACCCTCAAGAGACTCAAGGGCCTGACCCCCAGCTCCATGCCCGGCCTCAGCAGGGCCGCCCTGTACGGCCGCCTCCAGGAGTTCCTGCTCACCCAGGACCAGCTCAAGGAGAACGGCTACCCCTTCCCGCACCCCGAGCGGCCCGGAGGCGCCGTCCTCTTCACTGGCCAGGGGAAGGGGCCCGGCGACTCCTCCTGCAGGGTCTGCTGCCGTTGTGGCACCGAGTACCTGGTGTCCTCCTCGGGCCGCTGTGTACGCGACCAGTTGTGTTATTATCACTGGGGGCGGGTCCGCTCGAGCCAGGTGGCTGGAGGCCGGGTTAGCCAGTACACCTGCTGTGCAGCTGCTCCTGGCTCTGTGGGCTGCCAGGTGGCAAAGCAGCACGTGCGGGACGGCCGCAAGGAGAGCCTCGATGGCTTCGTGGAGACCTTCAAGAAAGAGTTGTCCAGAGACGCTTATCCAGGAATCTACGCCTTGGACTGTGAGATGTGCTACACCACGCATGGCCTAGAGCTGACCCGCGTCACCGTGGTGGACGCCGACATGCGAGTGGTGTACGACACCTTCGTCAAGCCCGACAACGAGATCGTGGACTACAACACCAGGTTTTCCGGAGTCACCGAGGCCGACGTCGCCAAGACGAGCATCACCTTGCCCCAAGTCCAAGCCATCCTGCTGAGCTTTTTCAGCGCCCAAACCATCCTCATCGGGCACAGCCTGGAGAGCGATCTGCTGGCCCTGAAGCTCATCCACAGCACCGTGGTGGACACGGCCGTGCTCTTCCCGCACTACCTGGGTTTCCCCTACAAGCGCTCCCTCAGGAATCTCGCGGCCGACTACCTGGGACAGATCATCCAGGACAGCCAGGACGGCCACAACTCCAGCGAGGACGCAAACGCCTGCCTGCAGCTGGTGATGTGGAAGGTCCGACAGCGCGCCCAGATCCAGCCACGCCAGCGGTCCGCCTCTCCCTCCGCCCTGGCCTGTCCTTAGCCCCAGGCCTCTTCCAAAACCGCCATCAGTCCCGAGAGCTCACCCTGTCCACCGCGCCGCAAAGCGAAAGAAACTGGAGCAGCCGGCGGCAGGAGAGGGCAAAAAGCCAAGAGTAACCCCAACCCCCCACTCCCAGTCCCCCGGAATCCCCGCCGCTGCCCCTCGGGCCTGTCCCCATCAATAATAATGGATTCTATACGTGGGATGGTTTTAAAGTACGTGGAAAAATTCTTTGATGGATTTTCCTTGGAAAAGTGAAACCTAAATCCACTCCGTTTGGAGGTGGGACTATTTACAGTTGGTGCTTACTAAACATAAACTGCGTTTGGGCTGATATTTCAGACAATGAAACCTTTGAGTGCCCGTAGGGGGAAGATCTCGGTTGCTGAGTGCAGGGAAGGAGGATGTAATTCCATCATATATACTCTCTGTGCCTACCGCATTTTGAAAAATGCCAGTGATACCTATTTATAAAATAAAATCAACCAAGGAAAAGTACGAACTTAGCAACACTATATGTAGTTAATACAACGGTATCTTGTATTTCTTACGTCCAGGTATACTTATAAATGCCTAGAGGGATTTCACCACCTCAGGATGGAGAGACTGAATGCTTCTGAGGGAATTAGGATGGTGGAATATTGGTGGTACCAGGGAAGGGGGAGAGATGTTTGAAAATACTATGTTTGCTCGTTCTTGGGTCCCAATAAAGAAGGAACAGGGCACAGGAGTCGGAAGGACTAGTGGCAATAGTGATGAAGGGACCTTCTTATCATGCTGGCAGTGTTAATTACCCAGGTGTAGGATGCCAGACACTGAGGCGGAAGATCGCAAGTCAGAGTGGCCGGCAGGCACAACTTCCTGGCACACCAGAGGCAGGTCTTCAATACCCACTGGTTTCCCCACCAGGCTGCATAAGCGAACCTGAGCCACAGGGAGTTGGTCAAATCCTCCTGACAGTGTGGAGAAACCAACAGGCAAAACGTGGGGGCAAAAGTGATGAGACCCCACACTTTTCACTAGGGGTCGCAATGAGCTATGAAGTAACAGCTTCTCAACCTGTGCTGTTTCCTGTTGGATGCACATAATCCATTTGCATTGCAGACAATTTTAGGATGTGCTTTACAGTAAGGTGGAAAGTACCTTATGGCAAAAAACACTCAGAAATTTATGTGTGGATTTCAAGTCATTCCAGTCCTAGAACGTTGTGCTTTTTAGAGACGCCATAGCTGTTTTTCCCTTTGTAATATCAGAGCAGTAATATCTTCTCTGGAGGCCTGTTGGGTGAATTTCATGGAATGAAGTTAAGTAGGTGCCAGAACCGTTGCCGTTTTCCCGCCATAGCCCTGCCACCCACTGAAAAATGTTTGATGAGATTACTTAATGATTTCCAATTAAGTCGTATTTCCAAATATCATGATTTCCATTTTAATGTAGTTGGTACGGAGCTTTGTGAGTGTGTGCTTCTTTTATTATGGATCACGTTCAGCTCCTTTTTATTTGCCTCCCAGTTATAATAGTAAAACTCTACTCCTCTACTCCGAGGAGTCCCTACCACCCATATCATCACTTTCCAGCCCAGCACTCTTCACGCTCATTCATTTAAAGCATTCAACATTGTGTAAATGAATCTTGGAAGGCAAAAGCTACTGAATTTAGCGAATTTGTGGAGGCATTCCCACAAATCAGCCAGGTGAAGTTTCACACACCCGAAGACTGCACAACTCCTCTGAGGCAGCACTATGCTGCAAACCCAGACGGCCACTCTTCTCACCCCTCGTCCGTTTGCTGTTCTGGGTAATGAGGTTCAAAAGTCACCTAGGCAACTGCAAAAATAGCTGAAATGGAGAAAGGGCTTCAGGCTGGTGACCAGCAGAGGTCCACCTGACCCCCGTAAGCTGCTGAACAAGAAGGGCTGCCAGAAATGTCCCCCTAGGGAATTTGGTGGAGACGAAGACCCGCTCACTGGACAAGGGTTCCTCCCAGGATACGCCCGAGCGGAAGAAGCGGGCTCTGAGCCACGCCCTTTCACCCACCGCTACCCCGCCCTGGGCTGGTGAAGGTGCGCGTAAGGATGTGGACTACTGAGCCCTGAAGAAATAAGTCCTTCCCCTTTGACCCCATGGAGGATTGCCTGTGAGGATCTTAAATGAGTCTACCCGTGTCTAGACACGGGAGTAGGTCTGTCCGGTACAGCACCTCCCTCAAGGAGGAGAAGAGTGAGGAGAAAGGAAACTCAAGTCTGACCATTCTGTCCTGGGAGAGAAGAGGAGGACCTCATCTCTCATCTGTCCCAGCAAGGCAAGGAGACTTTCTCTCATCTTTCCAAGCAAGGCAGGGTGACTTATGATAATTAGGAATCAAAAAGAGTCTAGAAGGAACGAAAGCAGCCCGTAAGGTGAATTCCTAAGGACTGCCCATTGAAACTGACAAAATTGCCCTTGTTTGATGAGAGGAATGAGCAGAGCACTGAGGTGGTGAACAAGGATCTGGTGAGACTTTCCCAGCATGTTTCTACCAAAGCTTTATCTAAGCTTCTCAGAACACTCTCCTAAAAAGCAGATGTTTGGCCCTTCAGAAAGTCAGCAAGCAAAATGCCTTGAGTGTCCCAAAACACTGATGCCATGATGTTGGCTCCTGACTGGCCTCCTTTTCCTTTGACTGGACCACTGCCACCTCTTGGTAGCCACCGCTTTGATGATGCCTTGCCCTCGAGATCATATTGGTAAAGCCATGTTCCAACTTCCGGTTATAATCTGTCAGAGGGATGCGTCAGGATCGTGATCCCTCCTGTTTAAAATTTCCACTGATAGCTCTCGTCGTAACTGCAGCTGATCTGGGCACAGTGGTTTTCACAGCCACTGCAGGATTCATCTTCCACCTCTTCTCACCTCTTCTTGAAACAAGCTATACATTCGTAGAGAGTTCATTTCTTTGGAGTAGTGTCCTTATCAGCTTTTCTGAAAACATCAATGATTTCTTCATTCTTCCACCCAAGCTTCACCAGAAATTTGATGTTTGCTCTTGCTGCAGTTTTCGTGGAATTCATGTTGCTCTGATAGGAGTCCTTTTCAGTGGATGTCTCATCCTTCTCAGTGCCTCAAACTAGATCTAGTTCAGAAAGGTGATAAGAAGTTAGGACAAGTTTATTTGAGTGCAAACCAGTGGAAATCCATGCATAGTTTCTTCAGCATGTGCATTTTCTATGAACCTTTGGAAGACCCCCTGTGTTGAACATTGCCCGAGTCCTGGGAGAGAAGTGGGTGCGGTCCACTTCCTGTCCTCAATTTGCCCACAGCGGAGGAGTGCACAGAGCAGGGAAAGGCAACCCCAGAGAGATCCTGCCCTCCAGCATGCAGCAGACTGCTGGATCAGTCCTGGCTCCATGGGGTGCTGTGTGGGCCCAAGCAAGTTGCCCAACCTCCCTGAACCTTCATTTAATCCTAGGTAGCCCAATTCCAGTAGCCATTATAGGACTGCCCTGCACGGACAGTTAATTAACTCAGGAAAAGCAACCTAGCTCCAAGGTTAGCAACCAGGAGTTCCAGTTGATTCCGCTAGCGCACCCCCTGGGGCATTCCCAAGCTGGAGTCTGGTGGAAGATGAGGCTCAGTGTGATTGGATTGAAGCAGCAACCTATCAAGGAGAAGTCCCACCCACTCTGCCCTGTGCGTCTATAAAGGCGACGCGTGGCGGCCGCGGCACTCATTGAAGCCGCCAGTTGGGAGAGGAGCAGAGCCAGGCCGGTGCTCCCGAAGGCAGCAAGATGTTGCGAGCCACAGCTCCCTGCTGGTTCCCACCTGGATACCCAGAAGCTAAGAAGGTGGCCGAGGAGGCGGCCCTGGAGGCAAGCCGCCAGCTGGGAGCGGAGCAGAGCCAGGCCGGTGCTCCCGAAGGCAGCAAGATGTTGCGAGCCACAGCTCCCTGCTGGTTCCCACCTGGGTACCCAGAAGCTAAGAAGGTGGCCGAGGAGGCGGCCCTGGAGGCAAGCCGCCAGCTGGGAGCGGAGCAGAGCCAGGCCGGTGCTCCCGAAGGCAGCAAGATGTTGCGAGCCACAGCTCCCTGCTGGTTCCCACCTGGGTACCCAGAAGCTAAGAAGGTGGCCGAGGAGGCGGCCCTGGAGGCTCCAGAATTCCCACTGCCCTCTCATCAGCCTGCCCAGAGCTTCGGGCTCCGGGTGCCCCAGATGCACAGCCAGGCCTCAGCATTTGTGGACATCCAGGCGGAGCCCCAGAACAGGGGTCCGGCGGTGCCCCCAGCGTGGCCCAAGATGGTGACGGAGGCGTGCTACTTCCCTGCGCAGAGGGGATCGGCCTGCTGCTTGCCAGGCGCCCCAAGGCTGTCAGAGAGGCCCTCGGGAGTCCGCATCGCAGCCCCCAGGAAGAGGAAGACGATCGCCCACTCTTCCAGCCCTTGCTTGGTCACAGGTTACACAGATGCCAAGAGAACCCGGGTGGCCAGCAGCAGCCAACGCTCCAGTGGCTCCAAGGTCGGCAGACAGCCAGGGAAGACGCGCAACAGGTCAGGGATGGCATGCAAGACCACCACCACCATCAGCTCTAAGCGAATCGTCCGTGGTCCATCCTTACCGAGTTTGAAGAAACCCATTATCCTCCGAAGGTCTGGGTGCCAAGTCCCCACCGTCATCCGCCGAGGCTATCTCCAACTGTTCACCGAAGAGTGTCTCAAGTTCTGCGCCTCCAAGCAGGAGGCCGAGGAGAAGGCGCTGAACGAGGAGAAGGTGGCCTACGACTGCAGCCCCAACAAGAACAGGTACCTGAACGTGGTCCTGAACACCCTCAAGAGACTCAAGGGCCTGACCCCCAGCTCCATGCCCGGCCTCAGCAGGGCCGCCCTGTACGGCCGCCTCCAGGAGTTCCTGCTCACCCAGGACCAGCTCAAGGAGAACGGCTACCCCTCCCCGCACCCCGAGCGGCCCGGAGGCGCCGTCCTCTTCACTGGCCAGGGGAAGGGGCCCGGCGACTCCTCCTGCAGGGTCTGCTGCCGTTGTGGCACCGAGTACCTGGTGTCCTCCTCGGGCCGCTGTGTACGCGACCAGTTGTGTTATTATCACTGGGGGCGGGTCCGCTCGAGCCAGGTGGCTGGAGGCCGGGTTAGCCAGTACACCTGCTGTGCAGCTGCTCCTGGCTCTGTGGGCTGCCAGGTGGCAAAGCAGCACGTGCGGGACGGCCGCAAGGAGAGCCTCGATGGCTTCATGGAGACCTTCAAGAAAGAGTTGTCCAGAGACGCTTATCCAGGAATCTACGCCTTGGACTGTGAGATGTGCTACACCACGCATGGCCTAGAGCTGACCCGCGTCACCGTGGTGGACGCCGACATGCGAGTGGTGTACGACACCTTCGTCAAGCCCGACAACGAGATCGTGGACTACAACACCAGGTTTTCCGGAGTCACCGAGGCCGACGTCGCCAAGACGAGCATCACCTTGCCCCAAGTCCAAGCCATCCTGCTGAGCTTTTTCAGCGCCCAAACCATCCTCATCGGGCACAGCCTGGAGAGCGATCTGCTGGCCCTGAAGCTCATCCACAGCACCGTGGTGGACACGGCCGTGCTCTTCCCGCACTACCTGGGTTTCCCCTACAAGCGCTCCCTCAGGAATCTCGCGGCCGACTACCTGGGACAGATCATCCAGGACAGCCAGGACGGCCACAACTCCAGCGAGGACGCAAACGCCTGCCTGCAGCTGGTGATGTGGAAGGTCCGACAGCGCGCCCAGATCCAGCCACGCCAGCGGTCCGCCTCTCCCTCCGCCCTGGCCTGTCCTTAGCCCCAGGCCTCTTCCAAAACCGCCATCAGTCCCGAGAGCTCACCCTGTCCACCGCGCCGCAAAGCGAAAGAAACTGGAGCAGCCGGCGGCAGGAGAGGGCAAAAAGCCAAGAGTAACCCCAACCCCCCACTCCCAGTCCCCCGGAATCCCCGCCGCTGCCCCTCGGGCCTGTCCCCATCAATAATAATGGATTCTATACGTGGGATGGTTTTAAAGTACGTGGAAAAATTCTTTGATGGATTTTCCTTGGAAAAGTGAAACCTAAATCCACTCCGTTTGGAGGTGGGACTATTTACAGTTGGTGCTTACTAAACATAAACTGCGTTTGGGCTGATATTTCAGACAATGAAACCTTTGAGTGCCCGTAGGGGGAAGATCTCGGTTGCTGAGTGCAGGGAAGGAGGATGTAATTCCATCATATATACTCTCTGTGCCTACCGCATTTTGAAAAATGCCAGTGATACCTATTTATAAAATAAAATCAACCAAGGAAAAGTACGAACTTAGCAACACTATATGTAGTTAATACAACGGTATCTTGTATTTCTTACGTCCAGGTATACTTATAAATGCCTAGAGGGATTTCACCACCTCAGGATGGAGAGACTGAATGCTTCTGAGGGAATTAGGATGGTGGAATATTGGTGGTACCAGGGAAGGGGGAGAGATGTTTGAAAATACTATGTTTGCTCGTTCTTGGGTCCCAATAAAGAAGGAACAGGGCACAGGAGTCGGAAGGACTAGTGGCAATAGTGATGAAGGGACCTTCTTATCATGCTGGCAGTGTTAATTACCCAGGTGTAGGATGCCAGACACTGAGGCGGAAGATCGCAAGTCAGAGTGGCCGGCAGGCACAACTTCCTGGCACACCAGAGGCAGGTCTTCAATACCCACTGGTTTCCCCACCAGGCTGCATAAGCGAACCTGAGCCACAGGGAGTTGGTCAAATCCTCCTGACAGTGTGGAGAAACCAACAGGCAAAACGTGGGGGCAAAAGTGATGAGACCCCACACTTTTCACTAGGGGTCGCAATGAGCTATGAAGTAACAGCTTCTCAACCTGTGCTGTTTCCTGTTGGATGCACATAATCCATTTGCATTGCAGACAATTTTAGGATGTGCTTTACAGTAAGGTGGAAAGTACCTTATGGCAAAAAACACTCAGAAATTTATGTGTGGATTTCAAGTCATTCCAGTCCTAGAACGTTGTGCTTTTTAGAGACGCCATAGCTGTTTTTCCCTTTGTAATATCAGAGCAGTAATATCTTCTCTGGAGGCCTGTTGGGTGAATTTCATGGAATGAAGTTAAGTAGGTGCCAGAACCGTTGCCGTTTTCCCGCCATAGCCCTGCCACCCACTGAAAAATGTTTGATGAGATTACTTAATGATTTCCAATTAAGTCGTATTTCCAAATATCATGATTTCCATTTTAATGTAGTTGGTACGGAGCTTTGTGAGTGTGTGCTTCTTTTATTATGGATCACGTTCAGCTCCTTTTTATTTGCCTCCCAGTTATAATAGTAAAACTCTACTCCTCTACTCCGAGGAGTCCCTACCACCCATATCATCACTTTCCAGCCCAGCACTCTTCACGCTCATTCATTTAAAGCATTCAACATTGTGTAAATGAATCTTGGAAGGCAAAAGCTACTGAATTTAGCGAATTTGTGGAGGCATTCCCACAAATCAGCCAGGTGAAGTTTCACACACCCGAAGACTGCACAACTCCTCTAAGGCAGCACTATGCTGCAAACCCAGACGGCCACTCTTCTCACCCCTCGTCCGTTTGCTGTTCTGGGTAATGAGGTTCAAAAGTCACCTAGGCAACTGCAAAAATAGCTGAAATGGAGAAAGGGCTTCAGGCTGGTGACCAGCAGAGGTCCACCTGACCCCCGTAAGCTGCTGAACAAGAAGGGCTGCCAGAAATGTCCCCCTAGGGAATTTGGTGGAGACGAAGACCCGCTCACTGGACAAGGGTTCCTCCCAGGATACGCCCGAGCGGAAGAAGCGGGCTCTGAGCCACGCCCTTTCACCCACCGCTACCCCGCCCTGGGCTGGTGAAGGTGCGCGTAAGGATGTGGACTACTGAGCCCTGAAGAAATAAGTCCTTCCCCTTTGACCCCATGGAGGATTGCCTGTGAGGATCTTAAATGAGTCTACCCGTGTCTAGACACGGGAGTAGGTCTGTCCGGTACAGCACCTCCCTCAAGGAGGAGAAGAGTGAGGAGAAAGGAAACTCAAGTCTGACCATTCTGTCCTGGGAGAGAAGAGGAGGACCTCATCTCTCATCTGTCCCAGCAAGGCAAGGAGACTTTCTCTCATCTTTCCAAGCAAGGCAGGGTGACTTATGATAATTAGGAATCAAAAAGAGTCTAGAAGGAACGAAAGCAGCCCGTAAGGTGAATTCCTAAGGACTGCCCATTGAAACTGACAAAATTGCCCTTGTTTGATGAGAGGAATGAGCAGAGCACTGAGGTGGTGAACAAGGATCTGGTGAGACTTTCCCAGCATGTTTCTACCAAAGCTTTATCTAAGCTTCTCAGAACACTCTCCTAAAAAGCAGATGTTTGGCCCTTCAGAAAGTCAGCAAGCAAAATGCCTTGAGTGTCCCAAAACACTGATGCCATGATGTTGGCTCCTGACTGGCCTCCTTTTCCTTTGACTGGACCACTGCCACCTCTTGGTAGCCACCGCTTTGATGATGCCTTGCCCTCGAGATCATATTGGTAAAGCCATGTTCCAACTTCCGGTTATAATCTGTCAGAGGGATGCGTCAGGATCGTGATCCCTCCTGTTTAAAATTTCCACTGATAGCTCTCGTCGTAACTGCAGCTGATCTGGGCACAGTGGTTTTCACAGCCACTGCAGGATTCATCTTCCACCTCTTCTCACCTCTTCTTGAAACAAGCTATACATTCGTAGAGAGTTCATTTCTTTGGAGTAGTGTCCTTATCAGCTTTTCTGAAAACATCAATGATTTCTTCATTCTTCCACCCAAGCTTCACCAGAAATTTGATGTTTGCTCTTGCTGCAGTTTTCGTGGAATTCATGTTGCTCTGATAGGAGTCCTTTTCAGTGGATGTCTCATCCTTCTCAGTGCCTCAAACTAGATCTAGTTCAGAAAGGTGATAAGAAGTTAGGACAAGTTTATTTGAGTGCAAACCAGTGGAAATCCATGCATAGTTTCTTCAGCATGTGCATTTTCTATGAACCTTTGGAAGACCCCCTGTGTTGAACATTGCCCGAGTCCTGGGAGAGAAGTGGGTGCGGTCCACTTCCTGTCCTCAATTTGCCCACAGCGGAGGAGTGCACAGAGCAGGGAAAGGCAACCCCAGAGAGATCCTGCCCTCCAGCATGCAGCAGACTGCTGGATCAGTCCTGGCTCCATGGGGTGCTGTGTGGGCCCAAGCAAGTTGCCCAACCTCCCTGAACCTTCATTTAATCCTAGGTAGCCCAATTCCAGTAGCCATTATAGGACTGCCCTGCACGGACAGTTAATTAACTCAGGAAAAGCAACCTAGCTCCAAGGTTAGCAACCAGGAGTTCCAGTTGATTCCGCTAGCGCACCCCCTGGGGCATTCCCAAGCTGGAGTCTGGTGGAAGATGAGGCTCAGTGTGATTGGATTGAAGCAGCAACCTATCAAGGAGAAGTCCCACCCACTCTGCCCTGTGCGTCTATAAAGGCGACGCGTGGCGGCCGCGGCACTCATTGAAGCCGCCAGTTGGGAGAGGAGCAGAGCCAGGCCGGTGCTCCCGAAGGCAGCAAGATGTTGCGAGCCACAGCTCCCTGCTGGTTCCCACCTGGATACCCAGAAGCTAAGAAGGTGGCCGAGGAGGCGGCCCTGGAGGCAAGCCGCCAGCTGGGAGCGGAGCAGAGCCAGGCCGGTGCTCCCGAAGGCAGCAAGATGTTGCGAGCCACAGCTCCCTGCTGGTTCCCACCTGGGTACCCAGAAGCTAAGAAGGTGGCCGAGGAGGCGGCCCTGGAGGCAAGCCGCCAGCTGGGAGCGGAGCAGAGCCAGGCCGGTGCTCCCGAAGGCAGCAAGATGTTGCGAGCCACAGCTCCCTGCTGGTTCCCACCTGGGTACCCAGAAGCTAAGAAGGTGGCCGAGGAGGCGGCCCTGGAGGCTCCAGAATTCCCACTGCCCTCTCATCAGCCTGCCCAGAGCTTCGGGCTCCGGGTGCCCCAGATGCACAGCCAGGCCTCAGCATTTGTGGACATCCAGGCGGAGCCCCAGAACAGGGGTCCGGCGGTGCCCCCAGCGTGGCCCAAGATGGTGACGGAGGCGTGCTACTTCCCTGCGCAGAGGGGATCGGCCTGCTGCTTGCCAGGCGCCCCAAGGCTGTCAGAGAGGCCCTCGGGAGTCCGCATCGCAGCCCCCAGGAAGAGGAAGACGATCGCCCACTCTTCCAGCCCTTGCTTGGTCACAGGTTACACAGATGCCAAGAGAACCCGGGTGGCCAGCAGCAGCCAACGCTCCAGTGGCTCCAAGGTCGGCAGACAGCCAGGGAAGACGCGCAACAGGTCAGGGATGGCATGCAAGACCACCACCACCATCAGCTCTAAGCGAATCGTCCGTGGTCCATCCTTACCGAGTTTGAAGAAACCCATTATCCTCCGAAGGTCTGGGTGCCAAGTCCCCACCGTCATCCGCCGAGGCTATCTCCAACTGTTCACCGAAGAGTGTCTCAAGTTCTGCGCCTCCAAGCAGGAGGCCGAGGAGAAGGCGCTGAACGAGGAGAAGGTGGCCTACGACTGCAGCCCCAACAAGAACAGGTACCTGAACGTGGTCCTGAACACCCTCAAGAGACTCAAGGGCCTGACCCCCAGCTCCATGCCCGGCCTCAGCAGGGCCGCCCTGTACGGCCGCCTCCAGGAGTTCCTGCTCACCCAGGACCAGCTCAAGGAGAACGGCTACCCCTCCCCGCACCCCGAGCGGCCCGGAGGCGCCGTCCTCTTCACTGGCCAGGGGAAGGGGCCCGGCGACTCCTCCTGCAGGGTCTGCTGCCGTTGTGGCACCGAGTACCTGGTGTCCTCCTCGGGCCGCTGTGTACGCGACCAGTTGTGTTATTATCACTGGGGGCGGGTCCGCTCGAGCCAGGTGGCTGGAGGCCGGGTTAGCCAGTACACCTGCTGTGCAGCTGCTCCTGGCTCTGTGGGCTGCCAGGTGGCAAAGCAGCACGTGCGGGACGGCCGCAAGGAGAGCCTCGATGGCTTCGTGGAGACCTTCAAGAAAGAGTTGTCCAGAGACGCTTATCCAGGAATCTACGCCTTGGACTGTGAGATGTGCTACACCACGCATGGCCTAGAGCTGACCCGCGTCACCGTGGTGGACGCCGACATGCGAGTGGTGTACGACACCTTCGTCAAGCCCGACAACGAGATCGTGGACTACAACACCAGGTTTTCCGGAGTCACCGAGGCCGACGTCGCCAAGACGAGCATCACCTTGCCCCAAGTCCAAGCCATCCTGCTGAGCTTTTTCAGCGCCCAAACCATCCTCATCGGGCACAGCCTGGAGAGCGATCTGCTGGCCCTGAAGCTCATCCACAGCACCGTGGTGGACACGGCCGTGCTCTTCCCGCACTACCTGGGTTTCCCCTACAAGCGCTCCCTCAGGAATCTCGCGGCCGACTACCTGGGACAGATCATCCAGGACAGCCAGGACGGCCACAACTCCAGCGAGGACGCAAACGCCTGCCTGCAGCTGGTGATGTGGAAGGTCCGACAGCGCGCCCAGATCCAGCCACGCCAGCGGTCCGCCTCTCCCTCCGCCCTGGCCTGTCCTTAGCCCCAGGCCTCTTCCAAAACCGCCATCAGTCCCGAGAGCTCACCCTGTCCACCGCGCCGCAAAGCGAAAGAAACTGGAGCAGCCGGCGGCAGGAGAGGGCAAAAAGCCAAGAGTAACCCCAACCCCCCACTCCCAGTCCCCCGGAATCCCCGCCGCTGCCCCTCGGGCCTGTCCCCATCAATAATAATGGATTCTATACGTGGGATGGTTTTAAAGTACGTGGAAAAATTCTTTGATGGATTTTCCTTGGAAAAGTGAAACCTAAATCCACTCCGTTTGGAGGTGGGACTATTTACAGTTGGTGCTTACTAAACATAAACTGCGTTTGGGCTGATATTTCAGACAATGAAACCTTTGAGTGCCCGTAGGGGGAAGATCTCGGTTGCTGAGTGCAGGGAAGGAGGATGTAATTCCATCATATATACTCTCTGTGCCTACCGCATTTTGAAAAATGCCAGTGATACCTATTTATAAAATAAAATCAACCAAGGAAAAGTACGAACTTAGCAACACTATATTTAGTTAATACAACGGTATCTTGTATTTCTTACGTCCAGGTATACTTATAAATGCCTAGAGGGATTTCACCACCTCAGGATGGAGAGACTGAATGCTTCTGAGGGAATTAGGATGGTGGAATATTGGTGGTACCAGGGAAGGGGGAGAGATGTTTGAAAATACTATGTTTGCTCGTTCTTGGGTCCCAATAAAGAAGGAACAGGGCACAGGAGTCGGAAGGACTAGTGGCAATAGTGATGAAGGGACCTTCTTATCATGCTGGCAGTGTTAATTACCCAGGTGTAGGATGCCATACACTGAGGCGGAAGATCGCAAGTCAGAGTGGCCGGCAGGCACAACTTCCTGGCACACCAGAGGCAGGTCTTCAATACCCACTGGTTTCCCCACCAGGCTGCATAAGCGAACCTGAGCCACAGGGAGTTGGTCAAATCCTCCTGACAGTGTGGAGAAACCAACAGGCAAAACGTGGGGGCAAAAGTGATGAGACCCCACACTTTTCACTAGGGGTCGCAATGAGCTATGAAGTAACAGCTTCTCAACCTGTGCTGTTTCCTGTTGGATGCACATAATCCATTTGCATTGCAGACAATTTTAGGATGTGCTTTACAGTAAGGTGGAAAGTACCTTATGGCAAAAAACACTCAGAAATTTATGTGTGGATTTCAAGTCATTCCAGTCCTAGAACGTTGTGCTTTTTAGAGACGCCATAGCTGTTTTTCCCTTTGTAATATCAGAGCAGTAATATCTTCTCTGGAGGCCTGTTGGGTGAATTTCATGGAATGAAGTTAAGTAGGTGCCAGAACCGTTGCCGTTTTCCCGCCATAGCCCTGCCACCCACTGAAAAATGTTTGATGAGATTACTTAATGATTTCCAATTAAGTCGTATTTCCAAATATCATGATTTCCATTTTAATGTAGTTGGTACGGAGCTTTGTGAGTGTGTGCTTCTTTTATTATGGATCACGTTCAGCTCCTTTTTATTTGCCTCCCAGTTATAATAGTAAAACTCTACTCCTCTACTCCGAGGAGTCCCTACCACCCATATCATCACTTTCCAGCCCAGCACTCTTCACGCTCATTCATTTAAAGCATTCAACATTGTGTAAATGAATCTTGGAAGGCAAAAGCTACTGAATTTAGCGAATTTGTGGAGGCATTCCCACAAATCAGCCAGGAGAAGTTTCACACACCCGAAGACTGCACAACTCCTCTAAGGCAGCACTATGCTGCAAACCCAGACGGCCACTCTTCTCACCCCTCGTCCGTTTGCTGTTCTGGGTAATGAGGTTCAAAAGTCACCTAGGCAACTGCAAAAATAGCTGAAATGGAGAAAGGGCTTCAGGCTGGTGACCAGCAGAGGTCCACCTGACCCCCGTAAGCTGCTGAACAAGAAGGGCTGCCAGAAATGTCCCCCTAGGGAATTTGGTGGAGACGAAGACCTGCTCACTGGACAAGGGTTCCTCCCAGGATACGCCCGAGCGGAAGAAGCAGGCTCTGAGCCACGCCCTTTCACCCACCGCTACCCCGCCCTGGGCTGGTGAAGGTGCGCGTAAGGATGTGGACTACTGAGCCCTGAAGAAATAAGTCCTTCCCCTTTGACCCCATGGAGGATTGCCTGTGAGGATCTTAAATGAGTCTACCCGTGTCTAGACACGGGAGTAGGTCTGTCCGGTACAGCACCTCCCTCAAGGAGGAGAAGAGTGAGGAGAAAGGAAACTCAAGTCTGACCATTCTGTCCTGGGAGAGAAGAGGAGGACCTCATCTCTCATCTGTCCCAGCAAGGCAAGGAGACTTTCTCTCATCTTTCCAAGCAAGGCAGGGTGACTTATGATAATTAGGAATCAAAAAGAGTCTAGAAGGAACGAAAGCAGCCCGTAAGGTGAATTCCTAAGGACTGCCCATTGAAACTGACAAAATTGCCCTTGTTTGATGAGAGGAATGAGCAGAGCACTGAGGTGGTGAACAAGGATCTGGTGAGACTTTCCCAGCATGTTTCTACCAAAGCTTTATCTAAGCTTCTCAGAACACTCTCCTAAAAAGCAGATGTTTGGCCCTTCAGAAAGTCAGCAAGCAAAATGCCTTGAGTGTCCCAAAACACTGATGCCATGATGTTGGCTCCTGACTGGCCTCCTTTTCCTTTGACTGGACCACTGCCACCTCTTGGTAGCCACCGCTTTGATGATGCCTTGCCCTCGAGATCATATTGGTAAAGCCATGTTCCAACTTCCGGTTATAATCTGTCAGAGGGATGCGTCAGGATCGTGATCCCTCCTGTTTAAAATTTCCACTGATAGCTCTCGTCGTAACTGCAGCTGATCTGGGCACAGTGGTTTTCACAGCCACTGCAGGATTCATCTTCCACCTCTTCTCACCTCTTCTTGAAACAAGCTATACATTCGTAGAGAGTTCATTTCTTTGGAGTAGTGTCCTTATCAGCTTTTCTGAAAACATCAATGATTTCTTCATTCTTCCACCCAAGCTTCACCAGAAATTTGATGTTTGCTCTTGCTGCAGTTTTCGTGGAATTCATGTTGCTCTGATAGGAGTCCTTTTCAGTGGATGTCTCATCCTTCTCAGTGCCTCAAACTAGATCTAGTTCAGAAAGGTGATAAGAAGTTAGGACAAGTTTATTTGAGTGCAAACCAGTGGAAATCCATGCATAGTTTCTTCAGCATGTGCATTTTCTATGAACCTTTGGAAGACCCCCTGTGTTGAACATTGCCCGAGTCCTGGGAGAGAAGTGGGTGCGGTCCACTTCCTGTCCTCAATTTGCCCACAGCGGAGGAGTGCACAGAGCAGGGAAAGGCAACCCCAGAGAGATCCTGCCCTCCAGCATGCAGCAGACTGCTGGATCAGTCCTGGCTCCATGGGGTGCTGTGTGGGCCCAAGCAAGTTGCCCAACCTCCCTGAACCTTCATTTAATCCTAGGTAGCCCAATTCCAGTAGCCATTATAGGACTGCCCTGCACGGACAGTTAATTAACTCAGGAAAAGCAACCTAGCTCCAAGGTTAGCAACCAGGAGTTCCAGTTGATTCCGCTAGCGCACCCCCTGGGGCATTCCCAAGCTGGAGTCTGGTGGAAGATGAGGCTCAGTGTGATTGGATTGAAGCAGCAACCTATCAAGGAGAAGTCCCACCCACTCTGCCCTGTGAGTCTATAAAGGCGACGCGTGGCGGCCGCGGCACTCATTGAAGCCGCCAGTTGGGAGAGGAGCAGAGCCAGGCCGGTGCTCCCGAAGGCAGCAAGATGTTGCGAGCCACAGCTCCCTGCTGGTTCCCACCTGGATACCCAGAAGCTAAGAAGGTGGCCGAGGAGGCGGCCCTGGAGGCAAGCCGCCAGCTGGGAGCGGAGCAGAGCCAGGCCGGTGCTCCCGAAGGCAGCAAGATGTTGCGAGCCACAGCTCCCTGCTGGTTCCCACCTGGGTACCCAGAAGCTAAGAAGGTGGCCGAGGAGGCGGCCCTGGAGGCAAGCCGCCAGCTGGGAGCGGAGCAGAGCCAGGCCGGTGCTCCCGAAGGCAGCAAGATGTTGCGAGCCACAGCTCCCTGCTGGTTCCCACCTGGGTACCCAGAAGCTAAGAAGGTGGCCGAGGAGGCGGCCCTGGAGGCTCCAGAATTCCCACTGCCCTCTCATCAGCCTGCCCAGAGCTTCGGGCTCCGGGTGCCCCAGATGCACAGCCAGGCCTCAGCATTTGTGGACATCCAGGCGGAGCCCCAGAACAGGGGTCCGGCGGTGCCCCCAGCGTGGCCCAAGATGGTGACGGAGGCGTGCTACTTCCCTGCGCAGAGGGGATCGGCCTGCTGCTTGCCAGGCGCCCCAAGGCTGTCAGAGAGGCCCTCGGGAGTCCGCATCGCAGCCCCCAGGAAGAGGAAGACGATCGCCCACTCTTCCAGCCCTTGCTTGGTCACAGGTTACACAGATGCCAAGAGAACCCGGGTGGCCAGCAGCAGCCAACGCTCCAGTGGCTCCAAGGTCGGCAGACAGCCAGGGAAGACGCGCAACAGGTCAGGGATGGCATGCAAGACCACCACCACCATCAGCTCTAAGCGAATCGTCCGTGGTCCATCCTTACCGAGTTTGAAGAAACCCATTATCCTCCGAAGGTCTGGGTGCCAAGTCCCCACCGTCATCCGCCGAGGCTATCTCCAACTGTTCACCGAAGAGTGTCTCAAGTTCTGCGCCTCCAAGCAGGAGGCCGAGGAGAAGGCGCTGAACGAGGAGAAGGTGGCCTACGACTGCAGCCCCAACAAGAACAGGTACCTGAACGTGGTCCTGAACACCCTCAAGAGACTCAAGGGCCTGACCCCCAGCTCCATGCCCGGCCTCAGCAGGGCCGCCCTGTACGGCCGCCTCCAGGAGTTCCTGCTCACCCAGGACCAGCTCAAGGAGAACGGCTACCCCTCCCCGCACCCCGAGCGGCCCGGAGGCGCCGTCCTCTTCACTGGCCAGGGGAAGGGGCCCGGCGACTCCTCCTGCAGGGTCTGCTGCCGTTGTGGCACCGAGTACCTGGTGTCCTCCTCGGGCCGCTGTGTACGCGACCAGTTGTGTTATTATCACTGGGGGCGGGTCCGCTCGAGCCAGGTGGCTGGAGGCCGGGTTAGCCAGTACACCTGCTGTGCAGCTGCTCCTGGCTCTGTGGGCTGCCAGGTGGCAAAGCAGCACGTGCGGGACGGCCGCAAGGAGAGCCTCGATGGCTTCGTGGAGACCTTCAAGAAAGAGTTGTCCAGAGACGCTTATCCAGGAATCTACGCCTTGGACTGTGAGATGTGCTACACCACGCATGGCCTAGAGCTGACCCGCGTCACCGTGGTGGACGCCGACATGCGAGTGGTGTACGACACCTTCGTCAAGCCCGACAACGAGATCGTGGACTACAACACCAGGTTTTCCGGAGTCACCGAGGCCGACGTCGCCAAGACGAGCATCACCTTGCCCCAAGTCCAAGCCATCCTGCTGAGCTTTTTCAGCGCCCAAACCATCCTCATCGGGCACAGCCTGGAGAGCGATCTGCTGGCCCTGAAGCTCATCCACAGCACCGTGGTGGACACGGCCGTGCTCTTCCCGCACTACCTGGGTTTCCCCTACAAGCGCTCCCTCAGGAATCTCGCGGCCGACTACCTGGGACAGATCATCCAGGACAGCCAGGACGGCCACAACTCCAGCGAGGACGCAAACGCCTGCCTGCAGCTGGTGATGTGGAAGGTCCGACAGCGCGCCCAGATCCAGCCACGCCAGCGGTCCGCCTCTCCCTCCGCCCTGGCCTGTCCTTAGCCCCAGGCCTCTTCCAAAACCGCCATCAGTCCCGAGAGCTCACCCTGTCCACCGCGCCGCAAAGCGAAAGAAACTGGAGCAGCCGGCGGCAGGAGAGGGCAAAAAGCCAAGAGTAACCCCAACCCCCCACTCCCAGTCCCCCGGAATCCCCGCCGCTGCCCCTCGGGCCTGTCCCCATCAATAATAATGGATTCTATACGTGGGATGGTTTTAAAGTACGTGGAAAAATTCTTTGATGGATTTTCCTTGGAAAAGTGAAACCTAAATCCACTCCGTTTGGAGGTGGGACTATTTACAGTTGGTGCTTACTAAACATAAACTACGTTTAGGCTGATATTTCAGACAATGAAACCTTTGAGTGCCCGTAGGGGGAAGATCTCGGTTGCTGAGTGCAGGGAAGGAGGATGTAATTCCATCATATATACTCTCTGTGCCTACCGCATTTTGAAAAATGCCAGTGATACCTATTTATAAAATAAAATCAACCAAGGAAAAGTACGAACTTAGCAACACTATATTTAGTTAATACAACGGTATCTTGTATTTCTTACGTCCAGGTATACTTATAAATGCCTAGAGGGATTTCAGCACCTCAGGATGGAGAGACTGAATGCTTCTGAGGGAATTAGGATGGTGGAATATTGGTGGTACCAGGGAAGGGGGAGAGATGTTTGAAAATACTATGTTTGCTCGTTCTTGGGTCCCAATAAAGAAGGAACAGGGCACAGGAGTCGGAAGGACTAGTGGCAATAGTGATGAAGGGACCTTCTTATCATGCTGGCAGTGTTAATTACCCAGGTGTAGGATGCCAGACACTGAGGCGGAAGATCGCAAGTCAGAGTGGCCGGCAGGCACAACTTCCTGGCACACCAGAGGCAGGTCTTCAATACCCACTGGTTTCCCCACCAGGCTGCATAAGCGAACCTGAGCCACAGGGAGTTGGTCAAATCCTCCTGACAGTGTGGAGAAACCAACAGGCAAAACGTGGGGGCAAAAGTGATGAGACCCCACACTTTTCACTAGGGGTCGCAATGAGCTATGAAGTAACAGCTTCTCAACCTGTGCTGTTTCCTGTTGGATGCACATAATCCATTTGCATTGCAGACAATTTTAGGATGTGCTTTACAGTAAGGTGGAAAGTACCTTATGGCAAAAAACACTCAGAAATTTATGTGTGGATTTCAAGTCATTCCAGTCCTAGAACGTTGTGCTTTTTAGAGACGCCATAGCTGTTTTTCCCTTTGTAATATCAGAGCAGTAATATCTTCTCTGGAGGCCTGTTGGGTGAATTTCATGGAATGAAGTTAAGTAGGTGCCAGAACCGTTGCCGTTTTCCCGCCATAGCCCTGCCACCCACTGAAAAATGTTTGATGAGATTACTTAATGATTTCCAATTAAGTCGTATTTCCAAATATCATGATTTCCATTTTAATGTAGTTGGTACGGAGCTTTGTGAGTGTGTGCTTCTTTTATTATGGATCACGTTCAGCTCCTTTTTATTTGCCTCCCAGTTATAATAGTAAAACTCTACTCCTCTACTCCGAGGAGTCCCTACCACCCATATCATCACTTTCCAGCCCAGCACTCTTCACGCTCATTCATTTAAAGCATTCAACATTGTGTAAATGAATCTTGGAAGGCAAAAGCTACTGAATTTAGCGAATTTGTGGAGGCATTCCCACAAATCAGCCAGGTGAAGTTTCACACACCCGAAGACTGCACAACTCCTCTAAGGCAGCACTATGCTGCAAACCCAGACGGCCACTCTTCTCACCCCTCGTCCGTTTGCTGTTCTGGGTAATGAGGTTCAAAAGTCACCTAGGCAACTGCAAAAATAGCTGAA
This sequence comes from Gorilla gorilla gorilla, assembly GCF_029281585.2. NCBI lineage: Eukaryota > Metazoa > Chordata > Mammalia > Primates > Hominidae > Gorilla > Gorilla gorilla. The sequence goes on from NC_073237.2 coordinate 17,462,085, forward strand.
ATGGAGAAAGGGCTTCAGGCTGGTGACCAGCAGAGGTCCACCTGACCCCCGTAAGCTGCTGAACAAGAAGGGCTGCCAGAAATGTCCCCCTAGGGAATTTGGTGGAGACGAAGACCTGCTCACTGGACAAGGGTTCCTCCCAGGATACGCCCGAGCGGAAGAAGCGGGCTCTGAGCCACGCCCTTTCACCCACCGCTACCCCGCCCTGGGCTGGTGAAGGTGCGCGTAAGGATGTGGACTACTGAGCCCTGAAGAAATAAGTCCTTCCCCTTTGACCCCATGGAGGATTGCCTGTGAGGATCTTAAATGAGTCTACCCGTGTCTAGACACGGGAGTAGGTCTGTCCGGTACAGCACCTCCCTCAAGGAGGAGAAGAGTGAGGAGAAAGGAAACTCAAGTCTGACCATTCTGTCCTGGGAGAGAAGAGGAGGACCTCATCTCTCATCTGTCCCAGCAAGGCAAGGAGACTTTCTCTCATCTTTCCAAGCAAGGCAGGGTGACTTATGATAATTAGGAATCAAAAAGAGTCTAGAAGGAACGAAAGCAGCCCGTAAGGTGAATTCCTAAGGACTGCCCATTGAAACTGACAAAATTGCCCTTGTTTGATGAGAGGAATGAGCAGAGCACTGAGGTGGTGAACAAGGATCTGGTGAGACTTTCCCAGCATGTTTCTACCAAAGCTTTATCTAAGCTTCTCAGAACACTCTCCTAAAAAGCAGATGTTTGGCCCTTCAGAAAGTCAGCAAGCAAAATGCCTTGAGTGTCCCAAAACACTGATGCCATGATGTTGGCTCCTGACTGGCCTCCTTTTCCTTTGACTGGACCACTGCCACCTCTTGGTAGCCACCGCTTTGATGATGCCTTGCCCTCGAGATCATATTGGTAAAGCCATGTTCCAACTTCCGGTTATAATCTGTCAGAGGGATGCGTCAGGATCGTGATCCCTCCTGTTTAAAATTTCCACTGATAGCTCTCGTCGTAACTGCAGCTGATCTGGGCACAGTGGTTTTCACAGCCACTGCAGGATTCATCTTCCACCTCTTCTCACCTCTTCTTGAAACAAGCTATACATTCGTAGAGAGTTCATTTCTTTGGAGTAGTGTCCTTATCAGCTTTTCTGAAAACATCAATGATTTCTTCATTCTTCCACCCAAGCTTCACCAGAAATTTGATGTTTGCTCTTGCTGCAGTTTTCGTGGAATTCATGTTGCTCTGATAGGAGTCCTTTTCAGTGGATGTCTCATCCTTCTCAGTGCCTCAAACTAGATCTAGTTCAGAAAGGTGATAAGAAGTTAGGACAAGTTTATTTGAGTGCAAACCAGTGGAAATCCATGCATAGTTTCTTCAGCATGTGCATTTTCTATGAACCTTTGGAAGACCCCCTGTGTTGAACATTGCCCGAGTCCTGGGAGAGAAGTGGGTGCGGTCCACTTCCTGTCCTCAATTTGCCCACAGCGGAGGAGTGCACAGAGCAGGGAAAGGCAACCCCAGAGAGATCCTGCCCTCCAGCATGCAGCAGACTGCTGGATCAGTCCTGGCTCCATGGGGTGCTGTGTGGGCCCAAGCAAGTTGCCCAACCTCCCTGAACCTTCATTTAATCCTAGGTAGCCCAATTCCAGTAGCCATTATAGGACTGCCCTGCACGGACAGTTAATTAACTCAGGAAAAGCAACCTAGCTCCAAGGTTAGCAACCAGGAGTTCCAGTTGATTCCGCTAGCGCACCCCCTGGGGCATTCCCAAGCTGGAGTCTGGTGGAAGATGAGGCTCAGTGTGATTGGATTGAAGCAGCAACCTATCAAGGAGAAGTCCCACCCACTCTGCCCTGTGCGTCTATAAAGGCGACGCGTGGCGGCCGCGGCACTCATTGAAGCCGCCAGTTGGGAGAGGAGCAGAGCCAGGCCGGTGCTCCCGAAGGCAGCAAGATGTTGCGAGCCACAGCTCCCTGCTGGTTCCCACCTGGATACCCAGAAGCTAAGAAGGTGGCCGAGGAGGCGGCCCTGGAGGCAAGCCGCCAGCTGGGAGCGGAGCAGAGCCAGGCCGGTGCTCCCGAAGGCAGCAAGATGTTGCGAGCCACAGCTCCCTGCTGGTTCCCACCTGGGTACCCAGAAGCTAAGAAGGTGGCCGAGGAGGCGGCCCTGGAGGCAAGCCGCCAGCTGGGAGCGGAGCAGAGCCAGGCCGGTGCTCCCGAAGGCAGCAAGATGTTGCGAGCCACAGCTCCCTGCTGGTTCCCACCTGGGTACCCAGAAGCTAAGAAGGTGGCCGAGGAGGCGGCCCTGGAGGCTCCAGAATTCCCACTGCCCTCTCATCAGCCTGCCCAGAGCTTCGGGCTCCGGGTGCCCCAGATGCACAGCCAGGCCTCAGCATTTGTGGACATCCAGGCGGAGCCCCAGAACAGGGGTCCGGCGGTGCCCCCAGCGTGGCCCAAGATGGTGACGGAGGCGTGCTACTTCCCTGCGCAGAGGGGATCGGCCTGCTGCTTGCCAGGCGCCCCAAGGCTGTCAGAGAGGCCCTCGGGAGTCCGCATCGCAGCCCCCAGGAAGAGGAAGACGATCGCCCACTCTTCCAGCCCTTGCTTGGTCACAGGTTACACAGATGCCAAGAGAACCCGGGTGGCCAGCAGCAGCCAACGCTCCAGTGGCTCCAAGGTCGGCAGACAGCCAGGGAAGACGCGCAACAGGTCAGGGATGGCATGCAAGACCACCACCACCATCAGCTCTAAGCGAATCGTCCGTGGTCCATCCTTACCGAGTTTGAAGAAACCCATTATCCTCCGAAGGTCTGGGTGCCAAGTCCCCACCGTCATCCGCCGAGGCTATCTCCAACTGTTCACCGAAGAGTGTCTCAAGTTCTGCGCCTCCAAGCAGGAGGCCGAGGAGAAGGCGCTGAACGAGGAGAAGGTGGCCTACGACTGCAGCCCCAACAAGAACAGGTACCTGAACGTGGTCCTGAACACCCTCAAGAGACTCAAGGGCCTGACCCCCAGCTCCATGCCCGGCCTCAGCAGGGCCGCCCTGTACGGCCGCCTCCAGGAGTTCCTGCTCACCCAGGACCAGCTCAAGGAGAACGGCTACCCCTCCCCGCACCCCAAGCGGCCCGGAGGCGCCGTCCTCTTCACTGGCCAGGGGAAGGGGCCCGGCGACTCCTCCTGCAGGGTCTGCTGCCGTTGTGGCACCGAGTACCTGGTGTCCTCCTCGGGCCGCTGTGTACGCGACCAGTTGTGTTATTATCACTGGGGGCGGGTCCGCTCGAGCCAGGTGGCTGGAGGCCGGGTTAGCCAGTACACCTGCTGTGCAGCTGCTCCTGGCTCTGTGGGCTGCCAGGTGGCAAAGCAGCACGTGCGGGACGGCCGCAAGGAGAGCCTCGATGGCTTCGTGGAGACCTTCAAGAAAGAGTTGTCCAGAGACGCTTATCCAGGAATCTACGCCTTGGACTGTGAGATGTGCTACACCACGCATGGCCTAGAGCTGACCCGCGTCACCGTGGTGGACGCCGACATGCGAGTGGTGTACGACACCTTCGTCAAGCCCGACAACGAGATCGTGGACTACAACACCAGGTTTTCCGGAGTCACCGAGGCCGACGTCGCCAAGACGAGCATCACCTTGCCCCAAGTCCAAGCCATCCTGCTGAGCTTTTTCAGCGCCCAAACCATCCTCATCGGGCACAGCCTGGAGAGCGATCTGCTGGCCCTGAAGCTCATCCACAGCACCGTGGTGGACACGGCCGTGCTCTTCCCGCACTACCTGGGTTTCCCCTACAAGCGCTCCCTCAGGAATCTCGCGGCCGACTACCTGGGACAGATCATCCAGGACAGCCAGGACGGCCACAACTCCAGCGAGGACGCAAACGCCTGCCTGCAGCTGGTGATGTGGAAGGTCCGACAGCGCGCCCAGATCCAGCCACGCCAGCGGTCCGCCTCTCCCTCCGCCCTGGCCTGTCCTTAGCCCCAGGCCTCTTCCAAAACCGCCATCAGTCCCGAGAGCTCACCCTGTCCACCGCGCCGCAAAGCGAAAGAAACTGGAGCAGCCGGCGGCAGGAGAGGGCAAAAAGCCAAGAGTAACCCCAACCCCCCACTCCCAGTCCCCCGGAATCCCCGCCGCTGCCCCTCGGGCCTGTCCCCATCAATAATAATGGATTCTATACGTGGGATGGTTTTAAAGTACGTGGAAAAATTCTTTGATGGATTTTCCTTGGAAAAGTGAAACCTAAATCCACTCCGTTTGGAGGTGGGACTATTTACAGTTGGTGCTTACTAAACATAAACTGCGTTTGGGCTGATATTTCAGACAATGAAACCTTTGAGTGCCCGTAGGGGGAAGATCTCGGTTGCTGAGTGCAGGGAAGGAGGATGTAATTCCATCATATATACTCTCTGTGCCTACCGCATTTTGAAAAATGCCAGTGATACCTATTTATAAAATAAAATCAACCAAGGAAAAGTACGAACTTAGCAACACTATATGTAGTTAATACAACGGTATCTTGTATTTCTTACGTCCAGGTATACTTATAAATGCCTAGAGGGATTTCACCACCTCAGGATGGAGAGACTGAATGCTTCTGAGGGAATTAGGATGGTGGAATATTGGTGGTACCAGGGAAGGGGGAGAGATGTTTGAAAATACTATGTTTGCTCGTTCTTGGGTCCCAATAAAGAAGGAACAGGGCACAGGAGTCGGAAGGACTAGTGGCAATAGTGATGAAGGGACCTTCTTATCATGCTGGCAGTGTTAATTACCCAGGTGTAGGATGCCATACACTGAGGCGGAAGATCGCAAGTCAGAGTGGCCGGCAGGCACAACTTCCTGGCACACCAGAGGCAGGTCTTCAATACCCACTGGTTTCCCCACCAGGCTGCATAAGCGAACCTGAGCCACAGGGAGTTGGTCAAATCCTCCTGACAGTGTGGAGAAACCAACAGGCAAAACGTGGGGGCAAAAGTGATGAGACCCCACACTTTTCACTAGGGGTCGCAATGAGCTATGAAGTAACAGCTTCTCAACCTGTGCTGTTTCCTGTTGGATGCACATAATCCATTTGCATTGCAGACAATTTTAGGATGTGCTTTACAGTAAGGTGGAAAGTACCTTATGGCAAAAAACACTCAGAAATTTATGTGTGGATTTCAAGTCATTCCAGTCCTAGAACGTTGTGCTTTTTAGAGACGCCATAGCTGTTTTTCCCTTTGTAATATCAGAGCAGTAATATCTTCTCTGGAGGCCTGTTGGGTGAATTTCATGGAATGAAGTTAAGTAGGTGCCAGAACCGTTGCCGTTTTCCCGCCATAGCCCTGCCACCCACTGAAAAATGTTTGATGAGATTACTTAATGATTTCCAATTAAGACGTATTTCCAAATATCATGATTTCCATTTTAATGTAGTTGGTACGGAGCTTTGTGAGTGTGTGCTTCTTTTATTATGGATCACGTTCAGCTCCTTTTTATTTGCCTCCCAGTTATAATAGTAAAACTCTACTCCTCTACTCCGAGGAGTCCCTACCACCCATATCATCACTTTCCAGCCCAGCATTCTTCACGCTCATTCATTTAAAGCATTCAACATTGTGTAAATGAATCTTGGAAGGCAAAAGCTACTGAATTTAGCGAATTTGTGGAGGCATTCCCACAAATCAGCCAGGTGAAGTTTCACACACCCGAAGACTGCACAACTCCTCTAAGGCAGCACTATGCTGCAAACCCAGACGGCCACTTTTCTCACCCCTCGTCCGTTTGCTGTTCTGGGTAATGAGGTTCAAAAGTCACCTAGGCAACTGCAAAAATAGCTGAAATGGAGAAAGGGCTTCAGGCTGGTGACCAGCAGAGGTCCACCTGACCCCCGTAAGCTGCTGAACAAGAAGGGCTGCCAGAAATGTCCCCCTAGGGAATTTGGTGGAGACGAAGACCCGCTCACTGGACAAGGGTTCCTCCCAGGATACGCCCGAGCGGAAGAAGCGGGCTCTGAGCCACGCCCTTTCACCCACCGCTACCCCGCCCTGGGCTGGTGAAGGTGCGCGTAAGGATGTGGACTACTGAGCCCTGAAGAAATAAGTCCTTCCCCTTTGACCCCATGGAGGATTGCCTGTGAGGATCTTAAATGAGTCTACCCGTGTCTAGACACGGGAGTAGGTCTGTCCGGTACAGCACCTCCCTCAAGGAGGAGAAGAGTGAGGAGAAAGGAAACTCAAGTCTGACCATTCTGTCCTGGGAGAGAAGAGGAGGATCTCATCTCTCATCTGTCCCAGCAAGGCAAGGAGACTTTCTCTCATCTTTCCAAGCAAGGCAGGGTGACTTATGATAATTAGGAATCAAAAAGAGTCTAGAAGGAACGAAAGCAGCCCGTAAGGTGAATTCCTAAGGACTGCCCATTGAAACTGACAAAATTGCCCTTGTTTGATGAGAGGAATGAGCAGAGCACTGAGGTGGTGAACAAGGATCTGGTGAGACTTTCCCAGCATGTTTCTACCAAAGCTTTATCTAAGCTTCTCAGAACACTCTCCTAAAAAGCAGATGTTTGGCCCTTCAGAAAGTCAGCAAGCAAAATGCCTTGAGTGTCCCAAAACACTGATGCCATGATGTTGGCTCCTGACTGGCCTCCTTTTCCTTTGACTGGACCACTGCCACCTCTTGGTAGCCACCGCTTTGATGATGCCTTGCCCTCGAGATCATATTGGTAAAGCCATGTTCCAACTTCCGGTTATAATCTGTCAGAGGGATGCGTCAGGATCGTGATCCCTCCTGTTTAAAATTTCCACTGATAGCTCTCGTCGTAACTGCAGCTGATCTGGGCACAGTGGTTTTCACAGCCACTGCAGGATTCATCTTCCACCTCTTCTCACCTCTTCTTGAAACAAGCTATACATTCGTAGAGAGTTCATTTCTTTGGAGTAGTGTCCTTATCAGCTTTTCTGAAAACATCAATGATTTCTTCATTCTTCCACCCAAGCTTCACCAGAAATTTGATGTTTTCTCTTGCTGCAGTTTTCGTGGAATTCATGTTGCTCTGATAGGAGTCCTTTTCAGTGGATGTCTCATCCTTCTCAGTGCCTCAAACTAGATCTAGTTCAGAAAGGTGATAAGAAGTTAGGACAAGTTTATTTGAGTGCAAACCAGTGGAAATCCATGCATAGTTTCTTCAGCATGTGCATTTTCTATGAACCTTTGGAAGACCCCCTGTGTTGAACATTGCCCGAGTCCTGGGAGAGAAGTGGGTGCGGTCCACTTCCTGTCCTCAATTTGCCCACAGCGGAGGAGTGCACAGAGCAGGGAAAGGCAACCCCAGAGAGATCCTGCCCTCCAGCATGCAGCAGACTGCTGGATCAGTCCTGGCTCCATGGGGTGCTGTGTGGGCCCAAGCAAGTTGCCCAACCTCCCTGAACCTTCATTTAATCCTAGGTAGCCCAATTCCAGTAGCCATTATAGGACTGCCCTGCACGGACAGTTAATTAACTCAGGAAAAGCAACCTAGCTCCAAGGTTAGCAACCAGGAGTTCCAGTTGATTCCGCTAGCGCACCCCCTGGGGCATTCCCAAGCTGGAGTCTGGTGGAAGATGAGGCTCAGTGTGATTGGATTGAAGCAGCAACCTATCAAGGAGAAGTCCCACCCACTCTGCCCTGTGCGTCTATAAAGGCGACGCGTGGCGGCCGCGGCACTCATTGAAGCCGCCAGTTGGGAGAGGAGCAGAGCCAGGCCGGTGCTCCCGAAGGCAGCAAGATGTTGCGAGCCACAGCTCCCTGCTGGTTCCCACCTGGATACCCAGAAGCTAAGAAGGTGGCCGAGGAGGCGGCCCTGGAGGCAAGCCGCCAGCTGGGAGCGGAGCAGAGCCAGGCCGGTGCTCCCGAAGGCAGCAAGATGTTGCGAGCCACAGCTCCCTGCTGGTTCCCACCTGGGTACCCAGAAGCTAAGAAGGTGGCCGAGGAGGCGGCCCTGGAGGCAAGCCGCCAGCTGGGAGCGGAGCAGAGCCAGGCCGGTGCTCCCGAAGGCAGCAAGATGTTGCGAGCCACAGCTCCCTGCTGGTTCCCACCTGGGTACCCAGAAGCTGAGAAGGTGGCCGAGGAGGCGGCCCTGGAGGCTCCAGAATTCCCACTGCCCTCTCATCAGCCTGCCCAGAGCTTCGGGCTCCGGGTGCCCCAGATGCACAGCCAGGCCTCAGCATTTGTGGACATCCAGGCGGAGCCCCAGAACAGGGGTCCGGCGGTGCCCCCAGCGTGGCCCAAGATGGTGACGGAGGCGTGCTACTTCCCTGCGCAGAGGGGATCGGCCTGCTGCTTGCCAGGCGCCCCAAGGCTGTCAGAGAGGCCCTCGGGAGTCCGCATCGCAGCCCCCAGGAAGAGGAAGACGATCGCCCACTCTTCCAGCCCTTGCTTGGTCACAGGTTACACAGATGCCAAGAGAACCCGGGTGGCCAGCAGCAGCCAACGCTCCAGTGGCTCCAAGGTCGGCAGACAGCCAGGGAAGACGCGCAACAGGTCAGGGATGGCATGCAAGACCACCACCACCATCAGCTCTAAGCGAATCGTCCGTGGTCCATCCTTACCGAGTTTGAAGAAACCCATTATCCTCCGAAGGTCTGGGTGCCAAGTCCCCACCGTCATCCGCCGAGGCTATCTCCAACTGTTCACCGAAGAGTGTCTCAAGTTCTGCGCCTCCAAGCAGGAGGCCGAGGAGAAGGCGCTGAACGAGGAGAAGGTGGCCTACGACTGCAGCCCCAACAAGAACAGGTACCTGAACGTGGTCCTGAACACCCTCAAGAGACTCAAGGGCCTGACCCCCAGCTCCATGCCCGGCCTCAGCAGGGCCGCCCTGTACGGCCGCCTCCAGGAGTTCCTGCTCACCCAGGACCAGCTCAAGGAGAACGGCTACCCCTCCCCGCACCCCGAGCGGCCCGGAGGCGCCGTCCTCTTCACTGGCCAGGGGAAGGGGCCCGGCGACTCCTCCTGCAGGGTCTGCTGCCGTTGTGGCACCGAGTACCTGGTGTCCTCCTCGGGCCGCTGTGTACGCGACCAGTTGTGTTATTATCACTGGGGGCGGGTCCGCTCGAGCCAGGTGGCTGGAGGCCGGGTTAGCCAGTACACCTGCTGTGCAGCTGCTCCTGGCTCTGTGGGCTGCCAGGTGGCAAAGCAGCACGTGCGGGACGGCCGCAAGGAGAGCCTCGATGGCTTCGTGGAGACCTTCAAGAAAGAGTTGTCCAGAGACGCTTATCCAGGAATCTACGCCTTGGGCTGTGAGATGTGCTACACCACGCATGGCCTAGAGCTGACCCGCGTCACCGTGGTGGACGCCGACATGCGAGTGGTGTACGACACCTTCGTCAAGCCCGACAACGAGATCGTGGACTACAACACCAGGTTTTCCGGAGTCACCGAGGCCGACGTCGCCAAGACGAGCATCACCTTGCCCCAAGTCCAAGCCATCCTGCTGAGCTTTTTCAGCGCCCAAACCATCCTCATCGGGCACAGCCTGGAGAGCGATCTGCTGGCCCTGAAGCTCATCCACAGCACCGTGGTGGACACGGCCGTGCTCTTCCCGCACTACCTGGGTTTCCCCTACAAGCGCTCCCTCAGGAATCTCGCGGCCGACTACCTGGGACAGATCATCCAGGACAGCCAGGACGGCCACAACTCCAGCGAGGACGCAAACGCCTGCCTGCAGCTGGTGATGTGGAAGGTCCGACAGCGCGCCCAGATCCAGCCACGCCAGCGGTCCGCCTCTCCCTCCGCCCTGGCCTGTCCTTAGCCCCAGGCCTCTTCCAAAACCGCCATCAGTCCCGAGAGCTCACCCTGTCCACCGCGCCGCAAAGCGAAAGAAACTGGAGCAGCCGGCGGCAGGAGAGGGCAAAAAGCCAAGAGTAACCCCAACCCCCCACTCCCAGTCCCCCGGAATCCCCGCCGCTGCCCCTCGGGCCTGTCCCCATCAATAATAATGGATTCTATACGTGGGATGGTTTTAAAGTACGTGGAAAAATTCTTTGATGGATTTTCCTTGGAAAAGTGAAACCTAAATCCACTCCGTTTGGAGGTGGGACTATTTACAGTTGGTGCTTACTAAACATAAACTGCGTTTAGGCTGATATTTCAGACAATGAAACCTTTGAGTGCCCGTAGGGGGAAGATCTCGGTTGCTGAGTGCAGGGAAGGAGGATGTAATTCCATCATATATACTCTCTGTGCCTACCGCATTTTGAAAAATGCCAGTGATACCTATTTATAAAATAAAATCAACCAAGGAAAAGTACGAACTTAGCAACACTATATGTAGTTAATACAACGGTATCTTGTATTTCTTACGTCCAGGTATACTTATAAATGCCTAGAGGGATTTCACCACCTCAGGATGGAGAGACTGAATGCTTCTGAGGGAATTAGGATGGTGGAATATTGGTGGTACCAGGGAAGGGGGAGAGATGTTTGAAAATACTATGTTTGCTCGTTCTTGGGTCCCAATAAAGAAGGAACAGGGCACAGGAGTCGGAAGGACTAGTGGCAATAGTGATGAAGGGACCTTCTTATCATGCTGGCAGTGTTAATTACCCAGGTGTAGGATGCCAGACACTGAGGCGGAAGATCGCAAGTCAGAGTGGCCGGCAGGCACAACTTCCTGGCACACCAGAGGCAGGTCTTCAATACCCACTGGTTTCCCCACCAGGCTGCATAAGCGAACCTGAGCCACAGGGAGTTGGTCAAATCCTCCTGACAGTGTGGAGAAACCAACAGGCAAAACGTGGGGGCAAAAGTGATGAGACCCCACACTTTTCACTAGGGGTCGCAATGAGCTATGAAGTAACAGCTTCTCAACCTGTGCTGTTTCCTGTTGGATCCACATAATCCATTTGCATTGCAGACAATTTTAGGATGTGCTTTACAGTAAGGTGGAAAGTACCTTATGGCAAAAAACACTCAGAAATTTATGTGTGGATTTCAAGTCATTCCAGTCCTAGAACGTTGTGCTTTTTAGAGACGCCATAGCTGTTTTTCCCTTTGTAATATCAGAGCAGTAATATCTTCTCTGGAGGCCTGTTGGGTGAATTTCATGGAATGAAGTTAAGTAGGTGCCAGAACCGTTGCCGTTTTCCCGCCATAGCCCTGCCACCCACTGAAAAATGTTTGATGAGATTACTTAATGATTTCCAATTAAGTCGTATTTCCAAATATCATGATTTCCATTTTAATGTAGTTGGTACGGAGCTTTGTGAGTGTGTGCTTCTTTTATTATGGATCACGTTCAGCTCCTTTTTATTTGCCTCCCAGTTATAATAGTAAAACTCTACTCCTCTACTCCGAGGAGTCCCTACCACCCATATCATCACTTTCCAGCCCAGCACTCTTCACGCTCATTCATTTAAAGCATTCAACATTGTGTAAATGAATCTTGGAAGGCAAAAGCTACTGAATTTAGCGAATTTGTGGAGGCATTCCCACAAATCAGCCAGGTGAAGTTTCACACACCCGAAGACTGCACAACTCCTCTAAGGCAGCACTATGCTGCAAACCCAGACGGCCACTCTTCTCACCCCTCGTCCGTTTGCTGTTCTGGGTAATGAGGTTCAAAAGTCACCTAGGCAACTGCAAAAATAGCTGAAATGGAGAAAGGGCTTCAGGCTGGTGACCAGCAGAGGTCCACCTGACCCCCGTAAGCTGCTGAACAAGAAGGGCTGCCAGAAATGTCCCCCTAGGGAATTTGGTGGAGACGAAGACCTGCTCACTGGACAAGGGTTCCTCCCAGGATACGCCCGAGCGGAAGAAGCGGGCTCTGAGCCACGCCCTTTCACCCACCGCTACCCCGCCCTGGGCTGGTGAAGGTGCGCGTAAGGATGTGGACTACTGAGCCCTGAAGAAATAAGTCCTTCCCCTTTGACCCCATGGAGGATTGCCTGTGAGGATCTTAAATGAGTCTACCCGTGTCTAGACACGGGAGTAGGTCTGTCCGGTACAGCACCTCCCTCAAGGAGGAGAAGAGTGAGGAGAAAGGAAACTCAAGTCTGACCATTCTGTCCTGGGAGAGAAGAGGAGGACCTCATCTCTCATCTGTCCCAGCAAGGCAAGGAGACTTTCTCTCATCTTTCCAAGCAAGGCAGGGTGACTTATGATAATTAGGAATCAAAAAGAGTCTAGAAGGAACGAAAGCAGCCCGTAAGGTGAATTCCTAAGGACTGCCCATTGAAACTGACAAAATTGCCCTTGTTTGATGAGAGGAATGAGCAGAGCACTGAGGTGGTGAACAAGGATCTGGTGAGACTTTCCCAGCATGTTTCTACCAAAGCTTTATCTAAGCTTCTCAGAACACTCTCCTAAAAAGCAGATGTTTGGCCCTTCAGAAAGTCAGCAAGCAAAATGCCTTGAGTGTCCCAAAACACTGATGCCATGATGTTGGCTCCTGACTGGCCTCCTTTTCCTTTGACTGGACCACTGCCACCTCTTGGTAGCCACCGCTTTGATGATGCCTTGCCCTCGAGATCATATTGGTAAAGCCATGTTCCAACTTCCGGTTATAATCTGTCAGAGGGATGCGTCAGGATCGTGATCCCTCCTGTTTAAAATTTCCACTGATAGCTCTCGTCGTAACTGCAGCTGATCTGGGCACAGTGGTTTTCACAGCCACTGCAGGATTCATCTTCCACCTCTTCTCACCTCTTCTTGAAACAAGTTATACATTCGTAGAGAGTTCATTTCTTTGGAGTAGTGTCCTTATCAGCTTTTCTGAAAACATCAATGATTTCTTCATTCTTCCACCCAAGCTTCACCAGAAATTTGATGTTTGCTCTTGCTGCAGTTTTCGTGGAATTCATGTTGCTCTGATAGGAGTCCTTTTCAGTGGATGTCTCATCCTTCTCAGTGCCTCAAACTAGATCTAGTTCAGAAAGGTGATAAGAAGTTAGGACAAGTTTATTTGAGTGCAAACCAGTGGAAATCCATGCATAGTTTCTTCAGCATGTGCATTTTCTATGAACCTTTGGAAGACCCCCTGTGTTGAACATTGCCCGAGTCCTGGGAGAGAAGTGGGTGCGGTCCACTTCCTGTCCTCAATTTGCCCACAGCGGAGGAGTGCACAGAGCAGGGAAAGGCAACCCCAGAGAGATCCTGCCCTCCAGCATGCAGCAGACTGCTGGATCAGTCCTGGCTCCATGGGGTGCTGTGTGGGCCCAAGCAAGTTGCCCAACCTCCCTGAACCTTCATTTAATCCTAGGTAGCCCAATTCCAGTAGCCATTATAGGACTGCCCTGCACGGACAGTTAATTAACTCAGGAAAAGCAACCTAGCTCCAAGGTTAGCAACCAGGAGTTCCAGTTGATTCCGCTAGCGCACCCCCTGGGGCATTCCCAAGCTGGAGTCTGGTGGAAGATGAGGCTCAGTGTGATTGGATTGAAGCAGCAACCTATCAAGGAGAAGTCCCACCCACTCTGCCCTGTGCGTCTATAAAGGCGACGCGTGGCGGCCGCGGCACTCATTGAAGCCGCCAGTTGGGAGAGGAGCAGAGCCAGGCCGGTGCTCCCGAAGGCAGCAAGATGTTGCGAGCCACAGCTCCCTGCTGGTTCCCACCTGGATACCCAGAAGCTAAGAAGGTGGCCGAGGAGGCGGCCCTGGAGGCAAGCCGCCAGCTGGGAGCGGAGCAGAGCCAGGCCGGTGCTCCCGAAGGCAGCAAGATGTTGCGAGCCACAGCTCCCTGCTGGTTCCCACCTGGGTACCCAGAAGCTAAGAAGGTGGCCGAGGAGGCGGCCCTGGAGGCAAGCCGCCAGCTGGGAGCGGAGCAGAGCCAGGCCGGTGCTCCCGAAGGCAGCAAGATGTTGCGAGCCACAGCTCCCTGCTGGTTCCCACCTGGGTACCCAGAAGCTAAGAAGGTGGCCGAGGAGGCGGCCCTGGAGGCTCCAGAATTCCCACTGCCCTCTCATCAGCCTGCCCAGAGCTTCGGGCTCCGGGTGCCCCAGATGCACAGCCAGGCCTCAGCATTTGTGGACATCCAGGCGGAGCCCCAGAACAGGGGTCCGGCGGTGCCCCCAGCGTGGCCCAAGATGGTGACGGAGGCGTGCTACTTCCCTGCGCAGAGGGGATCGGCCTGCTGCTTGCCAGGCGCCCCAAGGCTGTCAGAGAGGCCCTCGGGAGTCCGCATCGCAGCCCCCAGGAAGAGGAAGACGATCGCCCACTCTTCCAGCCCTTGCTTGGTCACAGGTTACACAGATGCCAAGAGAACCCGGGTGGCCAGCAGCAGCCAACGCTCCAGTGGCTCCAAGGTCGGCAGACAGCCAGGGAAGACGCGCAACAGGTCAGGGATGGCATGCAAGACCACCACCACCATCAGCTCTAAGCGAATCGTCCGTGGTCCATCCTTACCGAGTTTGAAGAAACCCATTATCCTCCGAAGGTCTGGGTGCCAAGTCCCCACCGTCATCCGCCGAGGCTATCTCCAACTGTTCACCGAAGAGTGTCTCAAGTTCTGCGCCTCCAAGCAGGAGGCCGAGGAGAAGGCGCTGAACGAGGAGAAGGTGGCCTACGACTGCAGCCCCAACAAGAACAGGTACCTGAACGTGGTCCTGAACACCCTCAAGAGACTCAAGGGCCTGACCCCCAGCTCCATGCCCGGCCTCAGCAGGGCCGCCCTGTACGGCCGCCTCCAGGAGTTCCTGCTCACCCAGGACCAGCTCAAGGAGAACGGCTACCCCTCCCCGCACCCCGAGCGGCCCGGAGGCGCCGTCCTCTTCACTGGCCAGGGGAAGGGGCCCGGCGACTCCTCCTGCAGGGTCTGCTGCCGTTGTGGCACCGAGTACCTGGTGTCCTCCTCGGGCCGCTGTGTACGCGACCAGTTGTGTTATTATCACTGGGGGCGGGTCCGCTCGAGCCAGGTGGCTGGAGGCCGGGTTAGCCAGTACACCTGCTGTGCAGCTGCTCCTGGCTCTGTGGGCTGCCAGGTGGCAAAGCAGCACGTGCGGGACGGCCGCAAGGAGAGCCTCGATGGCTTCGTGGAGACCTTCAAGAAAGAGTTGTCCAGAGACGCTTATCCAGGAATCTACGCCTTGGACTGTGAGATGTGCTACACCACGCATGGCCTAGAGCTGACCCGCGTCACCGTGGTGGACGCCGACATGCGAGTGGTGTACGACACCTTCGTCAAGCCCGACAACGAGATCGTGGACTACAACACCAGGTTTTCCGGAGTCACCGAGGCCGACGTCGCCAAGACGAGCATCACCTTGCCCCAAGTCCAAGCCATCCTGCTGAGCTTTTTCAGCGCCCAAACCATCCTCATCGGGCACAGCCTGGAGAGCGATCTGCTGGCCCTGAAGCTCATCCACAGCACCGTGGTGGACACGGCCGTGCTCTTCCCGCACTACCTGGGTTTCCCCTACAAGCGCTCCCTCAGGAATCTCGCGGCCGACTACCTGGGACAGATCATCCAGGACAGCCAGGACGGCCACAACTCCAGCGAGGACGCAAACGCCTGCCTGCAGCTGGTGATGTGGAAGGTCCGACAGCGCGCCCAGATCCAGCCACGCCAGCGGTCCGCCTCTCCCTCCGCCCTGGCCTGTCCTTAGCCCCAGGCCTCTTCCAAAACCGCCATCAGTCCCGAGAGCTCACCCTGTCCACCGCGCCGCAAAGCGAAAGAAACTGGAGCAGCCGGCGGCAGGAGAGGGCAAAAAGCCAAGAGTAACCCCAACCCCCCACTCCCAGTCCCCCGGAATCCCCGCCGCTGCCCCTCGGGCCTGTCCCCATCAATAATAATGGATTCTATACGTGGGATGGTTTTAAAGTACGTGGAAAAATTCTTTGATGGATTTTCCTTGGAAAAGTGAAACCTAAATCCACTCCGTTTGGAGGTGGGACTATTTACAGTTGGTGCTTACTAAACATAAACTACGTTTGGGCTGATATTTCAGACAATGAAACCTTTGAGTGCCCGTAGGGGGAAGATCTCGGTTGCTGAGTGCAGGGAAGGAGGATGTAATTCCATCATATATACTCTCTGTGCCTACCGCATTTTGAAAAATGCCAGTGATACCTATTTATAAAATAAAATCAACCAAGGAAAAGTACGAACTTAGCAACACTATATGTAGTTAATACAACGGTATCTTGTATTTCTTACGTCCAGGTATACTTATAAATGCCTAGAGGGATTTCACCACCTCAGGATGGAGAGACTGAATGCTTCTGAGGGAATTAGGATGGTGGAATATTGGTGGTACCAGGGAAGGGGGAGAGATGTTTGAAAATACTATGTTTGCTCGTTCTTGGGTCCCAATAAAGAAGGAACAGGGCACAGGAGTCGGAAGGACTAGTGGCAATAGTGATGAAGGGACCTTCTTATCATGCTGGCAGTGTTAATTACCCAGGTGTAGGATGCCATACACTGAGGCGGAAGATCGCAAGTCAGAGTGGCCGGCAGGCACAACTTCCTGGCACACCAGAGGCAGGTCTTCAATACCCACTGGTTTCCCCACCAGGCTGCATAAGCGAACCTGAGCCACAGGGAGTTGGTCAAATCCTCCTGACAGTGTGGAGAAACCAACAGGCAAAACGAGTTGGCAAAAGTGATGAGACCCCACACTTTTCACTAGGGGTCGCAATGAGCTATGAAGTAACAGCTTCTCAACCTGTGCTGTTTCCTGTTGGATGCACATAATCCATTTGCATTGCAGACAATTTTAGGATGTGCTTTACAGTAAGGTGGAAAGTACCTTATGGCAAAAAACACTCAGAAATTTATGTGTGGATTTCAAGTCATTCCAGTCCTAGAACGTTGTGCTTTTTAGAGACGCCATAGCTGTTTTTCCCTTTGTAATATCAGAGCAGTAATATCTTCTCTGGAGGCCTGTTGGGTGAATTTCATGGAATGAAGTTAAGTAGGTGCCAGAACCGTTGCCGTTTTCCCGCCATAGCCCTGCCACCCACTGAAAAATGTTTGATGAGATTACTTAATGATTTCCAATTAAGTCGTATTTCCAAATATCATGATTTCCATTTTAATGTAGTTGGTACGGAGCTTTGTGAGTGTGTGCTTCTTTTATTATGGATCACGTTCAGCTCCTTTTTATTTGCCTCCCAGTTATAATAGTAAAACTCTACTCCTCTACTCCGAGGAGTCCCTACCACCCATATCATCACTTTCCAGCCCAGCACTCTTCACGCTCATTCATTTAAAGCATTCAACATTGTGTAAATGAATCTTGGAAGGCAAAAGCTACTGAATTTAGCGAATTTGTGGAGGCATTCCCACAAATCAGCCAGGTGAAGTCTCACACACCCGAAGACTGCACAACTCCTCTAAGGCAGCACTATGCTGCAAACCCAGACGGCCACTTTTCTCACCCCTCGTCCGTTTGCTGTTCTGGGTAATGAGGTTCAAAAGTCACCTAGGCAACTGCAAAAATAGCTGAAATGGAGAAAGGGCTTCAGGCTGGTGACCAGCAGAGGTCCACCTGACCCCCGTAAGCTGCTGAACAAGAAGGGCTGCCAGAAATGTCCCCCTAGGGAATTTGGTGGAGACGAAGACCCGCTGACTGGACAAGGGTTCCTCCCAGGATACGCCCGAGCGGAAGAAGCGGGCTCTGAGCCACGCCCTTTCACCCACCGCTACCCCGCCCTGGGCTGGTGAAGGTGCGCGTAAGGATGTGGACTACTGAGCCCTGAAGAAATAAGTCCTTCCCCTTTGACCCCATGGAGGATTGCCTGTGAGGATCTTAAATGAGTCTACCCGTGTCTAGACACGGGAGTAGGTCTGTCCGGTACAGCACCTCCCTCAAGGAGGAGAAGAGTGAGGAGAAAGGAAACTCAAGTCTGACCATTCTGTCCTGGGAGAGAAGAGGAGTATCTCATCTCTCATCTGTCCCAGCAAGGGAAGGAGACTTTCTCTCATCTTTCCAAGCAAGGCAGGATGACTTATGATAATTAGGAATCAAAAAGAGTCTAGAAGGAACGAAAGCAGCCCGTAAGGTGAATTCCTAAGGACTGCCCATTGAAACTGACAAAATTGCCCTTGTTTGATGAGAGGAATGAGCAGAGCACTGAGGTGGTGAACAAGGATCTGGTGAGACTTTCCCAGCATGTTTCTACCAAAGCTTTATCTAAGCTTCTCAGAACACTCTCCTAAAAAGCAGATGTTTGGCCCTTCAGAAAGTCAGCAAGCAAAATGCCTTGAGTGTCCCAAAACACTGATGCCATGATGTTGGCTCCTGACTGGCCTCCTTTTCCTTTGACTGGACCACTGCCACCTCTTGGTAGCCACCGCTTTGATGATGCCTTGCCCTCGAGATCATATTGGTAAAGCCATGTTCCAACTTCCGGTTATAATCTGTCAGAGGGATGCGTCAGGATCGTGATCCCTCCTGTTTAAAATTTCCACTGATAGCTCTCGTCGTAACTGCAGCTGATCTGGGCACAGTGGTTTTCACAGCCACTGCAGGATTCATCTTCCACCTCTTCTCACCTCTTCTTGAAACAAGCTATACATTCGTAGAGAGTTCATTTCTTTGGAGTAGTGTCCTTATCAGCTTTTCTGAAAACATCAATGATTTCTTCATTCTTCCACCCAAGCTTCACCAGAAATTTGATGTTTGCTATTGCTGCAGTTTTCGTGGAATTCATGTTGCTCTGATAGGAGTCCTTTTCAGTGGATGTCTCATCCTTCTCAGTGCCTCAAACTAGATCTAGTTCAGAAAGGTGATAAGAAGTTAGGACAAGTTTATTTGAGTGCAAACCAGTGGAAATCCATGCATAGTTTCTTCAGCATGTGCATTTTCTATGAACCTTTGGAAGACCCCCTGTGTTGAACATTGCCCGAGTCCTGGGAGAGAAGTGGGTGCGGTCCACTTCCTGTCCTCAATTTGCCCACAGCGGAGGAGTGCACAGAGCAGGGAAAGGCAACCCCAGAGAGATCCTGCCCTCCAGCATGCAGCAGACTGCTGGATCAGTCCTGGCTCCATGGGGTGCTGTGTGGGCCCAAGCAAGTTGACCAACCTCCCTGAACCTTCATTTAATCCTAGGTAGCCCAATTCCAGTAGCCATTATAGGACTGCCCTGCACGGACAGTTAATTAACTCAGGAAAAGCAACCTAGCTCCAAGGTTAGCAACCAGGAGTTCCAGTTGATTCCGCTAGCGCACCCCCTGGGGCATTCCCAAGCTGGAGTCTGGTGGAAGATGAGGCTCAGTGTGATTGGATTGAAGCAGCAACCTATCAAGGAGAAGTCCCACCCACTCTGCCCTGTGCGTCTATAAAGGCGACGCGTGGCGGCCGCGGCACTCATTGAAGCCGCCAGTTGGGAGAGGAGCAGAGCCAGGCCGGTGCTCCCGAAGGCAGCAAGATGTTGCGAGCCACAGCTCCCTGCTGGTTCCCACCTGGATACCCAGAAGCTAAGAAGGTGGCCGAGGAGGCGGCCCTGGAGGCAAGCCGCCAGCTGGGAGCGGAGCAGAGCCAGGCCGGTGCTCCCGAAGGCAGCAAGATGTTGCGAGCCACAGCTCCCTGCTGGTTCCCACCTGGGTACCCAGAAGCTAAGAAGGTGGCCGAGGAGGCGGCCCTGGAGGCAAGCCGCCAGCTGGGAGCGGAGCAGAGCCAGGCCGGTGCTCCCGAAGGCAGCAAGATGTTGCGAGCCACAGCTCCCTGCTGGTTCCCACCTGGGTACCCAGAAGCTGAGAAGGTGGCCGAGGAGGCGGCCCTGGAGGCTCCAGAATTCCCACTGCCCTCTCATCAGCCTGCCCAGAGCTTCGGGCTCCGGGTACCCCAGATGCACAGCCAGGCCTCAGCATTTGTGGACATCCAGGCGGAGCCCCAGAACAGGGGTCCGGCGGTGCCCCCAGCGTGGCCCAAGATGGTGACGGAGGCGTGCTACTTCCCTGCGCAGAGGGGATCGGCCTGCTGCTTGCCAGGCGCCCCAAGGCTGTCAGAGAGGCCCTCGGGAGTCCGCATCGCAGCCCCCAGGAAGAGGAAGACGATCGCCCACTCTTCCAGCCCTTGCTTGGTCACAGGTTACACAGATGCCAAGAGAACCCGGGTGGCCAGCAGCAGCCAACGCTCCAGTGGCTCCAAGGTCGGCAGACAGCCAGGGAAGACGCGCAACAGGTCAGGGATGGCATGCAAGACCACCACCACCATCAGCTCTAAGCGAATCGTCCGTCGTCCATCCTTACCGAGTTTGAAGAAACCCATTATCCTCCGAAGGTCTGGGTGCCAAGTCCCCACCGTCATCCGCCGAGGCTATCTCCAACTGTTCACCGAAGAGTGTCTCAAGTTCTGCGCCTCCAAGCAGGAGGCCGAGGAGAAGGCGCTGAACGAGGAGAAGGTGGCCTACGACTGCAGCCCCAACAAGAACAGGTACCTGAACGTGGTCCTGAACACCCTCAAGAGACTCAAGGGCCTGACCCCCAGCTCCATGCCCGGCCTCAGCAGGGCCGCCCTGTACGGCCGCCTCCAGGAGTTCCTGCTCACCCAGGACCAGCTCAAGGAGAACGGCTACCCCTCCCCGCACCCCGAGCGGCCCGGAGGCGCCGTCCTCTTCACTGGCCAGGGGAAGGGGCCCGGCGACTCCTCCTGCAGGGTCTGCTGCCGTTGTGGCACCGAGTACCTGGTGTCCTCCTCGGGCCGCTGTGTACGCGACCAGTTGTGTTATTATCACTGGGGGCGGGTCCGCTCGAGCCAGGTGGCTGGAGGCCGGGTTAGCCAGTACACCTGCTGTGCAGCTGCTCCTGGCTCTGTGGGCTGCCAGGTGGCAAAGCAGCACGTGCGGGACGGCCGCAAGGAGAGCCTCGATGGCTTCGTGGAGACCTTCAAGAAAGAGTTGTCCAGAGACGCTTATCCAGGAATCTACGCCTTGGACTGTGAGATGTGCTACACCACGCATGGCCTAGAGCTGACCCGCGTCACCGTGGTGGACGCCGACATGCGAGTGGTGTACGACACCTTCGTCAAGCCCGACAACGAGATCGTGGACTACAACACCAGGTTTTCCGGAGTCACCGAGGCCGACGTCGCCAAGACGAGCATCACCTTGCCCCAAGTCCAAGCCATCCTGCTGAGCTTTTTCAGCGCCCAAACCATCCTCATCGGGCACAGCCTGGAGAGCGATCTGCTGGCCCTGAAGCTCATCCACAGCACCGTGGTGGACACGGCCGTGCTCTTCCCGCACTACCTGGGTTTCCCCTACAAGCGCTCCCTCAGGAATCTCGCGGCCGACTACCTGGGACAGATCATCCAGGACAGCCAGGACGGCCACAACTCCAGCGAGGACGCAAACGCCTGCCTGCAGCTGGTGATGTGGAAGGTCCGACAGCGCGCCCAGATCCAGCCACGCCAGCGGTCCGCCTCTCCCTCCGCCCTGGCCTGTCCTTAGCCCCAGGCCTCTTCCAAAACCGCCATCAGTCCCGAGAGCTCACCCTGTCCACCGCGCCGCAAAGCGAAAGAAACTGGAGCAGCCGGCGGCAGGAGAGGGCAAAAAGCCAAGAGTAACCCCAACCCCCCACTCCCAGTCCCCCGGAATCCCCGCCGCTGCCCCTCGGGCCTGTCCCCATCAATAATAATGGATTCTATACGTGGGATGGTTTTAAAGTACGTGGAAAAATTCTTTGATGGATTTTCCTTGGAAAAGTGAAACCTAAATCCACTCCTTTTGGAGGTGGGACTATTTACAGTTGGTGCTTACTAAACATAAACTGCGTTTGGGCTGATATTTCAGACAATGAAACCTTTGAGTGCCCGTAGGGGGAAGATCTCGGTTGCTGAGTGCAGGGAAGGAGGATGTAATTCCATCATATATACTCTCTGTGCCTACCGCATTTTGAAAAATGCCAGTGATACCTATTTATAAAATAAAATCAACCAAGGAAAAGTACGAACTTAGCAACACTATATTTAGTTAATACAACGGTATCTTGTATTTCTTACGTCCAGGTATACTTATAAATGCCTAGAGGGATTTCACCACCTCAGGATGGAGAGACTGAATGCTTCTGAGGGAATTAGGATGGTGGAATATTGGTGGTACCAGGGAAGGGGGAGAGATGTTTGAAAATACTATGTTTGCTCGTTCTTGGGTCCCAATAAAGAAGGAACAGGGCACAGGAGTCGGAAGGACTAGTGGCAATAGTGATGAAGGGACCTTCTTATCATGCTGGCAGTGTTAATTACCCAGGTGTAGGATGCCAGACACTGAGGCGGAAGATCGCAAGTCAGAGTGGCCGGCAGGCACAACTTCCTGGCACACCAGAGGCAGGTCTTCAATACCCACTGGTTTCCCCACCAGGCTGCATAAGCGAACCTGAGCCACAGGGAGTTGGTCAAATCCTCCTGACAGTGTGGAGAAACCAACAGGCAAAACGTGGGGGCAAAAGTGATGAGACCCCACACTTTTCACTAGGGGTCGCAATGAGCTATGAAGTAACAGCTTCTCAACCTGTGCTGTTTCCTGTTGGATGCACATAATCCATTTGCATTGCAGACAATTTTAGGATGTGCTTTACAGTAAGGTGGAAAGTACCTTATGGCAAAAAACACTCAGAAATTTATGTGTGGATTTCAAGTCATTCCAGTCCTAGAACGTTGTGCTTTTTAGAGACGCCATAGCTGTTTTTCCCTTTGTAATATCAGAGCAGTAATATCTTCTCTGGAGGCCTGTTGGGTGAATTTCATGGAATGAAGTTAAGTAGGTGCCAGAACCGTTGCCGTTTTCCCGCCATAGCCCTGCCACCCACTGAAAAATGTTTGATGAGATTACTTAATGATTTCCAATTAAGTCGTATTTCCAAATATCATGATTTCCATTTTAATGTAGTTGGTACGGAGCTTTGTGAGTGTGTGCTTCTTTTATTATGGATCACGTTCAGCTCCTTTTTATTTGCCTCCCAGTTATAATAGTAAAACTCTACTCCTCTACTCCGAGGAGTCCCTACCACCCATATCATCACTTTCCAGCCCAGCACTCTTCACGCTCATTCATTTAAAGCATTCAACATTGTGTAAATGAATCTTGGAAGGCAAAAGCTACTGAATTTAGCGAATTTGTGGAGGCATTCCCACAAATCAGCCAGGTGAAGTCTCACACACCCGAAGACTGCACAACTCCTCTAAGGCAGCACTATGCTGCAAACCCAGACGGCCACTCTTCTCACCCCTCGTCCGTTTGCTGTTCTGGGTAATGAGGTTCAAAAGTCACCTAGGCAACTGCAAAAATAGCTGAAATGGAGAAAGGGCTTCAGGCTGGTGACCAGCAGAGGTCCACCTGACCCCCGTAAGCTGCTGAACAAGAATGGCTGCCAGAAATGTCCCCCTAGGGAATTTGGTGGAGACGAAGACCCGCTCACTGGACAAGGGTTCCTCCCAGGATACGCCCGAGCGGAAGAAGCGGGCTCTGAGCCACGCCCTTTCACCCACCGCTACCCCGCCCTGGGCTGGTGAAGGTGCGCGTAAGGATGTGGACTACTGAGCCCTGAAGAAATAAGTCCTTCCCCTTTGACCCCATGGAGGATTGCCTGTGAGGATCTTAAATGAGTCTACCCGTGTCTAGACACGGGAGTAGGTCTGTCCGGTACAGCACCTCCCTCAAGGAGGAGAAGAGTGAGGAGAAAGGAAACTCAAGTCTGACCATTCTGTCCTGGGAGAGAAGAGGAGGATCTCATCTCTCATCTGTCCCAGCAAGGGAAGGAGACTTTCTCTCATCTTTCCAAGCAAGGCAGGGTGACTTATGATAATTAGGAATCAAAAAGAGTCTAGAAGGAACGAAAGCAGCCCGTAAGGTGAATTCCTAAGGACTGCCCATTGAAACTGACAAAATTGCCCTTGTTTGATGAGAGGAATGAGCAGAGCACTGAGGTGGTGAACAAGGATCTGGTGAGACTTTCCCAGCATGTTTCTACCAAAGCTTTATCTAAGCTTCTCAGAACACTCTCCTAAAAAGCAGATGTTTGGCCCTTCAGAAAGTCAGCAAGCAAAATGCCTTGAGTGTCCCAAAACACTGATGCCATGATGTTGGCTCCTGACTGGCCTCCTTTTCCTTTGACTGGACCACTGCCACCTCTTGGTAGCCACCGCTTTGATGATGCCTTGCCCTCGAGATCATATTGGTAAAGCCATGTTCCAACTTCCGGTTATAATCTGTCAGAGGGATGCGTCAGGATCGTGATCCCTCCTGTTTAAAATTTCCACTGATAGCTCTCGTCGTAACTGCAGCTGATCTGGGCACAGTGGTTTTCACAGCCACTGCAGGATTCATCTTCCACCTCTTCTCACCTCTTCTTGAAACAAGCTATACATTCGTAGAGAGTTCATTTCTTTGGAGTAGTGTCCTTATCAGCTTTTCTGAAAACATCAATGATTTCTTCATTCTTCCACCCAAGCTTCACCAGAAATTTGATGTTTGCTCTTGCTGCAGTTTTCGTGGAATTCATGTTGCTCTGATAGGAGTCCTTTTCAGTGGATGTCTCATCCTTCTCAGTGCCTCAAACTAGATCTAGTTCAGAAAGGTGATAAGAAGTTAGGACAAGTTTATTTGAGTGCAAACCAGTGGAAATCCATGCATAGTTTCTTCAGCATGTGCATTTTCTATGAACCTTTGGAAGACCCCCTGTGTTGAACATTGCCCGAGTCCTGGGAGAGAAGTGGGTGCGGTCCACTTCCTGTCCTCAATTTGCCCACAGCGGAGGAGTGCACAGAGCAGGGAAAGGCAACCCCAGAGAGATCCTGCCCTCCAGCATGCAGCAGACTGCTGGATCAGTCCTGGCTCCATGGGGTGCTGTGTGGGCCCAAGCAAGTTGCCCAACCTCCCTGAACCTTCATTTAATCCTAGGTAGCCCAATTCCAGTAGCCATTATAGGACTGCCCTGCACGGACAGTTAATTAACTCAGGAAAAGCAACCTAGCTCCAAGGTTAGCAACCAGGAGTTCCAGTTGATTCCGCTAGCGCACCCCCTGGGGCATTCCCAAGCTGGAGTCTGGTGGAAGATGAGGCTCAGTGTGATTGGATTGAAGCAGCAACCTATCAAGGAGAAGTCCCACCCACTCTGCCCTGTGCGTCTATAAAGGCGACGCGTGGCGGCCGCGGCACTCATTGAAGCCGCCAGTTGGGAGAGGAGCAGAGCCAGGCCGGTGCTCCCGAAGGCAGCAAGATGTTGCGAGCCACAGCTCCCTGCTGGTTCCCACCTGGATACCCAGAAGCTAAGAAGGTGGCCGAGGAGGCGGCCCTGGAGGCAAGCCGCCAGCTGGGAGCGGAGCAGAGCCAGGCCGGTGCTCCCGAAGGCAGCAAGATGTTGCGAGCCACAGCTCCCTGCTGGTTCCCACCTGGGTACCCAGAAGCTAAGAAGGTGGCCGAGGAGGCGGCCCTGGAGGCAAGCCGCCAGCTGGGAGCGGAGCAGAGCCAGGCCGGTGCTCCCGAAGGCAGCAAGATGTTGCGAGCCACAGCTCCCTGCTGGTTCCCACCTGGGTACCCAGAAGCTAAGAAGGTGGCCGAGGAGGCGGCCCTGGAGGCTCCAGAATTCCCACTGCCCTCTCATCAGCCTGCCCAGAGCTTCGGGCTCCGGGTGCCCCAGATGCACAGCCAGGCCTCAGCATTTGTGGACATCCAGGCGGAGCCCCAGAACAGGGGTCCGGCGGTGCCCCCAGCGTGGCCCAAGATGGTGACGGAGGCGTGCTACTTCCCTGCGCAGAGGGGATCGGCCTGCTGCTTGCCAGGCGCCCCAAGGCTGTCAGAGAGGCCCTCGGGAGTCCGCATCGCAGCCCCCAGGAAGAGGAAGACGATCGCCCACTCTTCCAGCCCTTGCTTGGTCACAGGTTACACAGATGCCAAGAGAACCCGGGTGGCCAGCAGCAGCCAACGCTCCAGTGGCTCCAAGGTCGGCAGACAGCCAGGGAAGACGCGCAACAGGTCAGGGATGGCATGCAAGACCACCACCACCATCAGCTCTAAGCGAATCGTCCGTCGTCCATCCTTACCGAGTTTGAAGAAACCCATTATCCTCCGAAGGTCTGGGTGCCAAGTCCCCACCGTCATCCGCCGAGGCTATCTCCAACTGTTCACCGAAGAGTGTCTCAAGTTCTGCGCCTCCAAGCAGGAGGCCGAGGAGAAGGCGCTGAACGAGGAGAAGGTGGCCTACGACTGCAGCCCCAACAAGAACAGGTACCTGAACGTGGTCCTGAACACCCTCAAGAGACTCAAGGGCCTGACCCCCAGCTCCATGCCCGGCCTCAGCAGGGCCGCCCTGTACGGCCGCCTCCAGGAGTTCCTGCTCACCCAGGACCAGCTCAAGGAGAACGGCTACCCCTCCCCACACCCCGAGCGGCCCGGAGGCGCCGTCCTCTTCACTGGCCAGGGGAAGGGGCCTGGCGACTCCTCCTGCAGGGTCTGCTGCCGTTGTGGCACCGAGTACCTGGTGTCCTCCTCGGGCCGCTGTGTACGCGACCAGTTGTGTTATTATCACTGGGGGCGGGTCCGCTCGAGCCAGGTGGCTGGAGGCCGGGTTAGCCAGTACACCTGCTGTGCAGCTGCTCCTGGCTCTGTGGGCTGCCAGGTGGCAAAGCAGCACGTGCGGGACGGCCGCAAGGAGAGCCTCGATGGCTTCGTGGAGACCTTCAAGAAAGAGTTGTCCAGAGACGCTTATCCAGGAATCTACGCCTTGGACTGTGAGATGTGCTACACCACGCATGGCCTAGAGCTGACCCGCGTCACCGTGGTGGACGCCGACATGCGAGTGGTGTACGACACCTTCGTCAAGCCCGACAACGAGATCGTGGACTACAACACCAGGTTTTCCGGAGTCACCGAGGCCGACGTCGCCAAGACGAGCATCACCTTGCCCCAAGTCCAAGCCATCCTGCTGAGCTTTTTCAGCGCCCAAACCATCCTCATCGGGCACAGCCTGGAGAGCGATCTGCTGGCCCTGAAGCTCATCCACAGCACCGTGGTGGACACGGCCGTGCTCTTCCCGCACTACCTGGGTTTCCCCTACAAGCGCTCCCTCAGGAATCTCGCGGCCGACTACCTGGGACAGATCATCCAGGACAGCCAGGACGGCCACAACTCCAGCGAGGACGCAAACGCCTGCCTGCAGCTGGTGATGTGGAAGGTCCGACAGCGCGCCCAGATCCAGCCACGCCAGCGGTCCGCCTCTCCCTCCGCCCTGGCCTGTCCTTAGCCCCAGGCCTCTTCCAAAACCGCCATCAGTCCCGAGAGCTCACCCTGTCCACCGCGCCGCAAAGCGAAAGAAACTGGAGCAGCCGGCGGCAGGAGAGGGCAAAAAGCCAAGAGTAACCCCAACCCCCCACTCCCAGTCCCCCGGAATCCCCGCCGCTGCCCCTCGGGCCTGTCCCCATCAATAATAATGGATTCTATACGTGGGATGGTTTTAAAGTACGTGGAAAAATTCTTTGATGGATTTTCCTTGGAAAAGTGAAACCTAAATCCACTCCGTTTGGAGGTGGGACTATTTACAGTTGGTGCTTACTAAACATAAACTACGTTTAGGCTGATATTTCAGACAATGAAACCTTTGAGTGCCCGTAGGGGGAAGATCTCGGTTGCTGAGTGCAGGGAAGGAGGATGTAATTCCATCATATATACTCTCTGTGCCTACCGCATTTTGAAAAATGCCAGTGATACCTATTTATAAAATAAAATCAACCAAGGAAAAGTACGAACTTAGCAACACTATATTTAGTTAATACAACGGTATCTTGTATTTCTTACGTCCAGGTATACTTATAAATGCCTAGAGGGATTTCACCACCTCAGGATGGAGAGACTGAATGCTTCTGAGGGAATTAGGATGGTGGAATATTGGTGGTACCAGGGAAGGGGGAGAGATGTTTGAAAATACTATGTTTGCTCGTTCTTGGGTCCCAATAAAGAAGGAACAGGGCACAGGAGTCGGAAGGACTAGTGGCAATAGTGATGAAGGGACCTTCTTATCATGCTGGCAGTGTTAATTACCCAGGTGTAGGATGCCATACACTGAGGCGGAAGATCGCAAGTCAGAGTGGCCGGCAGGCACAACTTCCTGGCACACCAGAGGCAGGTCTTCAATACCCACTGGTTTCCCCACCAGGCTGCATAAGCGAACCTGAGCCACAGGGAGTTGGTCAAATCCTCCTGACAGTGTGGAGAAACCAACAGGCAAAACGAGTTGGCAAAAGTGATGAGACCCCACACTTTTCACTAGGGGTCGCAATGAGCTATGAAGTAACAGCTTCTCAACCTGTGCTGTTTCCTGTTGGATGCACATAATCCATTTGCATTGCAGACAATTTTAGGATGTGCTTTACAGTAAGGTGGAAAGTACCTTATGGCAAAAAACACTCAGAAATTTATGTGTGGATTTCAAGTCATTCCAGTCCTAGAACGTTGTGCTTTTTAGAGACGCCATAGCTGTTTTTCCCTTTGTAATATCAGAGCAGTAATATCTTCTCTGGAGGCCTGTTGGGTGAATTTCATGGAATGAAGTTAAGTAGGTGCCAGAACCGTTGCCGTTTTCCCGCCATAGCCCTGCCACCCACTGAAAAATGTTTGATGAGATTACTTAATGATTTCCAATTAAGTCGTATTTCCAAATATCATGATTTCCATTTTAATGTAGTTGGTACGGAGCTTTGTGAGTGTGTGCTTCTTTTATTATGGATCACGTTCAGCTCCTTTTTATTTGCCTCCCAGTTATAATAGTAAAACTCTACTCCTCTACTCCGAGGAGTCCCTACCACCCATATCATCACTTTCCAGCCCAGCACTCTTCACGCTCATTCATTTAAAGCATTCAACATTGTGTAAATGAATCTTGGAAGGCAAAAGCTACTGAATTTAGCGAATTTGTGGAGGCATTCCCACAAATCAGCCAGGTGAAGTCTCACACACCCGAAGACTGCACAACTCCTCTAAGGCAGCACTATGCTGCAAACCCAGACGGCCACTTTTCTCACCCCTCGTCCGTTTGCTGTTCTGGGTAATGAGGTTCAAAAGTCACCTAGGCAACTGCAAAAATAGCTGAAATGGAGAAAGGGCTTCAGGCTGGTGACCAGCAGAGGTCCACCTGACCCCCGTAAGCTGCTGAACAAGAAGGGCTGCCAGAAATGTCCCCCTAGGGAATTTGGTGGAGACGAAGACCCGCTGACTGGACAAGGGTTCCTCCCAGGATACGCCCGAGCGGAAGAAGCGGGCTCTGAGCCACGCCCTTTCACCCACCGCTACCCCGCCCTGGGCTGGTGAAGGTGCGCGTAAGGATGTGGACTACTGAGCCCTGAAGAAATAAGTCCTTCCCCTTTGACCCCATGGAGGATTGCCTGTGAGGATCTTAAATGAGTCTACCCGTGTCTAGACACGGGAGTAGGTCTGTCCGGTACAGCACCTCCCTCAAGGAGGAGAAGAGTGAGGAGAAAGGAAACTCAAGTCTGACCATTCTGTCCTGGGAGAGAAGAGGAGGATCTCATCTCTCATCTGTCCCAGCAAGGCAAGGAGACTTTCTCTCATCTTTCCAAGCAAGGCAGGGTGACTTATGATAATTAGGAATCAAAAAGAGTCTAGAAGGAACGAAAGCAGCCCGTAAGGTGAATTCCTAAGGACTGCCCATTGAAACTGACAAAATTGCCCTTGTTTGATGAGAGGAATGAGCAGAGCACTGAGGTGGTGAACAAGGATCTGGTGAGACTTTCCCAGCATGTTTCTACCAAAGCTTTATCTAAGCTTCTCAGAACACTCTCCTAAAAAGCAGATGTTTGGCCCTTCAGAAAGTCAGCAAGCAAAATGCCTTGAGTGTCCCAAAACACTGATGCCATGATGTTGGCTCCTGACTGGCCTCCTTTTCCTTTGACTGGACCACTGCCACCTCTTGGTAGCCACCGCTTTGATGATGCCTTGCCCTCGAGATCATATTGGTAAAGCCATGTTCCAACTTCCGGTTATAATCTGTCAGAGGGATGCGTCAGGATCGTGATCCCTCCTGTTTAAAATTTCCACTGATAGCTCTCGTCGTAACTGCAGCTGATCTGGGCACAGTGGTTTTCACAGCCACTGCAGGATTCATCTTCCACCTCTTCTCACCTCTTCTTGAAACAAGCTGTACATTCGTAGAGAGTTCATTTCTTTGGAGTAGTGTCCTTATCAGCTTTTCTGAAAACATCAATGATTTCTTCATTCTTCCACCCAAGCTTCACCAGAAATTTGATGTTTGCTCTTGCTGCAGTTTTCGTGGAATTCATGTTGCTCTGATAGGAGTCCTTTTCAGTGGATGTCTCATCCTTCTCAGTGCCTCAAACTAGATCTAGTTCAGAAAGGTGATAAGAAGTTAGGACAAGTTTATTTGAGTGCAAACCAGTGGAAATCCATGCATAGTTTCTTCAGCATGTGCATTTTCTATGAACCTTTGGAAGACCCCCTGTGTTGAACATTGCCCGAGTCCTGGGAGAGAAGTGGGTGCGGTCCACTTCCTGTCCTCAATTTGCCCACAGCGGAGGAGTGCACAGAGCAGGGAAAGGCAACCCCAGAGAGATCCTGCCCTCCAGCATGCAGCAGACTGCTGGATCAGTCCTGGCTCCATGGGGTGCTGTGTGGGCCCAAGCAAGTTGCCCAACCTCCCTGAACCTTCATTTAATCCTAGGTAGCCCAATTCCAGTAGCCATTATAGGACTGCCCTGCACGGACAGTTAATTAACTCAGGAAAAGCAACCTAGCTCCAAGGTTAGCAACCAGGAGTTCCAGTTGATTCCGCTAGCGCACCCCCTGGGGCATTCCCAAGCTGGAGTCTGGTGGAAGATGAGGCTCAGTGTGATTGGATTGAAGCAGCAACCTATCAAGGAGAAGTCCCACCCACTCTGCCCTGTGCGTCTATAAAGGCGACGCGTGGCGGCCGCGGCACTCATTGAAGCCGCCAGTTGGGAGAGGAGCAGAGCCAGGCCGGTGCTCCCGAAGGCAGCAAGATGTTGCGAGCCACAGCTCCCTGCTGGTTCCCACCTGGATACCCAGAAGCTAAGAAGGTGGCCGAGGAGGCGGCCCTGGAGGCAAGCCGCCAGCTGGGAGCGGAGCAGAGCCAGGCCGGTGCTCCCGAAGGCAGCAAGATGTTGCGAGCCATAGCTCCCTGCTGGTTCCCACCTGGGTACCCAGAAGCTAAGAAGGTGGCCGAGGAGGCGGCCCTGGAGGCAAGCCGCCAGCTGGGAGCGGAGCAGAGCCAGGCCGGTGCTCCCGAAGGCAGCAAGATGTTGCGAGCCACAGCTCCCTGCTGGTTCCCACCTGGGTACCCAGAAGCTGAGAAGGTGGCCGAGGAGGCGGCCCTGGAGGCTCCAGAATTCCCACTGCCCTCTCATCAGCCTGCCCAGAGCTTCGGGCTCCGGGTGCCCCAGATGCACAGCCAGGCCTCAGCATTTGTGGACATCCAGGCGGAGCCCCAGAACAGGGGTCCGGCGGTGCCCCCAGCGTGGCCCAAGATGGTGACGGAGGCGTGCTACTTCCCTGCGCAGAGGGGATCGGCCTGCTGCTTGCCAGGCGCCCCAAGGCTGTCAGAGAGGCCCTCGGGAGTCCGCATCGCAGCCCCCAGGAAGAGGAAGACGATCGCCCACTCTTCCAGCCCTTGCTTGGTCACAGGTTACACAGATGCCAAGAGAACCCGGGTGGCCAGCAGCAGCCAACGCTCCAGTGGCTCCAAGGTCGGCAGACAGCCAGGGAAGACGCGCAACAGGTCAGGGATGGCATGCAAGACCACCACCACCATCAGCTCTAAGCGAATCGTCCGTGGTCCATCCTTACCGAGTTTGAAGAAACCCATTATCCTCCGAAGGTCTGGGTGCCAAGTCCCCACCGTCATCCGCCGAGGCTATCTCCAACTGTTCACCGAAGAGTGTCTCAAGTTCTGCGCCTCCAAGCAGGAGGCCGAGGAGAAGGCGCTGAACGAGGAGAAGGTGGCCTACGACTGCAGCCCCAACAAGAACAGGTACCTGAACGTGGTCCTGAACACCCTCAAGAGACTCAAGGGCCTGACCCCCAGCTCCATGCCCGGCCTCAGCAGGGCCGCCCTGTACGGCCGCCTCCAGGAGTTCCTGCTCACCCAGGACCAGCTCAAGGAGAACGGCTACCCCTCCCCGCACCCCGAGCGGCCCGGAGGCGCCGTCCTCTTCACTGGCCAGGGGAAGGGGCCCGGCGACTCCTCCTGCAGGGTCTGCTGCCGTTGTGGCACCGAGTACCTGGTGTCCTCCTCGGGCCGCTGTGTACGCGACCAGTTGTGTTATTATCACTGGGGGCGGGTCCGCTCGAGCCAGGTGGCTGGAGGCCGGGTTAGCCAGTACACCTGCTGTGCAGCTGCTCCTGGCTCTGTGGGCTGCCAGGTGGCAAAGCAGCACGTGCGGGACGGCCGCAAGGAGAGCCTCGATGGCTTCGTGGAGACCTTCAAGAAAGAGTTGTCCAGAGACGCTTATCCAGGAATCTACGCCTTGGACTGTGAGATGTGCTACACCACGCATGGCCTAGAGCTGACCCGCGTCACCGTGGTGGACGCCGACATGCGAGTGGTGTACGACACCTTCGTCAAGCCCGACAACGAGATCGTGGACTACAACACCAGGTTTTCCGGAGTCACCGAGGCCGACGTCGCCAAGACGAGCATCACCTTGCCCCAAGTCCAAGCCATCCTGCTGAGCTTTTTCAGCGCCCAAACCATCCTCATCGGGCACAGCCTGGAGAGCGATCTGCTGGCCCTGAAGCTCATCCACAGCACCGTGGTGGACACGGCCGTGCTCTTCCCGCACTACCTGGGTTTCCCCTACAAGCGCTCCCTCAGGAATCTCGCGGCCGACTACCTGGGACAGATCATCCAGGACAGCCAGGACGGCCACAACTCCAGCGAGGACGCAAACGCCTGCCTGCAGCTGGTGATGTGGAAGGTCCGACAGCGCGCCCAGATCCAGCCACGCCAGCGGTCCGCCTCTCCCTCCGCCCTGGCCTGTCCTTAGCCCCAGGCCTCTTCCAAAACCGCCATCAGTCCCGAGAGCTCACCCTGTCCACCGCGCCGCAAAGCGAAAGAAACTGGAGCAGCCGGCGGCAGGAGAGGGCAAAAAGCCAAGAGTAACCCCAACCCCCCACTCCCAGTCCCCCGGAATCCCCGCCGCTGCCCCTCGGGCCTGTCCCCATCAATAATAATGGATTCTATACGTGGGATGGTTTTAAAGTACGTGGAAAAATTCTTTGATGGATTTTCCTTGGAAAAGTGAAACCTAAATCCACTCCGTTTGGAGGTGGGACTATTTACAGTTGGTGCTTACTAAACATAAACTACGTTTAGGCTGATATTTCAGACAATGAAACCTTTGAGTGCCCGTAGGGGGAAGATCTCGGTTGCTGAGTGCAGGGAAGGAGGATGTAATTCCATCATATATACTCTCTGTGCCTACCGCATTTTGAAAAATGCCAGTGATACCTATTTATAAAATAAAATCAACCAAGGAAAAGTACGAACTTAGCAACACTATATTTAGTTAATACAACGGTATCTTGTATTTCTTACGTCCAGGTATACTTATAAATGCCTAGAGGGATTTCACCACCTCAGGATGGAGAGACTGAATGCTTCTGAGGGAATTAGGATGGTGGAATATTGGTGGTACCAGGGAAGGGGGAGAGATGTTTGAAAATACTATGTTTGCTCGTTCTTGGGTCCCAATAAAGAAGGAACAGGGCACAGGAGTCGGAAGGACTAGTGGCAATAGTGATGAAGGGACCTTCTTATCATG
Organism: Gorilla gorilla gorilla; assembly: GCF_029281585.2. Classification (NCBI taxonomy): domain Eukaryota; kingdom Metazoa; phylum Chordata; class Mammalia; order Primates; family Hominidae; genus Gorilla; species Gorilla gorilla. Next base: position 17,495,747 of record NC_073237.2, read on the forward strand.
CTGGCAGTGTTAATTACCCAGGTGTAGGATGCCATACACTGAGGCGGAAGATCGCAAGTCAGAGTGGCCGGCAGGCACAACTTCCTGGCACACCAGAGGCAGGTCTTCAATACCCACTGGTTTCCCCACCAGGCTGCATAAGCGAACCTGAGCCACAGGGAGTTGGTCAAATCCTCCTGACAGTGTGGAGAAACCAACAGGCAAAACGTGGGGGCAAAAGTGATGAGACCCCACACTTTTCACTAGGGGTCGCAATGAGCTATGAAGTAACAGCTTCTCAACCTGTGCTGTTTCCTGTTGGATGCACATAATCCATTTGCATTGCAGACAATTTTAGGATGTGCTTTACAGTAAGGTGGAAAGTACCTTATGGCAAAAAACACTCAGAAATTTATGTGTGGATTTCAAGTCATTCCAGTCCTAGAACGTTGTGCTTTTTAGAGACGCCATAGCTGTTTTTCCCTTTGTAATATCAGAGCAGTAATATCTTCTCTGGAGGCCTGTTGGGTGAATTTCATGGAATCAAGTTAAGTAGGTGCCAGAACCGTTGCCGTTTTCCCGCCATAGCCCTGCCACCCACTGAAAAATGTTTGATGAGATTACTTAATGATTTCCAATTAAGTCGTATTTCCAAATATCATGATTTCCATTTTAATGTAGTTGGTACGGAGCTTTGTGAGTGTGTGCTTCTTTTATTATGGATCACGTTCAGCTCCTTTTTATTTGCCTCCCAGTTATAATAGTAAAACTCTACTCCTCTACTCCGAGGAGTCCCTACCACCCATATCATCACTTTCCAGCCCAGCACTCTTCACGCTCATTCATTTAAAGCATTCAACATTGTGTAAATGAATCTTGGAAGGCAAAAGCTACTGAATTTAGCGAATTTGTGGAGGCATTCCCACAAATCAGCCAGGTGAAGTTTCACACACCCGAAGACTGCACAACTCCTCTAAGGCAGCACTATGCTGCAAACCCAGACGGCCACTCTTCTCACCCCTCGTCCGTTTGCTGTTCTGGGTAATGAGGTTCAAAAGTCACCTAGGCAACTGCAAAAATAGCTGAAATGGAGAAAGGGCTTCAGGCTGGTGACCAGCAGAGGTCCACCTGACCCCCGTAAGCTGCTGAACAAGAAGGGCTGCCAGAAATGTCCCCCTAGGGAATTTGGTGGAGACGAAGACCCGCTCACTGGACAAGGGTTCCTCCCAGGATACGCCCGAGCGGAAGAAGCGGGCTCTGAGCCACGCCCTTTCACCCACCGCTACCCCGCCCTGGGCTGGTGAAGGTGCGCGTAAGGATGTGGACTACTGAGCCCTGAAGAAATAAGTCCTTCCCCTTTGACCCCATGGAGGATTGCCTGTGAGGATCTTAAATGAGTCTACCCGTGTCTAGACACGGGAGTAGGTCTGTCCGGTACAGCACCTCCCTCAAGGAGGAGAAGAGTGAGGAGAACGGAAACTCAAGTCTGACCATTCTGTCCTGGGAGAGAAGAGGAGGATCTCATCTCTCATCTGTCCCAGCAAGGCAAGGAGACTTTCTCTCATCTTTCCAAGCAAGGCAGGGTGACTTATGATAATTAGGAATCAAAAAGAGTCTAGAAGGAACGAAAGCAGCCCGTAAGGTGAATTCCTAAGGACTGCCCATTGAAACTGACAAAATTGCCCTTGTTTGATGAGAGGAATGAGCAGAGCACTGAGGTGGTGAACAAGGATCTGGTGAGACTTTCCCAGCATGTTTCTACCAAAGCTTTATCTAAGCTTCTCAGAACACTCTCCTAAAAAGCAGATGTTTGGCCCTTCAGAAAGTCAGCAAGCAAAATGCCTTGAGTGTCCCAAAACACTGATGCCATGATGTTGGCTCCTGACTGGCCTCCTTTTCCTTTGACTGGACCACTGCCACCTCTTGGTAGCCACCGCTTTGATGATGCCTTGCCCTCGAGATCATATTGGTAAAGCCATGTTCCAACTTCCGGTTATAATCTGTCAGAGGGATGCGTCAGGATCGTGATCCCTCCTGTTTAAAATTTCCACTGATAGCTCTCGTCGTAACTGCAGCTGATCTGGGCACAGTGGTTTTCACAGCCACTGCAGGATTCATCTTCCACCTCTTCTCACCTCTTCTTGAAACAAGCTATACATTCGTAGAGAGTTCATTTCTTTGGAGTAGTGTCCTTATCAGCTTTTCTGAAAACATCAATGATTTCTTCATTCTTCCACCCAAGCTTCACCAGAAATTTGATGTTTTCTCTTGCTGCAGTTTTCGTGGAATTCATGTTGCTCTGATAGGAGTCCTTTTCAGTGGATGTCTCATCCTTCTCAGTGCCTCAAACTAGATCTAGTTCAGAAAGGTGATAAGAAGTTAGGACAAGTTTATTTGAGTGCAAACCAGTGGAAATCCATGCATAGTTTCTTCAGCATGTGCATTTTCTATGAACCTTTGGAAGACCCCCTGTGTTGAACATTGCCCGAGTCCTGGGAGAGAAGTGGGTGCGGTCCACTTCCTGTCCTCAATTTGCCCACAGCGGAGGAGTGCACAGAGCAGGGAAAGGCAACCCCAGAGAGATCCTGCCCTCCAGCATGCAGCAGACTGCTGGATCAGTCCTGGCTCCATGGGGTGCTGTGTGGGCCCAAGCAAGTTGCCCAACCTCCCTGAACCTTCATTTAATCCTAGGTAGCCCAATTCCAGTAGCCATTATAGGACTGCCCTGCACGGACAGTTAATTAACTCAGGAAAAGCAACCTAGCTCCAAGGTTAGCAACCAGGAGTTCCAGTTGATTCCGCTAGCGCACCCCCTGGGGCATTCCCAAGCTGGAGTCTGGTGGAAGATGAGGCTCAGTGTGATTGGATTGAAGCAGCAACCTATCAAGGAGAAGTCCCACCCACTCTGCCCTGTGCGTCTATAAAGGCGACGCGTGGCGGCCGCGGCACTCATTGAAGCCGCCAGTTGGGAGAGGAGCAGAGCCAGGCCGGTGCTCCCGAAGGCAGCAAGATGTTGCGAGCCACAGCTCCCTGCTGGTTCCCACCTGGATACCCAGAAGCTAAGAAGGTGGCCGAGGAGGCGGCCCTGGAGGCAAGCCGCCAGCTGGGAGCGGAGCAGAGCCAGGCCGGTGCTCCCGAAGGCAGCAAGATGTTGCGAGCCACAGCTCCCTGCTGGTTCCCACCTGGGTACCCAGAAGCTAAGAAGGTGGCCGAGGAGGCGGCCCTGGAGGCAAGCCGCCAGCTGGGAGCGGAGCAGAGCCAGGCCGGTGCTCCCGAAGGCAGCAAGATGTTGCGAGCCACAGCTCCCTGCTGGTTCCCACCTGGGTACCCAGAAGCTGAGAAGGTGGCCGAGGAGGCGGCCCTGGAGGCTCCAGAATTCCCACTGCCCTCTCATCAGCCTGCCCAGAGCTTCGGGCTCCGGGTGCCCCAGATGCACAGCCAGGCCTCAGCATTTGTGGACATCCAGGCGGAGCCCCAGAACAGGGGTCCGGCGGTGCCCCCAGCGTGGCCCAAGATGGTGACGGAGGCGTGCTACTTCCCTGCGCAGAGGGGATCGGCCTGCTGCTTGCCAGGCGCCCCAAGGCTGTCAGAGAGGCCCTCGGGAGTCCGCATCGCAGCCCCCAGGAAGAGGAAGACGATCGCCCACTCTTCCAGCCCTTGCTTGGTCACAGGTTACACAGATGCCAAGAGAACCCGGGTGGCCAGCAGCAGCCAACGCTCCAGTGGCTCCAAGGTCGGCAGACAGCCAGGGAAGACGCGCAACAGGTCAGGGATGGCATGCAAGACCACCACCACCATCAGCTCTAAGCGAATCGTCCGTCGTCCATCCTTACCGAGTTTGAAGAAACCCATTATCCTCCGAAGGTCTGGGTGCCAAGTCCCCACCGTCATCCGCCGAGGCTATCTCCAACTGTTCACCGAAGAGTGTCTCAAGTTCTGCGCCTCCAAGCAGGAGGCCGAGGAGAAGGCGCTGAACGAGGAGAAGGTGGCCTACGACTGCAGCCCCAACAAGAACAGGTACCTGAACGTGGTCCTGAACACCCTCAAGAGACTCAAGGGCCTGACCCCCAGCTCCATGCCCGGCCTCAGCAGGGCCGCCCTGTACGGCCGCCTCCAGGAGTTCCTGCTCACCCAGGACCAGCTCAAGGAGAACGGCTACCCCTCCCCGCACCCCGAGCGGCCCGGAGGCGCCGTCCTCTTCACTGGCCAGGGGAAGGGGCCCGGCGACTCCTCCTGCAGGGTCTGCTGCCGTTGTGGCACCGAGTACCTGGTGTCCTCCTCGGGCCGCTGTGTACGCGACCAGTTGTGTTATTATCACTGGGGGCGGGTCCGCTCGAGCCAGGTGGCTGGAGGCCGGGTTAGCCAGTACACCTGCTGTGCAGCTGCTCCTGGCTCTGTGGGCTGCCAGGTGGCAAAGCAGCACGTGCGGGACGGCCGCAAGGAGAGCCTCGATGGCTTCGTGGAGACCTTCAAGAAAGAGTTGTCCAGAGACGCTTATCCAGGAATCTACGCCTTGGACTGTGAGATGTGCTACACCACGCATGGCCTAGAGCTGACCCGCGTCACCGTGGTGGACGCCGACATGCGAGTGGTGTACGACACCTTCGTCAAGCCCGACAACGAGATCGTGGACTACAACACCAGGTTTTCCGGAGTCACCGAGGCCGACGTCGCCAAGACGAGCATCACCTTGCCCCAAGTCCAAGCCATCCTGCTGAGCTTTTTCAGCGCCCAAACCATCCTCATCGGGCACAGCCTGGAGAGCGATCTGCTGGCCCTGAAGCTCATCCACAGCACCGTGGTGGACACGGCCGTGCTCTTCCCGCACTACCTGGGTTTCCCCTACAAGCGCTCCCTCAGGAATCTCGCGGCCGACTACCTGGGACAGATCATCCAGGACAGCCAGGACGGCCACAACTCCAGCGAGGACGCAAACGCCTGCCTGCAGCTGGTGATGTGGAAGGTCCGACAGCGCGCCCAGATCCAGCCACGCCAGCGGTCCGCCTCTCCCTCCGCCCTGGCCTGTCCTTAGCCCCAGGCCTCTTCCAAAACCGCCATCAGTCCCGAGAGCTCACCCTGTCCACCGCGCCGCAAAGCGAAAGAAACTGGAGCAGCCGGCGGCAGGAGAGGGCAAAAAGCCAAGAGTAACCCCAACCCCCCACTCCCAGTCCCCCGGAATCCCCGCCGCTGCCCCTCGGGCCTGTCCCCATCAATAATAATGGATTCTATACGTGGGATGGTTTTAAAGTACGTGGAAAAATTCTTTGATGGATTTTCCTTGGAAAAGTGAAACCTAAATCCACTCCGTTTGGAGGTGGGACTATTTACAGTTGGTGCTTACTAAACATAAACTACGTTTAGGCTGATATTTCAGACAATGAAACCTTTGAGTGCCCGTAGGGGGAAGATCTCGGTTGCTGAGTGCAGGGAAGGAGGATGTAATTCCATCATATATACTCTCTGTGCCTACCGCATTTTGAAAAATGCCAGTGATACCTATTTATAAAATAAAATCAACCAAGGAAAAGTACGAACTTAGCAACACTATATTTAGTTAATACAACGGTATCTTGTATTTCTTACGTCCAGGTATACTTATAAATGCCTAGAGGGATTTCACCACCTCAGGATGGAGAGACTGAATGCTTCTGAGGGAATTAGGATGGTGGAATATTGGTGGTACCAGGGAAGGGGGAGAGATGTTTGAAAATACTATGTTTGCTCGTTCTTGGGTCCCAATAAAGAAGGAACAGGGCACAGGAGTCGGAAGGACTAGTGGCAATAGTGATGAAGGGACCTTCTTATCATGCTGGCAGTGTTAATTACCCAGGTGTAGGATGCCATACACTGAGGCGGAAGATCGCAAGTCAGAGTGGCCGGCAGGCACAACTTCCTGGCACACCAGAGGCAGGTCTTCAATACCCACTGGTTTCCCCACCAGGCTGCATAAGCGAACCTGAGCCACAGGGAGTTGGTCAAATCCTCCTGACAGTGTGGAGAAACCAACAGGCAAAACGTGGGGGCAAAAGTGATGAGACCCCACACTTTTCACTAGGGGTCGCAATGAGCTATGAAGTAACAGCTTCTCAACCTGTGCTGTTTCCTGTTGGATGCACATAATCCATTTGCATTGCAGACAATTTTAGGATGTGCTTTACAGTAAGGTGGAAAGTACCTTATGGCAAAAAACACTCAGAAATTTATGTGTGGATTTCAAGTCATTCCAGTCCTAGAACGTTGTGCTTTTTAGAGACGCCATAGCTGTTTTTCCCTTTGTAATATCAGAGCAGTAATATCTTCTCTGGAGGCCTGTTGGGTGAATTTCATGGAATGAAGTTAAGTAGGTGCCAGAACCGTTGCCGTTTTCCCGCCATAGCCCTGCCACCCACTGAAAAATGTTTGATGAGATTACTTAATGATTTCCAATTAAGTCGTATTTCCAAATATCATGATTTCCATTTTAATGTAGTTGGTACGGAGCTTTGTGAGTGTGTGCTTCTTTTATTATGGATCACGTTCAGCTCCTTTTTATTTGCCTCCCAGTTATAATAGTAAAACTCTACTCCTCTACTCCGAGGAGTCCCTACCACCCATATCATCACTTTCCAGCCCAGCACTCTTCACGCTCATTCATTTAAAGCATTCAACATTGTGTAAATGAATCTTGGAAGGCAAAAGCTACTGAATTTAGCGAATTTGTGGAGGCATTCCCACAAATCAGCCAGGTGAAGTCTCACACACCCGAAGACTGCACAACTCCTCTAAGGCAGCACTATGCTGCAAACCCAGACGGCCACTCTTCTCACCCCTCGTCCGTTTGCTGTTCTGGGTAATGAGGTTCAAAAGTCACCTAGGCAACTGCAAAAATAGCTGAAATGGAGAAAGGGCTTCAGGCTGGTGACCAGCAGAGGTCCACCTGACCCCCGTAAGCTGCTGAACAAGAAGGGCTGCCAGAAATGTCCCCCTAGGGAATTTGGTGGAGACGAAGACCCGCTGACTGGACAAGGGTTCCTCCCAGGATACGCCCGAGCGGAAGAAGCGGGCTCTGAGCCACGCCCTTTCACCCACCGCTACCCCGCCCTGGGCTGGTGAAGGTGCGCGTAAGGATGTGGACTACTGAGCCCTGAAGAAATAAGTCCTTCCCCTTTGACCCCATGGAGGATTGCCTGTGAGGATCTTAAATGAGTCTACCCGTGTCTAGACACGGGAGTAGGTCTGTCCGGTACAGCACCTCCCTCAAGGAGGAGAAGAGTGAGGAGAACGGAAACTCAAGTCTGACCATTCTGTCCTGGGAGAGAAGAGGAGGACCTCATCTCTCATCTGTCCCAGCAAGGCAAGGAGACTTTCTCTCATCTTTCCAAGCAAGGCAGGGTGACTTATGATAATTAGGAATCAAAAAGAGTCTAGAAGGAACGAAAGCAGCCCGTAAGGTGAATTCCTAAGGACTGCCCATTGAAACTGACAAAATTGCCCTTGTTTGATGAGAGGAATGAGCAGAGCACTGAGGTGGTGAACAAGGATCTGGTGAGACTTTCCCAGCATGTTTCTACCAAAGCTTTATCTAAGCTTCTCAGAACACTCTCCTAAAAAGCAGATGTTTGGCCCTTCAGAAAGTCAGCAAGCAAAATGCCTTGAGTGTCCCAAAACACTGATGCCATGATGTTGGCTCCTGACTGGCCTCCTTTTCCTTTGACTGGACCACTGCCACCTCTTGGTAGCCACCGCTTTGATGATGCCTTGCCCTCGAGATCATATTGGTAAAGCCATGTTCCAACTTCCGGTTATAATCTGTCAGAGGGATGCGTCAGGATCGTGATCCCTCCTGTTTAAAATTTCCACTGATAGCTCTCGTCGTAACTGCAGCTGATCTGGGCACAGTGGTTTTCACAGCCACTGCAGGATTCATCTTCCACCTCTTCTCACCTCTTCTTGAAACAAGCTGTACATTCGTAGAGAGTTCATTTCTTTGGAGTAGTGTCCTTATCAGCTTTTCTGAAAACATCAATGATTTCTTCATTCTTCCACCCAAGCTTCACCAGAAATTTGATGTTTGCTCTTGCTGCAGTTTTCGTGGAATTCATGTTGCTCTGATAGGAGTCCTTTTCAGTGGATGTCTCATCCTTCTCAGTGCCTCAAACTAGATCTAGTTCAGAAAGGTGATAAGAAGTTAGGACAAGTTTATTTGAGTGCAAACCAGTGGAAATCCATGCATAGTTTCTTCAGCATGTGCATTTTCTATGAACCTTTGGAAGACCCCCTGTGTTGAACATTGCCCGAGTCCTGGGAGAGAAGTGGGTGCGGTCCACTTCCTGTCCTCAATTTGCCCACAGCGGAGGAGTGCACAGAGCAGGGAAAGGCAACCCCAGAGAGATCCTGCCCTCCAGCATGCAGCAGACTGCTGGATCAGTCCTGGCTCCATGGGGTGCTGTGTGGGCCCAAGCAAGTTGCCCAACCTCCCTGAACCTTCATTTAATCCTAGGTAGCCCAATTCCAGTAGCCATTATAGGACTGCCCTGCACGGACAGTTAATTAACTCAGGAAAAGCAACCTAGCTCCAAGGTTAGCAACCAGGAGTTCCAGTTGATTCCGCTAGCGCACCCCCTGGGGCATTCCCAAGCTGGAGTCTGGTGGAAGATGAGGCTCAGTGTGATTGGATTGAAGCAGCAACCTATCAAGGAGAAGTCCCACCCACTCTGCCCTGTGCGTCTATAAAGGCGACGCGTGGCGGCCGCGGCACTCATTGAAGCCGCCAGTTGGGAGAGGAGCAGAGCCAGGCCGGTGCTCCCGAAGGCAGCAAGATGTTGCGAGCCACAGCTCCCTGCTGGTTCCCACCTGGATACCCAGAAGCTAAGAAGGTGGCCGAGGAGGCGGCCCTGGAGGCAAGCCGCCAGCTGGGAGCGGAGCAGAGCCAGGCCGGTGCTCCCGAAGGCAGCAAGATGTTGCGAGCCACAGCTCCCTGCTGGTTCCCACCTGGGTACCCAGAAGCTAAGAAGGTGGCCGAGGAGGCGGCCCTGGAGGCAAGCCGCCAGCTGGGAGCGGAGCAGAGCCAGGCCGGTGCTCCCGAAGGCAGCAAGATGTTGCGAGCCACAGCTCCCTGCTGGTTCCCACCTGGGTACCCAGAAGCTGAGAAGGTGGCCGAGGAGGCGGCCCTGGAGGCTCCAGAATTCCCACTGCCCTCTCATCAGCCTGCCCAGAGCTTCGGGCTCCGGGTGCCCCAGATGCACAGCCAGGCCTCAGCATTTGTGGACATCCAGGCGGAGCCCCAGAACAGGGGTCCGGCGGTGCCCCCAGCGTGGCCCAAGATGGTGACGGAGGCGTGCTACTTCCCTGCGCAGAGGGGATCGGCCTGCTGCTTGCCAGGCGCCCCAAGGCTGTCAGAGAGGCCCTCGGGAGTCCGCATCGCAGCCCCCAGGAAGAGGAAGACGATCGCCCACTCTTCCAGCCCTTGCTTGGTCACAGGTTACACAGATGCCAAGAGAACCCGGGTGGCCAGCAGCAGCCAACGCTCCAGTGGCTCCAAGGTCGGCAGACAGCCAGGGAAGACGCGCAACAGGTCAGGGATGGCATGCAAGACCACCACCACCATCAGCTCTAAGCGAATCGTCCGTCGTCCATCCTTACCGAGTTTGAAGAAACCCATTATCCTCCGAAGGTCTGGGTGCCAAGTCCCCACCGTCATCCGCCGAGGCTATCTCCAACTGTTCACCGAAGAGTGTCTCAAGTTCTGCGCCTCCAAGCAGGAGGCCGAGGAGAAGGCGCTGAACGAGGAGAAGGTGGCCTACGACTGCAGCCCCAACAAGAACAGGTACCTGAACGTGGTCCTGAACACCCTCAAGAGACTCAAGGGCCTGACCCCCAGCTCCATGCCCGGCCTCAGCAGGGCCGCCCTGTACGGCCGCCTCCAGGAGTTCCTGCTCACCCAGGACCAGCTCAAGGAGAACGGCTACCCCTCCCCGCACCCCGAGCGGCCCGGAGGCGCCGTCCTCTTCACTGGCCAGGGGAAGGGGCCCGGCGACTCCTCCTGCAGGGTCTGCTGCCGTTGTGGCACCGAGTACCTGGTGTCCTCCTCGGGCCGCTGTGTACGCGACCAGTTGTGTTATTATCACTGGGGGCGGGTCCGCTCGAGCCAGGTGGCTGGAGGCCGGGTTAGCCAGTACACCTGCTGTGCAGCTGCTCCTGGCTCTGTGGGCTGCCAGGTGGCAAAGCAGCACGTGCGGGACGGCCGCAAGGAGAGCCTCGATGGCTTCGTGGAGACCTTCAAGAAAGAGTTGTCCAGAGACGCTTATCCAGGAATCTACGCCTTGGACTGTGAGATGTGCTACACCACGCATGGCCTAGAGCTGACCCGCGTCACCGTGGTGGACGCCGACATGCGAGTGGTGTACGACACCTTCGTCAAGCCCGACAACGAGATCGTGGACTACGACACCAGGTTTTCCGGAGTCACCGAGGCCGACGTCGCCAAGACGAGCATCACCTTGCCCCAAGTCCAAGCCATCCTGCTGAGCTTTTTCAGCGCCCAAACCATCCTCATCGGGCACAGCCTGGAGAGCGATCTGCTGGCCCTGAAGCTCATCCACAGCACCGTGGTGGACACGGCCGTGCTCTTCCCGCACTACCTGGGTTTCCCCTACAAGCGCTCCCTCAGGAATCTCGCGGCCGACTACCTGGGACAGATCATCCAGGACAGCCAGGACGGCCACAACTCCAGCGAGGACGCAAACGCCTGCCTGCAGCTGGTGATGTGGAAGGTCCGACAGCGCGCCCAGATCCAGCCACGCCAGCGGTCCGCCTCTCCCTCCGCCCTGGCCTGTCCTTAGCCCCAGGCCTCTTCCAAAACCGCCATCAGTCCCGAGAGCTCACCCTGTCCACCGCGCCGCAAAGCGAAAGAAACTGGAGCAGCCGGCGGCAGGAGAGGGCAAAAAGCCAAGAGTAACCCCAACCCCCCACTCCCAGTCCCCCGGAATCCCCGCCGCTGCCCCTCGGGCCTGTCCCCATCAATAATAATGGATTCTATACGTGGGATGGTTTTAAAGTACGTGGAAAAATTCTTTGATGGATTTTCCTTGGAAAAGTGAAACCTAAATCCACTCCGTTTGGAGGTGGGACTATTTACAGTTGGTGCTTACTAAACATAAACTACGTTTAGGCTGATATTTCAGACAATGAAACCTTTGAGTGCCCGTAGGGGGAAGATCTCGGTTGCTGAGTGCAGGGAAGGAGGATGTAATTCCATCATATATACTCTCTGTGCCTACCGCATTTTGAAAAATGCCAGTGATACCTATTTATAAAATAAAATCAACCAAGGAAAAGTACGAACTTAGCAACACTATATTTAGTTAATACAACGGTATCTTGTATTTCTTACGTCCAGGTATACTTATAAATGCCTAGAGGGATTTCACCACCTCAGGATGGAGAGACTGAATGCTTCTGAGGGAATTAGGATGGTGGAATATTGGTGGTACCAGGGAAGGGGGAGAGATGTTTGAAAATACTATGTTTGCTCGTTCTTGGGTCCCAATAAAGAAGGAACAGGGCACAGGAGTCGGAAGGACTAGTGGCAATAGTGATGAAGGGACCTTCTTATCATGCTGGCAGTGTTAATTACCCAGGTGTAGGATGCCATACACTGAGGCGGAAGATCGCAAGTCAGAGTGGCCGGCAGGCACAACTTCCTGGCACACCAGAGGCAGGTCTTCAATACCCACTGGTTTCCCCACCAGGCTGCATAAGCGAACCTGAGCCACAGGGAGTTGGTCAAATCCTCCTGACAGTGTGGAGAAACCAACAGGCAAAACGAGTTGGCAAAAGTGATGAGACCCCACACTTTTCACTAGGGGTCGCAATGAGCTATGAAGTAACAGCTTCTCAACCTGTGCTGTTTCCTGTTGGATGCACATAATCCATTTGCATTGCAGACAATTTTAGGATGTGCTTTACAGTAAGGTGGAAAGTACCTTATGGCAAAAAACACTCAGAAATTTATGTGTGGATTTCAAGTCATTCCAGTCCTAGAACGTTGTGCTTTTTAGAGACGCCATAGCTGTTTTTCCCTTTGTAATATCAGAGCAGTAATATCTTCTCTGGAGGCCTGTTGGGTGAATTTCATGGAATGAAGTTAAGTAGGTGCCAGAACCGTTGCCGTTTTCCCGCCATAGCCCTGCCACCCACTGAAAAATGTTTGATGAGATTACTTAATGATTTCCAATTAAGTCGTATTTCCAAATATCATGATTTCCATTTTAATGTAGTTGGTACGGAGCTTTGTGAGTGTGTGCTTCTTTTATTATGGATCACGTTCAGCTCCTTTTTATTTGCCTCCCAGTTATAATAGTAAAACTCTACTCCTCTACTCCGAGGAGTCCCTACCACCCATATCATCACTTTCCAGCCCAGCACTCTTCACGCTCATTCATTTAAAGCATTCAACATTGTGTAAATGAATCTTGGAAGGCAAAAGCTACTGAATTTAGCGAATTTGTGGAGGCATTCCCACAAATCAGCCAGGTGAAGTCTCACACACCCGAAGACTGCACAACTCCTCTAAGGCAGCACTATGCTGCAAACCCAGACGGCCACTCTTCTCACCCCTCGTCCGTTTGCTGTTCTGGGTAATGAGGTTCAAAAGTCACCTAGGCAACTGCAAAAATAGCTGAAATGGAGAAAGGGCTTCAGGCTGGTGACCAGCAGAGGTCCACCTGACCCCCGTAAGCTGCTGAACAAGAAGGGCTGCCAGAAATGTCCCCCTAGGGAATTTGGTGGAGACGAAGACCCGCTGACTGGACAAGGGTTCCTCCCAGGATACGCCCGAGCGGAAGAAGCGGGCTCTGAGCCACGCCCTTTCACCCACCGCTACCCCGCCCTGGGCTGGTGAAGGTGCGCGTAAGGATGTGGACTACTGAGCCCTGAAGAAATAAGTCCTTCCCCTTTGACCCCATGGAGGATTGCCTGTGAGGATCTTAAATGAGTCTACCCGTGTCTAGACACGGGAGTAGGTCTGTCCGGTACAGCACCTCCCTCAAGGAGGAGAAGAGTGAGGAGAACGGAAACTCAAGTCTGACCATTCTGTCCTGGGAGAGAAGAGGAGGACCTCATCTCTCATCTGTCCCAGCAAGGCAAGGAGACTTTCTCTCATCTTTCCAAGCAAGGCAGGGTGACTTATGATAATTAGGAATCAAAAAGAGTCTAGAAGGAACGAAAGCAGCCCGTAAGGTGAATTCCTAAGGACTGCCCATTGAAACTGACAAAATTGCCCTTGTTTGATGAGAGGAATGAGCAGAGCACTGAGGTGGTGAACAAGGATCTGGTGAGACTTTCCCAGCATGTTTCTACCAAAGCTTTATCTAAGCTTCTCAGAACACTCTCCTAAAAAGCAGATGTTTGGCCCTTCAGAAAGTCAGCAAGCAAAATGCCTTGAGTGTCCCAAAACACTGATGCCATGATGTTGGCTCCTGACTGGCCTCCTTTTCCTTTGACTGGACCACTGCCACCTCTTGGTAGCCACCGCTTTGATGATGCCTTGCCCTCGAGATCATATTGGTAAAGCCATGTTCCAACTTCCGGTTATAATCTGTCAGAGGGATGCGTCAGGATCGTGATCCCTCCTGTTTAAAATTTCCACTGATAGCTCTCGTCGTAACTGCAGCTGATCTGGGCACAGTGGTTTTCACAGCCACTGCAGGATTCATCTTCCACCTCTTCTCACCTCTTCTTGAAACAAGCTGTACATTCGTAGAGAGTTCATTTCTTTGGAGTAGTGTCCTTATCAGCTTTTCTGAAAACATCAATGATTTCTTCATTCTTCCACCCAAGCTTCACCAGAAATTTGATGTTTGCTCTTGCTGCAGTTTTCGTGGAATTCATGTTGCTCTGATAGGAGTCCTTTTCAGTGGATGTCTCATCCTTCTCAGTGCCTCAAACTAGATCTAGTTCAGAAAGGTGATAAGAAGTTAGGACAAGTTTATTTGAGTGCAAACCAGTGGAAATCCATGCATAGTTTCTTCAGCATGTGCATTTTCTATGAACCTTTGGAAGACCCCCTGTGTTGAACATTGCCCGAGTCCTGGGAGAGAAGTGGGTGCGGTCCACTTCCTGTCCTCAATTTGCCCACAGCGGAGGAGTGCACAGAGCAGGGAAAGGCAACCCCAGAGAGATCCTGCCCTCCAGCATGCAGCAGACTGCTGGATCAGTCCTGGCTCCATGGGGTGCTGTGTGGGCCCAAGCAAGTTGCCCAACCTCCCTGAACCTTCATTTAATCCTAGGTAGCCCAATTCCAGTAGCCATTATAGGACTGCCCTGCACGGACAGTTAATTAACTCAGGAAAAGCAACCTAGCTCCAAGGTTAGCAACCAGGAGTTCCAGTTGATTCCGCTAGCGCACCCCCTGGGGCATTCCCAAGCTGGAGTCTGGTGGAAGATGAGGCTCAGTGTGATTGGATTGAAGCAGCAACCTATCAAGGAGAAGTCCCACCCACTCTGCCCTGTGCGTCTATAAAGGCGACGCGTGGCGGCCGCGGCACTCATTGAAGCCGCCAGTTGGGAGAGGAGCAGAGCCAGGCCGGTGCTCCCGAAGGCAGCAAGATGTTGCGAGCCACAGCTCCCTGCTGGTTCCCACCTGGATACCCAGAAGCTAAGAAGGTGGCCGAGGAGGCGGCCCTGGAGGCAAGCCGCCAGCTGGGAGCGGAGCAGAGCCAGGCCGGTGCTCCCGAAGGCAGCAAGATGTTGCGAGCCACAGCTCCCTGCTGGTTCCCACCTGGGTACCCAGAAGCTAAGAAGGTGGCCGAGGAGGCGGCCCTGGAGGCAAGCCGCCAGCTGGGAGCGGAGCAGAGCCAGGCCGGTGCTCCCGAAGGCAGCAAGATGTTGCGAGCCACAGCTCCCTGCTGGTTCCCACCTGGGTACCCAGAAGCTGAGAAGGTGGCCGAGGAGGCGGCCCTGGAGGCTCCAGAATTCCCACTGCCCTCTCATCAGCCTGCCCAGAGCTTCGGGCTCCGGGTGCCCCAGATGCACAGCCAGGCCTCAGCATTTGTGGACATCCAGGCGGAGCCCCAGAACAGGGGTCCGGCGGTGCCCCCAGCGTGGCCCAAGATGGTGACGGAGGCGTGCTACTTCCCTGCGCAGAGGGGATCGGCCTGCTGCTTGCCAGGCGCCCCAAGGCTGTCAGAGAGGCCCTCGGGAGTCCGCATCGCAGCCCCCAGGAAGAGGAAGACGATCGCCCACTCTTCCAGCCCTTGCTTGGTCACAGGTTACACAGATGCCAAGAGAACCCGGGTGGCCAGCAGCAGCCAACGCTCCAGTGGCTCCAAGGTCGGCAGACAGCCAGGGAAGACGCGCAACAGGTCAGGGATGGCATGCAAGACCACCACCACCATCAGCTCTAAGCGAATCGTCCGTCGTCCATCCTTACCGAGTTTGAAGAAACCCATTATCCTCCGAAGGTCTGGGTGCCAAGTCCCCACCGTCATCCGCCGAGGCTATCTCCAACTGTTCACCGAAGAGTGTCTCAAGTTCTGCGCCTCCAAGCAGGAGGCCGAGGAGAAGGCGCTGAACGAGGAGAAGGTGGCCTACGACTGCAGCCCCAACAAGAACAGGTACCTGAACGTGGTCCTGAACACCCTCAAGAGACTCAAGGGC
This sequence comes from Gorilla gorilla gorilla, assembly GCF_029281585.2. NCBI lineage: Eukaryota > Metazoa > Chordata > Mammalia > Primates > Hominidae > Gorilla > Gorilla gorilla. The sequence goes on from NC_073237.2 coordinate 17,511,362, forward strand.
CTGACCCCCAGCTCCATGCCCGGCCTCAGCAGGGCCGCCCTGTACGGCCGCCTCCAGGAGTTCCTGCTCACCCAGGACCAGCTCAAGGAGAACGGCTACCCCTCCCCGCACCCCGAGCGGCCCGGAGGCGCCGTCCTCTTCACTGGCCAGGGGAAGGGGCCCGGCGACTCCTCCTGCAGGGTCTGCTGCCGTTGTGGCACCGAGTACCTGGTGTCCTCCTCGGGCCGCTGTGTACGCGACCAGTTGTGTTATTATCACTGGGGGCGGGTCCGCTCGAGCCAGGTGGCTGGAGGCCGGGTTAGCCAGTACACCTGCTGTGCAGCTGCTCCTGGCTCTGTGGGCTGCCAGGTGGCAAAGCAGCACGTGCGGGACGGCCGCAAGGAGAGCCTCGATGGCTTCGTGGAGACCTTCAAGAAAGAGTTGTCCAGAGACGCTTATCCAGGAATCTACGCCTTGGACTGTGAGATGTGCTACACCACGCATGGCCTAGAGCTGACCCGCGTCACCGTGGTGGACGCCGACATGCGAGTGGTGTACGACACCTTCGTCAAGCCCGACAACGAGATCGTGGACTACGACACCAGGTTTTCCGGAGTCACCGAGGCCGACGTCGCCAAGACGAGCATCACCTTGCCCCAAGTCCAAGCCATCCTGCTGAGCTTTTTCAGCGCCCAAACCATCCTCATCGGGCACAGCCTGGAGAGCGATCTGCTGGCCCTGAAGCTCATCCACAGCACCGTGGTGGACACGGCCGTGCTCTTCCCGCACTACCTGGGTTTCCCCTACAAGCGCTCCCTCAGGAATCTCGCGGCCGACTACCTGGGACAGATCATCCAGGACAGCCAGGACGGCCACAACTCCAGCGAGGACGCAAACGCCTGCCTGCAGCTGGTGATGTGGAAGGTCCGACAGCGCGCCCAGATCCAGCCACGCCAGCGGTCCGCCTCTCCCTCCGCCCTGGCCTGTCCTTAGCCCCAGGCCTCTTCCAAAACCGCCATCAGTCCCGAGAGCTCACCCTGTCCACCGCGCCGCAAAGCGAAAGAAACTGGAGCAGCCGGCGGCAGGAGAGGGCAAAAAGCCAAGAGTAACCCCAACCCCCCACTCCCAGTCCCCCGGAATCCCCGCCGCTGCCCCTCGGGCCTGTCCCCATCAATAATAATGGATTCTATACGTGGGATGGTTTTAAAGTACGTGGAAAAATTCTTTGATGGATTTTCCTTGGAAAAGTGAAACCTAAATCCACTCCGTTTGGAGGTGGGACTATTTACAGTTGGTGCTTACTAAACATAAACTACGTTTAGGCTGATATTTCAGACAATGAAACCTTTGAGTGCCCGTAGGGGGAAGATCTCGGTTGCTGAGTGCAGGGAAGGAGGATGTAATTCCATCATATATACTCTCTGTGCCTACCGCATTTTGAAAAATGCCAGTGATACCTATTTATAAAATAAAATCAACCAAGGAAAAGTACGAACTTAGCAACACTATATTTAGTTAATACAACGGTATCTTGTATTTCTTACGTCCAGGTATACTTATAAATGCCTAGAGGGATTTCACCACCTCAGGATGGAGAGACTGAATGCTTCTGAGGGAATTAGGATGGTGGAATATTGGTGGTACCAGGGAAGGGGGAGAGATGTTTGAAAATACTATGTTTGCTCGTTCTTGGGTCCCAATAAAGAAGGAACAGGGCACAGGAGTCGGAAGGACTAGTGGCAATAGTGATGAAGGGACCTTCTTATCATGCTGGCAGTGTTAATTACCCAGGTGTAGGATGCCATACACTGAGGCGGAAGATCGCAAGTCAGAGTGGCCGGCAGGCACAACTTCCTGGCACACCAGAGGCAGGTCTTCAATACCCACTGGTTTCCCCACCAGGCTGCATAAGCGAACCTGAGCCACAGGGAGTTGGTCAAATCCTCCTGACAGTGTGGAGAAACCAACAGGCAAAACGAGTTGGCAAAAGTGATGAGACCCCACACTTTTCACTAGGGGTCGCAATGAGCTATGAAGTAACAGCTTCTCAACCTGTGCTGTTTCCTGTTGGATGCACATAATCCATTTGCATTGCAGACAATTTTAGGATGTGCTTTACAGTAAGGTGGAAAGTACCTTATGGCAAAAAACACTCAGAAATTTATGTGTGGATTTCAAGTCATTCCAGTCCTAGAACGTTGTGCTTTTTAGAGACGCCATAGCTGTTTTTCCCTTTGTAATATCAGAGCAGTAATATCTTCTCTGGAGGCCTGTTGGGTGAATTTCATGGAATGAAGTTAAGTAGGTGCCAGAACCGTTGCCGTTTTCCCGCCATAGCCCTGCCACCCACTGAAAAATGTTTGATGAGATTACTTAATGATTTCCAATTAAGTCGTATTTCCAAATATCATGATTTCCATTTTAATGTAGTTGGTACGGAGCTTTGTGAGTGTGTGCTTCTTTTATTATGGATCACGTTCAGCTCCTTTTTATTTGCCTCCCAGTTATAATAGTAAAACTCTACTCCTCTACTCCGAGGAGTCCCTACCACCCATATCATCACTTTCCAGCCCAGCACTCTTCACGCTCATTCATTTAAAGCATTCAACATTGTGTAAATGAATCTTGGAAGGCAAAAGCTACTGAATTTAGCGAATTTGTGGAGGCATTCCCACAAATCAGCCAGGTGAAGTCTCACACACCCGAAGACTGCACAACTCCTCTAAGGCAGCACTATGCTGCAAACCCAGACGGCCACTCTTCTCACCCCTCGTCCGTTTGCTGTTCTGGGTAATGAGGTTCAAAAGTCACCTAGGCAACTGCAAAAATAGCTGAAATGGAGAAAGGGCTTCAGGCTGGTGACCAGCAGAGGTCCACCTGACCCCCGTAAGCTGCTGAACAAGAAGGGCTGCCAGAAATGTCCCCCTAGGGAATTTGGTGGAGACGAAGACCCGCTGACTGGACAAGGGTTCCTCCCAGGATACGCCCGAGCGGAAGAAGCGGGCTCTGAGCCACGCCCTTTCACCCACCGCTACCCCGCCCTGGGCTGGTGAAGGTGCGCGTAAGGATGTGGACTACTGAGCCCTGAAGAAATAAGTCCTTCCCCTTTGACCCCATGGAGGATTGCCTGTGAGGATCTTAAATGAGTCTACCCGTGTCTAGACACGGGAGTAGGTCTGTCCGGTACAGCACCTCCCTCAAGGAGGAGAAGAGTGAGGAGAACGGAAACTCAAGTCTGACCATTCTGTCCTGGGAGAGAAGAGGAGGACCTCATCTCTCATCTGTCCCAGCAAGGCAAGGAGACTTTCTCTCATCTTTCCAAGCAAGGCAGGGTGACTTATGATAATTAGGAATCAAAAAGAGTCTAGAAGGAACGAAAGCAGCCCGTAAGGTGAATTCCTAAGGACTGCCCATTGAAACTGACAAAATTGCCCTTGTTTGATGAGAGGAATGAGCAGAGCACTGAGGTGGTGAACAAGGATCTGGTGAGACTTTCCCAGCATGTTTCTACCAAAGCTTTATCTAAGCTTCTCAGAACACTCTCCTAAAAAGCAGATGTTTGGCCCTTCAGAAAGTCAGCAAGCAAAATGCCTTGAGTGTCCCAAAACACTGATGCCATGATGTTGGCTCCTGACTGGCCTCCTTTTCCTTTGACTGGACCACTGCCACCTCTTGGTAGCCACCGCTTTGATGATGCCTTGCCCTCGAGATCATATTGGTAAAGCCATGTTCCAACTTCCGGTTATAATCTGTCAGAGGGATGCGTCAGGATCGTGATCCCTCCTGTTTAAAATTTCCACTGATAGCTCTCGTCGTAACTGCAGCTGATCTGGGCACAGTGGTTTTCACAGCCACTGCAGGATTCATCTTCCACCTCTTCTCACCTCTTCTTGAAACAAGCTGTACATTCGTAGAGAGTTCATTTCTTTGGAGTAGTGTCCTTATCAGCTTTTCTGAAAACATCAATGATTTCTTCATTCTTCCACCCAAGCTTCACCAGAAATTTGATGTTTGCTCTTGCTGCAGTTTTCGTGGAATTCATGTTGCTCTGATAGGAGTCCTTTTCAGTGGATGTCTCATCCTTCTCAGTGCCTCAAACTAGATCTAGTTCAGAAAGGTGATAAGAAGTTAGGACAAGTTTATTTGAGTGCAAACCAGTGGAAATCCATGCATAGTTTCTTCAGCATGTGCATTTTCTATGAACCTTTGGAAGACCCCCTGTGTTGAACATTGCCCGAGTCCTGGGAGAGAAGTGGGTGCGGTCCACTTCCTGTCCTCAATTTGCCCACAGCGGAGGAGTGCACAGAGCAGGGAAAGGCAACCCCAGAGAGATCCTGCCCTCCAGCATGCAGCAGACTGCTGGATCAGTCCTGGCTCCATGGGGTGCTGTGTGGGCCCAAGCAAGTTGCCCAACCTCCCTGAACCTTCATTTAATCCTAGGTAGCCCAATTCCAGTAGCCATTATAGGACTGCCCTGCACGGACAGTTAATTAACTCAGGAAAAGCAACCTAGCTCCAAGGTTAGCAACCAGGAGTTCCAGTTGATTCCGCTAGCGCACCCCCTGGGGCATTCCCAAGCTGGAGTCTGGTGGAAGATGAGGCTCAGTGTGATTGGATTGAAGCAGCAACCTATCAAGGAGAAGTCCCACCCACTCTGCCCTGTGCGTCTATAAAGGCGACGCGTGGCGGCCGCGGCACTCATTGAAGCCGCCAGTTGGGAGAGGAGCAGAGCCAGGCCGGTGCTCCCGAAGGCAGCAAGATGTTGCGAGCCACAGCTCCCTGCTGGTTCCCACCTGGATACCCAGAAGCTAAGAAGGTGGCCGAGGAGGCGGCCCTGGAGGCAAGCCGCCAGCTGGGAGCGGAGCAGAGCCAGGCCGGTGCTCCCGAAGGCAGCAAGATGTTGCGAGCCACAGCTCCCTGCTGGTTCCCACCTGGGTACCCAGAAGCTAAGAAGGTGGCCGAGGAGGCGGCCCTGGAGGCAAGCCGCCAGCTGGGAGCGGAGCAGAGCCAGGCCGGTGCTCCCGAAGGCAGCAAGATGTTGCGAGCCACAGCTCCCTGCTGGTTCCCACCTGGGTACCCAGAAGCTGAGAAGGTGGCCGAGGAGGCGGCCCTGGAGGCTCCAGAATTCCCACTGCCCTCTCATCAGCCTGCCCAGAGCTTCGGGCTCCGGGTGCCCCAGATGCACAGCCAGGCCTCAGCATTTGTGGACATCCAGGCGGAGCCCCAGAACAGGGGTCCGGCGGTGCCCCCAGCGTGGCCCAAGATGGTGACGGAGGCGTGCTACTTCCCTGCGCAGAGGGGATCGGCCTGCTGCTTGCCAGGCGCCCCAAGGCTGTCAGAGAGGCCCTCGGGAGTCCGCATCGCAGCCCCCAGGAAGAGGAAGACGATCGCCCACTCTTCCAGCCCTTGCTTGGTCACAGGTTACACAGATGCCAAGAGAACCCGGGTGGCCAGCAGCAGCCAACGCTCCAGTGGCTCCAAGGTCGGCAGACAGCCAGGGAAGACGCGCAACAGGTCAGGGATGGCATGCAAGACCACCACCACCATCAGCTCTAAGCGAATCGTCCGTCGTCCATCCTTACCGAGTTTGAAGAAACCCATTATCCTCCGAAGGTCTGGGTGCCAAGTCCCCACCGTCATCCGCCGAGGCTATCTCCAACTGTTCACCGAAGAGTGTCTCAAGTTCTGCGCCTCCAAGCAGGAGGCCGAGGAGAAGGCGCTGAACGAGGAGAAGGTGGCCTACGACTGCAGCCCCAACAAGAACAGGTACCTGAACGTGGTCCTGAACACCCTCAAGAGACTCAAGGGCCTGACCCCCAGCTCCATGCCCGGCCTCAGCAGGGCCGCCCTGTACGGCCGCCTCCAGGAGTTCCTGCTCACCCAGGACCAGCTCAAGGAGAACGGCTACCCCTCCCCGCACCCCGAGCGGCCCGGAGGCGCCGTCCTCTTCACTGGCCAGGGGAAGGGGCCCGGCGACTCCTCCTGCAGGGTCTGCTGCCGTTGTGGCACCGAGTACCTGGTGTCCTCCTCGGGCCGCTGTGTACGCGACCAGTTGTGTTATTATCACTGGGGGCGGGTCCGCTCGAGCCAGGTGGCTGGAGGCCGGGTTAGCCAGTACACCTGCTGTGCAGCTGCTCCTGGCTCTGTGGGCTGCCAGGTGGCAAAGCAGCACGTGCGGGACGGCCGCAAGGAGAGCCTCGATGGCTTCGTGGAGACCTTCAAGAAAGAGTTGTCCAGAGACGCTTATCCAGGAATCTACGCCTTGGACTGTGAGATGTGCTACACCACGCATGGCCTAGAGCTGACCCGCGTCACCGTGGTGGACGCCGACATGCGAGTGGTGTACGACACCTTCGTCAAGCCCGACAACGAGATCGTGGACTACGACACCAGGTTTTCCGGAGTCACCGAGGCCGACGTCGCCAAGACGAGCATCACCTTGCCCCAAGTCCAAGCCATCCTGCTGAGCTTTTTCAGCGCCCAAACCATCCTCATCGGGCACAGCCTGGAGAGCGATCTGCTGGCCCTGAAGCTCATCCACAGCACCGTGGTGGACACGGCCGTGCTCTTCCCGCACTACCTGGGTTTCCCCTACAAGCGCTCCCTCAGGAATCTCGCGGCCGACTACCTGGGACAGATCATCCAGGACAGCCAGGACGGCCACAACTCCAGCGAGGACGCAAACGCCTGCCTGCAGCTGGTGATGTGGAAGGTCCGACAGCGCGCCCAGATCCAGCCACGCCAGCGGTCCGCCTCTCCCTCCGCCCTGGCCTGTCCTTAGCCCCAGGCCTCTTCCAAAACCGCCATCAGTCCCGAGAGCTCACCCTGTCCACCGCGCCGCAAAGCGAAAGAAACTGGAGCAGCCGGCGGCAGGAGAGGGCAAAAAGCCAAGAGTAACCCCAACCCCCCACTCCCAGTCCCCCGGAATCCCCGCCGCTGCCCCTCGGGCCTGTCCCCATCAATAATAATGGATTCTATACGTGGGATGGTTTTAAAGTACGTGGAAAAATTCTTTGATGGATTTTCCTTGGAAAAGTGAAACCTAAATCCACTCCGTTTGGAGGTGGGACTATTTACAGTTGGTGCTTACTAAACATAAACTACGTTTAGGCTGATATTTCAGACAATGAAACCTTTGAGTGCCCGTAGGGGGAAGATCTCGGTTGCTGAGTGCAGGGAAGGAGGATGTAATTCCATCATATATACTCTCTGTGCCTACCGCATTTTGAAAAATGCCAGTGATACCTATTTATAAAATAAAATCAACCAAGGAAAAGTACGAACTTAGCAACACTATATGTAGTTAATACAACGGTATCTTGTATTTCTTACGTCCAGGTATACTTATAAATGCCTAGAGGGATTTCACCACCTCAGGATGGAGAGACTGAATGCTTCTGAGGGAATTAGGATGGTGGAATATTGGTGGTACCAGGGAAGGGGGAGAGATGTTTGAAAATACTATGTTTGCTCGTTCTTGGGTCCCAATAAAGAAGGAACAGGGCACAGGAGTCGGAAGGACTAGTGGCAATAGTGATGAAGGGACCTTCTTATCATGCTGGCAGCGTTAATTACCCAGGTGTAGGATGCCATACACTGAGGCGGAAGATCGCAAGTCAGAGTGGCCGGCAGGCACAACTTCCTGGCACACCAGAGGCAGGTCTTCAATACCCACTGGTTTCCCCACCAGGCTGCATAAGCGAACCTGAGCCACAGGGAGTTGGTCAAATCCTCCTGACAGTGTGGAGAAACCAACAGGCAAAACGTGGGGGCAAAAGTGATGAGACCCCACACTTTTCACTAGGGGTCGCAATGAGCTATGAAGTAACAGCTTCTCAACCTGTGCTGTTTCCTGTTGGATGCACATAATCCATTTGCATTGCAGACAATTTTAGGATGTGCTTTACAGTAAGGTGGAAAGTACCTTATGGCAAAAAACACTCAGAAATTTATGTGTGGATTTCAAGTCATTCCAGTCCTAGAACGTTGTGCTTTTTAGAGACGCCATAGCTGTTTTTCCCTTTGTAATATCAGAGCAGTAATATCTTCTCTGGAGGCCTGTTGGGTGAATTTCATGGAATGAAGTTAAGTAGGTGCCAGAACCGTTGCCGTTTTCCCGCCATAGCCCTGCCACCCACTGAAAAATGTTTGATGAGATTACTTAATGATTTCCAATTAAGTCGTATTTCCAAATATCATGATTTCCATTTTAATGTAGTTGGTACGGAGCTTTGTGAGTGTGTGCTTCTTTTATTATGGATCACGTTCAGCTCCTTTTTATTTGCCTCCCAGTTATAATAGTAAAACTCTACTCCTCTACTCCGAGGAGTCCCTACCACCCATATCATCACTTTCCAGCCCAGCACTCTTCACGCTCATTCATTTAAAGCATTCAACATTGTGTAAATGAATCTTGGAAGGCAAAAGCTACTGAATTTAGCGAATTTGTGGAGGCATTCCCACAAATCAGCCAGGTGAAGTCTCACACACCCGAAGACTGCACAACTCCTCTAAGGCAGCACTATGCTGCAAACCCAGACGGCCACTTTTCTCACCCCTCGTCCGTTTGCTGTTCTGGGTAATGAGGTTCAAAAGTCACCTAGGCAACTGCAAAAATAGCTGAAATGGAGAAAGGGCTTCAGGCTGGTGACCAGCAGAGGTCCACCTGACCCCCGTAAGCTGCTGAACAAGAAGGGCTGCCAGAAATGTCCCCCTAGGGAATTTGGTGGAGACGAAGACCCGCTCACTGGACAAGGGTTCCTCCCAGGATACGCCCGAGCGGAAGAAGCGGGCTCTGAGCCACGCCCTTTCACCCACCGCTACCCCGCCCTGGGCTGGTGAAGGTGCGCGTAAGGATGTGGACTACTGAGCCCTGAAGAAATAAGTCCTTCCCCTTTGACCCCATGGAGGATTGCCTGTGAGGATCTTAAATGAGTCTACCCGTGTCTAGACACGGGAGTAGGTCTGTCCGGTACAGCACCTCCCTCAAGGAGGAGAAGAGTGAGGAGAAAGGAAACTCAAGTCTGACCATTCTGTCCTGGGAGAGAAGAGGAGGATCTCATCTCTCATCTGTCCCAGCAAGGCAAGGAGACTTTCTCTCATCTTTCCAAGCAAGGCAGGGTGACTTATTATAATTAGGAATCAAAAAGAGTCTAGAAGGAACGAAAGCAGCCCGTAAGGTGAATTCCTAAGGACTGCCCACTGAAACTGACAAAATTGCCCTTGTTTGATGAGAGGAATGAGCAGAGCACTGAGGTGGTGAACAAGGATCTGGTGAGACTTTCCCAGCATGTTTCTACCAAAGCTTTATCTAAGCTTCTCAGAACACTCTCCTAAAAAGCAGATGTTTGGCCCTTCAGAAAGTCAGCAAGCAAAATGCCTTGAGTGTCCCAAAACACTGATGCCATGATGTTGGCTCCTGACTGGCCTCCTTTTCCTTTGACTGGACCACTGCCACCTCTTGGTAGCCACCGCTTTGATGATGCCTTGCCCTCGAGATCATATTGGTAAAGCCATGTTCCAACTTCCGGTTATAATCTGTCAGAGGGATGCGTCAGGATCGTGATCCCTCCTGTTTAAAATTTCCACTGATAGCTCTCGTCGTAACTGCAGCTGATCTGGGCACAGTGGTTTTCACAGCCACTGCAGGATTCATCTTCCACCTCTTCTCACCTCTTCTTGAAACAAGCTATACATTCGTAGAGAGTTCATTTCTTTGGAGTAGTGTCCTTATCAGCTTTTCTGAAAACATCAATGATTTCTTCATTCTTCCACCCAAGCTTCACCAGAAATTTGATGTTTGCTATTGCTGCAGTTTTCGTGGAATTCATGTTGCTCTGATAGGAGTCCTTTTCAGTGGATGTCTCATCCTTCTCAGTGCCTCAAACTAGATCTAGTTCAGAAAGGTGATAAGAAGTTAGGACAAGTTTATTTGAGTGCAAACCAGTGGAAATCCATGCATAGTTTCTTCAGCATGTGCATTTTCTATGAACCTTTGGAAGACCCCCTGTGTTGAACATTGCCCGAGTCCTGGGAGAGAAGTGGGTGCGGTCCACTTCCTGTCCTCAATTTGCCCACAGCGGAGGAGTGCACAGAGCAGGGAAAGGCAACCCCAGAGAGATCCTGCCCTCCAGCATGCAGCAGACTGCTGGATCAGTCCTGGCTCCATGGGGTGCTGTGTGGGCCCAAGCAAGTTGCCCAACCTCCCTGAACCTTCATTTAATCCTAGGTAGCCCAATTCCAGTAGCCATTATAGGACTGCCCTGCACGGACAGTTAATTAACTCAGGAAAAGCAACCTAGCTCCAAGGTTAGCAACCAGGAGTTCCAGTTGATTCCGCTAGCGCACCCCCTGGGGCATTCCCAAGCTGGAGTCTGGTGGAAGATGAGGCTCAGTGTGATTGGATTGAAGCAGCAACCTATCAAGGAGAAGTCCCACCCACTCTGCCCTGTGCGTCTATAAAGGCGACGCGTGGCGGCCGCGGCACTCATTGAAGCCGCCAGTTGGGAGAGGAGCAGAGCCAGGCCGGTGCTCCCGAAGGCAGCAAGATGTTGCGAGCCACAGCTCCCTGCTGGTTCCCACCTGGATACCCAGAAGCTAAGAAGGTGGCCGAGGAGGCGGCCCTGGAGGCAAGCCGCCAGCTGGGAGCGGAGCAGAGCCAGGCCGGTGCTCCCGAAGGCAGCAAGATGTTGCGAGCCACAGCTCCCTGCTGGTTCCCACCTGGGTACCCAGAAGCTAAGAAGGTGGCCGAGGAGGCGGCCCTGGAGGCAAGCCACCAGCTGGGAGCGGAGCAGAGCCAGGCCGGTGCTCCCGAAGGCAGCAAGATGTTGCGAGCCACAGCTCCCTGCTGGTTCCCACCTGGGTACCCAGAAGCTGAGAAGGTGGCCGAGGAGGCGGCCCTGGAGGCTCCAGAATTCCCACTGCCCTCTCATCAGCCTGCCCAGAGCTTCGGGCTCCGGGTGCCCCAGATGCACAGCCAGGCCTCAGCATTTGTGGACATCCAGGCGGAGCCCCAGAACAGGGGTCCGGCGGTGCCCCCAGCGTGGCCCAAGATGGTGACGGAGGCGTGCTACTTCCCTGCGCAGAGGGGATCGGCCTGCTGCTTGCCAGGCGCCCCAAGGCTGTCAGAGAGGCCCTCGGGAGTCCGCATCGCAGCCCCCAGGAAGAGGAAGACGATCGCCCACTCTTCCAGCCCTTGCTTGGTCACAGGTTACACAGATGCCAAGAGAACCCGGGTGGCCAGCAGCAGCCAACGCTCCAGTGGCTCCAAGGTCGGCAGACAGCCAGGGAAGACGCGCAACAGGTCAGGGATGGCATGCAAGACCACCACCACCATCAGCTCTAAGCGAATCGTCCGTCGTCCATCCTTACCGAGTTTGAAGAAACCCATTATCCTCCGAAGGTCTGGGTGCCAAGTCCCCACCGTCATCCGCCGAGGCTATCTCCAACTGTTCACCGAAGAGTGTCTCAAGTTCTGCGCCTCCAAGCAGGAGGCCGAGGAGAAGGCGCTGAACGAGGAGAAGGTGGCCTACGACTGCAGCCCCAACAAGAACAGGTACCTGAACGTGGTCCTGAACACCCTCAAGAGACTCAAGGGCCTGACCCCCAGCTCCATGCCCGGCCTCAGCAGGGCCGCCCTGTACGGCCGCCTCCAGGAGTTCCTGCTCACCCAGGACCAGCTCAAGGAGAACGGCTACCCCTTCCCGCACCCCGAGCGGCCCGGAGGCGCCGTCCTCTTCACTGGCCAGGGGAAGGGGCCCGGCGACTCCTCCTGCAGGGTCTGCTGCCGTTGTGGCACCGAGTACCTGGTGTCCTCCTCGGGCCGCTGTGTACGCGACCAGTTGTGTTATTATCACTGGGGGCGGGTCCGCTCGAGCCAGGTGGCTGGAGGCCGGGTTAGCCAGTACACCTGCTGTGCAGCTGCTCCTGGCTCTGTGGGCTGCCAGGTGGCAAAGCAGCACGTGCGGGACGGCCGCAAGGAGAGCCTCGATGGCTTCGTGGAGACCTTCAAGAAAGAGTTGTCCAGAGACGCTTATCCAGGAATCTACGCCTTGGACTGTGAGATGTGCTACACCACGCATGGCCTAGAGCTGACCCGCGTCACCGTGGTGGACGCCGACATGCGAGTGGTGTACGACACCTTCGTCAAGCCCGACAACGAGATCGTGGACTACAACACCAGGTTTTCCGGAGTCACCGAGGCCGACGTCGCCAAGACGAGCATCACCTTGCCCCAAGTCCAAGCCATCCTGCTGAGCTTTTTCAGCGCCCAAACCATCCTCATCGGGCACAGCCTGGAGAGCGATCTGCTGGCCCTGAAGCTCATCCACAGCACCGTGGTGGACACGGCCGTGCTCTTCCCGCACTACCTGGGTTTCCCCTACAAGCGCTCCCTCAGGAATCTCGCGGCCGACTACCTGGGACAGATCATCCAGGACAGCCAGGACGGCCACAACTCCAGCGAGGACGCAAACGCCTGCCTGCAGCTGGTGATGTGGAAGGTCCGACAGCGCGCCCAGATCCAGCCACGCCAGCGGTCCGCCTCTCCCTCCGCCCTGGCCTGTCCTTAGCCCCAGGCCTCTTCCAAAACCGCCATCAGTCCCGAGAGCTCACCCTGTCCACCGCGCCGCAAAGCGAAAGAAACTGGAGCAGCCGGCGGCAGGAGAGGGCAAAAAGCCAAGAGTAACCCCAACCCCCCACTCCCAGTCCCCCGGAATCCCCGCCGCTGCCCCTCGGGCCTGTCCCCATCAATAATAATGGATTCTATACGTGGGATGGTTTTAAAGTACGTGGAAAAATTCTTTGATGGATTTTCCTTGGAAAAGTGAAACCTAAATCCACTCCGTTTGGAGGTGGGACTATTTACAGTTGGTGCTTACTAAACATAAACTACGTTTAGGCTGATATTTCAGACAATGAAACCTTTGAGTGCCCGTAGGGGGAAGATCTCGGTTGCTGAGTGCAGGGAAGGAGGATGTAATTCCATCATATATACTCTCTGTGCCTACCGCATTTTGAAAAATGCCAGTGATACCTATTTATAAAATAAAATCAACCAAGGAAAAGTACGAACTTAGCAACACTATATTTAGTTAATACAACGGTATCTTGTATTTCTTACGTCCAGGTATACTTATAAATGCCTAGAGGGATTTCACCACCTCAGGATGGAGAGACTGAATGCTTCTGAGGGAATTAGGATGGTGGAATATTGGTGGTACCAGGGAAGGGGGAGAGATGTTTGAAAATACTATGTTTGCTCGTTCTTGGGTCCCAATAAAGAAGGAACAGGGCACAGGAGTCGGAAGGACTAGTGGCAATAGTGATGAAGGGACCTTCTTATCATGCTGGCAGTGTTAATTACCCAGGTGTAGGATGCCAGACACTGAGGCGGAAGATCGCAAGTCAGAGTGGCCGGCAGGCACAACTTCCTGGCACACCAGAGGCAGGTCTTCAATACCCACTGGTTTCCCCACCAGGCTGCATAAGCGAACCTGAGCCACAGGGAGTTGGTCAAATCCTCCTGACAGTGTGGAGAAACCAACAGGCAAAACGTGGGGGCAAAAGTGATGAGACCCCACACTTTTCACTAGGGGTCGCAATGAGCTATGAAGTAACAGCTTCTCAACCTGTGCTGTTTCCTGTTGGATGCACATAATCCATTTGCATTGCAGACAATTTTAGGATGTGCTTTACAGTAAGGTGGAAAGTACCTTATGGCAAAAAACACTCAGAAATTTATGTGTGGATTTCAAGTCATTCCAGTCCTAGAACGTTGTGCTTTTTAGAGACGCCATAGCTGTTTTTCCCTTTGTAATATCAGAGCAGTAATATCTTCTCTGGAGGCCTGTTGGGTGAATTTCATGGAATGAAGTTAAGTAGGTGCCAGAACCGTTGCCGTTTTCCCGCCATAGCCCTGCCACCCACTGAAAAATGTTTGATGAGATTACTTAATGATTTCCAATTAAGTCGTATTTCCAAATATCATGATTTCCATTTTAATGTAGTTGGTACGGAGCTTTGTGAGTGTGTGCTTCTTTTATTATGGATCACGTTCAGCTCCTTTTTATTTGCCTCCCAGTTATAATAGTAAAACTCTACTCCTCTACTCCGAGGAGTCCCTACCACCCATATCATCACTTTCCAGCCCAGCACTCTTCACGCTCATTCATTTAAAGCATTCAACATTGTGTAAATGAATCTTGGAAGGCAAAAGCTACTGAATTTAGCGAATTTGTGGAGGCATTCCCACAAATCAGCCAGGTGAAGTTTCACACACCCGAAGACTGCACAACTCCTCTAAGGCAGCACTATGCTGCAAACCCAGACGGCCACTCTTCTCACCCCTCGTCCGTTTGCTGTTCTGGGTAATGAGGTTCAAAAGTCACCTAGGCAACTGCAAAAATAGCTGAAATGGAGAAAGGGCTTCAGGCTGGTGACCAGCAGAGGTCCACCTGACCCCCGTAAGCTGCTGAACAAGAAGGGCTGCCAGAAATGTCCCCCTAGGGAATTTGGTGGAGACGAAGACCCGCTCACTGGACAAGGGTTCCTCCCAGGATACGCCCGAGCGGAAGAAGCGGGCTCTGAGCCACGCCCTTTCACCCACCGCTACCCCGCCCTGGGCTGGTGAAGGTGCGCGTAAGGATGTGGACTACTGAGCCCTGAAGAAATAAGTCCTTCCCCTTTGACCCCATGGAGGATTGCCTGTGAGGATCTTAAATGAGTCTACCCGTGTCTAGACACGGGAGTAGGTCTGTCCGGTACAGCACCTCCCTCAAGGAGGAGAAGAGTGAGGAGAAAGGAAACTCAAGTCTGACCATTCTGTCCTGGGAGAGAAGAGGAGGACCTCATCTCTCATCTGTCCCAGCAAGGCAAGGAGACTTTCTCTCATCTTTCCAAGCAAGGCAGGGTGACTTATGATAATTAGGAATCAAAAAGAGTCTAGAAGGAACGAAAGCAGCCCGTAAGGTGAATTCCTAAGGACTGCCCATTGAAACTGACAAAATTGCCCTTGTTTGATGAGAGGAATGAGCAGAGCACTGAGGTGGTGAACAAGGATCTGGTGAGACTTTCCCAGCATGTTTCTACCAAAGCTTTATCTAAGCTTCTCAGAACACTCTCCTAAAAAGCAGATGTTTGGCCCTTCAGAAAGTCAGCAAGCAAAATGCCTTGAGTGTCCCAAAACACTGATGCCATGATGTTGGCTCCTGACTGGCCTCCTTTTCCTTTGACTGGACCACTGCCACCTCTTGGTAGCCACCGCTTTGATGATGCCTTGCCCTCGAGATCATATTGGTAAAGCCATGTTCCAACTTCCGGTTATAATCTGTCAGAGGGATGCGTCAGGATCGTGATCCCTCCTGTTTAAAATTTCCACTGATAGCTCTCGTCGTAACTGCAGCTGATCTGGGCACAGTGGTTTTCACAGCCACTGCAGGATTCATCTTCCACCTCTTCTCACCTCTTCTTGAAACAAGCTATACATTCGTAGAGAGTTCATTTCTTTGGAGTAGTGTCCTTATCAGCTTTTCTGAAAACATCAATGATTTCTTCATTCTTCCACCCAAGCTTCACCAGAAATTTGATGTTTGCTCTTGCTGCAGTTTTCGTGGAATTCATGTTGCTCTGATAGGAGTCCTTTTCAGTGGATGTCTCATCCTTCTCAGTGCCTCAAACTAGATCTAGTTCAGAAAGGTGATAAGAAGTTAGGACAAGTTTATTTGAGTGCAAACCAGTGGAAATCCATGCATAGTTTCTTCAGCATGTGCATTTTCTATGAACCTTTGGAAGACCCCCTGTGTTGAACATTGCCCGAGTCCTGGGAGAGAAGTGGGTGCGGTCCACTTCCTGTCCTCAATTTGCCCACAGCGGAGGAGTGCACAGAGCAGGGAAAGGCAACCCCAGAGAGATCCTGCCCTCCAGCATGCAGCAGACTGCTGGATCAGTCCTGGCTCCATGGGGTGCTGTGTGGGCCCAAGCAAGTTGCCCAACCTCCCTGAACCTTCATTTAATCCTAGGTAGCCCAATTCCAGTAGCCATTATAGGACTGCCCTGCACGGACAGTTAATTAACTCAGGAAAAGCAACCTAGCTCCAAGGTTAGCAACCAGGAGTTCCAGTTGATTCCGCTAGCGCACCCCCTGGGGCATTCCCAAGCTGGAGTCTGGTGGAAGATGAGGCTCAGTGTGATTGGATTGAAGCAGCAACCTATCAAGGAGAAGTCCCACCCACTCTGCCCTGTGCGTCTATAAAGGCGACGCGTGGCGGCCGCGGCACTCATTGAAGCCGCCAGTTGGGAGAGGAGCAGAGCCAGGCCGGTGCTCCCGAAGGCAGCAAGATGTTGCGAGCCACAGCTCCCTGCTGGTTCCCACCTGGATACCCAGAAGCTAAGAAGGTGGCCGAGGAGGCGGCCCTGGAGGCAAGCCGCCAGCTGGGAGCGGAGCAGAGCCAGGCCGGTGCTCCCGAAGGCAGCAAGATGTTGCGAGCCACAGCTCCCTGCTGGTTCCCACCTGGGTACCCAGAAGCTAAGAAGGTGGCCGAGGAGGCGGCCCTGGAGGCAAGCCGCCAGCTGGGAGCGGAGCAGAGCCAGGCCGGTGCTCCCGAAGGCAGCAAGATGTTGCGAGCCACAGCTCCCTGCTGGTTCCCACCTGGGTACCCAGAAGCTGAGAAGGTGGCCGAGGAGGCGGCCCTGGAGGCTCCAGAATTCCCACTGCCCTCTCATCAGCCTGCCCAGAGCTTCGGGCTCCGGGTGCCCCAGATGCACAGCCAGGCCTCAGCATTTGTGGACATCCAGGCGGAGCCCCAGAACAGGGGTCCGGCGGTGCCCCCAGCGTGGCCCAAGATGGTGACGGAGGCGTGCTACTTCCCTGCGCAGAGGGGATCGGCCTGCTGCTTGCCAGGCGCCCCAAGGCTGTCAGAGAGGCCCTCGGGAGTCCGCATCGCAGCCCCCAGGAAGAGGAAGACGATCGCCCACTCTTCCAGCCCTTGCTTGGTCACAGGTTACACAGATGCCAAGAGAACCCGGGTGGCCAGCAGCAGCCAACGCTCCAGTGGCTCCAAGGTCGGCAGACAGCCAGGGAAGACGCGCAACAGGTCAGGGATGGCATGCAAGACCACCACCACCATCAGCTCTAAGCGAATCGTCCGTGGTCCATCCTTACCGAGTTTGAAGAAACCCATTATCCTCCGAAGGTCTGGGTGCCAAGTCCCCACCGTCATCCGCCGAGGCTATCTCCAACTGTTCACCGAAGAGTGTCTCAAGTTCTGCGCCTCCAAGCAGGAGGCCGAGGAGAAGGCGCTGAACGAGGAGAAGGTGGCCTACGACTGCAGCCCCAACAAGAACAGGTACCTGAACGTGGTCCTGAACACCCTCAAGAGACTCAAGGGCCTGACCCCCAGCTCCATGCCCGGCCTCAGCAGGGCCGCCCTGTACGGCCGCCTCCAGGAGTTCCTGCTCACCCAGGACCAGCTCAAGGAGAACGGCTACCCCTCCCCGCACCCCGAGCGGCCCGGAGGCGCCGTCCTCTTCACTGGCCAGGGGAAGGGGCCCGGCGACTCCTCCTGCAGGGTCTGCTGCCGTTGTGGCACCGAGTACCTGGTGTCCTCCTCGGGCCGCTGTGTACGCGACCAGTTGTGTTATTATCACTGGGGGCGGGTCCGCTCGAGCCAGGTGGCTGGAGGCCGGGTTAGCCAGTACACCTGCTGTGCAGCTGCTCCTGGCTCTGTGGGCTGCCAGGTGGCAAAGCAGCACGTGCGGGACGGCCGCAAGGAGAGCCTCGATGGCTTCGTGGAGACCTTCAAGAAAGAGTTGTCCAGAGACGCTTATCCAGGAATCTACGCCTTGGACTGTGAGATGTGCTACACCACGCATGGCCTAGAGCTGACCCGCGTCACCGTGGTGGACGCCGACATGCGAGTGGTGTACGACACCTTCGTCAAGCCCGACAACGAGATCGTGGACTACAACACCAGGTTTTCCGGAGTCACCGAGGCCGACGTCGCCAAGACGAGCATCACCTTGCCCCAAGTCCAAGCCATCCTGCTGAGCTTTTTCAGCGCCCAAACCATCCTCATCGGGCACAGCCTGGAGAGCGATCTGCTGGCCCTGAAGCTCATCCACAGCACCGTGGTGGACACGGCCGTGCTCTTCCCGCACTACCTGGGTTTCCCCTACAAGCGCTCCCTCAGGAATCTCGCGGCCGACTACCTGGGACAGATCATCCAGGACAGCCAGGACGGCCACAACTCCAGCGAGGACGCAAACGCCTGCCTGCAGCTGGTGATGTGGAAGGTCCGACAGCGCGCCCAGATCCAGCCACGCCAGCGGTCCGCCTCTCCCTCCGCCCTGGCCTGTCCTTAGCCCCAGGCCTCTTCCAAAACCGCCATCAGTCCCGAGAGCTCACCCTGTCCACCGCGCCGCAAAGCGAAAGAAACTGGAGCAGCCGGCGGCAGGAGAGGGCAAAAAGCCAAGAGTAACCCCAACCCCCCACTCCCAGTCCCCCGGAATCCCCGCCGCTGCCCCTCGGGCCTGTCCCCATCAATAATAATGGATTCTATACGTGGGATGGTTTTAAAGTACGTGGAAAAATTCTTTGATGGATTTTCCTTGGAAAAGTGAAACCTAAATCCACTCCGTTTGGAGGTGGGACTATTTACAGTTGGTGCTTACTAAACATAAACTACGTTTAGGCTGATATTTCAGACAATGAAACCTTTGAGTGCCCGTAGGGGGAAGATCTCGGTTGCTGAGTGCAGGGAAGGAGGATGTAATTCCATCATATATACTCTCTGTGCCTACCGCATTTTGAAAAATGCCAGTGATACCTATTTATAAAATAAAATCAACCAAGGAAAAGTACGAACTTAGCAACACTATATTTAGTTAATACAACGGTATCTTGTATTTCTTACGTCCAGGTATACTTATAAATGCCTAGAGGGATTTCACCACCTCAGGATGGAGAGACTGAATGCTTCTGAGGGAATTAGGATGGTGGAATATTGGTGGTACCAGGGAAGGGGGAGAGATGTTTGAAAATACTATGTTTGCTCGTTCTTGGGTCCCAATAAAGAAGGAACAGGGCACAGGAGTCGGAAGGACTAGTGGCAATAGTGATGAAGGGACCTTCTTATCATGCTGGCAGTGTTAATTACCCAGGTGTAGGATGCCATACACTGAGGCGGAAGATCGCAAGTCAGAGTGGCCGGCAGGCACAACTTCCTGGCACACCAGAGGCAGGTCTTCAATACCCACTGGTTTCCCCACCAGGCTGCATAAGCGAACCTGAGCCACAGGGAGTTGGTCAAATCCTCCTGACAGTGTGGAGAAACCAACAGGCAAAACGAGTTGGCAAAAGTGATGAGACCCCACACTTTTCACTAGGGGTCGCAATGAGCTATGAAGTAACAGCTTCTCAACCTGTGCTGTTTCCTGTTGGATGCACATAATCCATTTGCATTGCAGACAATTTTAGGATGTGCTTTACAGTAAGGTGGAAAGTACCTTATGGCAAAAAACACTCAGAAATTTATGTGTGGATTTCAAGTCATTCCAGTCCTAGAACGTTGTGCTTTTTAGAGACGCCATAGCTGTTTTTCCCTTTGTAATATCAGAGCAGTAATATCTTCTCTGGAGGCCTGTTGGGTGAATTTCATGGAATGAAGTTAAGTAGGTGCCAGAACCGTTGCCGTTTTCCCGCCATAGCCCTGCCACCCACTGAAAAATGTTTGATGAGATTACTTAATGATTTCCAATTAAGTCGTATTTCCAAATATCATGATTTCCATTTTAATGTAGTTGGTACGGAGCTTTGTGAGTGTGTGCTTCTTTTATTATGGATCACGTTCAGCTCCTTTTTATTTGCCTCCCAGTTATAATAGTAAAACTCTACTCCTCTACTCCGAGGAGTCCCTACCACCCATATCATCACTTTCCAGCCCAGCACTCTTCACGCTCATTCATTTAAAGCATTCAACATTGTGTAAATGAATCTTGGAAGGCAAAAGCTACTGAATTTAGCGAATTTGTGGAGGCATTCCCACAAATCAGCCAGGTGAAGTCTCACACACCCGAAGACTGCACAACTCCTCTAAGGCAGCACTATGCTGCAAACCCAGACGGCCACTCTTCTCACCCCTCGTCCGTTTGCTGTTCTGGGTAATGAGGTTCAAAAGTCACCTAGGCAACTGCAAAAATAGCTGAAATGGAGAAAGGGCTTCAGGCTGGTGACCAGCAGAGGTCCACCTGACCCCCGTAAGCTGCTGAACAAGAAGGGCTGCCAGAAATGTCCCCCTAGGGAATTTGGTGGAGACGAAGACCCGCTCACTGGACAAGGGTTCCTCCCAGGATACGCCCGAGCGGAAGAAGCGGGCTCTGAGCCACGCCCTTTCACCCACCGCTACCCCGCCCTGGGCTGGTGAAGGTGCGCGTAAGGATGTGGACTACTGAGCCCTGAAGAAATAAGTCCTTCCCCTTTGACCCCATGGAGGATTGCCTGTGAGGATCTTAAATGAGTCTACCCGTGTCTAGACACGGGAGTAGGTCTGTCCGGTACAGCACCTCCCTCAAGGAGGAGAAGAGTGAGGAGAACGGAAACTCAAGTCTGACCATTCTGTCCTGGGAGAGAAGAGGAGGACCTCATCTCTCATCTGTCCCAGCAAGGCAAGGAGACTTTCTCTCATCTTTCCAAGCAAGGCAGGGTGACTTATGATAATTAGGAATCAAAAAGAGTCTAGAAGGAACGAAAGCAGCCCGTAAGGTGAATTCCTAAGGACTGCCCATTGAAACTGACAAAATTGCCCTTGTTTGATGAGAGGAATGAGCAGAGCACTGAGGTGGTGAACAAGGATCTGGTGAGACTTTCCCAGCATGTTTCTACCAAAGCTTTATCTAAGCTTCTCAGAACACTCTCCTAAAAAGCAGATGTTTGGCCCTTCAGAAAGTCAGCAAGCAAAATGCCTTGAGTGTCCCAAAACACTGATGCCATGATGTTGGCTCCTGACTGGCCTCCTTTTCCTTTGACTGGACCACTGCCACCTCTTGGTAGCCACCGCTTTGATGATGCCTTGCCCTCGAGATCATATTGGTAAAGCCATGTTCCAACTTCCGGTTATAATCTGTCAGAGGGATGCGTCAGGATCGTGATCCCTCCTGTTTAAAATTTCCACTGATAGCTCTCGTCGTAACTGCAGCTGATCTGGGCACAGTGGTTTTCACAGCCACTGCAGGATTCATCTTCCACCTCTTCTCACCTCTTCTTGAAACAAGCTATACATTCGTAGAGAGTTCATTTCTTTGGAGTAGTGTCCTTATCAGCTTTTCTGAAAACATCAATGATTTCTTCATTCTTCCACCCAAGCTTCACCAGAAATTTGATGTTTGCTCTTGCTGCAGTTTTCGTGGAATTCATGTTGCTCTGATAGGAGTCCTTTTCAGTGGATGTCTCATCCTTCTCAGTGCCTCAAACTAGATCTAGTTCAGAAAGGTGATAAGAAGTTAGGACAAGTTTATTTGAGTGCAAACCAGTGGAAATCCATGCATAGTTTCTTCAGCATGTGCATTTTCTATGAACCTTTGGAAGACCCCCTGTGTTGAACATTGCCCGAGTCCTGGGAGAGAAGTGGGTGCGGTCCACTTCCTGTCCTCAATTTGCCCACAGCGGAGGAGTGCACAGAGCAGGGAAAGGCAACCCCAGAGAGATCCTGCCCTCCAGCATGCAGCAGACTGCTGGATCAGTCCTGGCTCCATGGGGTGCTGTGTGGGCCCAAGCAAGTTGCCCAACCTCCCTGAACCTTCATTTAATCCTAGGTAGCCCAATTCCAGTAGCCATTATAGGACTGCCCTGCACGGACAGTTAATTAACTCAGGAAAAGCAACCTAGCTCCAAGGTTAGCAACCAGGAGTTCCAGTTGATTCCGCTAGCGCACCCCCTGGGGCATTCCCAAGCTGGAGTCTGGTGGAAGATGAGGCTCAGTGTGATTGGATTGAAGCAGCAACCTATCAAGGAGAAGTCCCACCCACTCTGCCCTGTGCGTCTATAAAGGCGACGCGTGGCGGCCGCGGCACTCATTGAAGCCGCCAGTTGGGAGAGGAGCAGAGCCAGGCCGGTGCTCCCGAAGGCAGCAAGATGTTGCGAGCCACAGCTCCCTGCTGGTTCCCACCTGGATACCCAGAAGCTAAGAAGGTGGCCGAGGAGGCGGCCCTGGAGGCAAGCCGCCAGCTGGGAGCGGAGCAGAGCCAGGCCGGTGCTCCCGAAGGCAGCAAGATGTTGCGAGCCACAGCTCCCTGCTGGTTCCCACCTGGGTACCCAGAAGCTAAGAAGGTGGCCGAGGAGGCGGCCCTGGAGGCAAGCCGCCAGCTGGGAGCGGAGCAGAGCCAGGCCGGTGCTCCCGAAGGCAGCAAGATGTTGCGAGCCACAGCTCCCTGCTGGTTCCCACCTGGGTACCCAGAAGCTGAGAAGGTGGCCGAGGAGGCGGCCCTGGAGGCTCCAGAATTCCCACTGCCCTCTCATCAGCCTGCCCAGAGCTTCGGGCTCCGGGTGCCCCAGATGCACAGCCAGGCCTCAGCATTTGTGGACATCCAGGCGGAGCCCCAGAACAGGGGTCCGGCGGTGCCCCCAGCGTGGCCCAAGATGGTGACGGAGGCGTGCTACTTCCCTGCGCAGAGGGGATCGGCCTGCTGCTTGCCAGGCGCCCCAAGGCTGTCAGAGAGGCCCTCGGGAGTCCGCATCGCAGCCCCCAGGAAGAGGAAGACGATCGCCCACTCTTCCAGCCCTTGCTTGGTCACAGGTTACACAGATGCCAAGAGAACCCGGGTGGCCAGCAGCAGCCAACGCTCCAGTGGCTCCAAGGTCGGCAGACAGCCAGGGAAGACGCGCAACAGGTCAGGGATGGCATGCAAGACCACCACCACCATCAGCTCTAAGCGAATCGTCCGTGGTCCATCCTTACCGAGTTTGAAGAAACCCATTATCCTCCGAAGGTCTGGGTGCCAAGTCCCCACCGTCATCCGCCGAGGCTATCTCCAACTGTTCACCGAAGAGTGTCTCAAGTTCTGCGCCTCCAAGCAGGAGGCCGAGGAGAAGGCGCTGAACGAGGAGAAGGTGGCCTACGACTGCAGCCCCAACAAGAACAGGTACCTGAACGTGGTCCTGAACACCCTCAAGAGACTCAAGGGCCTGACCCCCAGCTCCATGCCCGGCCTCAGCAGGGCCGCCCTGTACGGCCGCCTCCAGGAGTTCCTGCTCACCCAGGACCAGCTCAAGGAGAACGGCTACCCCTCCCCGCACCCCGAGCGGCCCGGAGGCGCCGTCCTCTTCACTGGCCAGGGGAAGGGGCCCGGCGACTCCTCCTGCAGGGTCTGCTGCCGTTGTGGCACCGAGTACCTGGTGTCCTCCTCGGGCCGCTGTGTACGCGACCAGTTGTGTTATTATCACTGGGGGCGGGTCCGCTCGAGCCAGGTGGCTGGAGGCCGGGTTAGCCAGTACACCTGCTGTGCAGCTGCTCCTGGCTCTGTGGGCTGCCAGGTGGCAAAGCAGCACGTGCGGGACGGCCGCAAGGAGAGCCTCGATGGCTTCGTGGAGACCTTCAAGAAAGAGTTGTCCAGAGACGCTTATCCAGGAATCTACGCCTTGGACTGTGAGATGTGCTACACCACGCATGGCCTAGAGCTGACCCGCGTCACCGTGGTGGACGCCGACATGCGAGTGGTGTACGACACCTTCGTCAAGCCCGACAACGAGATCGTGGACTACAACACCAGGTTTTCCGGAGTCACCGAGGCCGACGTCGCCAAGACGAGCATCACCTTGCCCCAAGTCCAAGCCATCCTGCTGAGCTTTTTCAGCGCCCAAACCATCCTCATCGGGCACAGCCTGGAGAGCGATCTGCTGGCCCTGAAGCTCATCCACAGCACCGTGGTGGACACGGCCGTGCTCTTCCCGCACTACCTGGGTTTCCCCTACAAGCGCTCCCTCAGGAATCTCGCGGCCGACTACCTGGGACAGATCATCCAGGACAGCCAGGACGGCCACAACTCCAGCGAGGACGCAAACGCCTGCCTGCAGCTGGTGATGTGGAAGGTCCGACAGCGCGCCCAGATCCAGCCACGCCAGCGGTCCGCCTCTCCCTCCGCCCTGGCCTGTCCTTAGCCCCAGGCCTCTTCCAAAACCGCCATCAGTCCCGAGAGCTCACCCTGTCCACCGCGCCGCAAAGCGAAAGAAACTGGAGCAGCCGGCGGCAGGAGAGGGCAAAAAGCCAAGAGTAACCCCAACCCCCCACTCCCAGTCCCCCGGAATCCCCGCCGCTGCCCCTCGGGCCTGTCCCCATCAATAATAATGGATTCTATACGTGGGATGGTTTTAAAGTACGTGGAAAAATTCTTTGATGGATTTTCCTTGGAAAAGTGAAACCTAAATCCACTCCGTTTGGAGGTGGGACTATTTACAGTTGGTGCTTACTAAACATAAACTACGTTTAGGCTGATATTTCAGACAATGAAACCTTTGAGTGCCCGTAGGGGGAAGATCTCGGTTGCTGAGTGCAGGGAAGGAGGATGTAATTCCATCATATATACTCTCTGTGCCTACCGCATTTTGAAAAATGCCAGTGATACCTATTTATAAAATAAAATCAACCAAGGAAAAGTACGAACTTAGCAACACTATATTTAGTTAATACAACGGTATCTTGTATTTCTTACGTCCAGGTATACTTATAAATGCCTAGAGGGATTTCACCACCTCAGGATGGAGAGACTGAATGCTTCTGAGGGAATTAGGATGGTGGAATATTGGTGGTACCAGGGAAGGGGGAGAGATGTTTGAAAATACTATGTTTGCTCGTTCTTGGGTCCCAATAAAGAAGGAACAGGGCACAGGAGTCGGAAGGACTAGTGGCAATAGTGATGAAGGGACCTTCTTATCATGCTGGCAGTGTTAATTACCCAGGTGTAGGATGCCATACACTGAGGCGGAAGATCGCAAGTCAGAGTGGCCGGCAGGCACAACTTCCTGGCACACCAGAGGCAGGTCTTCAATACCCACTGGTTTCCCCACCAGGCTGCATAAGCGAACCTGAGCCACAGGGAGTTGGTCAAATCCTCCTGACAGTGTGGAGAAACCAACAGGCAAAACGTGGTGGCAAAAGTGATGAGACCCCACACTTTTCACTAGGGGTCGCAATGAGCTATGAAGTAACAGCTTCTCAACCTGTGCTGTTTCCTGTTGGATGCACATAATCCATTTGCATTGCAGACAATTTTAGGATGTGCTTTACAGTAAGGTGGAAAGTACCTTATGGCAAAAAACACTCAGAAATTTATGTGTGGATTTCAAGTCATTCCAGTCCTAGAACGTTGTGCTTTTTAGAGACGCCATAGCTGTTTTTCCCTTTGTAATATCAGAGCAGTAATATCTTCTCTGGAGGCCTGTTGGGTGAATTTCATGGAATGAAGTTAAGTAGGTGCCAGAACCGTTGCCGTTTTCCCGCCATAGCCCTGCCACCCACTGAAAAATGTTTGATGAGATTACTTAATGATTTCCAATTAAGTCGTATTTCCAAATATCATGATTTCCATTTTAATGTAGTTGGTACGGAGCTTTGTGAGTGTGTGCTTCTTTTATTATGGATCACGTTCAGCTCCTTTTTATTTGCCTCCCAGTTATAATAGTAAAACTCTACTCCTCTACTCCGAGGAGTCCCTACCACCCATATCATCACTTTCCAGCCCAGCACTCTTCACGCTCATTCATTTAAAGCATTCAACATTGTGTAAATGAATCTTGGAAGGCAAAAGCTACTGAATTTAGCGAATTTGTGGAGGCATTCCCACAAATCAGCCAGGTGAAGTTTCACACACCCGAAGACTGCACAACTCCTCTAAGGCAGCACTATGCTGCAAACCCAGACGGCCACTCTTCTCACCCCTCGTCCGTTTGCTGTTCTGGGTAATGAGGTTCAAAAGTCACCTAGGCAACTGCAAAAATAGCTGAAATGGAGAAAGGGCTTCAGGCTGGTGACCAGCAGAGGTCCACCTGACCCCCGTAAGCTGCTGAACAAGAAGGGCTGCCAGAAATGTCCCCCTAGGGAATTTGGTGGAGACGAAGACCCGCTCACTGGACAAGGGTTCCTCCCAGGATACGCCCGAGCGGAAGAAGCGGGCTCTGAGCCACGCCCTTTCACCCACCGCTACCCCGCCCTGGGCTGGTGAAGGTGCGCGTAAGGATGTGGACTACTGAGCCCTGAAGAAATAAGTCCTTCCCCTTTGACCCCATGGAGGATTGCCTGTGAGGATCTTAAATGAGTCTACCCGTGTCTAGACACGGGAGTAGGTCTGTCCGGTACAGCACCTCCCTCAAGGAGGAGAAGAGTGAGGAGAAAGGAAACTCAAGTCTGACCATTCTGTCCTGGGAGAGAAGAGGAGGATCTCATCTCTCATCTGTCCCAGCAAGGCAAGGAGACTTTCTCTCATCTTTCCAAGCAAGGCAGGGTGACTTATGATAATTAGGAATCAAAAAGAGTCTAGAAGGAACGAAAGCAGCCCGTAAGGTGAATTCCTAAGGACTGCCCATTGAAACTGACAAAATTGCCCTTGTTTGATGAGAGGAATGAGCAGAGCACTGAGGTGGTGAACAAGGATCTGGTGAGACTTTCCCAGCATGTTTCTACCAAAGCTTTATCTAAGCTTCTCAGAACACTCTCCTAAAAAGCAGATGTTTGGCCCTTCAGAAAGTCAGCAAGCAAAATGCCTTGAGTGTCCCAAAACACTGATGCCATGATGTTGGCTCCTGACTGGCCTCCTTTTCCTTTGACTGGACCACTGCCACCTCTTGGTAGCCACCGCTTTGATGATGCCTTGCCCTCGAGATCATATTGGTAAAGCCATGTTCCAACTTCCGGTTATAATCTGTCAGAGGGATGCGTCAGGATCGTGATCCCTCCTGTTTAAAATTTCCACTGATAGCTCTTGTCGTAACTGCAGCTGATCTGGGCACAGTGGTTTTCACAGCCACTGCAGGATTCATCTTCCACCTCTTCTCACCTCTTCTTGAAACAAGCTATACATTCGTAGAGAGTTCATTTCTTTGGAGTAGTGTCCTTATCAGCTTTTCTGAAAACATCAATGATTTCTTCATTCTTCCACCCAAGCTTCACCAGAAATTTGATGTTTGCTCTTGCTGCAGTTTTCGTGGAATTCATGTTGCTCTGATAGGAGTCCTTTTCAGTGGATGTCTCATCCTTCTCAGTGCCTCAAACTAGATCTAGTTCAGAAAGGTGATAAGAAGTTAGGACAAGTTTATTTGAGTGCAAACCAGTGGAAATCCATGCATAGTTTCTTCAGCATGTGCATTTTCTATGAACCTTTGGAAGACCCCCTGTGTTGAACATTGCCCGAGTCCTGGGAGAGAAGTGGGTGCGGTCCACTTCCTGTCCTCAATTTGCCCACAGCGGAGGAGTGCACAGAGCAGGGAAAGGCAACCCCAGAGAGATCCTGCCCTCCAGCATGCAGCAGACTGCTGGATCAGTCCTGGCTCCATGGGGTGCTGTGTGGGCCCAAGCAAGTTGCCCAACCTCCCTGAACCTTCATTTAATCCTAGGTAGCCCAATTCCAGTAGCCATTATAGGACTGCCCTGCACGGACAGTTAATTAACTCAGGAAAAGCAACCTAGCTCCAAGGTTAGCAACCAGGAGTTCCAGTTGATTCCGCTAGCGCACCCCCTGGGGCATTCCCAAGCTGGAGTCTGGTGGAAGATGAGGCTCAGTGTGATTGGATTGAAGCAGCAACCTATCAAGGAGAAGTCCCACCCACTCTGCCCTGTGCGTCTATAAAGGCGACGCGTGGCGGCCGCGGCACTCATTGAAGCCGCCAGTTGGGAGAGGAGCAGAGCCAGGCCGGTGCTCCCGAAGGCAGCAAGATGTTGCGAGCCACAGCTCCCTGCTGGTTCCCACCTGGATACCCAGAAGCTAAGAAGGTGGCCGAGGAGGCGGCCCTGGAGGCAAGCCGCCAGCTGGGAGCGGAGCAGAGCCAGGCCGGTGCTCCCGAAGGCAGCAAGATGTTGCGAGCCACAGCTCCCTGCTGGTTCCCACCTGGGTACCCAGAAGCTAAGAAGGTGGCCGAGGAGGCGGCCCTGGAGGCAAGCCGCCAGCTGGGAGCGGAGCAGAGCCAGGCCGGTGCTCCCGAAGGCAGCAAGATGTTGCGAGCCACAGCTCCCTGCTGGTTCCCACCTGGGTACCCAGAAGCTGAGAAGGTGGCCGAGGAGGCGGCCCTGGAGGCTCCAGAATTCCCACTGCCCTCTCATCAGCCTGCCCAGAGCTTCGGGCTCCGGGTGCCCCAGATGCACAGCCAGGCCTCAGCATTTGTGGACATCCAGGCGGAGCCCCAGAACAGGGGTCCGGCGGTGCCCCCAGCGTGGCCCAAGATGGTGACGGAGGCGTGCTACTTCCCTGCGCAGAGGGGATCGGCCTGCTGCTTGCCAGGCGCCCCAAGGCTGTCAGAGAGGCCCTCGGGAGTCCGCATCGCAGCCCCCAGGAAGAGGAAGACGATCGCCCACTCTTCCAGCCCTTGCTTGGTCACAGGTTACACAGATGCCAAGAGAACCCGGGTGGCCAGCAGCAGCCAACGCTCCAGTGGCTCCAAGGTCGGCAGACAGCCAGGGAAGACGCGCAACAGGTCAGGGATGGCATGCAAGACCACCACCACCATCAGCTCTAAGCGAATCGTCCGTCGTCCATCCTTACCGAGTTTGAAGAAACCCATTATCCTCCGAAGGTCTGGGTGCCAAGTCCCCACCGTCATCCGCCGAGGCTATCTCCAACTGTTCACCGAAGAGTGTCTCAAGTTCTGCGCCTCCAAGCAGCAGGCCGAGGAGAAGGCGCTGAACGAGGAGAAGGTGGCCTACGACTGCAGCCCCAACAAGAACAGGTACCTGAACGTGGTCCTGAACACCCTCAAGAGACTCAAGGGCCTGACCCCCAGCTCCATGCCCGGCCTCAGCAGGGCCGCCCTGTACGGCCGCCTCCAGGAGTTCCTGCTCACCCAGGACCAGCTCAAGGAGAACGGCTACCCCTCCCCGCACCCCGAGCGGCCCGGAGGCGCCGTCCTCTTCACTGGCCAGGGGAAGGGGCCCGGCGACTCCTCCTGCAGGGTCTGCTGCCGTTGTGGCACCGAGTACCTGGTGTCCTCCTCGGGCCGCTGTGTACGCGACCAGTTGTGTTATTATCACTGGGGGCGGGTCCGCTCGAGCCAGGTGGCTGGAGGCCGGGTTAGCCAGTACACCTGCTGTGCAGCTGCTCCTGGCTCTGTGGGCTGCCAGGTGGCAAAGCAGCACGTGCGGGACGGCCGCAAGGAGAGCCTCGATGGCTTCGTGGAGACCTTCAAGAAAGAGTTGTCCAGAGACGCTTATCCAGGAATCTACGCCTTGGACTGTGAGATGTGCTACACCACGCATGGCCTAGAGCTGACCCGCGTCACCGTGGTGGACGCCGACATGCGAGTGGTGTACGACACCTTCGTCAAGCCCGACAACGAGATCGTGGACTACAACACCAGGTTTTCCGGAGTCACCGAGGCCGACGTCGCCAAGACGAGCATCACCTTGCCCCAAGTCCAAGCCATCCTGCTGAGCTTTTTCAGCGCCCAAACCATCCTCATCGGGCACAGCCTGGAGAGCGATCTGCTGGCCCTGAAGCTCATCCACAGCACCGTGGTGGACACGGCCGTGCTCTTCCCACACTACCTGGGTTTCCCCTACAAGCGCTCCCTCAGGAATCTCGCGGCCGACTACCTGGGACAGATCATCCAGGACAGCCAGGACGGCCACAACTCCAGCGAGGACGCAAACGCCTGCCTGCAGCTGGTGATGTGGAAGGTCCGACAGCGCGCCCAGATCCAGCCACGCCAGCGGTCCGCCTCTCCCTCCGCCCTGGCCTGTCCTTAGCCCCAGGCCTCTTCCAAAACCGCCATCAGTCCCGAGAGCTCACCCTGTCCACCGCGCCGCAAAGCGAAAGAAACTGGAGCAGCCGGCGGCAGGAGAGGGCAAAAAGCCAAGAGTAACCCCAACCCCCCACTCCCAGTCCCCCGGAATCCCCGCCGCTGCCCCTCGGGCCTGTCCCCATCAATAATAATGGATTCTATACGTGGGATGGTTTTAAAGTACGTGGAAAAATTCTTTGATGGATTTTCCTTGGAAAAGTGAAACCTAAATCCACTCCGTTTGGAGGTGGGACTATTTACAGTTGGTGCTTACTAAACATAAACTACGTTTAGGCTGATATTTCAGACAATGAAACCTTTGAGTGCCCGTAGGGGGAAGATCTCGGTTGCTGAGTGCAGGGAAGGAGGATGTAATTCCATCATATATACTCTCTGTGCCTACCGCATTTTGAAAAATGCCAGTGATACCTATTTATAAAATAAAATCAACCAAGGAAAAGTACGAACTTAGCAACACTATATGTAGTTAATACAACGGTATCTTGTATTTCTTACGTCCAGGTATACTTATAAATGCCTAGAGGGATTTCACCACCTCAGGATGGAGAGACTGAATGCTTCTGAGGGAATTAGGATGGTGGAATATTGGTGGTACCAGGGAAGGGGGAGAGATGTTTGAAAATACTATGTTTGCTCGTTCTTGGGTCCCAATAAAGAAGGAACAGGGCACAGGAGTCGGAAGGACTAGTGGCAATAGTGATGAAGGGACCTTCTTATCATGCTGGCAGTGTTAATTACCCAGGTGTAGGATGCCAGACACTGAGGCGGAAGATCGCAAGTCAGAGTGGCCGGCAGGCACAACTTCCTGGCACACCAGAGGCAGGTCTTCAATACCCACTGGTTTCCCCACCAGGCTGCATAAGCGAACCTGAGCCACAGGGAGTTGGTCAAATCCTCCTGACAGTGTGGAGAAACCAACAGGCAAAACGTGGGGGCAAAAGTGATGAGACCCCACACTTTTCACTAGTGGTCGCAATGAGCTATGAAGTAACAGCTTCTCAACCTGTGCTGTTTCCTGTTGGATGCACATAATCCATTTGCATTGCAGACAATTTTAGGATGTGCTTTACAGTAAGGTGGAAAGTACCTTATGGCAAAAAACACTCAGAAATTTATGTGTGGATTTCAAGTCATTCCAGTCCTAGAACGTTGTGCTTTTTAGAGACGCCATAGCTGTTTTTCCCTTTGTAATATCAGAGCAGTAATATCTTCTCTGGAGGCCTGTTGGGTGAATTTCATGGAATGAAGTTAAGTAGGTGCCAGAACCGTTGCCGTTTTCCCGCCATAGCCCTGCCACCCACTGAAAAATGTTTGATGAGATTACTTAATGATTTCCAATTAAGTCGTATTTCCAAATATCATGATTTCCATTTTAATGTAGTTGGTACGGAGCTTTGTGAGTGTGTGCTTCTTTTATTATGGATCACGTTCAGCTCCTTTTTATTTGCCTCCCAGTTATAATAGTAAAACTCTACTCCTCTACTCCGAGGAGTCCCTACCACCCATATCATCACTTTCCAGCCCAGCACTCTTCACGCTCATTCATTTAAAGCATTCAACATTGTGTAAATGAATCTTGGAAGGCAAAAGCTACTGAATTTAGCGAATTTGTGGAGGCATTCCCACAAATCAGCCAGGTGAAGTTTCACACACCCGAAGACTGCACAACTCCTCTAAGGCAGCACTATGCTGCAAACCCAGACGGCCACTCTTCTCACCCCTCGTCCGTTTGCTGTTCTGGGTAATGAGGTTCAAAAGTCACCTAGGCAACTGCAAAAATAGCTGAAATGGAGAAAGGGCTTCAGGCTGGTGACCAGCAGAGGTCCACCTGACCCCCGTAAGCTGCTGAACAAGAAGGGCTGCCAGAAATGTCCCCCTAGGGAATTTGGTGGAGACGAAGACCCGCTCACTGGACAAGGGTTCCTCCCAGGATACGCCCGAGCGGAAGAAGCGGGCTCTGAGCCACGCCCTTTCACCCACCGCTACCCCGCCCTGGGCTGGTGAAGGTGCGCGTAAGGATGTGGACTACTGAGCCCTGAAGAAATAAGTCCTTCCCCTTTGACCCCATGGAGGATTGCCTGTGAGGATCTTAAATGAGTCTACCCGTGTCTAGACACGGGAGTAGGTCTGTCCGGTACAGCACCTCCCTCAAGGAGGAGAAGAGTGAGGAGAACGGAAACTCAAGTCTGACCATTCTGTCCTGGGAGAGAAGAGGAGGATCTCATCTCTCATCTGTCCCAGCAAGGCAAGGAGACTTTCTCTCATCTTTCCAAGCAAGGCAGGGTGACTTATTATAATTAGGAATCAAAAAGAGTCTAGAAGGAACGAAAGCAGCCCGTAAGGTGAATTCCTAAGGACTGCCCACTGAAACTGACAAAATTGCCCTTGTTTGATGAGAGGAATGAGCAGAGCACTGAGGTGGTGAACAAGGATCTGGTGAGACTTTCCCAGCATGTTTCTACCAAAGCTTTATCTAAGCTTCTCAGAACACTCTCCTAAAAAGCAGATGTTTGGCCCTTCAGAAAGTCAGCAAGCAAAATGCCTTGAGTGTCCCAAAACACTGATGCCATGATGTTGGCTCCTGACTGGCCTCCTTTTCCTTTGACTGGACCACTGCCACCTCTTGGTAGCCACCGCTTTGATGATGCCTTGCCCTCGAGATCATATTGGTAAAGCCATGTTCCAACTTCCGGTTATAATCTGTCAGAGGGATGCGTCAGGATCGTGATCCCTCCTGTTTAAAATTTCCACTGATAGCTCTCGTCGTAACTGCAGCTGATCTGGGCACAGTGGTTTTCACAGCCACTGCAGGATTCATCTTCCACCTCTTCTCACCTCTTCTTGAAACAAGCTATACATTCGTAGAGAGTTCATTTCTTTGGAGTAGTGTCCTTATCAGCTTTTCTGAAAACATCAATGATTTCTTCATTCTTCCACCCAAGCTTCACCAGAAATTTGATGTTTGCTCTTGCTGCAGTTTTCGTGGAATTCATGTTGCTCTGATAGGAGTCCTTTTCAGTGGATGTCTCATCCTTCTCAGTGCCTCAAACTAGATCTAGTTCAGAAAGGTGATAAGAAGTTAGGACAAGTTTATTTGAGTGCAAACCAGTGGAAATCCATGCATAGTTTCTTCAGCATGTGCATTTTCTATGAACCTTTGGAAGACCCCCTGTGTTGAACATTGCCCGAGTCCTGGGAGAGAAGTGGGTGCGGTCCACTTCCTGTCCTCAATTTGCCCACAGCGGAGGAGTGCACAGAGCAGGGAAAGGCAACCCCAGAGAGATCCTGCCCTCCAGCATGCAGCAGACTGCTGGATCAGTCCTGGCTCCATGGGGTGCTGTGTGGGCCCAAGCAAGTTGCCCAACCTCCCTGAACCTTCATTTAATCCTAGGTAGCCCAATTCCAGTAGCCATTATAGGACTGCCCTGCACGGACAGTTAATTAACTCAGGAAAAGCAACCTAGCTCCAAGGTTAGCAACCAGGAGTTCCAGTTGATTCCGCTAGCGCACCCCCTGGGGCATTCCCAAGCTGGAGTCTGGTGGAAGATGAGGCTCAGTGTGATTGGATTGAAGCAGCAACCTATCAAGGAGAAGTCCCACCCACTCTGCCCTGTGCGTCTATAAAGGCGACGCGTGGCGGCCGCGGCACTCATTGAAGCCGCCAGTTGGGAGAGGAGCAGAGCCAGGCCGGTGCTCCCGAAGGCAGCAAGATGTTGCGAGCCACAGCTCCCTGCTGGTTCCCACCTGGATACCCAGAAGCTAAGAAGGTGGCCGAGGAGGCGGCCCTGGAGGCAAGCCGCCAGCTGGGAGCGGAGCAGAGCCAGGCCGGTGCTCCCGAAGGCAGCAAGATGTTGCGAGCCACAGCTCCCTGCTGGTTCCCACCTGGGTACCCAGAAGCTAAGAAGGTGGCCGAGGAGGCGGCCCTGGAGGCTCCAGAATTCCCACTGCCCTCTCATCAGCCTGCCCAGAGCTTCGGGCTCCGGGTGCCCCAGATGCACAGCCAGGCCTCAGCATTTGTGGACATCCAGGCGGAGCCCCAGAACAGGGGTCCGGCGGTGCCCCCAGCGTGGCCCAAGATGGTGACGGAGGCGTGCTACTTCCCTGCGCAGAGGGGATCGGCCTGCTGCTTGCCAGGCGCCCCAAGGCTGTCAGAGAGGCCCTCGGGAGTCCGCATCGCAGCCCCCAGGAAGAGGAAGACGATCGCCCACTCTTCCAGCCCTTGCTTGGTCACAGGTTACACAGATGCCAAGAGAACCCGGGTGGCCAGCAGCAGCCAACGCTCCAGTGGCTCCAAGGTCGGCAGACAGCCAGGGAAGACGCGCAACAGGTCAGGGATGGCATGCAAGACCACCACCACCATCAGCTCTAAGCGAATCGTCCGTCGTCCATCCTTACCGAGTTTGAAGAAACCCATTATCCTCCGAAGGTCTGGGTGCCAAGTCCCCACCGTCATCCGCCGAGGCTATCTCCAACTGTTCACCGAAGAGTGTCTCAAGTTCTGCGCCTCCAAGCAGGAGGCCGAGGAGAAGGCGCTGAACGAGGAGAAGGTGGCCTACGACTGCAGCCCCAACAAGAACAGGTACCTGAACGTGGTCCTGAACACCCTCAAGAGACTCAAGGGCCTGACCCCCAGCTCCATGCCCGGCCTCAGCAGGGCCGCCCTGTACGGCCGCCTCCAGGAGTTCCTGCTCACCCAGGACCAGCTCAAGGAGAACGGCTACCCCTCCCCGCACCCCGAGCGGCCCGGAGGCGCCGTCCTCTTCACTGGCCAGGGGAAGGGGCCCGGCGACTCCTCCTGCAGGGTCTGCTGCCGTTGTGGCACCGAGTACCTGGTGTCCTCCTCGGGCCGCTGTGTACGCGACCAGTTGTGTTATTATCACTGGGGGCGGGTCCGCTCGAGCCAGGTGGCTGGAGGCCGGGTTAGCCAGTACACCTGCTGTGCAGCTGCTCCTGGCTCTGTGGGCTGCCAGGTGGCAAAGCAGCACGTGCGGGACGGCCGCAAGGAGAGCCTCGATGGCTTCGTGGAGACCTTCAAGAAAGAGTTGTCCAGAGACGCTTATCCAGGAATCTACGCCTTGGACTGTGAGATGTGCTACACCACGCATGGCCTAGAGCTGACCCGCGTCACCGTGGTGGACGCCGACATGCGAGTGGTGTACGACACCTTCGTCAAGCCCGACAACGAGATCGTGGACTACAACACCAGGTTTTCCGGAGTCACCGAGGCCGACGTCGCCAAGACGAGCATCACCTTGCCCCAAGTCCAAGCCATCCTGCTGAGCTTTTTCAGCGCCCAAACCATCCTCATCGGGCACAGCCTGGAGAGCGATCTGCTGGCCCTGAAGCTCATCCACAGCACCGTGGTGGACACGGCCGTGCTCTTCCCGCACTACCTGGGTTTCCCCTACAAGCGCTCCCTCAGGAATCTCGCGGCCGACTACCTGGGACAGATCATCCAGGACAGCCAGGACGGCCACAACTCCAGCGAGGACGCAAACGCCTGCCTGCAGCTGGTGATGTGGAAGGTCCGACAGCGCGCCCAGATCCAGCCACGCCAGCGGTCCGCCTCTCCCTCCGCCCTGGCCTGTCCTTAGCCCCAGGCCTCTTCCAAAACCGCCATCAGTCCCGAGAGCTCACCCTGTCCACCGCGCCGCAAAGCGAAAGAAACTGGAGCAGCCGGCGGCAGGAGAGGGCAAAAAGCCAAGAGTAACCCCAACCCCCCACTCCCAGTCCCCCGGAATCCCCGCCGCTGCCCCTCGGGCCTGTCCCCATCAATAATAATGGATTCTATACGTGGGATGGTTTTAAAGTACGTGGAAAAATTCTTTGATGGATTTTCCTTGGAAAAGTGAAACCTAAATCCACTCCGTTTGGAGGTGGGACTATTTACAGTTGGTGCTTACTAAACATAAACTGCGTTTGGGCTGATATTTCAGACAATGAAACCTTTGAGTGCCCGTAGGGGGAAGATCTCGGTTGCTGAGTGCAGGGAAGGAGGATGTAATTCCATCATATATACTCTCTGTGCCTACCGCATTTTGAAAAATGCCAGTGATACCTATTTATAAAATAAAATCAACCAAGGAAAAGTACGAACTTAGCAACACTATATTTAGTTAATACAACGGTATCTTGTATTTCTTACGTCCAGGTATACTTATAAATGCCTAGAGGGATTTCACCACCTCAGGATGGAGAGACTGAATGCTTCTGAGGGAATTAGGATGGTGGAATATTGGTGGTACCAGGGAAGGGGGAGAGATGTTTGAAAATACTATGTTTGCTCGTTCTTGGGTCCCAATAAAGAAGGAACAGGGCACAGGAGTCGGAAGGACTAGTGGCAATAGTGATGAAGGGACCTTCTTATCATGCTGGCAGTGTTAATTACCCAGGTGTAGGATGCCATACACTGAGGCGGAAGATCGCAAGTCAGAGTGGCCGGCAGGCACAACTTCCTGGCACACCAGAGGCAGGTCTTCAATACCCACTGGTTTCCCCACCAGGCTGCATAAGCGAACCTGAGCCACAGGGAGTTGGTCAAATCCTCCTGACAGTGTGGAGAAACCAACAGGCAAAACGTGGGGGCAAAAGTGATGAGACCCCACACTTTTCACTAGTGGTCGCAATGAGCTATGAAGTAACAGCTTCTCAACCTGTGCTGTTTCCTGTTGGATGCACATAATCCATTTGCATTGCAGACAATTTTAGGATGTGCTTTACAGTAAGGTGGAAAGTACCTTATGGCAAAAAACACTCAGAAATTTATGTGTGGATTTCAAGTCATTCCAGTCCTAGAACGTTGTGCTTTTTAGAGACGCCATAGCTGTTTTTCCCTTTGTAATATCAGAGCAGTAATATCTTCTCTGGAGGCCTGTTGGGTGAATTTCATGGAATGAAGTTAAGTAGGTGCCAGAACCGTTGCCGTTTTCCCGCCATAGCCCTGCCACCCACTGAAAAATGTTTGATGAGATTACTTAATGATTTCCAATTAAGTCGTATTTCCAAATATCATGATTTCCATTTTAATGTAGTTGGTACGGAGCTTTGTGAGTGTGTGCTTCTTTTATTATGGATCACGTTCAGCTCCTTTTTATTTGCCTCCCAGTTATAATAGTAAAACTCTACTCCTCTACTCCGAGGAGTCCCTACCACCCATATCATCACTTTCCAGCCCAGCACTCTTCACGCTCATTCATTTAAAGCATTCAACATTGTGTAAATGAATCTTGGAAGGCAAAAGCTACTGAATTTAGCGAATTTGTGGAGGCATTCCCACAAATCAGCCAGGTGAAGTTTCACACACCCGAAGACTGCACAACTCCTCTAAGGCAGCACTATGCTGCAAACCCAGACGGCCACTCTTCTCACCCCTCGTCCGTTTGCTGTTCTGGGTAATGAGGTTCAAAAGTCACCTAGGCAACTGCAAAAATAGCTGAAATGGAGAAAGGGCTTCAGGCTGGTGACCAGCAGAGGTCCACCTGACCCCCGTAAGCTGCTGAACAAGAAGGGCTGCCAGAAATGTCCCCCTAGGGAATTTGGTGGAGACGAAGACCCGCTCACTGGACAAGGGTTCCTCCCAGGATACGCCCGAGCGGAAGAAGCGGGCTCTGAGCCACGCCCTTTCACCCACCGCTACCCCGCCCTGGGCTGGTGAAGGTGCGCGTAAGGATGTGGACTACTGAGCCCTGAAGAAATAAGTCCTTCCCCTTTGACCCCATGGAGGATTGCCTGTGAGGATCTTAAATGAGTCTACCCGTGTCTAGACACGGGAGTAGGTCTGTCCGGTACAGCACCTCCCTCAAGGAGGAGAAGAGTGAGGAGAACGGAAACTCAAGTCTGACCATTCTGTCCTGGGAGAGAAGAGGAGGATCTCATCTCTCATCTGTCCCAGCAAGGCAAGGAGACTTTCTCTCATCTTTCCAAGCAAGGCAGGGTGACTTATTATAATTAGGAATCAAAAAGAGTCTAGAAGGAACGAAAGCAGCCCGTAAGGTGAATTCCTAAGGACTGCCCACTGAAACTGACAAAATTGCCCTTGTTTGATGAGAGGAATGAGCAGAGCACTGAGGTGGTGAACAAGGATCTGGTGAGACTTTCCCAGCATGTTTCTACCAAAGCTTTATCTAAGCTTCTCAGAACACTCTCCTAAAAAGCAGATGTTTGGCCCTTCAGAAAGTCAGCAAGCAAAATGCCTTGAGTGTCCCAAAACACTGATGCCATGATGTTGGCTCCTGACTGGCCTCCTTTTCCTTTGACTGGACCACTGCCACCTCTTGGTAGCCACCGCTTTGATGATGCCTTGCCCTCGAGATCATATTGGTAAAGCCATGTTCCAACTTCCGGTTATAATCTGTCAGAGGGATGCGTCAGGATCGTGATCCCTCCTGTTTAAAATTTCCACTGATAGCTCTCGTCGTAACTGCAGCTGATCTGGGCACAGTGGTTTTCACAGCCACTGCAGGATTCATCTTCCACCTCTTCTCACCTCTTCTTGAAACAAGCTATACATTCGTAGAGAGTTCATTTCTTTGGAGTAGTGTCCTTATCAGCTTTTCTGAAAACATCAATGATTTCTTCATTCTTCCACCCAAGCTTCACCAGAAATTTGATGTTTGCTCTTGCTGCAGTTTTCGTGGAATTCATGTTGCTCTGATAGGAGTCCTTTTCAGTGGATGTCTCATCCTTCTCAGTGCCTCAAACTAGATCTAGTTCAGAAAGGTGATAAGAAGTTAGGACAAGTTTATTTGAGTGCAAACCAGTGGAAATCCATGCATAGTTTCTTCAGCATGTGCATTTTCTATGAACCTTTGGAAGACCCCCTGTGTTGAACATTGCCCGAGTCCTGGGAGAGAAGTGGGTGCGGTCCACTTCCTGTCCTCAATTTGCCCACAGCGGAGGAGTGCACAGAGCAGGGAAAGGCAACCCCAGAGAGATCCTGCCCTCCAGCATGCAGCAGACTGCTGGATCAGTCCTGGCTCCATGGGGTGCTGTGTGGGCCCAAGCAAGTTGCCCAACCTCCCTGAACCTTCATTTAATCCTAGGTAGCCCAATTCCAGTAGCCATTATAGGACTGCCCTGCACGGACAGTTAATTAACTCAGGAAAAGCAACCTAGCTCCAAGGTTAGCAACCAGGAGTTCCAGTTGATTCCGCTAGCGCACCCCCTGGGGCATTCCCAAGCTGGAGTCTGGTGGAAGATGAGGCTCAGTGTGATTGGATTGAAGCAGCAACCTATCAAGGAGAAGTCCCACCCACTCTGCCCTGTGCGTCTATAAAGGCGACGCGTGGCGGCCGCGGCACTCATTGAAGCCGCCAGTTGGGAGAGGAGCAGAGCCAGGCCGGTGCTCCCGAAGGCAGCAAGATGTTGCGAGCCACAGCTCCCTGCTGGTTCCCACCTGGATACCCAGAAGCTAAGAAGGTGGCCGAGGAGGCGGCCCTGGAGGCAAGCCGCCAGCTGGGAGCGGAGCAGAGCCAGGCCGGTGCTCCCGAAGGCAGCAAGATGTTGCGAGCCACAGCTCCCTGCTGGTTCCCACCTGGGTACCCAGAAGCTAAGAAGGTGGCCGAGGAGGCGGCCCTGGAGGCTCCAGAATTCCCACTGCCCTCTCATCAGCCTGCCCAGAGCTTCGGGCTCCGGGTGCCCCAGATGCACAGCCAGGCCTCAGCATTTGTGGACATCCAGGCGGAGCCCCAGAACAGGGGTCCGGCGGTGCCCCCAGCGTGGCCCAAGATGGTGACGGAGGCGTGCTACTTCCCTGCGCAGAGGGGATCGGCCTGCTGCTTGCCAGGCGCCCCAAGGCTGTCAGAGAGGCCCTCGGGAGTCCGCATCGCAGCCCCCAGGAAGAGGAAGACGATCGCCCACTCTTCCAGCCCTTGCTTGGTCACAGGTTACACAGATGCCAAGAGAACCCGGGTGGCCAGCAGCAGCCAACGCTCCAGTGGCTCCAAGGTCGGCAGACAGCCAGGGAAGACGCGCAACAGGTCAGGGATGGCATGCAAGACCACCACCACCATCAGCTCTAAGCGAATCGTCCGTCGTCCATCCTTACCGAGTTTGAAGAAACCCATTATCCTCCGAAGGTCTGGGTGCCAAGTCCCCACCGTCATCCGCCGAGGCTATCTCCAACTGTTCACCGAAGAGTGTCTCAAGTTCTGCGCCTCCAAGCAGGAGGCCGAGGAGAAGGCGCTGAACGAGGAGAAGGTGGCCTACGACTGCAGCCCCAACAAGAACAGGTACCTGAACGTGGTCCTGAACACCCTCAAGAGACTCAAGGGCCTGACCCCCAGCTCCATGCCCGGCCTCAGCAGGGCCGCCCTGTACGGCCGCCTCCAGGAGTTCCTGCTCACCCAGGACCAGCTCAAGGAGAACGGCTACCCCTCCCCGCACCCCGAGCGGCCCGGAGGCGCCGTCCTCTTCACTGGCCAGGGGAAGGGGCCCGGCGACTCCTCCTGCAGGGTCTGCTGCCGTTGTGGCACCGAGTACCTGGTGTCCTCCTCGGGCCGCTGTGTACGCGACCAGTTGTGTTATTATCACTGGGGGCGGGTCCGCTCGAGCCAGGTGGCTGGAGGCCGGGTTAGCCAGTACACCTGCTGTGCAGCTGCTCCTGGCTCTGTGGGCTGCCAGGTGGCAAAGCAGCACGTGCGGGACGGCCGCAAGGAGAGCCTCGATGGCTTCGTGGAGACCTTCAAGAAAGAGTTGTCCAGAGACGCTTATCCAGGAATCTACGCCTTGGACTGTGAGATGTGCTACACCACGCATGGCCTAGAGCTGACCCGCGTCACCGTGGTGGACGCCGACATGCGAGTGGTGTACGACACCTTCGTCAAGCCCGACAACGAGATCGTGGACTACAACACCAGGTTTTCCGGAGTCACCGAGGCCGACGTCGCCAAGACGAGCATCACCTTGCCCCAAGTCCAAGCCATCCTGCTGAGCTTTTTCAGCGCCCAAACCATCCTCATCGGGCACAGCCTGGAGAGCGATCTGCTGGCCCTGAAGCTCATCCACAGCACCGTGGTGGACACGGCCGTGCTCTTCCCGCACTACCTGGGTTTCCCCTACAAGCGCTCCCTCAGGAATCTCGCGGCCGACTACCTGGGACAGATCATCCAGGACAGCCAGGACGGCCACAACTCCAGCGAGGACGCAAACGCCTGCCTGCAGCTGGTGATGTGGAAGGTCCGACAGCGCGCCCAGATCCAGCCACGCCAGCGGTCCGCCTCTCCCTCCGCCCTGGCCTGTCCTTAGCCCCAGGCCTCTTCCAAAACCGCCATCAGTCCCGAGAGCTCACCCTGTCCACCGCGCCGCAAAGCGAAAGAAACTGGAGCAGCCGGCGGCAGGAGAGGGCAAAAAGCCAAGAGTAACCCCAACCCCCCACTCCCAGTCCCCCGGAATCCCCGCCGCTGCCCCTCGGGCCTGTCCCCATCAATAATAATGGATTCTATACGTGGGATGGTTTTAAAGTACGTGGAAAAATTCTTTGATGGATTTTCCTTGGAAAAGTGAAACCTAAATCCACTCCGTTTGGAGGTGGGACTATTTACAGTTGGTGCTTACTAAACATAAACTACGTTTAGGCTGATATTTCAGACAATGAAACCTTTGAGTGCCCGTAGGGGGAAGATCTCGGTTGCTGAGTGCAGGGAAGGAGGATGTAATTCCATCATATATACTCTCTGTGCCTACCGCATTTTGAAAAATGCCAGTGATACCTATTTATAAAATAAAATCAACCAAGGAAAAGTACGAACTTAGCAACACTATATTTAGTTAATACAACGGTATCTTGTATTTCTTACGTCCAGGTATACTTATAAATGCCTAGAGGGATTTCACCACCTCAGGATGGAGAGACTGAATGCTTCTGAGGGAATTAGGATGGTGGAATATTGGTGGTACCAGGGAAGGGGGAGAGATGTTTGAAAATACTATGTTTGCTCGTTCTTGGGTCCCAATAAAGAAGGAACAGGGCACAGGAGTCGGAAGGACTAGTGGCAATAGTGATGAAGGGACCTTCTTATCATGCTGGCAGTGTTAATTACCCAGGTGTAGGATGCCATACACTGAGGCGGAAGATCGCAAGTCAGAGTGGCCGGCAGGCACAACTTCCTGGCACACCAGAGGCAGGTCTTCAATACCCACTGGTTTCCCCACCAGGCTGCATAAGCGAACCTGAGCCACAGGGAGTTGGTCAAATCCTCCTGACAGTGTGGAGAAACCAACAGGCAAAACGTGGGGGCAAAAGTGATGAGACCCCACACTTTTCACTAGGGGTCGCAATGAGCTATGAAGTAACAGCTTCTCAACCTGTGCTGTTTCCTGTTGGATGCACATAATCCATTTGCATTGCAGACAATTTTAGGATGTGCTTTACAGTAAGGTGGAAAGTACCTTATGGCAAAAAACACTCAGAAATTTATGTGTGGATTTCAAGTCATTCCAGTCCTAGAACGTTGTGCTTTTTAGAGACGCCATAGCTGTTTTTCCCTTTGTAATATCAGAGCAGTAATATCTTCTCTGGAGGCCTGTTGGGTGAATTTCATGGAATGAAGTTAAGTAGGTGCCAGAACCGTTGCCGTTTTCCCGCCATAGCCCTGCCACCCACTGAAAAATGTTTGATGAGATTACTTAATGATTTCCAATTAAGTCGTATTTCCAAATATCATGATTTCCATTTTAATGTAGTTGGTACGGAGCTTTGTGAGTGTGTGCTTCTTTTATTATGGATCACGTTCAGCTCCTTTTTATTTGCCTCCCAGTTATAATAGTAAAACTCTACTCCTCTACTCCGAGGAGTCCCTACCACCCATATCATCACTTTCCAGCCCAGCACTCTTCACGCTCATTCATTTAAAGCATTCAACATTGTGTAAATGAATCTTGGAAGGCAAAAGCTACTGAATTTAGCGAATTTGTGGAGGCATTCCCACAAATCAGCCAGGTGAAGTCTCACACACCCGAAGACTGCACAACTCCTCTAAGGCAGCACTATGCTGCAAACCCAGACGGCCACTCTTCTCACCCCTCGTCCGTTTGCTGTTCTGGGTAATGAGGTTCAAAAGTCACCTAGGCAACTGCAAAAATAGCTGAAATGGAGAAAGGGCTTCAGGCTGGTGACCAGCAGAGGTCCACCTGACCCCCGTAAGCTGCTGAACAAGAAGGGCTGCCAGAAATGTCCCCCTAGGGAATTTGGTGGAGACGAAGACCCGCTGACTGGACAAGGGTTCCTCCCAGGATACGCCCGAGCGGAAGAAGCGGGCTCTGAGCCACGCCCTTTCACCCACCGCTACCCCGCCCTGGGCTGGTGAAGGTGCGCGTAAGGATGTGGACTACTGAGCCCTGAAGAAATAAGTCCTTCCCCTTTGACCCCATGGAGGATTGCCTGTGAGGATCTTAAATGAGTCTACCCGTGTCTAGACACGGGAGTAGGTCTGTCCGGTACAGCACCTCCCTCAAGGAGGAGAAGAGTGAGGAGAAAGGAAACTCAAGTCTGACCATTCTGTCCTGGGAGAGAAGAGGAGGATCTCATCTCTCATCTGTCCCAGCAAGGCAAGGAGACTTTCTCTCATCTTTCCAAGCAAGGCAGGGTGACTTATTATAATTAGGAATCAAAAAGAGTCTAGAAGGAACGAAAGCAGCCCGTAAGGTGAATTCCTAAGGACTGCCCACTGAAACTGACAAAATTGCCCTTGTTTGATGAGAGGAATGAGCAGAGCACTGAGGTGGTGAACAAGGATCTGGTGAGACTTTCCCAGCATGTTTCTACCAAAGCTTTATCTAAGCTTCTCAGAACACTCTCCTAAAAAGCAGATGTTTGGCCCTTCAGAAAGTCAGCAAGCAAAATGCCTTGAGTGTCCCAAAACACTGATGCCATGATGTTGGCTCCTGACTGGCCTCCTTTTCCTTTGACTGGACCACTGCCACCTCTTGGTAGCCACCGCTTTGATGATGCCTTGCCCTCGAGATCATATTGGTAAAGCCATGTTCCAACTTCCGGTTATAATCTGTCAGAGGGA
This sequence comes from Gorilla gorilla gorilla, assembly GCF_029281585.2. NCBI lineage: Eukaryota > Metazoa > Chordata > Mammalia > Primates > Hominidae > Gorilla > Gorilla gorilla. The sequence continues at coordinate 17,555,342 of NC_073237.2, forward strand.
TGCGTCAGGATCGTGATCCCTCCTGTTTAAAATTTCCACTGATAGCTCTCGTCGTAACTGCAGCTGATCTGGGCACAGTGGTTTTCACAGCCACTGCAGGATTCATCTTCCACCTCTTCTCACCTCTTCTTGAAACAAGCTATACATTCGTAGAGAGTTCATTTCTTTGGAGTAGTGTCCTTATCAGCTTTTCTGAAAACATCAATGATTTCTTCATTCTTCCACCCAAGCTTCACCAGAAATTTGATGTTTGCTCTTGCTGCAGTTTTCGTGGAATTCATGTTGCTCTGATAGGAGTCCTTTTCAGTGGATGTCTCATCCTTCTCAGTGCCTCAAACTAGATCTAGTTCAGAAAGGTGATAAGAAGTTAGGACAAGTTTATTTGAGTGCAAACCAGTGGAAATCCATGCATAGTTTCTTCAGCATGTGCATTTTCTATGAACCTTTGGAAGACCCCCTGTGTTGAACATTGCCCGAGTCCTGGGAGAGAAGTGGGTGCGGTCCACTTCCTGTCCTCAATTTGCCCACAGCGGAGGAGTGCACAGAGCAGGGAAAGGCAACCCCAGAGAGATCCTGCCCTCCAGCATGCAGCAGACTGCTGGATCAGTCCTGGCTCCATGGGGTGCTGTGTGGGCCCAAGCAAGTTGCCCAACCTCCCTGAACCTTCATTTAATCCTAGGTAGCCCAATTCCAGTAGCCATTATAGGACTGCCCTGCACGGACAGTTAATTAACTCAGGAAAAGCAACCTAGCTCCAAGGTTAGCAACCAGGAGTTCCAGTTGATTCCGCTAGCGCACCCCCTGGGGCATTCCCAAGCTGGAGTCTGGTGGAAGATGAGGCTCAGTGTGATTGGATTGAAGCAGCAACCTATCAAGGAGAAGTCCCACCCACTCTGCCCTGTGCGTCTATAAAGGCGACGCGTGGCGGCCGCGGCACTCATTGAAGCCGCCAGTTGGGAGAGGAGCAGAGCCAGGCCGGTGCTCCCGAAGGCAGCAAGATGTTGCGAGCCACAGCTCCCTGCTGGTTCCCACCTGGATACCCAGAAGCTAAGAAGGTGGCCGAGGAGGCGGCCCTGGAGGCAAGCCGCCAGCTGGGAGCGGAGCAGAGCCAGGCCGGTGCTCCCGAAGGCAGCAAGATGTTGCGAGCCACAGCTCCCTGCTGGTTCCCACCTGGGTACCCAGAAGCTAAGAAGGTGGCCGAGGAGGCGGCCCTGGAGGCAAGCCGCCAGCTGGGAGCGGAGCAGAGCCAGGCCGGTGCTCCCGAAGGCAGCAAGATGTTGCGAGCCACAGCTCCCTGCTGGTTCCCACCTGGGTACCCAGAAGCTGAGAAGGTGGCCGAGGAGGCGGCCCTGGAGGCTCCAGAATTCCCACTGCCCTCTCATCAGCCTGCCCAGAGCTTCGGGCTCCGGGTGCCCCAGATGCACAGCCAGGCCTCAGCATTTGTGGACATCCAGGCGGAGCCCCAGAACAGGGGTCCGGCGGTGCCCCCAGCGTGGCCCAAGATGGTGACGGAGGCGTGCTACTTCCCTGCGCAGAGGGGATCGGCCTGCTGCTTGCCAGGCGCCCCAAGGCTGTCAGAGAGGCCCTCGGGAGTCCGCATCGCAGCCCCCAGGAAGAGGAAGACGATCGCCCACTCTTCCAGCCCTTGCTTGGTCACAGGTTACACAGATGCCAAGAGAACCCGGGTGGCCAGCAGCAGCCAACGCTCCAGTGGCTCCAAGGTCGGCAGACAGCCAGGGAAGACGCGCAACAGGTCAGGGATGGCATGCAAGACCACCACCACCATCAGCTCTAAGCGAATCGTCCGTGGTCCATCCTTACCGAGTTTGAAGAAACCCATTATCCTCCGAAGGTCTGGGTGCCAAGTCCCCACCGTCATCCGCCGAGGCTATCTCCAACTGTTCACCGAAGAGTGTCTCAAGTTCTGCGCCTCCAAGCAGGAGGCCGAGGAGAAGGCGCTGAACGAGGAGAAGGTGGCCTACGACTGCAGCCCCAACAAGAACAGGTACCTGAACGTGGTCCTGAACACCCTCAAGAGACTCAAGGGCCTGACCCCCAGCTCCATGCCCGGCCTCAGCTGGGCCGCCCTGTACGGCCGCCTCCAGGAGTTCCTGCTCACCCAGGACCAGCTCAAGGAGAACGGCTACCCCTTCCCGCACCCCGAGCGGCCCGGAGGCGCCGTCCTCTTCACTGGCCAGGGGAAGGGGCCCGGCGACTCCTCCTGCAGGGTCTGCTGCCATTGTGGCACCGAGTACCTGGTGTCCTCCTCGGGCCGCTGTGTACGCGACCAGTTGTGTTATTATCACTGGGGGCGGGTCCGCTCGAGCCAGGTGGCTGGAGGCCGGGTTAGCCAGTACACCTGCTGTGCAGCTGCTCCTGGCTCTGTGGGCTGCCAGGTGGCAAAGCAGCACGTGCGGGACGGCCGCAAGGAGAGCCTCGATGGCTTCGTGGAGACCTTCAAGAAAGAGTTGTCCAGAGACGCTTATCCAGGAATCTACGCCTTGGACTGTGAGATGTGCTACACCACGCATGGCCTAGAGCTGACCCGCGTCACCGTGGTGGACGCCGACATGCGAGTGGTGTACGACACCTTCGTCAAGCCCGACAACGAGATCGTGGACTACAACACCAGGTTTTCCGGAGTCACCGAGGCCGACGTCGCCAAGACGAGCATCACCTTGCCCCAAGTCCAAGCCATCCTGCTGAGCTTTTTCAGCGCCCAAACCATCCTCATCGGGCACAGCCTGGAGAGCGATCTGCTGGCCCTGAAGCTCATCCACAGCACCGTGGTGGACACGGCCGTGCTCTTCCCACACTACCTGGGTTTCCCCTACAAGCGCTCCCTCAGGAATCTCGCGGCCGACTACCTGGGACAGATCATCCAGGACAGCCAGGACGGCCACAACTCCAGCGAGGACGCAAACGCCTGCCTGCAGCTGGTGATGTGGAAGGTCCGACAGCGCGCCCAGATCCAGCCACGCCAGCGGTCCGCCTCTCCCTCCGCCCTGGCCTGTCCTTAGCCCCAGGCCTCTTCCAAAACCGCCATCAGTCCCGAGAGCTCACCCTGTCCACCGCGCCGCAAAGCGAAAGAAACTGGAGCAGCCGGCGGCAGGAGAGGGCAAAAAGCCAAGAGTAACCCCAACCCCCCACTCCCAGTCCCCCGGAATCCCCGCCGCTGCCCCTCGGGCCTGTCCCCATCAATAATAATGGATTCTATACGTGGGATGGTTTTAAAGTACGTGGAAAAATTCTTTGATGGATTTTCCTTGGAAAAGTGAAACCTAAATCCACTCCGTTTGGAGGTGGGACTATTTACAGTTGGTGCTTACTAAACATAAACTACGTTTAGGCTGATATTTCAGACAATGAAACCTTTGAGTGCCCGTAGGGGGAAGATCTCGGTTGCTGAGTGCAGGGAAGGAGGATGTAATTCCATCATATATACTCTCTGTGCCTACCGCATTTTGAAAAATGCCAGTGATACCTATTTATAAAATAAAATCAACCAAGGAAAAGTACGAACTTAGCAACACTATATTTAGTTAATACAACGGTATCTTGTATTTCTTACGTCCAGGTATACTTATAAATGCCTAGAGGGATTTCACCACCTCAGGATGGAGAGACTGAATGCTTCTGAGGGAATTAGGATGGTGGAATATTGGTGGTACCAGGGAAGGGGGAGAGATGTTTGAAAATACTATGTTTGCTCGTTCTTGGGTCCCAATAAAGAAGGAACAGGGCACAGGAGTCGGAAGGACTAGTGGCAATAGTGATGAAGGGACCTTCTTATCATGCTGGCAGTGTTAATTACCCAGGTGTAGGATGCCATACACTGAGGCGGAAGATCGCAAGTCAGAGTGGCCGGCAGGCACAACTTCCTGGCACACCAGAGGCAGGTCTTCAATACCCACTGGTTTCCCCACCAGGCTGCATAAGCGAACCTGAGCCACAGGGAGTTGGTCAAATCCTCCTGACAGTGTGGAGAAACCAACAGGCAAAACGTGGGGGCAAAAGTGATGAGACCCCACTCTTTTCACTAGGGGTCGCAATGAGCTATGAAGTAACAGCTTCTCAACCTGTGCTGTTTCCTGTTGGATGCACATAATCCATTTGCATTGCAGACAATTTTAGGATGTGCTTTACAGTAAGGTGGAAAGTACCTTATGGCAAAAAACACTCAGAAATTTATGTGTGGATTTCAAGTCATTCCAGTCCTAGAACGTTGTGCTTTTTAGAGACGCCATAGCTGTTTTTCCCTTTGTAATATCAGAGCAGTAATATCTTCTCTGGAGGCCTGTTGGGTGAATTTCATGGAATGAAGTTAAGTAGGTGCCAGAACCGTTGCCGTTTTCCCGCCATAGCCCTGCCACCCACTGAAAAATGTTTGATGAGATTACTTAATGATTTCCAATTAAGTCGTATTTCCAAATATCATGATTTCCATTTTAATGTAGTTGGTACGGAGCTTTGTGAGTGTGTGCTTCTTTTATTATGGATCACGTTCAGCTCCTTTTTATTTGCCTCCCAGTTATAATAGTAAAACTCTACTCCTCTACTCCGAGGAGTCCCTACCACCCATATCATCACTTTCCAGCCCAGCACTCTTCACGCTCATTCATTTAAAGCATTCAACATTGTGTAAATGAATCTTGGAAGGCAAAAGCTACTGAATTTAGCGAATTTGTGGAGGCATTCCCACAAATCAGCCAGGTGAAGTCTCACACACCCGAAGACTGCACAACTCCTCTAAGGCAGCACTATGCTGCAAACCCAGACGGCCACTTTTCTCACCCCTCGTCCGTTTGCTGTTCTGGGTAATGAGGTTCAAAAGTCACCTAGGCAACTGCAAAAATAGCTGAAATGGAGAAAGGGCTTCAGGCTGGTGACCAGCAGAGGTCCACCTGACCCCCGTAAGCTGCTGAACAAGAAGGGCTGCCAGAAATGTCCCCCTAGGGAATTTGGTGGAGACGAAGACCCGCTCACTGGACAAGGGTTCCTCCCAGGATACGCCCGAGCGGAAGAAGCGGGCTCTGAGCCACGCCCTTTCACCCACCGCTACCCCGCCCTGGGCTGGTGAAGGTGCGCGTAAGGATGTGGACTACTGAGCCCTGAAGAAATAAGTCCTTCCCCTTTGACCCCATGGAGGATTGCCTGTGAGGATCTTAAATGAGTCTACCCGTGTCTAGACACGGGAGTAGGTCTGTCCGGTACAGCACCTCCCTCAAGGAGGAGAAGAGTGAGGAGAAAGGAAACTCAAGTCTGACCATTCTGTCCTGGGAGAGAAGAGGAGGATCTCATCTCTCATCTGTCCCAGCAAGGCAAGGAGACTTTCTCTCATCTTTCCAAGCAAGGCAGGGTGACTTATTATAATTAGGAATCAAAAAGAGTCTAGAAGGAACGAAAGCAGCCCGTAAGGTGAATTCCTAAGGACTGCCCACTGAAACTGACAAAATTGCCCTTGTTTGATGAGAGGAATGAGCAGAGCACTGAGGTGGTGAACAAGGATCTGGTGAGACTTTCCCAGCATGTTTCTACCAAAGCTTTATCTAAGCTTCTCAGAACACTCTCCTAAAAAGCAGATGTTTGGCCCTTCAGAAAGTCAGCAAGCAAAATGCCTTGAGTGTCCCAAAACACTGATGCCATGATGTTGGCTCCTGACTGGCCTCCTTTTCCTTTGACTGGACCACTGCCACCTCTTGGTAGCCACCGCTTTGATGATGCCTTGCCCTCGAGATCATATTGGTAAAGCCATGTTCCAACTTCCGGTTATAATCTGTCAGAGGGATGCGTCAGGATCGTGATCCCTCCTGTTTAAAATTTCCACTGATAGCTCTCGTCGTAACTGCAGCTGATCTGGGCACAGTGGTTTTCACAGCCACTGCAGGATTCATCTTCCACCTCTTCTCACCTCTTCTTGAAACAAGCTATACATTCGTAGAGAGTTCATTTCTTTGGAGTAGTGTCCTTATCAGCTTTTCTGAAAACATCAATGATTTCTTCATTCTTCCACCCAAGCTTCACCAGAAATTTGATGTTTGCTCTTGCTGCAGTTTTCGTGGAATTCATGTTGCTCTGATAGGAGTCCTTTTCAGTGGATGTCTCATCCTTCTCAGTGCCTCAAACTAGATCTAGTTCAGAAAGGTGATAAGAAGTTAGGACAAGTTTATTTGAGTGCAAACCAGTGGAAATCCATGCATAGTTTCTTCAGCATGTGCATTTTCTATGAACCTTTGGAAGACCCCCTGTGTTGAACATTGCCCGAGTCCTGGGAGAGAAGTGGGTGCGGTCCACTTCCTGTCCTCAATTTGCCCACAGCGGAGGAGTGCACAGAGCAGGGAAAGGCAACCCCAGAGAGATCCTGCCCTCCAGCATGCAGCAGACTGCTGGATCAGTCCTGGCTCCATGGGGTGCTGTGTGGGCCCAAGCAAGTTGCCCAACCTCCCTGAACCTTCATTTAATCCTAGGTAGCCCAATTCCAGTAGCCATTATAGGACTGCCCTGCACGGACAGTTAATTAACTCAGGAAAAGCAACCTAGCTCCAAGGTTAGCAACCAGGAGTTCCAGTTGATTCCGCTAGCGCACCCCCTGGGGCATTCCCAAGCTGGAGTCTGGTGGAAGATGAGGCTCAGTGTGATTGGATTGAAGCAGCAACCTATCAAGGAGAAGTCCCACCCACTCTGCCCTGTGCGTCTATAAAGGCGACGCGTGGCGGCCGCGGCACTCATTGAAGCCGCCAGTTGGGAGAGGAGCAGAGCCAGGCCGGTGCTCCCGAAGGCAGCAAGATGTTGCGAGCCACAGCTCCCTGCTGGTTCCCACCTGGATACCCAGAAGCTAAGAAGGTGGCCGAGGAGGCGGCCCTGGAGGCAAGCCGCCAGCTGGGAGCGGAGCAGAGCCAGGCCGGTGCTCCCGAAGGCAGCAAGATGTTGCGAGCCACAGCTCCCTGCTGGTTCCCACCTGGGTACCCAGAAGCTAAGAAGGTGGCCGAGGAGGCGGCCCTGGAGGCAAGCCGCCAGCTGGGAGCGGAGCAGAGCCAGGCCGGTGCTCCCGAAGGCAGCAAGATGTTGCGAGCCACAGCTCCCTGCTGGTTCCCACCTGGGTACCCAGAAGCTGAGAAGGTGGCCGAGGAGGCGGCCCTGGAGGCTCCAGAATTCCCACTGCCCTCTCATCAGCCTGCCCAGAGCTTCGGGCTCCGGGTGCCCCAGATGCACAGCCAGGCCTCAGCATTTGTGGACATCCAGGCGGAGCCCCAGAACAGGGGTCCGGCGGTGCCCCCAGCGTGGCCCAAGATGGTGACGGAGGCGTGCTACTTCCCTGCGCAGAGGGGATCGGCCTGCTGCTTGCCAGGCGCCCCAAGGCTGTCAGAGAGGCCCTCGGGAGTCCGCATCGCAGCCCCCAGGAAGAGGAAGACGATCGCCCACTCTTCCAGCCCTTGCTTGGTCACAGGTTACACAGATGCCAAGAGAACCCGGGTGGCCAGCAGCAGCCAACGCTCCAGTGGCTCCAAGGTCGGCAGACAGCCAGGGAAGACGCGCAACAGGTCAGGGATGGCATGCAAGACCACCACCACCATCAGCTCTAAGCGAATCGTCCGTGGTCCATCCTTACCGAGTTTGAAGAAACCCATTATCCTCCGAAGGTCTGGGTGCCAAGTCCCCACCGTCATCCGCCGAGGCTATCTCCAACTGTTCACCGAAGAGTGTCTCAAGTTCTGCGCCTCCAAGCAGGAGGCCGAGGAGAAGGCGCTGAACGAGGAGAAGGTGGCCTACGACTGCAGCCCCAACAAGAACAGGTACCTGAACGTGGTCCTGAACACCCTCAAGAGACTCAAGGGCCTGACCCCCAGCTCCATGCCCGGCCTCAGCAGGGCCGCCCTGTACGGCCGCCTCCAGGAGTTCCTGCTCACCCAGGACCAGCTCAAGGAGAACGGCTACCCCTTCCCGCACCCCGAGCGGCCCGGAGGCGCCGTCCTCTTCACTGGCCAGGGGAAGGGGCCCGGCGACTCCTCCTGCAGGGTCTGCTGCCGTTGTGGCACCGAGTACCTGGTGTCCTCCTCGGGCCGCTGTGTACGCGACCAGTTGTGTTATTATCACTGGGGGCGGGTCCGCTCGAGCCAGGTGGCTGGAGGCCGGGTTAGCCAGTACACCTGCTGTGCAGCTGCTCCTGGCTCTGTGGGCTGCCAGGTGGCAAAGCAGCACGTGCGGGACGGCCGCAAGGAGAGCCTCGATGGCTTCGTGGAGACCTTCAAGAAAGAGTTGTCCAGAGACGCTTATCCAGGAATCTACGCCTTGGACTGTGAGATGTGCTACACCACGCATGGCCTAGAGCTGAGCCGCGTCACCGTGGTGGACGCCGACATGCGAGTGGTGTACGACACCTTCGTCAAGCCCGACAACGAGATCGTGGACTACAACACCAGGTTTTCCGGAGTCACCGAGGCCGACGTCGCCAAGACGAGCATCACCTTGCCCCAAGTCCAAGCCATCCTGCTGAGCTTTTTCAGCGCCCAAACCATCCTCATCGGGCACAGCCTGGAGAGCGATCTGCTGGCCCTGAAGCTCATCCACAGCACCGTGGTGGACACGGCCGTGCTCTTCCCACACTACCTGGGTTTCCCCTACAAGCGCTCCCTCAGGAATCTCGCGGCCGACTACCTGGGACAGATCATCCAGGACAGCCAGGACGGCCACAACTCCAGCGAGGACGCAAACGCCTGCCTGCAGCTGGTGATGTGGAAGGTCCGACAGCGCGCCCAGATCCAGCCACGCCAGCGGTCCGCCTCTCCCTCCGCCCTGGCCTGTCCTTAGCCCCAGGCCTCTTCCAAAACCGCCATCAGTCCCGAGAGCTCACCCTGTCCACCGCGCCGCAAAGCGAAAGAAACTGGAGCAGCCGGCGGCAGGAGAGGGCAAAAAGCCAAGAGTAACCCCAACCCCCCACTCCCAGTCCCCCGGAATCCCCGCCGCTGCCCCTCGGGCCTGTCCCCATCAATAATAATGGATTCTATACGTGGGATGGTTTTAAAGTACGTGGAAAAATTCTTTGATGGATTTTCCTTGGAAAAGTGAAACCTAAATCCACTCCGTTTGGAGGTGGGACTATTTACAGTTGGTGCTTACTAAACATAAACTACGTTTAGGCTGATATTTCAGACAATGAAACCTTTGAGTGCCCGTAGGGGGAAGATCTCGGTTGCTGAGTGCAGGGAAGGAGGATGTAATTCCATCATATATACTCTCTGTGCCTACCGCATTTTGAAAAATGCCAGTGATACCTATTTATAAAATAAAATCAACCAAGGAAAAGTACGAACTTAGCAACACTATATTTAGTTAATACAACGGTATCTTGTATTTCTTACGTCCAGGTATACTTATAAATGCCTAGAGGGATTTCACCACCTCAGGATGGAGAGACTGAATGCTTCTGAGGGAATTAGGATGGTGGAATATTGGTGGTACCAGGGAAGGGGGAGAGATGTTTGAAAATACTATGTTTGCTCGTTCTTGGGTCCCAATAAAGAAGGAACAGGGCACAGGAGTCGGAAGGACTAGTGGCAATAGTGATGAAGGGACCTTCTTATCATGCTGGCAGTGTTATTTACCCAGGTGTAGGATGCCATACACTGAGGCGGAAGATCGCAAGTCAGAGTGGCCGGCAGGCACAACTTCCTGGCACACCAGAGGCAGGTCTTCAATACCCACTGGTTTCCCCACCAGGCTGCATAAGCGAACCTGAGCCACAGGGAGTTGGTCAAATCCTCCTGACAGTGTGGAGAAACCAACAGGCAAAACGTGGGGGCAAAAGTGATGAGACCCCACACTTTTCACTAGTGGTCGCAATGAGCTATGAAGTAACAGCTTCTCAACCTGTGCTGTTTCCTGTTGGATGCACATAATCCATTTGCATTGCAGACAATTTTAGGATGTGCTTTACAGTAAGGTGGAAAGTACCTTATGGCAAAAAACACTCAGAAATTTATGTGTGGATTTCAAGTCATTCCAGTCCTAGAACGTTGTGCTTTTTAGAGACGCCATAGCTGTTTTTCCCTTTGTAATATCAGAGCAGTAATATCTTCTCTGGAGGCCTGTTGGGTGAATTTCATGGAATCAAGTTAAGTAGGTGCCAGAACCGTTGCCGTTTTCCCGCCATAGCCCTGCCACCCACTGAAAAATGTTTGATGAGATTACTTAATGATTTCCAATTAAGTCGTATTTCCAAATATCATGATTTCCATTTTAATGTAGTTGGTACGGAGCTTTGTGAGTGTGTGCTTCTTTTATTATGGATCACGTTCAGCTCCTTTTTATTTGCCTCCCAGTTATAATAGTAAAACTCTACTCCTCTACTCCGAGGAGTCCCTACCACCCATATCATCACTTTCCAGCCCAGCATTCTTCACGCTCATTCATTTAAAGCATTCAACATTGTGTAAATGAATCTTGGAAGGCAAAAGCTACTGAATTTAGCGAATTTGTGGAGGCATTCCCACAAATCAGCCAGGTGAAGTTTCACACACCCGAAGACTGCACAACTCCTCTAAGGCAGCACTATGCTGCAAACCCAGACGGCCACTTTTCTCACCCCTCGTCCGTTTGCTGTTCTGGGTAATGAGGTTCAAAAGTCACCTAGGCAACTGCAAAAATAGCTGAAATGGAGAAAGGGCTTCAGGCTGGTGACCAGCAGAGGTCCACCTGACCCCCGTAAGCTGCTGAACAAGAAGGGCTGCCAGAAATGTCCCCCTAGGGAATTTGGTGGAGACGAAGACCCGCTCACTGGACAAGGGTTCCTCCCAGGATACGCCCGAGCGGAAGAAGCGGGCTCTGAGCCACGCCCTTTCACCCACCGCTACCCCGCCCTGGGCTGGTGAAGGTGCGCGTAAGGATGTGGACTACTGAGCCCTGAAGAAATAAGTCCTTCCCCTTTGACCCCATGGAGGATTGCCTGTGAGGATCTTAAATGAGTCTACCCGTGTCTAGACACGGGAGTAGGTCTGTCCGGTACAGCACCTCCCTCAAGGAGGAGAAGAGTGAGGAGAAAGGAAACTCAAGTCTGACCATTCTGTCCTGGGAGAGAAGAGGAGGATCTCATCTCTCATCTGTCCCAGCAAGGGAAGGAGACTTTCTCTCATCTTTCCAAGCAAGGCAGGGTGACTTATTATAATTAGGAATCAAAAAGAGTCTAGAAGGAACGAAAGCAGCCCGTAAGGTGAATTCCTAAGGACTGCCCATTGAAACTGACAAAATTGCCCTTGTTTGATGAGAGGAATGAGCAGAGCACTGAGGTGGTGAACAAGGATCTGGTGAGACTTTCCCAGCATGTTTCTACCAAAGCTTTATCTAAGCTTCTCAGAACACTCTCCTAAAAAGCAGATGTTTGGCCCTTCAGAAAGTCAGCAAGCAAAATGCCTTGAGTGTCCCAAAACACTGATGCCATGATGTTGGCTCCTGACTGGCCTCCTTTTCCTTTGACTGGACCACTGCCACCTCTTGGTAGCCACCGCTTTGATGATGCCTTGCCCTCGAGATCATATTGGTAAAGCCATGTTCCAACTTCCGGTTATAATCTGTCAGAGGGATGCGTCAGGATCGTGATCCCTCCTGTTTAAAATTTCCACTGATAGCTCTCGTCGTAACTGCAGCTGATCTGGGCACAGTGGTTTTCACAGCCACTGCAGGATTCATCTTCCACCTCTTCTCACCTCTTCTTGAAACAAGCTATACATTCGTAGAGAGTTCATTTCTTTGGAGTAGTGTCCTTATCAGCTTTTCTGAAAACATCAATGATTTCTTCATTCTTCCACCCAAGCTTCACCAGAAATTTGATGTTTGCTCTTGCTGCAGTTTTCGTGGAATTCATGTTGCTCTGATAGGAGTCCTTTTCAGTGGATGTCTCATCCTTCTCAGTGCCTCAAACTAGATCTAGTTCAGAAAGGTGATAAGAAGTTAGGACAAGTTTATTTGAGTGCAAACCAGTGGAAATCCATGCATAGTTTCTTCAGCATGTGCATTTTCTATGAACCTTTGGAAGACCCCCTGTGTTGAACATTGCCCGAGTCCTGGGAGAGAAGTGGGTGCGGTCCACTTCCTGTCCTCAATTTGCCCACAGCGGAGGAGTGCACAGAGCAGGGAAAGGCAACCCCAGAGAGATCCTGCCCTCCAGCATGCAGCAGACTGCTGGATCAGTCCTGGCTCCATGGGGTGCTGTGTGGGCCCAAGCAAGTTGCCCAACCTCCCTGAACCTTCATTTAATCCTAGGTAGCCCAATTCCAGTAGCCATTATAGGACTGCCCTGCACGGACAGTTAATTAACTCAGGAAAAGCAACCTAGCTCCAAGGTTAGCAACCAGGAGTTCCAGTTGATTCCGCTAGCGCACCCCCTGGGGCATTCCCAAGCTGGAGTCTGGTGGAAGATGAGGCTCAGTGTGATTGGATTGAAGCAGCAACCTATCAAGGAGAAGTCCCACCCACTCTGCCCTGTGCGTCTATAAAGGCGACGCGTGGCGGCCGCGGCACTCATTGAAGCCGCCAGTTGGGAGAGGAGCAGAGCCAGGCCGGTGCTCCCGAAGGCAGCAAGATGTTGCGAGCCACAGCTCCCTGCTGGTTCCCACCTGGATACCCAGAAGCTAAGAAGGTGGCCGAGGAGGCGGCCCTGGAGGCAAGCCGCCAGCTGGGAGCGGAGCAGAGCCAGGCCGGTGCTCCCGAAGGCAGCAAGATGTTGCGAGCCACAGCTCCCTGCTGGTTCCCACCTGGGTACCCAGAAGCTAAGAAGGTGGCCGAGGAGGCGGCCCTGGAGGCAAGCCGCCAGCTGGGAGCGGAGCAGAGCCAGGCCGGTGCTCCCGAAGGCAGCAAGATGTTGCGAGCCACAGCTCCCTGCTGGTTCCCACCTGGGTACCCAGAAGCTAAGAAGGTGGCCGAGGAGGCGGCCCTGGAGGCAAGCCGCCAGCTGGGAGCGGAGCAGAGCCAGGCCGGTGCTCCCGAAGGCAGCAAGATGTTGCGAGCCACAGCTCCCTGCTGGTTCCCACCTGGGTACCCAGAAGCTAAGAAGGTGGCCGAGGAGGCGGCCCTGGAGGCTCCAGAATTCCCACTGCCCTCTCATCAGCCTGCCCAGAGCTTCGGGCTCCGGGTGCCCCAGATGCACAGCCAGGCCTCAGCATTTGTGGACATCCAGGCGGAGCCCCAGAACAGGGGTCCGGCGGTGCCCCCAGCGTGGCCCAAGATGGTGACGGAGGCGTGCTACTTCCCTGCGCAGAGGGGATCGGCCTGCTGCTTGCCAGGCGCCCCAAGGCTGTCAGAGAGGCCCTCGGGAGTCCGCATCGCAGCCCCCAGGAAGAGGAAGACGATCGCCCACTCTTCCAGCCCTTGCTTGGTCACAGGTTACACAGATGCCAAGAGAACCCGGGTGGCCAGCAGCAGCCAATGCTCCAGTGGCTCCAAGGTCGGCAGACAGCCAGGGAAGACGCGCAACAGGTCAGGGATGGCATGGAAGACCACCACCACCATCAGCTCTAAGCGAATCGTCCATCGTCCATCCTTACCGAGTTTGAAGGAACCCATTATCCTCCGAAGTTCTGGGTACCAAGTCCCCACCGTCATATATATAATTTATACAACATACATTATTTACATGTCATAAATTATAACATATATTGTATGTCTTTACATAACAAATATTATGTAATATATTTTGTCGTATTGTATATATTATATATTATATAAAATATAATATACATAATACATTATATATTATATATAATAAATATTATATATAATATATAATGTATAATTATATGTGATATATTATAAATTATTCGAAATAAATATTACATATAGTACATATTATATACAATGTGACAAAATATATATTAAATATTATTTATATTATGGTATATTATATATTATATATGTATTATATACGACATCTATAATATATTATAGAATATATAATGTATATATGATATATATTACATATATGTAATTTATTTTTAGACAGAGTCTTTTTCTGTTCCACAGGCTGGAGTGCAATGGTGCCATCTTGGCTCAGTGCAACCTCTCCCTCACGGGTTCAAGTGATTGTCCTGCCGCAGCCTCCCAGGTAACTGCGACTACACCGCACTGTGACTACAGCAGCTGCCACCATGCCTGGGTAATTTTTTGTATTTTTAGTAGAGACACGGCTTCACTGCCTTGGCCACGATGGTCTTGATCTCCTTTCCTTCTGATCCTCTTGCCTTGTCCTACCAAACTGTTGGGATAACAGGCCTGAGCCAAGATACATATGTTTTAAATGAAGAAAAATTTCAAAGTTACTCTGCTTGGTACAATAATCAAATATATAAGTTCAGGAATAAAACTTAACCATGAAACATATTTATAACTGCAGATGGAAAATACAGAGGACAATTTTTAAAATAACATATTTGGAAAGCATTAAATAGTAATTTGAAGAGTTCGCATTTGACAGGCTAGTATGAACATACCTTGAATGCAGCAACACAGGCTCCCCAAAAGGAAAATCAAAATCAGGGAAAATGAAACCACAATCTGCTCTGACCTTTGAAAAACTCAGCACTGACAGTGGCACTGAGGACCAAGAGCAGGAGATCCCTAACCCCTTCACCATGGCGATAGGGCATAAACATTCCAGGGTGAAGGTACAATCCACATTGTGATGTGCAACTGCTGCCAGGCAGACAGCAGTGCTTTTACATGTACAGGAAGGTCACTGAATGCTCAGTGTTTTGTTCCAAAAACTGAATCCCAAGCCCACATATTACTATGCTGTGCTTCTTGAAATAAGTTATGAGATTGGAAATAGGGCAACCCCAAATATATATATAGATATATTTATATATGTGTGTGTGTATGTATATATAATTATACAAAACGTATTATATACAACATATATAATATGTATCAAATATATATAATTTCCTTTTAAATCCTGCATACTTATATTACATATAATATATTATGTATAATATAATACATAATAATATATTATGTATAATATAATATATAATAATATATTATGTATAATATAATATATAATAATATATAACTATTATGTATGATATAATACAGGTAAAAATATATAATTATTATATATACTACAACATATATAATTACATATATAATTGTATGATTATATATTATTATATATAATATTTTAATATATAATTTATATAACATGTAACATATAATATATCATTCATTATATAATGTCTAATAGGTAATATTTAAAATAAAATATAATATATGATATCTAATGTATAATATACTATATAATATAATATATAATATATAATATATATTTCATTTAATATGTAATATATTATATATTTCATATAATATGTAATATATTATATATGATCTATAATATATTATACACTATATATTATTTACTAATATATTATATGTTATATCATAATATAATATATAAGATTATATATAAGACATATATTACATTATATATAATAGGATACATAATGTTATACAATGTATACTAATGTAATGTAGTATAATATATTATGATATATTATCTGTAGTCTGTTATGATATATTATATATTATATATAATATAATCGTTTAAAATAGATTATATAATTATCTACAATATATAACACATATAATGTATATCATATATTACATAGTGTATACCATATATTATAAATCATATATTATATATAATATATATCATATGATATATAATTCATATCATATATAATATATATCACACATGATATATAATATATATCATATACTATAAATAACATATATCACATATAATATATAATATGTAATATTATAATGTATGTCATACGTTATACATAACATATATCAGATATTACAAGATATATATCATATGTTTTATGTCATATATTATATATAATATATAATATGTTAAATATATATCATATATTGTATAATACATATCGTATATTACATTATATATCATATATTACATATTTATCACATATATTATATGTATCATGTATTAAATATATATCATATATTATATGTGATATATATTGTATAGGGTATATATTACATATAATATATAATTTACACATATAATATTTTTATATTACATAGTAAATTGTATATATTATTTAACATATATTATATCTAATCTATGTCATATGTTGAATATATATAATCTATATTAAATATATAATATATATAATATGCTATATATAATGTATGTATCATGTATTTAATATGTAATACATAATTAATATGTAATATGATATATTATATATAATTTATGTATTTTAAATGTCATAAAATATAATATATATTATATGTCATTACATAGCATATATTATATGTTATATATTTTGTCATATTATATATTATATGTTTTATAATATACAATATGACATATATATTATATATTCTGTATATTATATATGATATAATATATAATGGAGATAATATATTATATATTATACCTAATAAATATATATAATATATATTATATATATTATATATAATATGACATAATATATATTAAATATTATATATGTTATCATACATCACATATATGACATATATATTATATATGATATATAATATATATGATATATTATATATGATATATAATATATATGATATATTATATATGATATATAATATATATGATATATTATATATGATATATAATATATATGATATATTATATATGATATATAATATATGATATATAATATATGATATATTATATATGATATATAATATATATGATATATTATATATGATATATAATATATATGATATATATTATAGGATATATAATATATATGATATATATTATAGGATATATAATATATATGATATATATTATAGGATATATAATATATGTGATATATATTATAGGATATATAATATATGTGATATATATTATATGATATATAATATATGTGATATATATTATATGATATACAATATATGTGATATATATTATATGATATACAATATATGTGATATATATTATATGATATATAATATATATGATATATATTATATGATATATAATATATATGATATATATTATATGCATATAATTCTTTTTCAGACAGAGTATTGTTCTGTTACACAGCCTGGAGTGCAATGGCGCCATCTTGGCTCACTGCAACCTCTCCCTCAAGGGTTCAAGTGATTGTCCTGCCTCAGCCTCCCAGTTAGCTGTGACTACACCACACTGGGACTACGGAAGCTGCCACCATGCCTGGCTAATTTTTTGTGTTTTTAGTAGAGACAGGGCTTCATTGTATTGGCCAGGATGGTCTTGATCTCCTTTCCTTGTGATCCTCTTGCCTTGTCTTCCCAAAGTGCTGGGATAACAGGCCTGAGCCAAGACACATATTTTTTAAATGAAGAAAAATTTCAAAGGTACTCTGCTTGGTATAGTAATCAAATATATAAGTTCAAGAATAAAACATAACCATGAAACATGTTTACAACTGCACATGGGAAACAAAGACGACAATTTTTTAAATAGCATATGTGGTAAGCATTAACTAGTAATTTGAAGAGTTCGCATTTGAAAGGCTGGTATGAACATACCTTGAATGCAGCAACACAGGTTCCCCAGAAGAAAAATCAAAATGAGGGAAAATGAAACCACAAAGGTCCAATCTGCTCTGACCTTTAAAAAACTCAGCACAGACAGTGGCACTTAGGACCAAGGGCAGGAGATCCCTAACCCCATCACCATGGCGATAGGGCATAAACATTCCAGGGTAAAGGCACAATCCGCATTGTGAGGTCCGAGTGCTGCCAGGCAGACAGCAGTGATTTTACATGTACAGGAAGGTAATAGAAGGCTCAGTGTTTTGTTTCAAAAACTGAATCCAAAGCCCACATATTACTATGCTGTGCTTGTTGAAATAAGTTATGAGATGGGAAATAGGGCAACACCAAATATATGTTTATATATATATATATGTATATATACATATATATGTGTGTGTATATATATATAACTATATATAATATAATATATATAATATATATCATACATATAACATATATATTTTCCTTTAATATCCTGCATCATTATATTACATATATTATGTATGACATATAAAAATATATAATTATTATATATAATATATTACATATTATAATAAAGAATTATTATATATAATAATATATATAATTACTTATATAATTATATAATTATATATATAATTGTATATGTAATATAATAACATAATATACAACATATATCTGTTATATAACATATTATATAATGTATAAAACCTAATATCTTATGTATAACACATAATATAGAATATATTATATAATATATAATATATAATATATTGTGTAATATATAACATACATATTATATATCTTATAGTATAGGTAATACATTATATATTATATATTCAGTAATATGATATATGATATCATAATATAATATATATTATAATAGTATATATGACAGATTATATTATATATAACATGACACATAATATACTATGTGTACTAATATAATATAACATAACATATTCTGATATATATAATCTAGTATGATATATTACATATAATATTTAATATAATTATTTGCAGTACAATATTATATAATTGTATATAATATATGACATATATGATATATGTCATATATTTTATATCATATAAATCATATATGATATATTATATATCATATATTATATATCATATACATGATATATTATATATCATATACATGATATATAATATATCATGTACATGATATATTATATATCATATATATGATATATAATATATCATATATTTAACATTCATCATGTATTATATATATCATATGTTTTATATAATACATATCATATGTTATATACAATGTTAATCCTATGTTATAGATAATATATATCTTATGTTATATGTAATAAATATATATTATATGTTATATATCTTATATTGTTTTATATCATATATAATATATATCATGTTACATAATATATATCATATATTATGTAACATAGATCACATATTATATTATATATCATATATTATGTTATATTTTATATCATATATTACATCATATATCATATGTATCATATATTAAATATATATCATATATTATATATCATATATTATACATATTGTTGATGGTCTATATTACATATAATATATGATTTACAAATCATGTAATATTTACTTATTATATAATAAATTTTATATATTATTTAACATATATTATATATAATATGTATCATATATTTAATATATAATGTATATTCAATATTTAATATGTATAATATATTAAATGCAATATATATCATATATTTAATACATATAATATATATTTAATACATAATATATATAATATATTATATACAATGTATATTATTTACATGTCATAAAATATAATATATATTATATGTCATTACATAATTTATATTATGTAATATGTTTTCTCATATTATATATATTATATATTATGTAAAATGTGATATACTATATATTATATAATATATGTAATAAATGTTATCTATAATACATAATATATGAGTGTATATAATACATTGTATATTACATGTAAGAAATATTATATATAATATATTATATATATTACATATAATGTGACATACTATATATTATATATCATAGATATTATGATATATATGTATTCTATATGACATATATTACATAATATATTTTATATATTATATATATTATATATGTAATTTATTTTTAGACAGAGTCTTGTTCTGTTGCACAGGCTGGAATGCAATGGCGCCACTTGGCTCTCTGCAACCTCTCCCTCACGGTTTCAAGTGATTGTCCTGCCTCAGCCTCCCAGGTAACTGCGACTACACCGCACTGGGACTGCAGCAGCTGCCACCATGCCTGGCTAATTTTTTGTACTTTTAGTAGAGACAGGGCTTCACTGTGTTGTCCACGATGGTCTTGTTCTCCTTTCCTTGTAATCCTCTTCCCTTGTCCTCGCAAAATGCTGGGATAACAGGCGTGAGCCAAGATAGATATTTTTTAAATGAAGAAAAATTTCAAAGGTACTCTGCTTGGTACAATAATCAAATGTAAAAATTGAGTAATAAAACCTAACCATGAAACATATTTATAACTGCAGATAGAAAATACAGAGGACAATTGTTTAAATAACATATTTCGAAAGCATTAACTAGTAATTTGAAGAGTTCGCATTGGACAGGCTAGTATGAACACACCTTGAATGCAGCAACACAGGTTCCCCAGAAGAAAAATCAAAATGAGGGAAAAGAAATCACAAAAGTTCAATCTGCTCTGACCTTTGAAAAACTCAGCACAGACAGTGGCACTTAGGACCAAAGGCAGGAGATCCCTAACCCCATCACCATGGTGATAGGGGTTAGACCTTCCAGGGTGAAGGCACAATCAACATTGTGAGGTGCAACTGCTGCCACGCAGACAGCAGTGCTTTTACGTGTACAGGAAGGTAATTGAAGGCTCAGTGTTTAGTTTCAAAAACTAAATCCCACGGCTACATATTACTATGCTGTAATTGTTGAAATAAGTTATGAGATGGGAAATAGGGTAAACCCAAATATATATATATATAGATGTGTGCATATATATATGTAATTATATATAACGTAATATATATAACATATATCATATGCATAACATACAGATAAATTCCATTTACCTCCTGCCTCCTTATATTACATATAATACATTATGTGTAATATAATATATAATATATCATTATATATAATAAAATAAGTATAATAATATAAAATTATTATATATAATGCAATATATAATTACATATATAATTACATATGTAATTATTTATAATATAACAACATATAATATGTATAATATATATCTAATATATAATATATTATATAACGTATATCTAATATATAATATATTGTATGATATATATATAATATCGAATACATAATAGGTTATGTAATATATAATATATTATGTAAGCCATAATACATATTATATATTTTATATTATATGTGATATATTATACTATATTATATATAATATATTATATTTTCTATATTATAAGTAATATATTGCATATGATATAAAATATATTATACATTATATGTTATACATTAAATAATATATTACATACATCATATGATATATATTATAACATTACATACATGACATATATTATACTATATATGATGTATATTATAGAATGTATACTAATAATGTAATATAATATAAAATATATTATCATATATTATATATAATCTATTATGATATATTATATATAATAATAATATAATCACTTTTAAAAGAATATTATATAATTATATATAATATATAACAAATAAAATACATATCATATATGATATATAATATATATCATATATGATATATCATGTATGATTTTTAATATATATCGTATATGATATATCATAAGTGATATATAATATATATCATATATGACATATCACATATGATATATAATATATACCATACATTATATCTAATATATATCACATATTATAAGATATATATCAGATATTATGTTTTCTATCATATATTATCTATGGTATATATCATATATTATGTAATACATATCATATATTATGTAATTACCATATATTACGTATCATCTGTTACATAATTTCTCACATATTATATTGTATGCATCATGTATTAAATATATATCATGTATTATATAATGTATATCATATATTATATATTATATATGGTATATATTACAAATAATATATAATTTACATATCATATAATATAATACTTATATATAATATAATAAATTACATACTTTATTTGGCATATATCATATATAATATATATCATATGTTTAATATATATAATCTATATTTAATAAAAAATAACTATAATATATTATTTATCATATATATCATATATTTAATATATAATATTTAATATATAATATATAATATGTTATACATATAACATATGCATTTTACATGTCATACTATATGTATTATATGTCATTACATAATATATTACATGTTATATATTTTGTCATGTTATATTATGCAACATATAATATATACAAAATATTATATAACAGATAATATATACAATATATTATATAACAAATAATATATACAATATATTATATAACATATAATATATGCAATATATTATATAACGTATAATATATGCAATGTATTATATAAGGCATAATATATTATATCATATATACAACATATTATATTATATATATATTATATAACATATAATATATATAATATATTATATATTATGTAATATATATGTTATATAATATATAATATAGATAATAATTTATATAGTATATAATATATAATATTTTATATGTAATATGTATAAAATATTATATTATATATAATATGACACAATATATATTATATATTATATGTATTATGATATATTATATGTATTACATATGTATAATATATGACATACAACATATTAATATATACTATATATGATATATATTATATACATATAATTATTTCTTAGAGTCTTGTTCTGTTGCACAGGCTGGAGTGCAATGGCGCCGCCTTGGCTCACTGCAACCTCTCCCTCACGGGTTCAAGTGATTGTCCTGCCTCAGCCTCCCAGGTAACTGCGACTACACTGCACTGGGACTATAGCAGCTTAAACCATGCCTGGCTAATTTTTTGTATATTTAGTTGAGACAGGGCTTCACTGCATTTGCCATGATGGTCTTGATCTCCTTTCTTGTGATCCTCCCGCCTTATCCTCCCAAAGGGCTGGGATAAGAGGCCTGAGCCAAGATACATATTTTTTAAATGAAGAAAAATTTCAAAAGTACTCTGCTTGGTACAATAATCAAAGATATAAATTAAGGAATAAAACATAAACATGAAACATATTTATAAATGCAGATGGAAAATGCAGAGGACAATTTTTTAAATAACATATTTGGAAAGCATTAACTAGTAATTTGAAGAGTTCGCATTTGACAGGCTAGTATGAACATACATTGAATGCAGCAACACAGGTTCCCCAGAAGGAAAATCAAAATCAGAGAAAATGAAACCACAAAGGTTCAGTCTGCTCTGACCTTTGAAAAACTCAGCACAGACAGTCGCACTTAGGACCAAGGGCAGGAGATCCCTAACCCCATCACCATGTCGATAGGGCATAAACATTCCAGGGTGAAGGTACAATCCACATTGTGATGTCCAACTGCTGCCAGGCAGACAGCAGTGCTTTTACATGTACAGGAAGGTCATGGAAGGCTCAGTGTTTTGTTTCAAAAACTGAATCCCAAGCCCACATATTACTATGCTGTGCTTGTTGAAATAAGTTATGAGATGGGAAATAGGGCAACCCCATATATATATAAATATATATATATATATGTGAGCGTGTATATATATATAATTATATATAACATAATATACATAACATATATCATATACATAACATATATATAACATATATATTATATAGCTTATAATATATTATATATGCTATATAAAACATATAATATACAATATGTCATAATATATAAAATATATGTAATATATACGATGTCATATTTTATATAATATATATTATATGTATTATATATATTACATATAATATATTATATATAATATGACATCATATATATTACATATCATATATTTTTTATATAATATATAATATATAATATATATTTAATATTATATATGAAATCTATACTATTATAAATATTATATAACATATATTATGTATCATATAATGAACTATTATATATTATATTTTATGACATGTATATAATATATATTATATATAAAATATTAAATATATAAAGTATATATTACATATTAAGTGTACACTATATAAAATATAATATATATTATGTATAATATATGTTAAATAAAATAATGTATTATATAATATATACATTATATATTATATGATATGTAAATAATATGTTATAGGTAATACATACCATCTACATTAAATATATGGCATATATTATATAATATATGATATATATAATGCAATGTATAATGTATATTATATGATTTATGGTATATAATATGATATATGATTTATATTATGTAATATGCTATATAGTATATAGTATGATATATAATATATAACATGCTGCATACTATATAATGTATAATATATAGTATATATAACATATGATATATATCATTGATAATATATGAAAAATAACATCTGATATATAACATATATGATATACATTTTATATAATGTAAGATATATATAACATGACACATATATAACATAATATATATGATATATATTATATATTATATATATCATATATTATATAATATATGATATATATTATATATAACATATGATATATATTATATGTAGTATATGATATATATTATATATAATATATGATATATATTATATATAATATATGATATATAATATATAATATATGATATATATTATATATGTTATATAGTATATATAATTATATAATAATCTATTGTATCTGATCATACTGTATATTATATATCTTAATATATACTATATATTATATCGTAATATATCATATATGTCATAATATATTATATATTGTATATTATTACTCTACGTAATGTAAGATATTATATGTTTAATCTATCATATACGTAATATAATATATATTATATTATGATATAATATATAATATATATTATATTATGATATAATATATAATATATATTATATTATGATATAATATATAATATGTTATTGAATATATAATATCTTATACACATTATATAATTTATATCTATTATATATTATGTATATTACATATTATATGTAATATACAGTACATTATATATTATATATGAAATATTACATGTCATATAATGCTATACATATATTATATATTATATAATATATTACAAATTATATATTATGTATTATAGATTTTTATTCTATTACATGTAATTATGTGATTTTATACTTATATATATAATTATATATTGTTATATATAATAATTATGCATTATTATATGTATTATATTGTATATAATAATAATATATCATAATATTTTATAATATACAAAATATATAGGAGGATGCAGGATGTAAAAGTAAATTATATATATGTTATTCATATTATATATGATATATATATTACATTTTATATAATTATATATATATATATATACCCATATATATTTACATATATTTGGGGGTGCCCTATTTCCCATCTCATAACTTATTTTAAGAAGTACTGCATAGTAATGTTTGGACTTGGGATTCAGTTTTTGAAACAAAACACTGAGCCTTCAATGACCTTCCTGTACATGTAAAAGCACTCCTGACTGCCTGGCTGCAGTTGGACCGCACAATGTGTATTGTGCCTTCACCGTGGAATTTTTATGCCCTATCACGATGGTGATGGGATTAGGGATCTGTTGCCCTTGGTCCTAAGTGCCACTGTCTGTGCTGAGTTCTTCAAAGGTCAGAGCAGATTGAACCTCTGTGGTTTCATTTTCTCTGATTTTGATTTTTCTAATGGGGAGCCTGTGTTGCTGCATTCAAGGTATGTTCATACTGGCCTGCAAAATGCAAACTCATCAAATTACTAGGTAGTGCTTTCCAAATATGTTATTTAAAACATTACACTCTGTATTTTCAATGTGCATTTATCAATATGTTTCATGGTTGTTTTATTCCTCAATTAATGCATTTGATTATTGTACCAAGTAGAGTACCTTTGAAATCTTTCTTCATTTAAAAAATAGGTATCTTGGCTCAGGCCTCTAATCCCAGCACTTTGGGAGGCCAAGGCAAGAGGATCACAAGGTGAGGACATCAAGACCATCCTGGCAAATACAGTGAAATCCTGTCTCTACTAAAACTAAAAAAAATTAGCCAGGCATGGTGGCAGCTGGTGTAGTCCCAGTGTGGTGCAGTCCCACCTACTTGGGGGGCTGAGGCTGGACAATCGCTTGAACCCGTCGGGCAGAGTTTGCAGTGAGCCAAGATGGCGCCATTGTACGCCAGTCTGTGCAACACTAAAAGACTCTGTCTAAAAACAATTATATATATATAATATAAATTATATATAAGTATTATATATTATATATAATATGTAATATATAATATATTTTCTAATAATATATACAATATATATAATATATTATGTCATATTATACATAATATATATTATATGTATTATATATATTGCATATATTATATAATATATAATTTATATATGACACAATATATATTATGATATGTATTAAAATTATATATAATATAAATAATAAATATATTATATATATTATATAATATATGAGATGCATACTATATAATGAACTATAATATATATCTTCTTTATGACATGTATATAAGTTATATTATATATTATATATTATATACATTTATTATATATTTTATGTATATTATATATATTATATATTATATATTATGTATATATTAATTATATATTACATATATTATATATTAAATACATCATATATAAAATATATAATATATATTATATATATCATATTTTAAAACATATATTATATAATACTTAAATTATATATTACATATGTAAATAATGCATTATAGGTAATACATACCATATATAATAAATATAATATACCATATATAATATAACATATGATATATATATGAGGTATGATGTATATTATATGATATATGGAATATAATATGATGTATGATATATATTTTATACTATAGGCTGTATATTATATAATATGATATACATTATATATCATATGCTACATATTATACAATGCACGATATATATTATAACATATGATATATATTATGGATATAATATATGATTCGTATAATATATGATACATATTATATATATGATATATCTTCTATACGTTATCAATTATACATAATTATATAATATTCTGTTATGTATGATTATGTTATATATATATTATATAGATATATAGATACATATAATACATCTTAATGTATAATAAATATGTCATTATATAGTATAAATAATATATCATAATGTTTTATATATTATATTATATTATTACTAAACAAAATATCATATGTAATCTAATATATGTCATATATATTATATATATTATATTATGATATATGTTATATAATGTTATATATTATATGATATATATTATATACTATATAATATATAATATATTATATACTATATTATATAGTATATAGTATATTATATATTATATATTATATTTTATGTATAATATATTATGTGTTATATGTAATATATAATACATCATATATTATATTTATTATATATTATATATTATATATTATACATATGATATTATATATTATATCATATATCATATATTATACATGATATATATTATATATTATGTGATATATAATTATATGTAATTATATAATAATATATATACTCATTTAGTTATATAAATAATTATATATTATGTTATATATAATAATTATACATTATATGTATTATAGTGTATATCATGATTACACATTATTATACATTATATTATAGATAATATATTATATAGAATGTAAGGATTCAGGATGTGAAAGGAAATTATATATGTTATACCTATTATACATGTTATACGTATTACATTATATATAATTATATATATATATACACACATATGTGTATATGTATGTATATTTGTGGGTGCCCTATTTCCCATCTCATAACTTATTTTAAGAAGTACAGCATAGTAATGTGTGGGCTTAGGATTCAGTTTTTGGAACAAAACACTGAGCCTTCCATGACCTTCCTGTACCTGTAAAAGCACTACTGCCTGCCTGGCAGCAGTTGGACCTCACAATCTGGATTGTGCCTTCACCCTGGAATATTTATGCCCTATCGCCATGGTGGTGGGATTAGGGATCTCCTGCCCTTGGTCCTAAGTGCGACTGTCTGTGCTGAGTTTTTCAAAGGTCAGAGCAGATTGAACCTTTGTGGTTTCATTTTCCCTGATTTTGATTTGTCTTATGGGGAACCTGTGTTGCTGCATTCAAGGTATGTTCATACCGGCCTGTCAAATGCAAACTCTTCAAATTACTAGTTAGTGCTTTTGAAATATGTTATTTAAAACATTATCGTTATCGTCTGTATTTTCCATATGCAGTTATCAATATGTTTCATGGTTATGTTTTATTCCTCAATTTATATATTTGATTACTGTACCAAGGTGAGTACCTTTGAAATTTTTCTTCATTTAAAAAATATGTATCTTGGCTCAGGCCTCTAATCCCAACACTTTGGGAGGCCAAGGCAAGAGGATCACAAGGTGAGGAGATCAAGACCATCTTGGCCAATACAGTGAAATCCTGTCTCTACTAATACTAAAAAAAATTAGCCAGGCATGGTGGCAGCTGGTGTAGTCCCAGTGTGGTGTAGTCCCAGCTACCTGGGAGGCTGAGGCAGGACAATCAGTTGAACCCGTGAAGCAGAGGGTGCAGTGAGCCTAGATGGAGCCATTGCACCCCAGCCTGTGCAACAGAACAAGACTCTGTCTAAAAACAATTATATACATATAATATATATTTTATATATGTAATATAAAATATATAATATATATTATATATAATATATCATAATATATATAATATATATTATATATATTATGTTATATTATATATAATATATATTATATATATTATGTATTATGTTATATTATATATAATATATATTATATATTATATATTATGTTATATTCTATATAATATATAATATATTATATATATTATATATTACATATAATATATAATATATATTACATTTATTATATATATTACATATAATAAATATATATTATATTTATTATATATTACATATTATATATAATATAAATATAATATGACATAATCTATATTACATATAATATATATTGTTTATATTATATAATGAACTATAGTATATATTTTATTTTATGGCATGTATATAATATATATATTATATATTATATATTAAATATATAATATATATAATATGTATTATATATTATATATTAAATATATAATATATATAATATATATTATATATAATATATGTTACATAAAATATATATGATATTAATACATAAATTATATATTATATGATATGTAAATAATTTATTACAGGTAATATATACCATATATAATAAATATATGAAATATATTATGTAATGTATGATATATGTAATATAATATATGATATATATTATATGATATATGGTATATAATATGACATATGATATATATTATATATTATTCGCTATATATTACATAATATATGCTATATATTATGCAATATATGATATACATTATATAATACATGCTATATATTATACAATATATGTTATATATTATATATAACATATGATATATATTTTTTTAATATATGATATATCCCAGCACTCTGGGAGACACAAGATGGGAGGATTGCTTGAGGCCAGGACTTTGTAACCAGCCTGGTCTACACAGCAAGACCCCCATCTCTATAAAAAAATAAAAAATATTTTTAATTGCTGAAAAATGAAATACTAAATTATTTATGAATATATAACTTCAATAAAAGATGAGAAAATGCACCTAGGTCATTAGGACAATTTTTATGAAACAATATCCAATTTGCTGTCTGTTACTTCTCCTACCTTATCGTGTCTAATTTTTTCTCATCTTTGTGAATTCCTGCATCTACAGTAGGCAAAAAAACAAAAATCAAAAGGAATCTTATTCTATTCACAGCCATCAGAAAAATGTGTTACTATTCCTGTAGTCAGTTAGGTTCTAAATCATACATTTGAGATATATTTGAAACACGTCATAAAGAAAATAAGCATCATATTTCTCACTAAATAGCACCTGAAATATTCCATATGAAAGGAAAAATACAAAAAACTAAACTTTTAATTACTAACCTCCTTAAAGAAAAAGAATTCTATGCGATTAGATATTTGATAATGGATGTCCAATACCTGAGATTTAAATCCCATTTTCTGTGTCCTAACATCTCACCTTCAGAAAATCTCCAATATTGGGTTATTTGGATTATATATTTAAAACTGAATATACTTGAAGATGTGAATGATTTGTTGCTGCAACAAATGGTTTAGCAATTATCTGCATTAAAATGTGTTCCATGAAGAACAGAAAAAGAATATTTCTACTTCAGTCCTTAAAAATTGTGAAAGCACAGCCACAGTCTTAGTTTGTCAATCTTGAATTCTTTTGGTATTTTAATTTCACCAATAGTTCTGGAACTGCTCTTTTTGTATTTCTCAAAATGTTTTGTCTTGCATCGTGCAATAAGGCAGCCACCATCATATGTGACCACTGAGCACTTCTAATGCAGCTAGCCAGAACTGATGTTTTAAGTATAAAGCATCTTGTTCATTTTTATACTAAATCCTGAAATATTGTTTTGAATATACCAGGTTAAATAAAATAGGTTAAAATTTATTTCACCTGTTTTTTTTTTAAGTGTAACTACTGGAAAATTTAAAATTACACATATGGTCTGCATCATATTTCTATTAGACAGCACTGGCTCACCGTTCTACTGGTTGGCTAGCTTGTACCTCCAGATAACATCTGATAATCCAATCACTAGCTATCACAAAATAGATCTTTCAGATGTTTCCTATTAAAATGTTCGTTTAATTTTGAAATGAATTCCTAGAAAAGCTCATATAATACTATTATAGAAAATCATTAAAATCAACTTAATAATTTGCCCAACATGAAACAGAACTTAAGGTAAATCTACATTTGTTTGGTTAGTATTTATTGTACTGGTAAAGACCAAAGAATTGGTAATGTTCAACAAAATATGAAAATGCCAGTGACGTTAACAAAAAATAGCTGGAAACCAAAGAATCTTGCTTACATCACAATCACAGCCAGGAAAATGCAGCTTATTTTACAGCCAGTCCCCAATGTGAAGAATACGTAGAAGCAACAGTAAATAAAAAAAGAAGTATAATACAGAAATGCCTAATATCAAAGAAATTCATGTAACAGAATACTGAACTTCAGTATTTCTAATACATGTATATACACATTCCTGCTAACTGTAGAATATTTCCTGCAAGTTATGGTCCCAGTGCCTCACCAATGGAAGATCTATCTTGTACTATTCAATTCATACTCTCCCTAATAACAGCACTATACTAGCAGGTTCATCATCAAGTGAAGGCTGTTTGCTAGATAACCAAAACCAAGATTGGAAAACTAAAAAGCTGGAGGGAGGGAAAACACAGCCTACAAAATGCTTACAAGATTAGCAGCAAATGATGAAGTAGTAACAAGAGGGGCAGAAAAATAGAAAGATTATCATCGGACTTGGGAATTCAAAGAGAGCTCAGCAAAATACTAGGACATGGCTCATATAAGATGGAATAAGCCTGGAAATACACCCCCCTCCCCAATATTTCAGAACATAAAATCTACAGAAAGAGAGTCCTAATGTATTGAACCTGGTTTCTCCATTGAAACAAAAGTCTTCAAGGAAGGAGAGATACATAAAATTTAACAGGAATACATATGAAGCAGTATCTTTAAAGAATGTAAATATATCAACCAAAAGTAAATTTGAGATTCAAATTTCCATTGCTAAAGTCTTTTCAGAGTCAGAACGACATAATTATTATATAGCTATTCAAAACAAAACCAAAAACTTACTGGAAAGGAGAACAACTGGTTTGAGAAGAAAAACTTTTCGTGGTAGAGCAGAAATAACTGTCAAGGAAAATACTTAGAAAAAGGCATATATAAAGAGTGGCCTAGTTTTACTGCACACGTCTTTGCCATGCAGAAACAGCTAAATCCCATCTGACAACTACTTTCCCTTTCGTGTACCTTGTCTTTAGAGAATAAAATATATCTGGGTTTGATATAGAGGAGACTAATTTTCACATTAAAAAATGATTTTCTTAAAAGCCTGGCCTTACAGTTTAAAAATTATACGATTAAAATCAAGATATTATTCCTATAAAAAGCCAAACTTTAATCCATTTAAATCATGAAACTTAAAACTTAACTTGAAGCAATTTCAATCATGAAACTTAAAACTCCAAATTACTATTGTGAATTAACACTTCTCCACTATTTATCTTGCAATTTTAAAAACACTTCAGAAAGTAGCAAATTTGTAAAACAATAAATAATTCGTACCTATAGTATCCTCATTTTGCCATGCAGTTTTATTTAAATCTCACTTAAAAAGAAATGGAACTCATTCTTAAAGGGTAGAATGTACATGATGTAAAGCAGACACAGGAAGATTTATCTTTACTTACTGAAAATCAATAGTACAATTCTAAGATTTTTTCCATGAAACTATTGAAATAAGTCCTACTTGAAAAGAGAAATCCCACAAGAGTTAGCAATTAATAAAAACACCAAAATGATAAATTCCCCAGCATGGAAAATTCCTGTCATAAATGTTGATGTTTATCCAGTTAAAAATATATACAACGAATAATATCAATAAATAAATGTATTAGAAGGAAATAATAGATGTTAGTTACGTATACCCAAAACTATACGTATTTTAGGCTCTATATTTACTGAGGCACATAACTAAAAGAATTTTTAAAGTTCTTTCTATTAGAAACTATTATCAATAGGTTGCATCTTTATGGCCCAACTGAGTTGAAATTCCAAATAAGATCCCTTCAAATTTAATAAATGGCATTCTTCATTAACAGCATTTAAAAAATAATGGCTGAAACACATAATCAACATTACACTGAAGTTCTATCTGAAGACAGAAAAAGTTGCCATCCACACCAAAACTACACATATACCTTCTGATTTTATAGAATTGTTCCAATGTCTTTTCTCTCAATATCATTAAAATCACCCTACCTGTTTGGACCGAGGTCTACCAGGAGAAAATTTTCTCTTAGTAATAGCTGGTTTACCCATGCCAATTTTTGGAGTGACTGAGATGTAAGTTGTTGGCATGATGTTTCCAGCAGAGGAACTAAGAGCTGAAGGGTAATTATGCAGTATGTCATGTGAAGGCGAGTCTGAAGAAGGTGTTGGGGAGGAAGACACATCTGCCTTGCTTATGTCTGCTGATGATGAAAATGATGACTCTGTCTCAGATGATAACTTTATAGATTTGCCTCCTTGGTATGAAACATCTTTCAAACAACCCTCAATTTTAGGAGTCATTTCAGAGTCCATCAATCCAGTAGAAAGCTCAGAATTTTCTTTATGTTCCTTTTCTCCTTGTAGCCTTTCTATAACCAACTGTTCCTCAGGACATAATGAAGTGCTTTCCTCATGTGGGGACACTAAGGTTTCTAGTGGAAGAGTGACAGATTCAATGACTAATTTTGGAGGCCTTGATTCTTCTTTGGATACCACTGTTTTAGGTTCCTCTAACAACTGCAGTTGCTCTTGCTGCACAGTGATCTGGTGTGTAACGACTTCAATGTTTTCTGTCACTTCCATTTTATCTTCAATTTGATCTTCACCACAAATATGCTTCACTTCAGAAGACATTTTCATTTCTTCACTATCAACCTCATTAGAAATCTGTTTTTCCAATTCGGTATTCACTGTATGTTGGGATGATACTACAAAATTCAGAACATTTGTTATGGTAAGGTACAAACAAATTTTAAATTTTCTAACTATAGATATATAAAACATTTGGCTACACTAGAACTTAAATCAGAAGGTATTCATCAAAGCAGACAATTATTAAGTGAATGAAAGCCAAAGTATACAAGGATTTATGGATTAGAATTAGCCACACACCAGAAAACCTAATGAAAACATGTTTTATAACTTAAGTACTTCCAAATGGATTGAAAATTACACAGGAAAAGTTCTCATACTCATTTTTTAGTTAAGAAAATGAGGATCAATCATGTTATGTGAGGTACCTAAGTTAAAAAGTAAAGACTGATCTAGAATGTGTAGGCATTTTCTAATAGTAGATACCCAGATGTAACAAAGTTACTATAGACTCAAAAGCACAGAGAGAAAAGATTTGCTAACCACCAATATTTATTTTGCTTAACCATACCTGCCAACCTAGCCAAAATATTCTTTGGATGTAATCCTTGCTCTTCATCATTGTCTATAAATTAAAAGACTAATCTCCGAAAATCTATAAACTTAGATATCAGAAACATAGTCACTGGTAAATTTTAAATCAGGATACCAGTATGTTAAACCTTTAACTCAATCTCATCAAGGTAATTTTTAAATTATAGTAAAAAGACACTGCTAGCCTCATTTACCAATCAGTGACTAAAATTTATCTATTTATCTACGTTCTTTTTTTTTTTTTGAAACAGGATCTCAATCTCACTCTGTGACCCAAGCTGGAGTGCAGTAGCACAAACATGGCTCACTGCAGCCTCAACCTCCTGGGCTCAAGTGGTCCTCCCACCTCAGCCTCCCAAACTGCTGGGACTGCAGGCATGTGTCACCATGCCCAGATTTTTTTTTATTTTTGTAGAGACAGGGTCTCACTATATTGCCCAGGCCTATACATGTTCTGATACCAAACTGAAATCTCATCTTCTTTCCCACTTTATTGAAAGACTACAGGTAAGGATAAAAGAAAACTACCAAATAACAGATCTGATAGTACAAAATATTTTTAATCATGACCTCCCCCCTCCAAACAAAAAAAACTTTCAAGAGAAACTAACCTACTTTAGATCCATTGTCAATTCTTTTCCAGAATCTCTTAACTAAAAGATTTAGTTACTGTAATGTATATACATACAGCAATTGCAAAAAAATGTCTTTGGGATAAAGACATTATCTTATGACTCAAACAAATTAGACAATATGAACATACTGCTTACCAGCAATGAGAAGACTATCTGTGTCCTCTATACCCTCAGTGTAGGGAAAGGCTTTCTGAATATGACTCAAAAATCCAGAAGCAAAAGAAGATTAATAAATCAACTCCATAAAAAAGAAACTTTTACATGGCAAAAAAAATAATAAAAACAAAGTCAAAAGACACATAATACAGCCTGGATAACATGGTGAGACCCTGTCTCTACAAAAGTAAAAAATTAGCTGGGCTTCGTGGTACACATAACTCCTAGCTAACTCGGGAGGCTGAGGCAGGAATATTGCTTGAGCCCAGGTCAAGACTACAGTGAACTATGACCATACCACTGTACTATGGCCGGGGTGACAGGGTGAGACACAGTCTCACACAAATAAGCAAAAAAAAAAAAAAAAAAAAAAAACAAGAACAAATAAGCTAGCAGAAAGTATCTGCATCATGTAACACATATAAGGGCTTACATCCCTCACTTATAAAGAACTCTTAAATTTAGGGAAAAATGCCAAAATCTTCAATAACAGGCAAAATACATGAACAGACAATTCATGAGAAGAAATAAAAACTGAACCTTAAACGCATGAAAAAATGATCAACTTCACTCTTAGGATAAACAAAAATTAAAACTACATTGATACACTACTTTTCACCCAGAAGGCAGACAAACATTCAAAAGCTGAACAAGTCATCCTGTTAGCAAAGACGTAGGAAAAGTTCTCTCACACATCTCTGGTGGCAATGCAAAGTACCGTAAGCCCCAAAAAAGGGAATTTGACGGTATCTCACAAAGCTACATATGTGTACACTCCTGAGGCAATAATCCTAGGAATTTACCCTACAGATTTGTCCCTGAGAATTCAAAAACACACATGCACAAAGCCAGGGAGTGTAAAATCATTTATAATGCAAAATATCATAAACTACTGAAATACCATGGGTTACTGAGTAACCCATAGCACAGATACACAATGGAGTGCTATGCAGCTGTTTAAAAGGAGAATGAGATCTCTTGAACTTGCCTAACTTGCCTGGAAGTGATTTCCAGATTTTATTACACGAAAAAAGCAACATGCAAAAGAACATATACAACATGCTACCTTCACTGAAAGAGCAATATATCCTCTTATTCTTAGAT
This sequence comes from Gorilla gorilla gorilla, assembly GCF_029281585.2. Taxonomy (NCBI): domain Eukaryota; kingdom Metazoa; phylum Chordata; class Mammalia; order Primates; family Hominidae; genus Gorilla; species Gorilla gorilla. Next base: position 17,591,221 of record NC_073237.2, read on the forward strand.
GAAAAATAACAGGAGGTTTAAAACAGAAAACAATGAAGTTAGTTACTTCCAAGAGGCTGGGGAAAATGCGGTATAAGTAATAAACAAGAGACAGTGACAATTCTGAGTAAAACTTCATATAGTTTTGAGTTTTGAAAGTATACTCATACCTTCTATATTTAAAAAATTAAATCACTAAGAAAAGAAAGGAGAATAAAATCTATTACTGAGAGCAAACTGAAGCAGACTTGCTTTTTAGATTGAGCAACTGAATAAATGTGCTGTTCTACAACCCAGAATTTTTATTGTAGAAGAACAGACATGCAAGAATGAAAAGGCAAAGAACTCAATGGAGAAGGATAAGAACTGGAGGTGCTGGTATAAATTCATTATTTCTAAGTTATGTATATGTATATGAATATTTATGTGTATATACATAACATGTAGGGGTGTTCAATCTTTTGGCTTTCCTGGACCACATTGAAAGAAGAATCGTCTTGGGCCACACACAAGATACACTAATACTAATGATAGCTGATGAGCTACACACACACACACACACCCACACACATACACCCCCCAAAAAAGAAACACCTCATAATGTTTTAAGAAATTTTATGAATTTCTGTTGGGCCACATTCAAAGCCATCCTGGACCACATGTAGCCTGCGGGCCATGGGTTGGACAAACTTCTGTAAGTGTATACACATGCATGTATTTCCTGACGTCACCTACTGAAAGGGTGAAGAAGCAAACACCCTCCAGTAGCAATGAGCACACCCAGCACCCATTCCCCACTAAAGGAATGTGGGTTACTTATTTAACAATGGACTTATTCCAGGACTGGGGCACGGGAGGTATAAGATGAGCTTGTAACATCTTGTTACACCAAAAAGTATGAAGTGTTCAAATAAGCAGTGAGAGCAGAACACCAGTGCCAGCTTGAAGGAGCAACTGACAGCAAGTATGGGACTATTTGAGCCAAAAAATAATTAGGTAATGAGTTGTAAATGATTGAAGATAATAGGAGTTCATGAGCCAATATTAATAGTAAGTAAGTTTAACATGTGAAAGAAGTGTTCTTGCTTACAAAAGAAAGCAGAGGGCTAACTGGTAAATGTGGTGGGAGTGCGAGAGCTGGAAATGCATCATTTGCAACCAAAAGAAAGCATGTTAAAATGGCATCATCAGGCAGTAAGTTTGTTGTTGTTGTTGCTGTTGTTGTTGTTGCTGTTTTTTGAGACAGAGTCTATCTCTGTCACCCAGGCTGGAGTGTAGTAGCATGAGTTCGACTCACTGCAACCTCTGCCTCCCGGATTCAAGCGATTCTCCTGTCTCAGCGTTCTGAGTAGCTGGGATTACATGGCACCCACTACCATGCCTGGCTAATTTTTGTATTTTTAGTACAGACAGGGTTTCACCATGTTGGCCAGGCTGATCTTGAACTCCTGACCTCAACTGATCCACCCACTTCAGCCTCCCAAAGTGCTGGGATTACAGGTGTGAGCCACCACACCCAGGCTAGGGAGTAAGTTTTTTAAATCTAGAAGGAAATTCTGAGGAAAAGCAAGATATTTGCATGGTCTTAAAGTATCCTCACATACTGCTTTATTAGATACAAAGGAGTGGGGAACAGAAATTGGGCAACAGCCTGACCACGTGATTCTCATGAGGGAAAGTGGAATAATGTGTGCTTCCAGCTGTGATACCATGAGGATGGATCAGCACTTTGCAGTATTCTGGCCAATAATGCATGCCTCTCATCTAATTGTAAGGGGTTATCAAAAACAACATGGGGAAATTTCTGTTTGAAAAAAGAAAAAAGAAGTATATCGAGAAGAACTCTATTCTTCAAAAATACCAATGACAAAAACTAAATCCTAGAATCTACTTGGAGGAAGGGGTAGGCTATGAAGGACATAAGATCAAATGACATAACTGGAACATGGCTAGTACATTAGATAAACATACGACATTGATGTAAGTTTAGGAAGTTGATAGCAGGATGGTGATTTTTTTAAAGAATATTCCTACTATTAAGAAATACATACTGAAATGGTGGTAAAAAGGCACAATGTATGTAATTAACCCTCAAATAGTAGGGGGTTGGGGGAATAAAGACACACACACAGACACACACACACACACACACACACACACAGAAAGCGAGAGAGGGCATGCCCAATGATAATGAAATGCTAACAACTGATAAATCTGAGTAAATGGGATACACGTATTATTTTTATTTTTTCCAACTTTTAGAGTTTGAACTTATTTTCAAGTAAAAACTTTCTAAAAACGCATAATATACCAACGAACAGACATTCCTGAGATAAAAATAGGAAAAAGAAACCCATCTGACAATGACTGTTTTACAATAAAGATCCTGAAAAGATCACCCCCACTCCAGCTCACCAGGGAGCAGCCCCAAACTAGACTGACAGCCCTGTGGGGGCACACTGATTTGCCCCAACATCTCCAGCCTTCACTACAGTGATGTTCGCACACAGTAAACACTCAAATGTTAAATGCAAACAAATGAGCAAATTATGACTCAAGACTACAGAGAGAACTACAGAAGAATTCAACAGCAGAGAAAGATGATCATTCTTCAAATGGTTCAAAGGACAAACCTTTCAATCCATGAAAAACTCCATGGTAACTGTTTCTGTACTTACTTTGTGTTAGGCATTGTGCTGGGCACTTTATAGATACCACTTCAGTAAATCCAACATCCCTGTGAGGTAAGTACCGTTAACCTTCTATACACTGACTTAGGGAAGTTCAACAGGTAGCCAAAGATCATCAATTTAGTAACTGAAAAAACTGCAGTTTGACTCCACAGCATAAGCTTTGAACCACCACACTATAGTGCCTTCATAGAGCAGAATAAAAAGATTAAGTATCCAATAGTATTCCCAGAATTTATGTAATTCTGTCACTCTCAAAAGAGAATAGCAGATTACAAAGAGCAAATCGAAAAGAAGCACACCAAAGGGGAGACAGAACAAGCTGAGAAAGACACCCAGAATTCTCTACCAGTTCTCAAGACAATGAAAACCATAATAAAGAAGATTAAGAGCAAGAGACAAAAATTATCCAGTAGTTACTAGATATTATTAGAGAGTGTAAAGAAGGTAATTTTTTAAGTGAATATATTTTTTTAAAAAGGTGCTGGGGCGGGGGGTGGGGGCGGGGATGGGGATTCACACATCTCCCAAAGCTTTCAGGAAGAAAAAAAGGATTATGATTAAATTTTTTCAAGTTAAGATTTTTCTCGTGACAGCATAAACTGAAAAAACTGAAGAAAATGTTTTCAGAGTATAAAAAAGAAAAATTTGTAATATGAAACATTATACTGTGCCAAGTTCTTATAGCCTAAAAGGAACAGTCTCTTTCCGACATGTAGGGTTTCAAAAAATTTATAATTATTTTTAAAGGATCACAACCAAGACTCCAAAAGATTGAGGGTAAAGTTGGAATTAACAGAGGAAATATATTTTTGCAAGAAAATTGTGACAAGGTTTACAATCTAGGTTAATCGAATCAGAGAAAAGGGGAATAAAAACTTCATTTTCAGTGGGGAATGGGAGAAAATTTATATCTTTAATATTTATAATCATTTACAATCACAAAATGAGATTCTGAATTATAAATCATTGCAGGAAGTAAAAGAAGAGAAAAATAGAAAGAAATTATAAGAAAAATTTTGCCTCAAAACAGCCAAGCATTTCAATTGCAACCATCAATCCAAACAGTGACCTCTATTAAGCTTTCAAAAGATACATTTTTATAACACAAAAGAATCCAAAATAAGATGTGAAAAGATAACCATTCAACTGTTAAACTAACACCCTACGTGGCCATAGTGTCAGGCAAAGCAAAATACCTGCCCTTCCTGATCCCTCAACAAAAAACACGTTACATAGAATAAAGAACAATTTTATACTGGTAAAAAGCACAACATATTAACACTGTTGCTAAATAACAGCCACAAGTTATTTGTTTAAAAATATGATAAATTGATAGGAACAATTAATAGTGGTCAGTTGTAACTTGTTGAATCAACAAGTCAAAAAATAAGGTAAAAGGACTTCATCTAACTAAATGAAATTAATAAACACAAATGCTACACCTTTAAAAAGTCAATACTTCAAGTATCAAAACATTTATTTTAAAAAACCTACCTTAGTTAAATTCTCTGTTTAAATGAAATGAAAGCATAAATTAACATACTTCAGCACAACTTAAAAAAAATAAAGTTATTAGCTAAGGTATATACATACATAAAGTTACAAATACAATAAACTTGGCTTCAGCCAAAGCTATAGCCTAAGGTAAACTTATAGTCTTAAATGTCCTTTTTCCTTAGGAAAGAAAATGAATTACAAATTCAACTTCATATTAAAGTAAAAAGGCAAGTAGAGGAACTGAGTGAAGATAAGAGTGTAAATATACAAATCAGTCAAACAGCAGAGTTTTTCCTTTCCAATGATAAGTCATTCAGCAAGAGAAGGAATCTGAACTACCTGAGGAAGCAGGCCAGAGTTCATCACAATCCTTCAGCCCTCAGGCCCCACTTCCCAGGTAGCCACAGCTGAGCACAGTTACCCAGCAGCTCTTTTTCCCCCAAGGAGAGAAAGCCCCTCCCCTCAACCCCCACCGCTCAGGCAGATGTCTAGTAGAACTTGCTGAAGACCACAGCAGAACCTGGTAATACTGCTTGCAGTTCTAGGTGCCAAACCTCACTGGCGAGGACAGGGTGCAGGTACAGGATCTCTCTGCGTCTGCTCCCACCTCCTCCCCACGCCAGGGACCAGGGGTTCTGGCCACATCACCCTCCTTTCCCAGGCCCTCCACCTCCTCCCTAGAGAAAGCAGTTCCGAGAAGGGCAATGACAATGCTGTGCCTTCCACTCCCGCACATGGGCCATCACGCCCTCTCCAGCTCCAGGGAAAACCCGCTCCAGGCCCATGCAGCACCTGAGGGTCAACTCCATCCCTCAACCTCGCGACACCAGCAGCCCAGGAAGACTAAGCTTAAAAGCTAAACCGCACCTTGGATTCCAAGGGCTATCTCCACTACCCCACTGCCCCCAACCCGGCTCTGAACACCTCACCCTGAAGGGGCAGAAGCCAAGTGAGGTAGGAAGTTAGTTAATGAGTTCATCGGCATTTTTTATAATAGCTCAAAATTTTAACGACCCAAATGTTCACCAACAGGTGATTCAATACACAAATTGTGGTATCTCCAGCACTCAGTAATACAAAAGAATCACTACTGATCTGTGCAGCAATAGGGATGAATTTCAAAATAATTACACCGAGTTAAAGAAGCCAGACCAAAAACGAGTATATACTATATGAAGCTTTTATTAAAAATTCTAGGAAGTGAATACTAATCTATAGTGAAAAAGCGGACTAGGAAGACAGAGGGTTTGGGTTTGAACAGCCACAAAGCAAGCCAAGAGGCACCAGGAAACTTTGACGGTGATGACTATGTTCATTATCTTGAAGAGTGTACAGTTTACTGTATGTCAGTTATATGTCAATAAAGCTGCTTTTAAAAAGGTGATGGTAATATATAGATTTGAACAGATATCCGATTTGTCTGTTCTCCATATAAAACATACAGAGGATTTAAAAAAGTAAATAAACAACTTACTTTGCATTTCCAGCCATTGGTTGGTACAGATTTCATAATTCGTTGAGGACAAAAAGTATGATACCCTTTGTCACACGTGTCACACACTAGCATCTTGCTATCTTCTCCCGATTGTCTAAAAAGTAAGATAGCATTAATGATGGCTTATCTTTAAACTTATGTTTTGCAACATAAGTAATCATGAAAATCATCAGTCCTGGGAACTGCACAGTTCATAAATACCTCAATATCTGTTTTGTCTCTGCAGATAGTAACAGAGGTAACCCTGCTATAAGGATTGCCTCCTAAATGGTGATCTTTACTCAATGCTCACCTACGGTTAACTTGCTCTAGCCATTTTAGGATTCCTGCAAAGGAGGAAGGGTTGAGGCAAGATGAATAGCCTCTGATCTTTACTTTTAAAATATAATTTTTGAGAGGAAGGCGTTATAACTGCTAGGTGCTACTGTGTGGAAAGAACAAATCTTGGCACAGCAAATTGAAAAGACTGTCATATAACGTAAAGAGGATCAAATTTGGCATCAGATCTCTATTTGTATTCAGGCTGCTGTTTTCTAGCTGTGTCACTAAACAACTTATACTAAAGCTCTCTGAGTTTCTGGTATAAAACGGGAATAATAAACATTACTGTGATAATTAAATGTAATGCAGTTTCAAGTGCTTAGGATGTCTATTAAGCAATTAAACGCTGAATAATTATTTCAAAAGATGAACCTTGTCATAATTATTAAGAATTATAATTGAAAACCTAAAACCTTTCTTTAAACACTCTTCTGCCCCCAAAGATTGGGCCCCTGTCCTACAGCGTTATCTCTGTTGAGATTTTTGACTATAATCACTTTCAGATACTATGATTTTAAATTCAAGAGGAGGGGAAGAGAAAAAACGGGGAAAGCAAGAAGAGCTGAGAGAGGACTCTCTGAATGAAATCTGTGGGATAAACAGAAGTCAACAGGAAGATGGGTCAGTTGGCCTCCAATTATTATTCAGTTCAACCTCTCCATAAAAAGTCACATGTTTTATCTCTTCAGCTGCATGGAAAGATCTTGGAGGACAAGTACTCTTCCTTCAAGTTCTTTTAATCCTTCCCAAGAAACTGATTGCAGATACAAGGTATCGAATAAATGTTTACTGAATATTTTATCTAATTTTTACCAAAATATTAAGGTACATATTCCTATTTATGTCACGTAACTCTAAGATATTGATGCTTATTTCTTATAAAACTAAATAATAAAAACAGGCTGATCATGGCAGTTGGGCATAATTCTTGCTGGTTTCAACAAAAATTCTCAGCCTGTAAATGAAGATGCTGGTAACATCCCCAAATTATCATGCTCATTAGAATCATGGGGGTGCAAGCAGAAATCACAGAAAAGACTGGAGAAATGACCAAGAGATGAAATACAATAGGAAAAGATAACCCCCTTACAAATTTTTAAATGCCACATATTTCATTTTCGAATTATGCTGACCAGGATCTATTCAAGGTGCCTTATAGAGAGATGCAGATGTACATTAAAATAATAGTAGAAATTGTCCTTCCTGGAATGGAAATTCAAACACATGACTGACGTTTTGGCTCAACTCTAATTCTTCTACGTCTGTAGTAACAGGTTTAAATCCTATCACATCCCCTCCCCGGTGCCCCTGAAGACAAGCTACTTTATTTTTCTCATGCTTGTTTTAAATTGTTAATATCGCTTATTTTTTAAACTGTTGGTAAATTTAAATTAGCTCTTTAGACTACCAGAGCAATTTAAATGATTAAAATCAGTTTTGTTTAGACTTCTTTCAAAATAATATAAACGTTAATATCCAGTAATTTTCTTAAGTATGATGAAGTTACTCTGAATGAATACAGCCAAAATATGAACAACCTCTATTATAATACACAAACCTTTAGCGCCTAGTAATAGGGTCCCTCTTAAACCCAATACACAGCTTTGAATTGAAATGAAAACTTACTTGCAATTCTGGCACACTTTGCACTCAGGACATTGCCAACCTGCACGTTTTAATGGAGTAACCGGTATATCCAGGCACATTCCATGATAGTGCTGACCACAAGTAATACAAAAGAACTGATCTAAGAGGTCTCCCGGGCTGTCGCACACTGCACAGTTTGCATCTTCCTTCGCTATAATTAACAGTAAAACAATGAAATTGTTGTATAAGAATTTAATTTTTTTCTGACTATACAGTAAAATCATTTGAAAGGATTTGCATCATGAACCTTTCAGACATTTGAAGTTATTCACCTTGAATTGTCATCTAATCAGAAAGAGGCATCAATAAAAACACTGTAGGGTATTTAATCTAAATGTAACCACATTAAATTTAATCGTATAGTTTTGCAATTATTTGTGGCTATATCTACTTGAGACCATAAGCAGGTCTTCTTTAATTTTCTATTCCTAATGCCAATGATAATGCTGGACACCTAATTAATGCTCAATATATGCTCACTGGAAAGAACCAAACAAGGAAAATACCAACTAAGAAATGCTTTGCAGTGTAACATAAACATTTTCTTTGAATGTTAAATATATTTTGAAATTACAAAATCAGACAAGAGACAAAATTAAGAAACGTTAATATCAATTAGACTAAGATGCTTCTTAAGCAGAAACAGACTATTCAAATCACATAAGGGCTTTTTTTTAATTACTGGAAAATGTTTTATGTGGAAGAACATTAAAGACAGAAGCTACATATTCATACACAAACACATTACTTAATATACTAATTATATATTCTTCTATATTAATTTCTAGTTGTAAAAGCATTAAAATCCACATCATTATGGGCATCATCCATCCCTAAATGTGGATTAAAAGAAAATGTACTAACAGTTCTTTTACCATAGAAAACAGAAAATATAAGGATAAACTGCCCTGCGAAATATACAGTTAAACTTATGCATATTGCAAAATAAGAAGGAAAATAATGTATTCTAAAATCATACCAATCTTAGATAATGTATAAAAAATATGCCTGTATATAACAAGTATCACAAAGTATATGAATCTTTTCATTTTTCGAAGGTTTGATCATTCCTATCTACTATTCTGACTCATATGTTCTTTCTTTTCCAGTCAAGCTTATCATACCAACCTTCGATAATATATATAAATATGCCTGTATTTAACAAGTATCACAAAGTATATGAACCATTTTTTTTTCCTTTTTTTTTTTGAGACAGTTTCACTCTGTCACCAAGGCTAGAGAGCAATGGCGCGATCTAGGCTTACTGTAACCTCCGCCTCCCAGGTTCAAGGGATTCTCACGCCTCAGCCTCCCCAGTAGCTGGGATTACAGGCGTGTGCCACCATGCCCACCTAATTTTTATATTTTTAGTAGAGACGGTGTTTCGCCACATAGCCCAGGCTGGTCTCAAACTCCTGAGCTCAAGCAATCCTCCTGCCTCACCCTCCCAAAGTGCTGGGATTACAGGTGTGAGCTACCGCACTCAGACTTTTTTCCATTTTTTGAAAGTTTGGTCAATCCTATCAATTTCTCTCTGGCTCATACATTCTTTCTCTTCCAGTCAAGCATCTTGAAACAGAGTAAAAATATATTTCTTTTATTTGTACCGGAGTCTGCAAACTTTTCCTGAAAAGGGCCAGACAGTAAATATTTTAGGCTTTGTGAGCCATAGCAGTCTCTGACAAAAAGTCAGACCTTTTGTTTTTATTTACACTCTTTTAAAAATGTGAAAATAATTCCTCGCTTGAGGGCAGTACAAAAACAGGCTTCAAAATGTGGACGCTGGCTGGACCTCTGACATACTTCACGAAGGCTGGCTTAGCACCTAATACTCATCTGAAGCTACATTAGTGAGGCTGCCAATGCCCATAGGAAACCCGATTTAGTCTTTGGCTTTTTTGCACTTTGCAGCATTTGCATTGCTAGCCACTCCCACATTAAAACGCCCCTTTCCTTAGTTTCTATCATGGCAACTCTCTCCTAATTTCTCCTTAGTTTTCCCCCACTTTCATCTCATCCTCCTTTGTTGGCTTTTGTACCTATACAATCTTTCTAAATGCTGGAGTTTCTTAGGATTTCATCCTTTTCCTTCTTTCCTAATCCCCCATAGTTTCCCTTTGTGATCACATCAACTCTCATGCCATAAAATGCCACCATGATTCCTAAATCTGTATTATTGGCCCTAGAATTCTTTCATAAACCCCAAACCTTTATTCTTCAAGTCTTACTGGATCTCAATAGCCAGGTGTTCTAAACACTCAATCTCAACTGCTCTAAAGTGAAACTTTTTTAAAAACCCGAAACATCATCCATTTTTCTCAAGAATAGATAAAGGCAGAAACCTTAGTATCATTGTTGACTCTGAACTCAGCCCTGACCCAACACATCCAGCCAGATCCCAATTCTTATGTATTAAACTTCCTACACATCATTCTTCCTTATATGTTTATAGTTTAGTCTATCATATTAGGTTAGTGCAAAAGTAACTGCAGTTTTTGGCATTACTTTTAATGGCGAAGACTGCAATTACCTTTGCACCTACCTAATACTCTGTCTCGCTAACTGCAGTATCTTCTGCATCAAATCATCTCTACTTACGGTTCTGACATCCTCTCTAAATCATTTTCTACACATCCAGAACAATCTTTCAACAATGTAAATCTAATTGTTAACCTCTTTATAAATTAAAACTCCACCAATACCTCATTTTTCACCTAAAAGAAAATCAGAATTTTCAAGTATGAGGCAAAAAGGTCCTTATCTCCCTTTCCAACTGAATCTCAGAACCACTCACTATTTTGTGGTCATGGTGGGTTTTCTGCCATGCACCTCACATAGCATGCTATTCATGTCTGTGTGCTTTTACACATTCTGTTCCCTCTGCTTGAAATTTTGTTTTTCTGCTGTGCTCTCAGCCTTCAAAACTCTGCTCATGGCTGGGAACAGAGGCTCACGCCTGTAATCCCAGCACTCTGGGAGGCCAAAGCAGATGGATAACTTGAGGTCAGGAGTTTGAGACCAGCCGGGCCAACATGGTGAAACCCCATCTATACTAAAAATACAAAATTAGCAGGGTGTGGTGGCACATGCCTGTCCCAGCTACTCAGGAGGCTGAGGCAGGAGAATCGCTTGAACCCAGGAGATGGAGGCTGCAGTGACTAGAGTTTGTGCCATGGCACTACAGCCTGGGGGACAGAGTGAGACCCTGTCTCAAAAAAAAACTCTGCACATTATTTCCTGAATACCTATTACCACACCCAAATACCCATTTAGTAGTTGAATATTACTTTTACCCATATGCTTACAAGAAACTTCTGTTACATAATCATTTATTTACAGCACAACTCTGTGAATCCTTGAAGGACAGGGGCCTTAACTTTTTTAAATTTTTATCCCCAACTGCCTAACATGAATCAAGTCTTATTGAACATATTTTAAGTGAAGGACTTACTGCTAAAATGACTTTTAAATGGCTCTTTAAGTGATAGGCATTTAAAATAAATCATTAATCTAACAATGGAAGCATCATAAATTGGTTCATTTTTGATAGAAAAGACATAACTGGGATCTTATGTTTCTTAATATTAAGAGAGTACTAGTATTTATCTTTCAAAATATGTACATTGAAAAATTGATCTCTTTTTGCTCACCGTAAAACTTTTAAAAATTGGGGGAATACTCAACTAATTATCAGAAACTAATTATCAGATAATCAATTCATTTTTCTATTATACTCTCCTAGGAACACTAAAATGCTTCTGTGAAACTTTCTAGAGTTTGCTCCCCTGACACTTCAGGTTGCCATGGTAGCTACTAGCGACTTGTGGTTTCTGAACAAGTGAAATGTAATTAGTTCAAATCGAGGTATGCAGTAAGCATAAAATGCACACTGGATTCCAAAATCTTAATGGGGAAAAAGTATCTCAAAATTTGAAATATTACTATTTTGGATTACTGAATTAAATAAAATTTACTACAGTTGTTCCCAAATGTTTCCTTTTCCTCAAATTTTTAACATACCCACTAGAAAAATTACTTATGTTGCTCACATTATATTTATACTGCGCAGCACTGTTATATACAACAAAGTTCACTCTGCAACAAGACAACTGTCATTGTCACAAAAATCACTTTTTAGACTATGATGATCTCCACCAATTCCTTACTGACAACCTTGCTGTCTTATCTGATTACTATGGATCATTGGTAATAAATTAGTCAAAGAAAAACATCCATGTAATACATCTGGTGCAAAAGCACTTAATATGCCTTATGTGAAAAACAATATTATTTTTAAAAGCACTACACAAAGAAATGAGGTTGGTTCCAACCCTCCCAGTCAGGGAGAAGATGTGTGGGGATACTGAAACAACCTTATGGAGGTCATGTATAAGAAGATTATCGATACTACTAGATAGGTTTGGTGTCATCACAGAAATTAAATATGAATATTTAGACACACATGTCTGTAAGCCAGAGACATTAAGTTTAAAGCAATAATCAACTAAGAAATTTTTCTTTAAACAGTTGAAAAAGCAAAAAGACAGGCTATAACTAAAGATAATTTAAGAGGGGAGAGGAGTAAAATCCAGGTCTATTTGGCTTCTAAGATCAGGCTCTTGACTACTAATCAAATTGACTCCTCAGTAAACTTTACTAGTGATCAATGAAAGTGATGAGTATTTGAGTATACACAAAAGTAGACATGAAATGCCAACAGTGGCATACAATGAAGCTAAATGGAGTAAAGGGAGCAAGGTTCTTATGGCAGGAGAAAAGTGAGAGGAAACAAAATGATCATCTTTAGAGAAGGTCATTTCCTAAGAGACAGCTGTAAAAAGAGAAGAGATAAATAAAAAAGACAAAAACATTGAGCTTAAATTAGAACAGAGCTTATCACAGATCCTTAAACTTGATGAAACTATTGCTTAAGAAAGCCCAGACAACACATAAGAATAAAAGCATTGGTGAGCAGCAAGAAAAGTCAAAATAGCTGTCATATAGTGTAAATTGAAGAAGGACGAAATCAGCATTGCTTTCTAATTTCCATCACACCCTACCATCTGCCAATTTTCATTACTGGCAGGACACTGGGCTGAGTGATTTGTCTATAAAAGAGAATCTCTGGAAAGAAAAAATAAATCATGGATGTCATCCAAAAAGGCTAGACCATATCATTGGCAGGTAGATAAGAAAGGTCAGAAGACTGACAGAATTTAGGGTAAAAGAAAAGCAGCAGGACTTAATGCCAAGAAATACAAAGATAACCAAAGAAAAGAGGCTGGAGTTAAAGCTTAAGTGAAGTAAAAGGAATTAAAGCTAAATGATGAGTAAATACATTGAAGAACAGGGGGTGAATTAAGATATGTAGCATTTCCATGTTTAAACCTTGCAAAAACTTCTCATTGCAGGCTGAACAGAACCCAAACTCCTTCCCTTGCTTACAAGCCTACATGATCTAGCCTTTGTTCACCTTGACGATGTCTCTACTACCCCCACCTAGTAGGCTACTATGCTCCAAGTAAAATGACATGCTGTCTGTTCATGAATCATGCCAAGTCCACTCCTCAAGTTCTGTGTAGTGGTCTGTTCCCTCTCCCTGGAATGTTCTTTCCTCTTATCTTGCATGATTGGCTTCTTACCATTCACTTTTCCTATTCAGGAAGTATATCTGGTTGTATCTCCTAGATGGATTTTTAGTGTAAAATTTCCAGTCAAGGTTAATGTATCCTTGTATCATCATGAAAACAATGTTGCAACAATGACCAGCCATTTACCTATGACAGAACACCCTAAAAGTGTTTCCTGATGAAAATCTTGGCCTTCTTCGCAGATACTCTCTTTAGTGGATTTCTTTATAATGAGATGCATGATTTTGTTAAATTTCTCAACTTTTATAAAAAGATGTCAACCTTACTCCTAACTCAGTCAACTATCACAGCTACTGCTCTGCCCTTTAGGAAGCAACAGAAAATACATATACTCAATATGTATTATCATTCTCATAACTTAAGCCTTAGATAGGAGGTAAAATAACTACCCTTTTTAAAGCAATTAATATATACAAGGCCCAATGTTATGTGAATTCCATTCATTGTTTTCATTTAACCCTCATAATAACACTATGATTTCAGACAGTATCATTTTAAAAGCATAAAAAGTAACTTCTGCCATGACACACAATTAGGATAGGAAGAAATATTTATAAAAGATGTTAAAAAGGTGACAAAACATCCTATCTGCAATATTCTTTAAATTATATCCTTGGAACTTAATCCAAGATTATGATCGTCTTAACAGATGGGTCAGAACGCTGTGTAGTTAGAATGCACTGTTTAAGATCCCCAAGGAGGCCGGGCACGATGGCTCACACCTCTGTATCCCAGCAGTTTGGGAGGCTGAGACGGGCAGATCATGAGGTCAGGAGTCCGAGACAAATCTAGCCAACATAGCGAAACCCCGTCTCTACTAAAAATACAAAAAATTAGCCGGGTGTTATGGTGTGCGCCTGTAATCCCACCTACTTGGGAGGCTGAGGCAGGAGAAATCGCCTGAACCCGGAAAGTGGAGTTTGCAGTGAGCCAAGGCCATGCCACTGCATTCCAGCCAGGGTGACAGAGCGAGACTCCGTCTCAAAAAAAAAAAAAAAAAAAAAAACAAAGGAATCTAATTTAGTCATTTAGGCCTTGATTTTATACCACTGACTTAGTTTGAAGGCTGCTATAAGAAACAGCCCTATGAAACTGGTATTTTTCTACTGCAAGTTGGCTACTTTAAGACAATTTTTCATTGCATTCTATCAAGGGATGTCTTATTATTATACCATTATATCAAGTGATGTTATAAATAGTAAGAATCAGATTAAGGGCTCATATGTCCTTCTTTGTATTGACTGTTGAAAAGGTATGGGGCCAAATTTGTGGTTTGTCTGGAATTACATATTTTTGGGGGGTCTCTCTATTATCTTCATATTTATCCTATCTAAATTTTCCATTGCCAAATTTCCTTACTTATTTTTAGTTTTATCCTATTGCTCATGTATTTTTATGAGTCTCCATAAGTCTATTTTGGAAAAAGGCAGAGTACTCATAATTTTAGTATATCTTTTAGCTTTATGTTGCCATAAACCTTTCATTATATACATGATCAACAACAGCAAATTATCTCACCTCAGTATTTAGTTTATTATTTTACAAACTGATTTATGATTGCTAACATGTAACTGAAGGTACACACTATTAGAACACAGTTTTCAGTAGAAAGTAGCACTGCCATTGAGTAAAAAACTGTTCTAACATTAGAGCAACATTCTTATACAAGTTTGCATGTTGTTTACTGAGGTCTAAAGCATGACTACACAAAAGGCTGAATGAAATTCAGATTCTTACATACACATAAAATTGTTTTATTGAGATGACAAAGTATATTTATTATGCCACCCAGAATATAATCCACTCTGATAACTGCCAGTCTATGCACTTGCTGATGTAACTCAATACATAAATAGTAGCCACATCAGTCGCTGTGCATGAAAGTTCTTCTCTTCCAGATTGAAGAGTGTACAATCTAAAGCATTTTAAAACTTTAAATCCCTTATTAGCTTAAATATAATTTAAAATTTTAGTTTGCCTTACCTATAATTTGTCTGTACACTAGGTTACTAAGGGTGATATGATTACATATGTGGACACAAAATAATTTTAATGGAAAATGAAATTAGGGTACTCAACAAAGATAAAGGGTAATGATCATGTACACTAACCATATTTGAGATTAGTTTAAGCCTGGGGTAGCTATACTTATGTTTCACAGACCTGGAGAAGATAGGAAAAAAAGCTTTTATCAACATTGCTAAGGAACAGGTAAAAGCTAACATTAGGTAACTAAGAGGTGACATAAAAAAGACTGAATAAAATATCATGGAGGTTTCATAATAAGATTGGAAATTCAATAGACTAGGAGAAAAAAGATCCCAAAATATACATGCTCATTGGGAAAACACATAGTAAGAAAAAGGAGAGATCTCTATTTAATGATACAATAGTAGAGTTATAATTTCCTGTATAATGTAAATTTCAAGCATTTAAACATTTTCATTGAATTATAAAATACTATTTGGAAAAGAAAGAAAAACAGCACAACTGCAGATTACAGATGACTAAGATAGATGAATCATGAAAATGTGCCAGCAGAGATTTCTATCACACCTATCAGGGATACACAATTTCCAAGAATTTCAGAAGTATTTTTTGTTCCTATTAACGTAAATCCTGAAATAACACCTGAGTGAACTGTCTTCTAATTCTTCAACTGGATGGCTTTTTAGTGTAAAAGATGTTGAATACTGATTGGCTTTTTAACAATTTTATAGTATATGTCAGAAATACTGCACAGTCCCTATTTACATCTTTCTACAGTGGTTTTTAAAATGTTTTAAGAATAAAAAACATGCAAACTTTATTTGATTTTTCTGAGGAAATAACTTTTTGGATTTAATTTCAATGAAACCGTTGATAACATTTCCCTCCCCAACAATCTCTGGCAACGATCCCTCAGATTTTAAAGATTATGTATTATTACCTTTTAATACAAGTAGAATAACACTCAGGGAATTTACAACATTTGTTATTTTCAGTAAATACATTGGTTGAAGTTTGAAAGTCTATCCGTAGTGAACTTACATCTTTCAGGAGCTTGGTCAATGTGTTCTGGACAAAGCAGGAAGATGTGACTGAAATCCTGAAAGGAGCCGGCTCCCGCAGCACAAGGATAATGATACATCTGGGTACATTTCTCTTCACAGCATTTGATAGTGGCCCCAAAGCACTTACAAAATGCACATCGCTGAAAGGGGTAAAGGAGAGAAATCTCTTTATAAAACCTTGAAAAGGAATATTCAAATATAAGCTGGGAAGGTATAAAAAGCTCTCTGTGCATCACAAGTAAACAAATTGAACCTGCAAAATATTAAACAAAAGATTCGTTAAAAATAATAAAATCTACATTACTCAATTTAGTGCCTCGTGTGCTACGAACTCATCCTTCCATTCAAATTAGAAAGTTAGAATTTCATTCCTTATATTTTCAAAAATAAATTGTGAAGCATTTTTGAAACAAAACCTAAAGATTTTTTTTTTAAAGCAAATAGTGATATGGTTAAAGGGGCAGGTTTCTATATTGAGGATTATTATAAAGTTTTTAAATCCCACCAAAACTAGTAATAGGAACATATATTATTTATGAGACATATTACTATTTTTTACCCTGCCTAAAAATAAATACAAAATAAACTCATCAATTATAAGTTAACAGGGACACAAATGGTTAAAGACTCACAAAAAAAAAAACAACAAAACTACATACTTCAATGTAGCAATCAACTTCAAATTTCTTAACAAAAGATGGAAATGTGGGGGAAAAAATTAGTCATCTGGTATCTTTCCCATTTCAACCTGCCTCCATTATCTTGCAAGTGGTAAAATACACAGAAATAAGCCCCAAAGAAGAGGGGCAGTCTAGGGCAAGTGAACACATAAGAAGTCAGAAGAAATTATGTAAAATGTTGCATTTACTTATTCAGTTTTCCCTTAGAATGATTCAAAAACTCTTCCTCATTCTCCCAAGCCCATTTTGAGCATTATTTTCTTTGAAGAGAGTCTGATGGGCCCTGTACTATACAGTATTAAATCTCTCTGTGGGAAATGACTATCTAACATAAATTTTTGTTTACATCGTTACATGGTACCTACTTGCTTATGCCATTACATGATCAGTTTACCTTTTTCTCATCCTAATCCAAGATCCTTCAATTGAGGCAACATACTATCCTTGTATCCAAAGCACCAAAAATGCTGCTTCAAACAGGCCCTAATAGATAGGTGTTCCTATACATATACCAAAAAGACTTAACTTTTGGTGATCTTGTTTGTGAGTGTGGCTCATAAACAGCTTAGCTGAGATAACTGGAGCCTCACGTAGCAGAGACAGTTGGACCCTGCTAACATTACTGTGGATATCTTCACATGTTACTACACTGACTTTATATTCTGCTAATTAACCAGGGACTACAGTAGTTAAAATTATAATTGTTTTCAATGTTTTATGTGTAAATCTGTATCTCACATACTATCAAACTCTTCATCACTGTCATCAGTCTACTGCATTGAATCAGCGTAACAAAGCTAAATGACTCCTGAGGGCTGAATCAGAAAGAAGAAAATAAAGAGATACAAAACTTTGGCCGGCCTGGTGGCTCACACCTGTAATCCCGGCGCTTTGGAAGGCCAAGGCGGGCGGATCACGAGGTCAGGAGATCGAGACCATCCTGGCTGACACAGTGAAACTCCATCTCTACTGAAAATACAAAAAATTAGCCGGACGTGGTGGCGGGCACCTGTAGTCCCAGCTACTCAGGAGGCTGAAGCAGGAGAAGCTTCTAAATAACTCATAAACACTAATTACTGTTGTGACACTTTAATTTTATATAATATTTATAAGTATACAGAATAACATTTCAGTGCTATTTTGGCACTCAAGGGTATTAATGCATTAGAAACACAGAAAAAAAATAAATATTTGTCTTCATTGATAAAGTGTAATAACCAGCTTTTACAAAACAGGTAATTTTTTATATTGTAACTCCCAAGGTATCTAAATATGTTTAGTGCATTAACAGAACCCAGAATTAACTGCAAATACAACACCTTGGTAGTCTAAATGTCCAAACAGAAAGGTCACATAAATGTCGAAAGAAAAAGTACAATCTGTTGAAAAATGTTTGTAACAACTCATTAACATAACTAATTTCTGCTAAATTGTTAAAATCTAAAATCGCTTATTTTGATACCATATGGCAAGTTTTGCAGAAGCCTTTTGCACTAAAAATAATCTTGGCAGATAAAATATAATGAGAGGTAAGTATATAATAACAGAAAATAATTTAAATTGACCAGCTTCTCAATGTCTTTCTCATTTTAGAAACACCAATATGTTCTCTTAATCATATCTGCAATGAAAAATATTATATTAGCTAAACTATTATGAAAAGTACTGGAATATATCTAACATACTAATTTACAATATCATATAAAGATATCAGTGAATAAAAGAAGGAAAATAAAACACTACATTTAGGGGAACGCCTCAAACCCATATGTTACAATTAAATAGCTAATGAAGAGCACTCGGCATTAAAAGAAAATGTTTACTATATATACACAGTCTGGAATGTATCTTCCTACACCAAATAAAAAGGACTTGTAAAATCATAGACAATATCAAAGAATAGATTTCTACAGGGAACTTCTCAAATGTCAACACTCTTATATACTACACATAAAAGAAATCAAGCAAGTTAAGATATTAATAATATAATAAGTAATATATAATACATAAGTAACAATTACAAAGCAAATTAACATTTGGGGAGGAGGGATAAAGTAAACAGCTCTTGGCCGGGCATGGTGGCTCACGCTTTTAACACCAGCACTTTCGGAGGCTGAGGCAGGTGGATCATTTGAGCTCAGGAGTTCGAAACCAGCTTGGGCAACATGGTGAAACTCCATCTCTACAAAAAATACAATAATTAGGTAGGCATGGTGGCATGCACCTATAGTCCCAGCTACTCATGAGCCTGGGGTGGGAAAATTGCTTGAGCCCAGGAGGTTGAGGCTGCAGTGAGCTGTGATCACGCTACTGCACTCTAGCCTGGGCAACAAAAGTGAGAACCTGTCTATAAAAATTAAAAAAAAAAGCCCTTAAATGGTTTATCAACTAAATGGTTTATTTGAATCAATAATGAAAATTCCTAGACAGCATTTTTTCTTTTTACTTCTATTCATCATTAAAAAGACAGGGAGTAAGAAAAGGAAAAAAAGTAACATGTTATAATAATATTTTCCCATATTAATCCAAGAACACAATAACAACAACAAAAATTCAGTGAGAACTCATATTACCAATTTTAAGAATGAGTCTGAGGAATTTTGAAAACTTTTATTTAATAGATTGAAATAATCTGTCAAAATGTATCTATAAAACACAACAGAATGAACAAAATTTCTGAGATTAAAGTTGTATCATAAAAAATACCAAGAAGTTAAATATTCCACAGTTCATTTAATTAATTATCCAGTATTTATTCTGTACCAACTATAGCAATGGTTTTAAGCTACGTGCTCTAATAAATAAGTATTGTAAGGCTCCCCATGCTCCAAATTTGTTTTTAATCTTCACCAATCTGTTTCCAGTGTTAGGCAACTAGGATTCTCCCAGGATGCAGTAATAAAGAACAAAGATGGAAAGCAAGAGAAAGAGGTAGAATGACATGAAAATCTGATCCAGAAGGTGCAACGTCTGTTTTACATGAGTACCAGAAAGGGAGAAAATAGGAGGGATGATAATCACCAAAATTCTAAAGGAAAAGTTATGTATATATCTAATAATAAAAGCTAACATTTAATTAAGCATAATCCTCATTCAACAGATGAGGGACCTAAAACCCAAAGAGTCATTATCACTGTTCCACTTATCTCTATATCCCTACAAAAATACTCACTCTTGATCTGTAACAATGCCTCCTTAAACTCCCTGAATGGCAGCTTCAGGTAAAAACTTCCCAGAAAGTTTGAAATAACAAGGATAAAAGGAAAATTCTTGGAGCCACATAAAAAAGGAAACAGATCATTACAAAAAAAGAAGAATCGGGCATCAGTTCTCATTACCAATACTGAATTAAAAAGAAACCCCCCAAAAATCATTATTTTCCTAGGTCTATAAAAAATTATTTAAAACCAAAATTTTAATGTCTGTTAAGCTAACATTCAAGTCCATGGATAACAAATGTAAATAGGTTAAATTCTCTAGTAAAAGGCAGCAATTTTCAAAATATGCAAAATATACTACTTAACACATACACATATTTTACATGTAACTATACTACAGACTTCATTTATGTATGTGTGTGTGTGTGTGTACACATATATAATATAAAATGAATGAAATACTTTGGATATTTGTCCCCACCAAAATTTCATGTTGAAATGTAATCCCCGATGTTGGAGGTGGGGCCTTATGGGAGGTGTTTGGGTCATGGGGGCAAATCCCTCATGGCTTGGTGCTGTCCTTGCGATAACGAGTGAGTTCTCACAAGATCTGGTTGTTCAAAAGTGTATGGCATCTCCACCCGTCTCCTTTGCTCCTGTTCTTGCTATGTGAGACGCCTGCTCCCCCTTCTCCTTCCACCATTATTTCAAACTTTTTTTAAAAATTTATTATTTATTATTTTTTTTCTTTTCGAGACAGAGTTTCACTCTGTTGCCCAGGCTGGAGTGCAATGGCCCGATCTCGGCTCACTGCAACCTCCGCCCCCCAGGTTCAAGCGATTCTCCTGCCTCAGTCTCCTGAGTAGCTGGGATTACAGGCACCTGCTACCGCACCCGGCTAAATGATTTCAAACTTCTTGAAGCCCTCACCAGAAGCAGATGCCAGCACCACACTTCCTGTACTGTCTGCAGAATCATGAGCCAATTAAACCTCTTTTTGTTATCAATTACCCAGCGACAGGTATTTCTTTACAGCAACACAGGAGCGGCTATATATATATATATACTCATACATATGCACAATGCACAGTGACATACACAATTCAAAAACAGACTTGAGGGGAAAAAACACAAACGCTATCCAAAAAATGCAGGTACAGCAATAATTTCAAAGAAACAGAATTTAAACTAAAAAGCAGTGAACAAGTCAAAGATAATAATTCATAATAACATAAGTTTTATGTTACAGTGTAAATTCCAAAAGAAGCCATAGTCATTAAAGTTTATACACCTAATAAATATATGTCACATGTAGAAAGTAAAGCTGAGTAGAAATAACATGCACAGATTAGACTTTAACATAGCTCTCAAATCAGGATATTAAGTAGATATGAAATAAATAATAACAATGATCGGGTTTGATTCAAACAGACACATAAAATACACACAGATCTCTGAATTCCAAAAATAGAGAAAGCATTCTATTCAAATGTACATAGAATTTTCAAAAAAAAATTCACATGTATGGTCATAAAGAAATGTCCACATATTTTAAAAAGCAGGTATTTCCTAGGTTATATCCAGTAAAAGCAGATGTGTCCCTAGACCTAATACAATAAAAATTAGAAATTCACAATATAAGGAAAAACTTCCAAATCTATCCACTGGCAAAATTTAAAAGTCCTTTCTATATAACGGCAGAGTTTCAATCAAGAAGAAAAATCATGTATTATTTTTAAATGATTAAGAAACATCAAAAAAATCTCTGAGACGTGGCAAATGTGGTATTCAGAGGAAAAAAATATAGCTTCAAACATGCAAAACTGTAAGACTAAAGAATTACAATAAATAATGCCCGATTCAAAAATTAAGCCAATAAGAATCAACATATAATCCATGAGATTCGCAATCTAGGGAAGTAAACCCACCCTAATACTGTGTTTATTAAAATGCTGTTAATGAGATCCGAGGTTTAAACAACTGTTCACTTTAGAAAGTGAAATAAAGATGACTGAAATAAAACCTAATCTATGAAATTATTCTGTATATGAATTGACCTGAAGTAATGAACAGTTCAATGACTGACTCATGACTCTTGTTCTGGTCCAGGCTAATCATTCTAGTTGGCATACTATTAAACACACATTTCTGATTGAAACATCTGCTAAAAAATAACATCAAACGACATTACAAAATCAAAATGGAGACTGCTAAGAGTGGGATTTTTCTCCTGCCAGTATCTTTCCTTTCTGCCACATCCTCCTCCCTGCTGCCACAGCAATCTTTCTAAAGGAATACAAATATATTCTGAATCACACGCAAACCCCTCAATACAGAATGTGTGGTAGGCAGTATTCTAAAATGCCCGCATACCACCAACCCCACCAAATTTCCTACCCTAATACAGAGGCTGTAAATATGATGAAATATCATGGCAAGGATAATGCCATTAATATATTATATGGCAAAGGAATTCTGCAGATGTGATTAAAGCCACCAATCAACTGCCTTTCAATTAATCAAAAGGGAGATTTGTCTAATCTAATCAAATAACCTCTTTGAAAGTGGAGTTTTCTCCAGCTAGTAGCAAAAGGGAAATTCATAGCAAGGGAACATTTCAATACACTGTTTGAAATACAGTGTATCTTTGAAGATAAAATACAAATCTTTGAAGATAAAAAGAGCCAGGAGCAAAAACCAAAGAGTGGCCTCTAGGAACTGAGAGTGACCCAAGCCAATAGGCAGTAAGAAAATGGTGAGCTCAGCAGGGTGTGGTGGCTCATGCCTGTAATCCCAGCACTTTGGGAGGCCAAGGCAGGCGGATCACGAGGTCATGAGATCGAGACCATCCTGGCTAACATGGTAAAACCCCGTTTCTACTAAAAATACAAAAAAAAGAAAAAAGTTAGCCGGCGTGGTGGTGCACGCCTGTAATCCCGGCCACTTGGGAGGCTGAGGCACGAGAATCACTTGAACCCAGGAGGCAGAGGTTGCAGTGAGCTGAGACTGCACCACTGCACTCCAGCCTGTGCGACAGAGCAAGACTCTGTCTCAAAAAAAAAAAAAAAAAAGAAAAAGAAAATGGCGAGCTCAGCCCTATTACTGCATAGAACTGAATTCCTCCCACACCTGAGTGCACCAGAAGAGGATTCACCCCTGGAGCCTCCACCCAGGTAACACCTTGATTTGAATCTTGTGAGACCTTAAACAGAGAGCACAGTTGAGCCTGCCCTGAGTTCTGACCTAAGTAAATGGGTGCTGTTTTAAGATATTAAGTTTATGTTAATTGCTTTATAATAATAGATAACAAATAGAGCAGCATTTCAAGGCCCTCCATGCTTTGGTCTCTGCCAAATCACTATTAGATTTTTAAGATTTTTTTTTTACACATTATACTTACATTACACAATGTCTTAACACTATGAAGTAAAAATGTAAATATTTTAAACTCTGGCTTGGAAATGAGGAGGCAGAATCTCAGAAATTTTCCTAAAATAAAATAGGAGAGGCAAGCTTTCTGAGTCCACAAAAGTGCCCTCTACCTATTGGGTCAAAGAAAAGTAATTTCTCTATTTGTAACAACATACATAAATTATAAACCCTGAAGAAATAGGTCCCTAATAGCTATAATCTTTAACATAACCATAAATAAAAACATGAATAAATCTGACTACATAAAAATGTAAAAACTTCTATGTGGTGAGAACACACATTACAGAAAAAAAAAAATCAAATGACAAAAAATAACCTCCAATTTGAATTACAAATATCTGGAATCCTGGATATATACAAATAAAGCATGTAAGTTATAAAAATGAGTATAATTTTAAAATAGACAAGGATACTTTATACAATTTCATAACTTAAGGAAGACATAAAGTTAGCCAATAAACTATGGGTAATATGCAAGAATCAGTAAGCATTATTATTTGCCAGAAGCTAAGCCAAGTACTTTATAAGAATTACTTTATTCCCATCTATGCCAGGCACAGTGGCTCACGCATGTAATCCCAACACTTTGGAAGGCAGAGGTGGGTGGATCACCTGAGGTCAGGAGTTTTAGACCACCCTGGCCAACATGGTGAGACCCCGTTTCTATTAAAAATACAAAAATTAGCTGGGCCTGGTGGCAGGCGCCTGTAATCCCAGCTACTTGGAAGGCTGAGGCAAGAGAATCAGTTGAACCCAGGAGGTAGAGGTTGCAGTGAGCTGAGATCATGCCACTCCACTCTAGCCTGGGCAACAGAGTGAGACTCCATCTCAAAAACAAAAACAAAAACAAAAAAAGAAATTACTTTATTCCCATCTAACCACCACCACTTTAGGTAGATATCACTATTTTTCATTTCACAAATGAAGCAGAGAGGTTAAATTTCCTTGTTCAAGTCCATGGAGTCAGGAAATGAAAAAGGAACTGAACTCAAGGAGTTCATAATTATTTATATACAAGTAATAAAGACAAATTCATCGACTATGGAAATGTACTGAGTATTTTGTCTTGTTTACATAATGGTTTTTATTTAGGTTGTAAGAAAATAACATATAACCAGGCACGGTGGCTCGTGCATGTAATCCCAGCACTTTGGGAGGCCAAGGCAGGCGGATCACTTGAGACCAGGAGTTCGAGACCAAACTGGCCAACATGGCAAAACCCCATTTCTACCAAAAAAAAATATATATATATACAAAAATTAGCCAGGCGTGGTGGTGCACACCTGTAATCCTAGCTACTCGAGAGGCTGAGGCAGGAGAATCGCTTGAACCCGGGAGGTGGAGGTTGCAGTGAGCCAAGATTGCACCACTGCATTCCAGCCTGGACAGAGCTGGACTTTGTCTCAAAAAAATAAAAAATAAAAAAGAAAGTAAGAAAAGAAAGTAACCACTTTGGGGTTAGAATCCATAAAATACTCTCAGTGTCAACCAAAAGAAATGTACTGCAATGTTCACAGAACACAATTCATGATGACCTCAAATTGAAAGTCCTCAAAATGCCCAACGGTAAAATAAATAAATTATAGTACTCTTAACAACAGAATACTATATATCAAGGAGAAAAATAAACGACTGGAAGGAACAATTTGGATTTATCTCACAAATATATACGTAAAAGATGACAGATAACAGTACTTAGTAGCTCAATTATACGAAGTACAAAGCCAATTACGCAAAGTACAAACATAGGCAAGACTCACCTATGTTGTTACTATATGATAGTGCATGTCTCTGGGGAGTTAGGAATAGTAACCAACAGGAGGCTTGAATGGAATGTCTGGGGCGCTATTATTTGTTTCCTGATGTGATTTTGGTATATAGGTTCTAATATTTTGGGTATTCCTAGAAATGTGTACCTATTATTCACTTGCTCTATATATAGCAAAGTGAATTTTATATATAATTCTTCAACATATTTTTAGAAAAATTAAGTTTTTTTAGAAAATTAAGAGAATTTTAGATAAAAACTCAACTTTTAATGGAAAATATTTTCCTTTATCTTTCTCACATGAAATCCTATATCAAGGTTAGTATCCTACCTGGCATCTCTCCAATACTGGGTTAAGAGTTTTTCTTCTCAAGTAACCTGTATTATATTAAGATGATATTAACTGAAATAATCAGATAGATGAATGCACCATAAAGCTAATTCTAAGATATCTGTCCTTAGCCAAAAGCAGAAAAGGGATACACATAACTTCCACATAAAACATCCACCCCCATTTTTTTGGTTATTCTTAAAAGCTCATAATGTATACAATGATAAAATTTATTGTTTCAAATTAGGGTTTTTGAAATTGAAATATTAATTTAAACATGTTTGCTTAACACAACTTTAAAGTTAATAAGAAAACACTGCATATTACAGAAGAGTTAAATACTTCAAAAAGTGGGAAAAAATTTAAAAGCTTTCATTTGAGTAGGAGTAAACACTGACACACTAAGAATCTAGTTGGATACACTTAAATTTAAATCATGTCTTTTAAGAACATAAGAACAGATTATTTGCTTCCTCTTTAGTCCAAAACCTTGGTGTAATTTTAGTCCAAATTTGAAACTAACAGAAGAATACTCAGCTTCTTAAAAGTTTTATTTCAAGAACAGTAAAAGAACTTCTGGTCTTACAAACATTACACAGATAAAACGAGTTTCTCCAAACAGATGTATGTAAAAATCTAGTACATATACCCCCAAGTTGAGTCAATAAGGTGAACCAGATTCTGGTTGAATGGAATCCTTGAAATATAACTTTGGTGAACAAACTGTTTGTGTTTTCCACTTTTCTTAAAAAAGAAGTGATAAAGCAGATTTCCAGTACCTGCCAGCTGACAAAATGTTACTTACCAGGGAAAAACCACTACCAAAAATCAGAATCACAGAAGGGCTATCAGTAAAATTATTAATGTCACAAATTAACATGATGTTAACAGCTGAATTATGCATCAAAAGAGTATTTATATAATCACAGCAAATATCTCAAATCTTTTACATCACTAGTAAACTCAAAAAAGATAGCAAAAAGCAACAACATTAAATTTCATTATTGATCTACTATCTTTAACTATTTAATACTAGTACACTTAGTTTTGATTACTTTGAAATTGAAACAAAAACAATAATCTTTTCTTCTTTTAATGACTTTTTCAGTTATAGGAAAGATGATATTAAAAGAAAGTATACAACTATAGCTTAGCTACAGGTATAAAATTGTTTTAAAGATATGTAATTGTGCTATTGAATTAAAATGAAAACATAAATATCAACTCATGATTTTGAAAAAAAAGTCTTTTTTATGTTTGGTTTTGGTAAAAGGAGAGACAAATAAGTCAGAAGAACAGAAAATACAGAAATAGTCAAACTTTCCCATATTCAATTAGTTTTTGACCAAGGGGCCAAGATAATTCAAGAGAGCAATAAATAATCTTTTAGAATGATTTTGGAACTGCCAAATAATTCATATGGAAAACAAAGAAACATGAATCTTATCTCGTATTCTCTTATCATGTGTAATTTAACCATAAATGGATTTTTTAAACCTACAAGTAACACTGCGGCAAGCAAAGATTTTTTAATAAAGCATAAAGAGCATAATTTTTTCAACTTCCAAAAAATTAACAAATAACAAATGTCATCAATATGAAACCCTCTGCTCTTCAATAAACATTGCTAAATAAATGAAAACAAGTCACACATTAGGCAAAAATATTTATAAAATGCATCTCCAATAACTGACTTGTGTGAATAATATATAAAAAAAATCTCACAACTCAAGAAGATGACAAGCAAATCAACTGGAAAAAAATGGTGGTAGAGACAAAATACTTTAACAGACATGTCACCAAAGATACACAAATGGCAAAAAAACACATAAAAAGAGGCTCAATCTAATTAATCATCAGAGAATGCAAAATCAAACCCACAATAAATTGTCACTAAATGCCAACCAGATGGCTAAAATTTAGAAACAGTGGCAATATCCAGTGCTGGCAACAATGTACAGCAAATGGAACTCTCAGATCTCTAGAAATGGAAAAGTATACAGACACTTTTTAAGAAACTGTGAAACTGTTTTCCAAAGTTAAGAATATTATTTCCAACAAGTCAGAAATTCCAGTCCTAGGTATTTACCCAAGAAACATGAAAAGATACAGCTACAACGAAGCATGTTACATAAATGCTCACAGCAGCTTTATATACTGGCCAAAAATTGAACGAAACTTAACTGTAAGCTAGTGAATGGACCAATCTCAAAACGATTATGCTAAGCAAAAAAAAGGCAGACGGAAAAGATTCTATACTGTACGGTTCCATTCATATATTAGTCTAGAAAAGGCAAAACTATAGGAAAGCAACAGATCGGTGATTGCCAGGAGCTGGAGTGGGAGGTAGGCAGTAACTTCAAAAGGTCATGAGCGAATTTATGGGTAAAGGGTCTATTCTGTATCTTGACTATGATGGTAATTACATGACTGTTCATATTTACCAAATCACATTCAATACACACCTTAGAAAGGGTGAATTATAGTGTATGCAAAATATACCTTAACAAAACAATGACTCTCACACATAAATTTATTTATTTATTGGGTAACAGCATAGGGACCAATATCAGAATAACTTTCCTAAAATGTCTCAAATCTGAAGAAAATGTAAAAGCTAACTAATTGAAGTTACCTGTAAATAACCAAAAACTGGCTGGAATGGGAGGACATTTTACCCTTGGAAAAAAAGCGGAATATCGTTGGCTAAAATCTATATTTAAATGGAGTTTCAGCCTGGGCGCGATGGCTCCTGCCTGTAATCCCAGCACTCTGGAAGGCCGGGGAAGGTGGACCACCTAAGGCCAGGATTTTGACAGCAGCCTAGCCAACATGGCAAAACCCCACCTCTACTAAAAATACAAAAATTAGCTGGGTGTGGTGGTGGGCACCTTATAGTCCCAGCTACTTGAGAGGCTGAGGCACGAGAATCGCTTGAACCTGGGAGGTGGAGGTGGCTGTGAGCCGAGATCGCGCCATTGCACTCCAGCCTGGGCGACAGAGACCCTGTCTCAAAATAAAAGAAAAGAAAATTCTACAACTAATAAGTATAGTAATTTCAATGAAAATTTTAGTGGATGGGCTTAACAAGAGATTGGTAGAAAATTGGTCCATCTCCTTGAAAATACATGAATAGTGTATCTATTCTGAGGAACTAAAAGTAAAAACACTGGGAAGAAAACGAACAGACCCTCAGTAATCTACAAAATATCAAATATACTAACATTCATGTAATTAGAGTTACAGAGGAAGAGGAGAGAGAGATGAGACAGAAAAAGAATAAGAAATAAAAGTCAAGCTTTTCACAAATTTGGTGAAAAATATCAACTTACACTTTCAAGAAGCTCAGCAACCCCCGAGCACGATGAATACAAAGAAAACCACACCTAGGCACATCATAGTCAGACTGCTGAAAACCAAAGATAAAGAGAAAATCCTGAAAGCAGCCAGAGAATATCGAAACATTATTATATACATGGGAATAATGATACTATTGACACCACACCTGACTTCTTATTAGAAACCATGGAAGACAGGAAACAATGCAACATCTTTTAAATGCTTGAAGAAGAAGAACATAATCATCCCAGAACTCTATATTCAGGGAAAAAAAGGCAAAAATGAATGCAGACTTCCACTTCCAGACAAAATGCAGAAAATGTACTTTTCCCTGTTCTTTCCACTAAATACAGCTTTAAAAACCCTTGGCCGTGATACATAAGACAAACAAAGGAAGACAACAAAATGTAGAGAGACGGCAGACCAATTAGGGCTTCAGGTGCCAAGAAACACAAGAGGATGAATTCCCTAGGTTTCCTTTCTGACTCATATATACAAGAAAAGTTGCTAGAGAAGCAGACAACTCAGAAACACCAACAGGCACACACATATGTAAAACTCCAAGAAAATTCTGCTGTCTCTTGTCAAAAAAACAGGGAAGCGGCAGGCTACCAAGAAAAAAAAACTCACAGACAACAACCAACCAGTTTAAGCCAAAGGGTACAAATAAAACCCCAAGCCATATACCTTTTGCAAAGACTTAAAAGGAGGACATAGTCAGCCATTCCCCACTCCTACCCACAGACAACATGATACCACAGCAGGCCAAGTGGGGACACAGGACACTCATACCCACTGAGCAGTAACGTGGCTTCCTCCCTCTAGAGTGTGGGTGGAAAAAAAGTGGGGAGCCTGAGTTCAACACCCACCCAATGATAAGGACATATCCCTATCCCTCCCTCTACAGAGATATGACAGGAGAGGCCTACTGGAGAATCCAAACTCAAAGCACTGCCCAGTGATAACTTAACCACCCCTCCATCCCAGTGTCAGTGGAGGCCAAGTGAAAAGCAGGAACCTTTTGAGCCAGGGTGGTATTCACAAAGGTATAATGCAAGTCCAGAGTTTTCATTCCGACTCAGCATTTACTAGGTGTACGTCTCCATCAATGAGTCAACAAAGGCCTACTATGAAACTGGAATCTTCACATACACCTGGGAGTAGTAACAAGGCTGGGCCCCACCTCCACCCCAAAAGCAAAGTTTCAGATAAATCCTACTAAAAGGGGGGATTTAAATAAAATGCAGAGCTTCAAAACACAACACTTAAATGCAAATGATTCAATCAAATATAACATGTCATACCATACTAAGAACCAGGAAAATGTGAACAAGAATTTGAAAATATAGTTGAAACGTGCAAACCATGAGAATTTATAGATGTCATAATTATCTATCAAAGATTTTAAACTATATATTATAAAACTGCTTCAACAAGCAATTGCAGCTGGACACAGTGGCTCACGCCTGTAATCCCAGCACTTTGGGAGGCAGAGGTGGTTGGATCACTAGAGGTCAGGAGTTCGAGACCAGCTTGGCCAACATTGTGAAACCCCATCTGTACTAAAAATACAAAAATTAGCCAGGCATGGTGGTTCATGCCGTGATTCCAGCTACTTGGGAGGCTGAGGCATGAGAATCACTTGAACCCAGGAAGCAGAGGTTGCAGTGAGCTGAGATCATTCTACTGCATTCCAGCCTAGGCAACAGAGCAAGAGTCCACCTCAAAAAAAAAAAAAAAGAAAAAAGCAATTACAAACATAATTTTGAAACAAAGGAAACAATACAAAGTTTCGCAAAGAAATCAAGAAAGAAACAAATACCAAGTTGAAAATTTAAAAAAATGCTAGCAATAATAAAATACAAACTAAGCTGAACAACAAAATGGGAGAGATTACCCAACCTAGAGAAGAAAATGAACTGATTAAAAAAAAAAAAAAACAGTGGCCAGGTGCGGTCGCTCAGGCCTGTAATCCTAGCACTTTGGGAGGCCGAGATGGGTGCATCACCTCAGGTGAGGAGTTCAAGACCAGCCTGGCCAACATGGCAAAACCCTGTCTCTAATAAAAATACAAAAGTTAGCTGGGCATGGTGGCACACACCTATAATTCCAGCTACTCAGGAGGCTGAGGAAGGAGAATCACTTAGACCCAGGGGCAGAGGCTGCAGTGAGCTGAGATCATACCACTTCACTCCAGCCTGGGCAAAAGAGCAAAACTCTGACAATAAATAAACAAATAAATATATATATATATTTTTTTAAAAAGACATTAAAGACACTTGTGGGACTATAATAAATGATGCAACATTCCTGTCACTGGAATCTCAGAAAAGGAACATGATGCAGCTGAACAATTATTTGAAGACCCACAGATTCAAGAAATTGAATAAATCCTAAGAGGATACACACAAATAAATCAATGCTAATATATATCGTAAACTTCTGAAAACTAATGACTAAACTTAAAAACCTTGAGATAAATAAGAGAAATGACACCTTATCCACAGATGAAAAACAACTCAAATGACAGCAGATTTCTCACCTGAAACGATGGAGGCCAGAACAAAGCAGCATAACATTTTTGCAAGTCCTAAAAGAACTGACAACAAAGAATTCTACATCCAGCAAAAACATCCATTAGTAATGAAAGGGAAATCAAGAAATTGTGAGATGAATGACAACTAAAAATTAGTCATGAGACAAAACTACACCAAAAGAATAGTGAGAAAAGTTATTGAACCAGAAAGGAGAATGATAAAAAGAAGGATTCTCAGAACATCCTGAAGGAAGAAAGAACAAACAAATAGTAAAAATATGGGCAATAAAACAGGCTTTACTGTTCCTTGAGTTTCCAAAATAATGTTTAACAATTGAAGTAAAAATTGTTACATGATGCAAAAGCTATGGTGGGTAATACTGTTGATGCATTTCCAAAACTGAAGGCAGCTGGCACCAAGCTGGTTGTCACATTCTCAACTGGCATTACAACTACAGTAAAAATAATGTAGAGTATCATTGAGAATATCACTGATGAAGCAGCAAAAATCTTTAATGTTTTAAGTCTTGATCCACGAATACACATCTTTTAATTATCTATGTGACAAAACAAGAAATAAAGCATAAAATAATTGTTACACCATAGTTTTTCTTGAGGAAAGAATTTGTGATCATGTGATTTATAAACTGAAATAACTGCTTTTTTCATGGAACACTGTTTTTACATGTAAGAACAACTAAGAAACCACAATTATTAAAACTTGATTATCTGACATATTTCTTCAAAAATGAATAAAGTGAGCCTGTCACTTCAAGGAAAACAACTTAGAACATGAGTGGACAATAAGAAGATTTGAAAAACTTACAACCAACAATGTAAGCTTAACTAATTCCAATACTTAAAGACTTTTCTGATGAGATCAGTCGATTATAACAAATGTGAATTTTGTTATTTATTAAAAATATGTAGGACTAGGTAAGCTGGCTCACACTTGTAATCCCAGCACTTTGGGATCACTGGAGGTCAGGAGTTCAAGACCAGCCTAGCCAACATAGTGAAACCCCATTTCTACTAAAAATATGAAAATTAGCTGGGCCTGGCGGTGCATGCCTATAGTCTCAGCTACTCAGGAGGCTGAGGCATGAGCATCACCTGAACCCAGGAGATGGAAGTGAGCTGAGATCACACCACTGCATTCCAGCCTGGGCAACAGAGTGAGATTCTGTCTCAAACAAACAAAACAAAACAAACAAACAAAAACAACCGTATCAATAGTTGGAATATCTGGATCACTCAGTGAACCAATATTTTCCAAAGACCACTTAGTAATCTTATAAAATCATATATGGGTAAAAGATCCCCTGAAATTGCAAGGTAGTCTAATAAATATATATATATATATATATATATATATATATATATATATATATATATATATATATATATATATATAGTCTGAGATGGAGTCTCACTCTGTCACCCACGCTGGAGTGCAGTGGCACAATCTCAGCTCACTGCAACCTCCACCTCCTGGGTTCAAGTGATTCTCTGCCTCGGCCTCCCCCGTAGGTGGGATTGCAGGTGACTGCTACGATGCCTGGCTAATTTTTGTATTTTTAGTAGAGATGGGGTTTCACAATCTTGGCCAGGCTGGTCTTGAGCTCCTGACCTCGTGATCCACCCGCTTCAGCCTCCCAAAGTGCTGGGATTACAGGCGTGAACAACTGCGCCCAGCCCATAAATTATAATTTTAAAGGGTAAAGATATAAAGTTCATTGATGGGATTGCAGTCTTCAGATTGCACCAAACCACTTGGAAAACTTGAGAAACTACCACTTCTCAAGCTTTGGTTTAGTATCAAACAGGAATATTCATTAGGGCTTGTGCTTTCATTCTTACAGTATCTTTTAATAAACAGAAGTTATTTCTCAAATGTAGTTGAATGCTCCAATATTTTCCTTTACATTCAGTGCTGTATCTCAAGAACTCTTTTACAAAAGTATTATCCTATATTATCTTTTTAAGTATAAATAAAAATAATTATCTTTTTAAAAGCTTATGAGTTTAAGTGGAAATATGAAGGGCCAAAAGGAATTGGAAGACATTTTCCTACTATTTGTTCTTTCTCTTGATTTTCATGATTCATTATTCTTGTAGAAGTGACCTTACCACAGTATAAGGTTCACTTATAATCACAGTTCTGCCTTGTAATTTTAGGTGAATTTGTTACAAAATATTATGAAATCTATAGGAAAAGCCAACTTTCAAAGCTATTAAACATTTGACTTAACAGTTGAGGGCAATATTATTCAGAAAAATTTCAATCTCATTCCTCAGCGCAAAAAAGTGAAATAAAACTTTACCACGGCCAAGTCATTAAATTGCTATGTAGAATGGCAATTCAGTATATTCTGCCTCTATATCTAACAAAAATTCATAGGATTTGATGATGAAGTCCACAAATGCAAGTCAAAATCACTGCTGACACTATTATATAATAGTTCACTAAAACATGACAGATTTAAATATTTTCTGCAAAGTACCTGCTAATAAATAATACAATAAATAATCAGGCTTTAAACACCTGACATTTAACAAGCTTTGTAAATTTGTCCAACTCAAGTCTTTCTGCTCCACAGTTATTTTTGCCACTATTAACTGTAACGCATCTTAGTGGATTCCACTTCAGGTTGTACTAAGTAAGTGTTTGCTCAACTTTTCTGAAAATATTTTCTTTTGTAGTTGTTTCACATAGACTATGCATAAACACTAATTCTTCAATCACTTCAAACTCAGCACTGACTTCTGGAATATGTAACAACTGAACAGTACTGGTAACACCTATTCATCCATCAAAAGCCTAAGAAAACCATGAAAAATCATTCACCCTTCTTTCCAAAATGACTTGATATTACTCCCAATGTCCTTAACTTTTAGAGCAATTACTCTCACTGAAAGGCTAATAGTCTTTTTTAAAGTTTATTTTCTATGGACATATCTTTGGTTACCATAATAAAACATAATTTAATTAACTACTGTTGGTAATGGTTTTCCTTGCTTGGCTAACAAGCCATTGAAAAACTTACTTTAATTATAGCCTAATTTCCATTTTTTGTTTTTGAGAAGAAATTCTGCTGTGATAAAATTTTGTTTTAATTTACTATTTTTTTTCTGACCTTTAGTTTTATTCCTGTTGGTTGGGAATATTGTGAGAAGTGCCCAGTCTGGCAATGTTGACATATATTATATTCTTTTAGCACAGCCATAGTCTTCTAGCATAACAAATATAATGCTTTGCTATCTAATTTGTTAATAATAATATACATTCCACTATGCCTCTAAAGTGTTACATATAAAGTCCACTTTTCTCCTTTTCTTGTTTTAACATGATAGGTAGGTATGCACTGGTAATGAGAGAAATAAATAAGATGCCAGGGCAATATGTGTGGCACACACACACACACACACATACTGACAAGCAGTAACTATGTCATTGTGATTCGTAGAATGCAGAGCAGCAATTTGAAATATATGTGCTCTCTGCAGCAACCAACTCTGACACTGTAGTGCAACAGAAGTCATATATAATGCCCAAACAATTCACGGAAAGGAAAAGTCACGTGCCTCTCACTTTAACTGAAAAGCTACAAATGATTAATCTTAGTGGGGAAGGAATATCAAAAAGTGAGAAAGGCCTAAAGCTAGGCCTCTTGTAACACTCAGCCAATTATGAATGTAAACGAAAAATTCTTGAATAAAATTAAAAGCACTATGTCAGTGAACATGAAACAATCTTATTGCTAATATGAAGAAAGTTTTAGTGGTCCATATGGAAGATCAAACCAGCCACAACATTCCCTTAAGCAAAAAGCCTAATCCACAGCAAGGCTCTAACCTTCTTCAGTTCTATGAAGGATGAGAGAGGTGAGAAAACTGCAGAAGAAAAACTGGAAGCAAGTAGAGGTTGGCTCATGAGGAAAAATGCTCTTGTCATAACATAAAAGTGGAAAGTGAAGCAGCAAGTGCTGACATGGAAGCTGTAGCAAGTTATCCAGAATATCTATCTAAGATCATTGCTGGAGGTGGCTATACTAAACAAGGTGTTTTATGTAGACAAAAGAGCCTTCCATTAGAAGAAGATGCCATCTAGGACTTTCACAGCTAGAGAGGGAAAATCAATGCCTTGCTTCAAAGGTCAGACTGGGGCCACACCTGTTATTCCAGCACTTTGAGAGGCCAAGGTAAGAGAATCACTTGAGCCCAGGAGTTCAAGGCCAGCCTGGACAACAAGGCGAGACTCTTGTCTCTTTTAAAAATAAATAAATAAATAAATAAATAAATAAATAAATAAATAAATAAATAAATAAAAACTGACTCTCTTGTTAGGGGCTAATGCAGCTGGTAACTTGACATTGAAGCTAATGTTCATTTGCCACTCAAAAAGTCCTAGAGCTCTTAAGAATTATGCTATATCTAATCTGCTTGCTGTCTACATATGGAACAACAGTCGCCTGGATAACAGCACATCTGTTTAGAGGTTGGCTTACTGAATATTTTCAGTCCACTGTCAAGACCTACTGCTAAGGAAAAAACATTCATTTCAAAATATTAGCACTCACTAACAATGGACCAGGTCATTCGAGGGCTTTGATGGATATGTTCAGAAAGAAGAATGTTACTTTCATGCCTGCCAGTACAATACAACATCTATCCTGCAGCCCATGCATCAATGAGAAATTTCAATTTTTAAGTCTTACTGTTTAAGAAATACATTTCAGCCAGGCACGGCGGCTCATGCCTGTAATCCCAGCACTCTGGGACACCAAGGCAGGAGGATCACTTGAAGCTGGGAGTTCGAGAACACCCTGGCCAACATGGCAAAACCCCATCTCTACTAAAAATACAAAAATTAGCCAGGCGTGGTGGCACGCACCTGTAGTCCCAGATACTCGGGGGCTGAGTCAGGAGAATTGCTTGAACTGGGAGGCAGAGGTTGCAGTAAACCAAGATCACACCACTGCACTCCAGCCACGCCAACAAAGCAAGACTCTGTCTCCAAAAAAAAAGTGATTCCTGTAGTAGATTTGGGCAAAATAAACTGAAAACCTTCTGGAAAGGCTTCACCACCGTAGATGTCATTAAGAACATTCATAATTCATGAGAGGAAGTCAAAATATCAACATGAACAGGTGTTTGGAAGAAGTTGATTCCAACTCTCATGGATGACTTTGAGAGGTTCAAGACTCAAGTGGAGGAAGTCACTGCAGATGTAGTGGAAACAACAAGAGAATTAGAAGTGGAGCCTGAAGATGTGACTGAATTGCTGCAATCTCATGATAAAACTTGCACAGATTAGGAGTTGTTCCTTACAGATGACCCAAGAAAGTGGTTTCTTAAAGATGGAAACTACTCCTGGTGAAAAGGCTGTGAAATTATTGAATGACAACAAAGGATTTAGAATACTATATAACCTTAGCTGTTAAAGCAGTGGCAGGGTTTGAGCTGACTCCAATTTTGAAAAAAAGTTCTACTTTTGGGTAAAAAATGCTATCAAACAGCATCAAGTGCTACAGAGAAATCTTTCATGAAAGAAAGAGGCAATCAATATAGCAAACTTCATTGTTGTCTTATTGTAAGAAACTGCCAGAGGCACCCCAACCTTCAGCAATCACTGCTGGGATCAGTCAGCAGCCACCAACATCCTCTATCAGCAAGAAATCTTACAATTTACTGAAAGCTCAGATGATCAGTAGCATTTTTTAGCAATAAAGTATTTTTAAATTAAAGTATGCACATTGGTTTTTTAAATATAACGCTATTGAACATTTAATAGACTGCAGTAGAATGTAAACATAATATTTACATGCACTGGTAAACCAAAATATTTGTGTGCCTTGCTTTATGGTGATATTCACTTTATTGTGGTAGTCTATAATGGAACCTACAGTATCTCCAAGGTATGCCTGTATTTACTTTGGTACCAATTCTAGATATACATCTGCATATACTTGGGTATTTAACTTCCTGGTCTCATGTTCCTTAAATAGTTAATAAGAAAGAGTAATTATGAACCATGCAGACCAATTAACAAGCCTAACTTCCAATATTTTCTTCACTCTGAAATAAATATTTCCAACAGTGTATTATGTCAGAAGTTCTCGGTTTTGGGGGTGCTGTATCTTAATTTTTCTGTACTCTATTTTCAACTTCACTGACATAATACAAGCTCTATCTTCCTTACAAATTTATAAGGAATCAAATGAAATGAAATATATAAAAGTTGTCCTCTTTCTCCCATCTTCAAAAAACTTCCCCCTGCACTTCATTTCCTGTTAGCCCTCTCTCCTTCAACAGACTGGTCTGTAGAAAGAGTCCATACATGGCCTCCCTCCACTCCCTCATCTTCCATTCACTCCTTGTTCCAAGGCCCTCCCAACACCACTGAAACTTTTTTCAATGCCCTTTTTTAAATTTTTTTTTTAAAAGCAAATTCTGCCCCCAACTTTTCATTCTTTCAGTTGAACCACTTTTTTCCAAAACACTGTGCAGATGTAAAAAATACGTAGTTAAGGCCAGGGTCCAGTGGCTCATGCCTGTATTCCCAGCACTGTGGCAGTCCAAGGCAGGAAGATCACAGGTCTGGAGTTCAAGACCAGCCTGGTCAACATGGTGAAACCTCATCTCTACTAAATATACAAAAATAAGCCAGGCATGGTGGCAGGCACCTGTAATCCCAGCTACTCAGGATGCTGAGGCAGGAGAATTGCTTGAACCCAGAAGGCGGAGGGTGCAGTGAGCCAAGATCGCACCACTGCACTCCAGCCTGGGGCAACAAGCAAGACTGTGTGTGTGGGTGGGGGAGGGGAACCTGTTAATCAAAAGAAAAGAAAACAACTCAATTTCAAAATGGGCACAGGAGGCCTGCCATGGTGGCGCCTATCTATAATCCCAGCACTTTCGGAGGCCAAGGTGGGTGTATCACCTGAGGTCAGGAGTTCAAGACCAGCCTGGCCAACATGGCAAAATCCCGTCTCAACTAAAAACAAAAAAATTGGCCAGGCATGGTGGTGCATGCCTGTAGTCTCAGCTACTCAGGAGGCTGAGGCAGGACAATTGCCTGAACCCAGAAAGTGGAGGTTGCAGTGAGCCGAGATCATGCCACTGCACTCCAGCCTAGGTGACAAGAGTAAGACTCTGTCTCCAAAAAACAAACAAAAATGGGCAAAGGAGCCAGGCGTGGTGGTGCACGCATAGAGTCCCAGCTACTCAGAGGCTGAAGTAGGAGGATCACTTGAGCTAGAGGATCACTTGACCCCAGGAGTTCAAGGCTGCAGTGAGCTAGAACTGTGCCACTGCAATCCAGCCTGTGTAACAGAGTAAGACTCCAAAAAAGACAAGGGCAAAGACATGATAAGAGAGAAAAAATAAGTATAAAAGTAAAGACAGAGAGAGTGAGACTTCAAAAAGGAGGACAGGGCAGGGCACAGTGGCCCATGCCTGTAATCCCAGCACTTTGGGAGGCTGTAATGGGAGGATCACTTGAGCCCATGGGTTCGAGACCAGCCTAGGCAACACAGCGAGACCCCAGTATCTACAAAAACTAGCCGGGAATGGCTGGGCATGGTGGCTCACACCTGTAATCCTAGCACTTTGGGAGGCCGAGGCAGGCGGATTGCCTGAGCTCAGGAATTCGAGACCAGCTGAGTAACAAGGTGAAACCCCATCTCTACTAAAATATAGAAACTTAGCCAGGGGTGGCAGCATGCGCCTGTAGTCCCAGCTATTTGGGAGGCTGAGGCAGGAGAATCACTTGAACCCAGGAGGCAGAAGTTGCAGTGAGCTGAGATCACACCACTACACCACTTCACTCCAGGCTGGGCAACAGAGCGAGACTTCATCTCAAAAAAAAAAAAAAAAAAAACTAAGCTGGGCACAGTGGCTCACACCTATAATCCCAGCACTTTGGGAGGCCGAGGCAGGCAGATCACCTGAGGTCAGGAGTTCAAGGCCAACCTGACCACTATGATGAAACCCCACCTCTACTAAAAACACAAAAATTAGCTGAGCATGGGGGCATGAGACTGTAATCCCAGCTACTCGAGAGGCGGAGACAGGAGAATCGCTTGAACCTGGGAGGCAGAGGTTGCAATGAGCCGAGATCACACCATTGCACTCCAGCCTGGGCAACAAGAGTGAAACTCTGTCTCAAAAAAAAAAAAAAAAACAAAACAAAACAAAAAAAAAACTAGCCGGGCACAGTATTGTGCACCTGTATTCCCAGCTACTTGGGAGACTGAGATGGGAGGGTCATTCGGGTCCAGAAATTCGAAGCTGCAGTCAACTATGATTGTGCCAACGCACTCCTGCCTAAGTAACAGAATGAGATAATGTAATTAAAAAAATAAAAGGATAGGTAGGATTTACAGACTGGAAAATGGGAAAAAGATGAGAGTGGAAAAAGGAAGGAGGGGTAGCAAGAATGGCAGGCAGGTAGACAGAAAGGTAAAATTCAGTCATGTTCAAAAGGGAACAAATAAAAGCATTGAAAGGTAAGACAGACCTAGTATATTTATGACTTGAATCCCAAGCTAAGAAACTGGAACGTAATTTAGCAGAGAGACTCCAAAAGTTTTACAGCAAAAAGTATTAGAATCATTTATATACTGGGAAAAAATAGCCTCCTCATTTTAATAATCCAGATTGGGAAATCAGATCTAAAACAGATGTTCAATGGACATCACATTTCTTTTGTAAAAGCAACTTGAAAGGTCAGTCATCAAGTTTTGTTCTGTTTTTAATTCACAATGAAAATCTGACTACTCATTTATTCAACAAATATTTGAGTACCAGCCATGTGCTAGGCACTGTTCTAAACACGCCAATAACATTTATTTAGTGGTACTGATTCTGTACTCTAGAACAATGACTCTTAACTGGGGAGAGGGAGCAATTTTTGCTGCCCAAGGGACATCTGGCAATGTCTAAAGACATTTTTGGTTGTCACGGGGGCAGGGAGGAGGGGAGGGATGTGGGTGTGCTACTATATCTAGTGGGTGGAGGCCAGGAATGCTGCTTAACATCCTACACACAGGACATACTGCCCGTGACAAGGAATTAGCTAGCCCAAAATGTCAATAGTGCCAAAGTTGAATAAACCTGTTCAAGAGCAACACATTTCTATTTCCTCTTCCATAGTAACTGTTAATAAACATTAGTTCCATTTTCTACTATTTCTGTTCTACAATAGAGGCTTTAAAATAGCTTAAGAAATATAACACCATTTTAATAATTTGGCAAGTAGAAGTAAAGATACCATGAATCCTGAGATTTCACTTTCAAAAATGTATAAGCCACATTTATTTTACAATATAACTTTCAGGAACAAAGTTGTCTTCTCCTTCTGACACTGTTCTCAAAAACTGTGCTAAAAGCTTTGAGTGATGTTTGATTACTCCTTTTATTTTGGGGTCCTTATAGCAGTTAATTACCACATTCTGCCAGTTCTTTCCATGTGAATGCCTCACATTTCAATGGATCGTTTTCTATACCAATGTATTATCTGAAACATTTTACTAACTGGTTTTTCTGAAGCTCAATGTCCATGTCTCCTTCCCTCCCAAGCTATCCCTACCCATTAATACTGTACTTTTCACCTGCTCAAAAGTCCATATGGTTG
This sequence comes from Gorilla gorilla gorilla, assembly GCF_029281585.2. Classification (NCBI taxonomy): domain Eukaryota; kingdom Metazoa; phylum Chordata; class Mammalia; order Primates; family Hominidae; genus Gorilla; species Gorilla gorilla. The sequence continues at coordinate 17,632,438 of NC_073237.2, forward strand.
CCTGTAACATACCAAATAAGAACCTAATTCCTAAAGCTTGACATTCAAATCCTTTTTTCAACT